>NW_027468620.1:10583033-10608033 GCF_046254945.1 Alosa pseudoharengus | reverse complement strand
GTGGTAGCACTGCGCTAACCCACTCATGTTTGCACTTAGCATGTTTGGATGGAGCAGCACTAATGTGGGCAGTGGTAGTGTAGTGGTTAAGGAGCTTCTGCTAAATGTCGGTCAATGGTAACTGTAACTTTAACATAGGATCTTACTCATGGTCAGTGTTGGGAGGGTTACTTTCAAAACGTATTCCGTTACAGAATACAGAATACATGCCCAAAAATGTAATTTGTAACATATTCCGTTACGTTACTTAATCTGAGTAACGTATTCTGAATACTTAGATTACTTCCGCATTGAATAGCATTTTATAAGTGTAGGAATGCGGCCATCAAATCCTGCTTAGGCCTACTAAACAGGCCTATTCTGGTGTGTTCTTCTGTCCCAAATGGCTGAAGTGTTATAGGCCCACATAGGAGAATGTAAAGTCAACTAAGCGATACAACTTTAAAATAGCAAGGTGACCACTAAAACTACAGCAGGCGACTAGGCTAATTAAAACAAACAAAATAATTAGGCTACTTTAAGGGCGTAGCCAGAAATTATAATTAAGGTGTGCCTGTGAGATTTTTCGGTGGCATCAACCCAGTACAAGTGAGGGGCGCATATGACAGGTGGAACGCAAATGACTTGTAAATGTAAACACTATGCTACTGTAGACTATATCAGTGCTCTCAAAATGACAATCAAAAACCGCACGTTAAAATATGCTACTAGCAAGAATAATTCTTCAGAGGCTGCACCATATAATTCATTTTAAAACGTAAATGTAAAAAAAATAATCCATAAAGCTATTTTAAGTTAGAATAAAAAAACTTAGAATGCAGTGCCTATTTTAGAGATTGGTTTTATTGTAGGTCTAAATCAACACGTGAACTAGGCTTTGTTTATTGATTAGCAAACTGTGATTGGCTGAAGTAGCCTGAGCTATTAATACTTGGGAAAATATCGTTTGAACAGACATCAGGAACCACGATCAGTGAGGAACAGGAGTTACCTCCACTTACTTTACTCCTAATTTGCTGTGCAAACAGTCATTTCAGGGTCTCGGTGCGTTTTGAGGCTAGTGCAAGACGGCGGGGCTTGGAAATTTAACATGGAAACAATTTCATCAGATTGCTTTCAGGAGCTTCTGGGAAATGGAGTTGCCTTCATTTATTTAGAGAGTGAATAAACTTATGAAACAGAGAAGTATCGTCATGTAATCCATTGATTTTAACAATGTAACTGTATTCTAAATACCAACTATTTAACTTGTAACTGTAACGGAATACAGTTACTCATAATTTGTATTCTGAATACGTAACGCCGGTACATGTATTCCGTTACTCCCCAACACTGCTCATGGTGTTGAATTAGCTAATTGATTGTGCTGTTCATTGTTGCATGTTGCCTAACTTTGCACTTTGCCCCTCATTTAAATGAGGGCCCTAGGTAAAGCTGTTGCAAAGTGTGAGTATGCTGGAATACTGGGATTGGGATTGGGACAGGGATTATCAGTGAAGTGTTAATCTATTAAATTTCTCTTCTTTTTAATGACGTGACATTTATAATATCATTCATTCATTGTTTAAAATCTAATAACAGGCATAGTGGAAAATGTGTTGCATGAAATTTAGGAACGGATGTCCAAGTCTATTGGATGTTGTTCTATTATTTGAGAAACTTTCGGTCTGGTGCTCTTTATGGGCTGCTGACTTTCATTTCAACTTCAGCTTCCATTCCAACTCTTGAGTTTTATGTCGATCTTACAGTACACGCTGTCCCACTGTGAAAGTTAAATTTTGATGTACATGTTTTCACAGTTGAATAAATGTATATAAATGTTTGCAGTATTTGGCAGACAGAATTATCATGTGGAGACTGAAACAGGCAGAACGTTATTAAGTGAAAAGTCATTCATACACACACACACACAGACTCTCTCTCTCTTTCTCGTCTCTCCTGTGTTTTTCTGAAAGCTCAGACAAAAGTGTGAGTGTGTGTGTGTGTGTGTGTGTGTGTGTGTGTATCCAGAGATGGCTGGTGTAAAGCATGGCTATGTGTTAGATGATTCCGATTGGGTCAGTGGAGCCGCTTGTCGTGTCTGCTCTGTAATTGCGTCTCGGAGTGCCTCTCTGAACCTGCGCTGAATTCTAAACAGGCAGACACACAGCGCAGCACAGCACAGCACAGCGCTACATCAACTGGCTCATTGCCCTGGAACAATTTGTGTTACCCCAGTCTGCCCTGTCTAGTGCTTCCTTCTGTGAGAGTGTCCCCACTCGCAACACCATCCTAGAGGACTCTGAATGCGTGTGTGTGTGTGTGTCTGTGTGTGTGTCTGTGTGTCTGTGTGTGTGTGTGTGTGTGTGTGTGTGTGTGTGTGTGTGTGTGTGTGTGTGTGTGTGTGTGATGGGAATTTTCACTGTGTGTAAGGGGCAACCCGTTGGATGGGGTTTTCTGCAGCCACCTTGGGTGGACAGGAAGTTGTGAGTGTTAGTCATCAGCCTTCTGTGGTAGTGTCATAATGGAGGCAGTGAGAGTCTGTGAGTTGAGAGAGTGTGTGAGAAAAACAGGGGGGGGGGGGGTCAGAGAGAGAGAGAGAGAGAGAGACGGGGAAAAAAGAGAGCGAGAAAGTGAGAGAGAATCAACCTCGCAGCTTCACTCCCGCAACCTTGAGAAATCATAAATGACTTTGTGCCAATTGTGCAATAGCCTACTATTTGTATGAAATCGAGTAATATTACCTTGTCAGTCGACATGGCTCTTAGGAGATTATCTTTGCCTGTTTGTAAACAAATCCACATGCACTGTATCAAGGGGTAAGGGTGGAAGCCATAAGTGGTATGTGTAAAATAAAATATGCTCAGCAGCTTGGGGAATCCAGTCGCAAAAACAAACCTGCATTGGATAAAATTAAGTTGTTTGAAGTATAGGTAATTTTGCAATACATTGCTACTTTTCTTTTATTCTAATGTCTAAAGACTATTACAGTAGTATTTTGTTTGTTGATCTAATGTTTAAGATGCGTTGGATAAAAGCATCTGCTAAATACCATTATCATAAAACAGCCTTGGGTTGTTTTGCACACATTGTTAAATTTAGGTCCACTGGATTCTGCACAGCTGTCAGGCTAGAGTGGATGACTCAATCTTGGGTCCTCTGGGAGATGGAGTATAATTATATGTAAAAATGGTCATCGCTGCCGTCATTGTGAGCACTCAGTGTGAGCACACAATGAACCTGTCAGTCTCGCCTCACCCACATCTATTGTCAGAACCATAATATCTAATGTTTGCTTCATACCCCTCTCCTTTGGCACTCTGCTTTACTTACATATTCACTCTGTGTGTGTGTGTGTCTGTGTATACGTGCGTCCTGTCACTTCATCCCCCTTTGACACAGTCACTTTCTTTGTTCTCACCTGCCCTTCTAGTCTGATCAGTGACTCACTTACCTATGTCTCTTGTCTTTTATCTTTCTCTCTCTCTCTCTCTCTCTCTCTCTCTCTCTCTCTCTCTCTCTCTCTCTCTCTCTCTCTCTCTCTCTCTCTCTCTGTCCAGGAGTTCAGTTGCTGGCGCTCCTTGTCCCCACCCTGGTGTCATACCTGCTGGACGAGAACGCCTTCTCTTCGGCTGCGCCAGCCTCCAAGGGCTTGCACAACTTTGCCCTGCAGGACCTGATGCGCATCGGGCCTCTGTACCCAGCCGCCTTCAAAACTGTGATCGGGGCAGCGCCCGAGCTGAAGACCCGCCTAGAGACGGCCATCCTGGCCAATCAGGCCAGCAGCAAGGCCAAGGCAGCAGCCAGGCAGGCCCAGCCCACCGTGCAGGCCGCGCCCACGATCAAACTCAAGACGAGCTTCTTCTAAAGAGATCGTATCTTTTCATTCCCACATTGTGTTACTGTGTTTCACTGTGTTTTACTGATATCTGTCACTGGATTGCGTGTGTGTGTGTGTGCGTGTGTGTGTGTGTGTGTGTGTGTGTGTGTGTGTGTGTGTGTGTGTGTGTGTGTGTGTAAAAGAGTGAGTTTGTGTCGCCATTCCTCTGACCTTTTGAGAGTGCACTCCCCCTAAAAGTGGAAATAATATATATGTGTACATACGGATTAAAGGGCCTTTTTAATATTGTGTGTCACAGACGCTATATGAAACATGTGCTTACAGCAGTGAATTTGTAAAAGGGATTTTTATTGTTGGAATCTCATTTTCCAGAATGTTCTCCCTTTCCACCCCGAGTCACATGGAACACTGCATTATGAATTGTAATGAATAGAACATTTTCATGAAGCACATTTGAAAGCACTATATCATGATGTCATTTTCCTCATTCTCAATGAATCACTGACCCGTGTAACTTTAATTGTCACTGTATGTTGTTCTGTCCTTGTTATTTTGCCTTGCTTCCTCCTTGCTTGTTTGTCCTATTTAGATGCCTTATGTTTGATTTTTTTCCCATTCATTCCTTAGTTAGTTTTTAACAAGAAATCATACTGCAGACTACTTTAGCTAGCTTTGATACTCTTGAGTCAAGCATGGTTCATTTATAACCTTAATGTGGAAAGACTTGCCAATGTTACCATTAAAGCATAGCTTGAAAGGATCATGGAAAAGTCTGTATACAGTTTCCCCATTTCACTAGAGATGCAGGTACATTTTCAGCTGTTTCATGTCAGCTGGTTGCCTTTTGTTTTCTTGTGTCATACAAGGCAGTGTCAATGCAGATTTGAAACGCCATTTTATTCCTGCTGGATTAATTTAACATTAATCTATCCATATCAACACTGGTGAAGTATTGCTGATATTGTTTATTGTTTATCAAAAAGCATGTCAGTGATCATGCACAAAAAAAGATAAAGTGAATTTACATTTTGTCTTATTGCTTTCCATTTCTTGTTTGTTTTTGCTGTTTGTTTCTTGGACCAGAATGTGAAATAAATGAATGAACTGCACAACAACAATGGAATGGCATTAAAGATATTTATTTTTAGCTTCTACACACTGGAACTGAAGTTTCCATTATTTTGGTTTGTTGTCTTGACGTCTGTTATGAATTCTGTAATATGCTGTGATGGTGCAAAACTGGAAATCACAATAAAGAGACATGAGATGCATCAGAGCTGATCACGCCATGTCTAGATATTCACCTGTCTGAATCAGTTTTCTCCTGGGGAAGCAGCTGAGAGGATATGGCTTTCCTGAGACGAGCACAAATAATAGGCTACATCCACCTAATCCTAATTTTCAAGCACATTCTGGCTTTAAATACCACAGTGTCAGTTATTCACAGGGGCAGCCGTGGCCTACTGGTTAGCGCTTCAGACTTGTGACGGGAGGGTTGCCGGTTCGAACCCCGACCAGTAGAAAGCGGCTGAAGTGCCCTTGAGCAAGGCACCTCCCCGAGCGCCGCTGTTGCAGGCAGCTCACTGCGCCAGGATTAGTGTGTGCTTCACCTCACTGTATGTTCACTATGTGCTGAGTGTGTTTCACTAATTCACGGATTGGGATAAATGCAGAGACCAAATGTCCCTCATGGGATCAAAAGAGTTCTTATACTTACTTATTCTGCCAGAGGAATTGATATGAATAAGAACGGTATGTCCACATAACTGATATGAATACTGTTAATGGATAATTTCAACGTTGATTATTAAGTGTTAAGTGTAATATTTGATTTCAATGTGATCAACAACTAGAAGCTCAAATGCATGAGAATATTTGCGTTTAATTGAATGTGACATGATGATTATGATCATTATGACTTTTTGTACAAATTAATGTAATGATGCTTTATTCGTGTTTGATATTAAAACTATCTTGGCTTTATTATGTTGATCAACTTTACTTAAACATGTGTACACAAACATATTTCGTAAGCTGCATCCTTTTGTCTCTGCAGGAACGTCGCCACAAGCCTCGACTAGCGTCTCAAGAAACGCCCACTCACTTGTGGGCGTGAGTATGCGGGCTGACGTCATTGAATGGCAGCTGGCTGTCAGAAATTGAGTTTGCTCTCCCCCAGTTCAACTCGCCGTTGGCAGATTCTACGCTACGCTCTCAGTGCGGCGCATATCTTGAGAGAACTAACGTTAGCGGCGGAGGAGAATCTTCACAGAAACGATTTGGTACCGTGTTGTTACCCGAGCCCGGCCATGGACGAACAGGCAGGGCCCGGCGTCTTTTTTAACAATAATAACAACTCGATATTGCAAAGTGGAGGAAAAGGACCACTGCCCGAAGGCGATGGAGGGGAGGCGGTAAGGGCTCAGTACAGTATCCCGGGGATCTTGCACTTCCTGCAGCACGAATGGGCCCGTTTTGAAGTGGAACGAGCACAATGGGAGGTGGAGCGGGCCGAATTACAGGTAAGAAATGCTGATGTCTGTAACTATCTTTATGGCCAGGGCTCGTGCTCGCAGTGAAGTGCACACGATGGTCAAGCAAGCCTGATAAACATTGTTGTGGCAAGTCACCACCCGCAGCTCATGGGGTCAATTCAAGCTATCTCACCAGTGAGTTACAGAAGAATTCGAAAAGAATAACTTGCATTTGAACTCCTCGCTAGAAATGGTGTGCAGTGAGCATCCGTTTTTTTTCAGTGGAGCATTCAACTTCACCTCTTCAATAACCTCACATTATGAACTCACTCCATCACGCTTACATACACTAGATTCCTCTGGGCAGAACTGTGGAGTAGCTACTGGAATGCTGAATGCAGTTTCCCACAGTTTCCTACATTTATCAAAACGCTCAATCTGGCAAAAGCAGACGCAAGACAGTAATGTTATTCTTTGCTAGTTATCTGATAATTAGTTGAATTCGATGGGAACAAAGTATCCATTTCTGCGTCGTAAGCGTTTACATTACAGTTTAATATGTTCCATATGTTGTAGTATAAATAACTTTTTGTTCTTATACATTCTTATAATTTATGCGATTTCAGCGCGTGTATTTGCTTGCTAGGCATCGGCAAGCTATTCCGCTTCCAACCTTTGTCATAAACAAATGTAACAGTTAGCCTGCTAGCTAACATAAACGTTAGCCTCCGAGCTATAAAATTGAGGAAGCTGCTAATTATTTAGCAAGCTTCATGTGGGTAGACTTGCAATAAGCGGAGCGTAGGTCAGCAGTTAGATTGCGCCATTTTGAACATTTTAGTCTTGAACAAAGTCATTGGGCAGAAATTATATATATCTTGCATTGCGTCCAACGCTCCTTATTCGTTTTTGAGTAGATAGCTAGTTGACTAGCTGCTGAGCTAGCTGTGTAGCTAGCAATCTTAAAACGCTAGCCAGCTCGACAGATACTTCCTCATAAAAGCACAGAGGTAGTGACATCAAACCTGGCAGCTAAATACGTGTCTTGGCATAATTTCTAAATATTGCATTTAATGTGACCAGTAAAATGTTGCGTAGATATATTTACATCTTTATTCAATAATTGAAAGAAAAATGCATTGAATAAGTGTACGGGATAGATTTTTGCTTAGAGTGAGTTAGCCTACTATTATTATTGCGACGTCATCCATTGCGCTTACCTCATCGTTTGTGTGCTTTTGAGCGCAGGTTTTTTCCTTTTAATTGTGTGTGCCCCACTTCATAATCCTGGCTTTACAACAAGTGCTGTCTGTCTGGGGACGTTCTGGATGCACATATTTCATCTTATCTTGCATAAAATGAATTGTTATAATCTGATGAGTGGCTATATGCAAACCAGCAATGTCTCCATCCTGTGTCCCTTACTGATCTCCTCTGTGGACTGGAAGGACGGAGACAGAACAATGAGACAGGGACTCAGATGCTTCCTTAGTGGTTTCCTGACATTTGGCAATCCTCAGAATGCCACTTATGCCTTTTAGCATACACGGCATAATGTGGTCGACACACCGGACTATGGTCCAGTAGATGCAATCCTCTTCTCGTCATCCATCGGCCTTAGCAGACTATTCTTCCGAGAAATTATGCTGTAAATGGTATGCCTGTCTGTCTCTCCTGAATGTTAACCCAAGAAAGGGCATGTTCAACTCCACTGTCAATCAGCGGAATACACTTCTCATACACACAGCCACTGCAGACTCCAAACCTTTGGACTGATGTTTAGAGAGGATGGTGTTGGAGCAAGGAGCATCAAGAACCTGGGAGGAAGTTTTTTCCAGATCGCTGTTTGTTTCTTGCAAGGCGGCGTAAAAATATCTCTGAGTGGGTGATGTGACTCAGGGAAGAAGACATGGAAAGAAAGCAAAGCACAGCAGCAGAAAATAAGGAAATGAAGGAAAGGAAGATGCCCTTTGGAAGCACCCACAGCATTTCAGAGGATGTAGCCTCTTGTTGTAGTTTTCTTTTTTCTCCTGTTGTGCCTGTTCTCCACAAACGTACTACATGTTCCACACAGGCTCATAGTTGGTGTCCATCTCTGCAACCTGCCTAGGACTATTGTGTTGCTTTACCGTGAGCTCTATTCTGGTTAGTGCAATGACTCATGCAGCATTTCATTTAATTTAATATAATTTAATTTCAGAAGGAGACCCTTGAATAAACGCCTGTGTGGTTTTATTTTATTATGGGACTGCAAGCATTTCTATTTAATGACTGCTGCAGTATATTGCCATCATACAGGCACAGGCAATGATTTACATACTAAATTATATAGCTTCATTTATGAAATGGTTTTACTTTTGATTCATTTTTTTAATCCATATCCTTTGTGAAACTCAGACAGGACTATAGAGGTTATGCTATCATATAATTACTGAAGACTAGTCTACTTTTCCACAATTTATGCCAAATGTGTCGATTCAACTTAAACTTAAATGTTGGTGTTGGTGGCAACTATGTTGTGTGGGTTTATTACACTGAGAAGTTGTGGCATCTGAGATTTTGCAGGAGAAATAAGTAGCAGTTCCCTCTCCATTTCACTAGCGTGGATGTGCTGACATTGGCTGCCGCACTGACAGAAGCTCTGTGGGAAGTGTGTGTTGCTCACTCGGGCTCCTTTCAACAATTAGAAGCCGCAGGAAGGACATTCCTTTTCACAGTAACGCTAATGTCACATGCAAATCTCAGAATGGGAAGGAAATTAATTGACGGAGAGTCATTGGGATGCTGCTGATGCAGTGATGTTCACAATTGACAGTTCCAAGAAGTGCACAGCTTATCTCTATCCATAGAGATGTGTTTCAGCAATCAATAATTTGCACAGAACAATGTTGCTTACGACTGTTCTATATTTCTAAATCAGTTTTTTTTCTATCACCGGTTTCTGACGTGTTCCTCCTACTGTAGTGCTCACATAAAATCCCACGCAACAAATTTGTTTATTAGGCTATCTATCAGTCCTTCCAGATCATTTCCCTCTGCTCTCCCTTTCTAGGAACAGACGAGGATACCAAGAGCTAGTACCAGTGTAAATGCTCTGCATATTTCAGAGGCTGTCAGATAAAGACTTAGTTAATGGTCAGGAGTGATTGCATTCCCCATGAAAAAGTGTGATTGTACAGTACTGAGCACTGTCACATTGCATATAGCCCTGACTTCAGTGTGTGTGTGGGTGAAGGAGATGGAAGAAATAGTTACACTAGTGATAATTGTTCCAAAAGGTTGGATGGACTCGCCTTAATTGACTAATCAATCTTGATCAATCAGGTCACTTTCAGACATGGGTGTGGAATGGTCAGGGTATGTTTGTTGCATGATAAGTATTGATTGATGGAATTAATTCATGATTGATTGCAGTCAATAACAGCAATCGCAGCTTGTGTCTGTGCGTAGCATCTTTGCATAATAGTAACTGAGTTCTGTGGTCTTGTGAAATGGCGATTCATCGATGTAGGTCTTATTTTATCTTGCTCTACTCAACTGCGTTACGCCTCATCACTGTGTCTGTCGAGGTGGCAATTGACCCCTCCTTCCCCTCGTGACCTGACACTTGTGTTGTATGTTTGTGCGGCTGCCATTGTGTTGTTGAGTTTCTTTTATCAACCAGCCAGCCAGTCAATGCTGGTCCCTTCACAGTGTAGAGCAATCACCCACCGGGCCATAGATAGATAGGCGAGGTTAGGCGGGGGGCTATGGCCCTGGAGGTGTTCGAGTGACCAGAGGACTGGGAGTCATCAGGGCTGGCCTACTTCTGACAGAGGCTAATTACTGCTGACAGTTATGTGAGAGGCAGGGACGTGCGGTTGAAGTGCCATGGCTTCGCCTTGTCAGAACCATTTCCCAAGGTCAAGTGAGCATGATGTCTTTTTAGGCAGAAGTGGGGCAGGACAGCGGGGCAAGGACGCTAGCTGCATTTGGCGTTTCTGTTCGCTTTGAGCTTATTTTTTTGGAGTGTCCAGGGTAAGGGGCACGGCCCTGTTGGAGCTGTACGGAACGTGTTAAATTCTAAGTTCGAATGATAAAAGCCTGGCATGATTTTGAGGTCGTGCAGTCGTCCATCATCTCTACTTGCATGGTGTGTGCTAATTAGCAAGCTCAAATAGTTGATGTATATTTACTCTACTCTGATCCTAGAATGCACAGTGTTTCTGCATAAACTTCTGCTTTTAAAAGGGACCTTTAAATTCCTTTAATCAAATTTGAACACCACAAGCTCCAGAGAGGGATGGGTTTGGGAGGGAAGCGGCAAAAGGAAGTGGCTTCACCTCAAGTTTCAGCCTCAGCGTTTGGCGAACTCCATATTATGGTACATTTTTAGCATGCGTGATTGACCAAACAGCACAAAGGAGGATGTCACACCAACCACAGCAATCTAATTCATTGAGCTCTGCTTCCTCAGTAAAAGACCCTATTGAGTGGCGGAGTGAGTGTCTAATTGACGTGACCTCATGGCAAGGTCTTTAGCCAGTGTGACACTTGAGTCGTGATGCAGGCATGTTTGTAATCGCATGGCCGGGGCGGGTAATGGACTGAGCATCTCTGAGTGGTGTGTCTATCAGAGCTGAACTTCCTGTCGTGGTTATTTTATCAGCTGTGCTCCAGAACCCTCCCGCCATCATGAGAAGTGGTTGCTCAAGAGCACAGCTCATTGGTTGAGCTGTGCTACAGAACCCTCCCGCCATCATGAGAACTGGTAGCTCAAAAGCACAGCTCATTGGTGGAGCTGCGTTTGGGCGGCAATTGGAGCATTGTCTTTTTTGAACGCTTGCTCCGCCTTTCGTTTCCTCTGCATTTGTTTTAACCACAAGAGATTGCATTGTCTTCTCAAGTTGAGGGTCTGTACTTATTTAATACTTGCACCCTGAATCTGCACTTGCCCTTGAAATTGCAGTCTAAATTCAGTAGATTTTAACACACGCACGTTTCAACCTAGTGCACGTTTCAACTGTTACACTGCATTGCAGTCGGTTCATTTCTGTAATATATTTTCCTTTACTTTCCCCCTTGTTAATGGATAAGTCCTTGTTATTCTCCAGGCCCTTGCAGCCTTCATCATTCTCACTCCAACACTACCTCTGTAATACCCTCTTTCTAAGCGTGTGTGTGTGTGTGTGTGTGTGTGTGTGTGTGTGTGTGTGTGTGTGTGTGTGTGTGTGTGTGTGTGTGTGTGTGTGTGTGTGTGTGTGTGTGTGTGTGTGTGTGTGTGTGTGTGTGTGTGTGTGTGTGTGTGTGTGTGTGTGTGTGTGTGTGTGTGTGTGTGTGTGTGTGTGTGTGTGTGTGTGTGTGTTGAACTGAACCGCCTTCTTACTGTTCGCAGCAGTGAGGCACAGGAAGCCAGTTATATGGTTAGTGTGAATGAAGCTTCACTCTCTCTGAGTGGCTGAGTGCCGTTTGAACTTGAGTAACGTCCCACAAGCTCACTCACTTAAAAAAAAAACTTGTCAGTCATTGGTTGTGTGTTTTTGAGGTTCTCTGATCATGTAAGCTACAGCTTACAAAAAACAGCTGGACAAAGTGTAACCATAACCATACAGGGAATAGGCGGCAGTTTATTTACAACACATTGATAAAACCAATATTAATTTGATCTCTTTCGGGTGGCATCACATGCCTGCCTAGCACATTACTGAACATAGAAGCAAGAGGTTCTCAGCTACAAGAGCTAAATGAATTAAAGAAGCCCTATGCAACAATTTTAGCAAAAATGACCTTAATTATGCAGGTTGAGAGTCGTTCTGATGGTTCTACATCACTTTTTGGGTCATTTGGTGCTTCGTCTCCCCCTAGTGCTTCTCCGCGGAAAAAACGAATATGCAACTTTCTGGTCGCGGTCCGAACACATCCGGATGTGACTCAGCGGAAGTATCCAATCGCGCCTCGAAAATGTAGTCAGATTGTAGTTTCTAAAAAGACTGCAAAACGAACTCCGACTTGGCTTTGTTGCTGTTGAAATTGTAAGTAGCCTACCCTTGGGTGAACTTCGTTTTTGTAATGTGGTTTGATAGTCTCTTGAACAATGTGTTTGCTCGACCGTTTTATTGTGAGCCCTGTATGTGTTTAGCTTGGTTTCTTGATGGCTAGCTCGCTAGCTAGTGGGGGTTTAGCGTAGCAGTCACTTGCTACCGAAGCTGCAAGGGGAGCTATGTCGTGAAAATGCGAGCCCAAATCAGGCGAAAACCCAGAAACAGCGAAGGAATAACCAGACCTGCATAGGGCTTCTTTAAGCCTCTAGTTAGTAGTAGTCTAGTAGTAAAAAGCCACCAGATGTACTTCTATAAATAATGAAGGTATAATTGTGTTCTAGTGAGCCACATATAGCTCTGTTGGTGAATTTTAGAATCTGAAATATGGAAGATTTTCAGGAGTGCCTTTAGCTTGTCCGGAGTAGACCACATGTTGTGCAAGATGCAGTCAAGGCAATTGGTGTGTTTGTCCTGTTATTTGTTATTCGTATCTCACAGTAGTTTAGTTAGTGGCAAAACATGGCCATATGGGGTTTATCACATCGCCTACATTCCGAAAGAGTTAGTTGGGCGTCTCTTGGAACTGTTGGTGGATATAGGCTCTCGCTTGCTGCTTTCCCTGAAACGTGAGTGGTGGGCACCCCATCCCCCCTGTAACTTCAAACCAGCGCAGTCAGGGGAAACCAAGGGAGGATCCCGTCTCCCTCTCCAAGTCCAAGTATAGCCTATAGCCATTGCATGCCATGAGCCACCTCGCCTGTGTGCAAGATAGACTAGGCTCAAGGCATGCAATGGTTATAGGCCCAGATGTGATCATGTGTAGGAAGACTACTGGTTTCTTTCAAGGTTATTGCCTCATTAGAATGCAGTCTGGATGGACTGTCTGAAATGTTACATTAACAGTTCTATCAGAGTAGATGGGATTGTATTTGTAACTAAAGAAAAGCAGATTCTCTAAACAGGTACAGTGCATTGCCCTCTGCTTTGAGATGGAGAGCTTGGTTTAGCTTACACTTTTCTGAATAAAGGTCTTAGTCAATATTTTCTGCAGGTCTGGTCGTCATTCAACTGTCAGGCTCCATCCACGGGATCATTTTGGAGATTGTGACATGCATCAGACATGCAGGGGACTCCAGAGAATGCTGTTTGACAGATGTGGAAATAGCTGTAGGACTCATCGTGGATGGTCCTGTCAGAGAACTGTCCTACCACTGGCTGTGATGGCTGTTTTCTTCCTCATCACTTCATGACCTTGTCTGTAGGTTTTTTTTTTGGGCTGTTTGCGTTTGTCTTTTTTCTGAAAACGAAGTGTGCTTTGAGAGCCAAATTAAGCCAAGCAGCTAAAGTTCATTGCATTTATTAGATAATAGCTGCTATAGCTGTGGCTGTGTGAACCAAACATTCTTTTTCGTCCTAAAAAGCCAGAGCATTTGTATTTGGCTAGCTTACTTGTCTTGTCCCTGTCAGGTTGGCTCACTTCAGACTCCCCCACATGGCCTTGGACAGTGTTTCCACATTCAGGTCCTCATTAGCGTTCTCTAATTTGATATCACGAGCTGGGCAAAGGTGTCTATGGACCAGGAGGACATTTTATACGGCAAAGAGGCCGCCTAATCACCAGTCCCTTTAGTCTGCCCACATAGCCCCTTACTTACTACGGCAGCGGACTATTAAGAGCTCTGTCTTCTCTTAGAGACCAGATGTCCTAATTATCCTCATATGATCTGATCTCCTCTGGCTTCTCCAACTATATGCCTCTGCCAGTAAGAGGGGAGGGGCGCCGGGGGGGTGGGGGGGTTGGTTTGCTGACAATAACTGGCATGAGTGAGGCAGGATCACACTGAGGAGGAGGAGGCATGGGAGAGATGCTGAGGAGGTGGCATGAGTGAGCTGAGGAGGAGGCATGGAAGAGACGCTGAGGAAGATGCATGTGAGAGATGCTGAGGAGGAGGCATGGAAGAGACGGGATCATGCTCAGGAGGAGGAGGCCGGAAGAGGACCAATTTAGATTTTTCAAAGCAGAGGCAGAGGGTACAGGGGGATGGACTCTGTGATAGGCAGCGATGACCCAGTGGCAGGAGTGCCGGGGGCAGGTTTTGATGCTGGCGAGGTCATGGTGTATGAGGAGAGGAGAGGATTGATGAGGTTGCATAGTGACGTCTCTCACTTGTGCCATTTCTCTTCAGCTCTTTCCCGCTCTCTTAAATAACTCCCCAATGACTCTTTATACTCTCTATCATCCAAAAATAGACCCTAGGTTGTTCTTAGACTGGAGCTGTCCTTTAACAACAACAAAAAAGACATACTCACACGCAGTACTGACGGTTCTGTCCCCCAGAGGTGGGAGGAGAGGACGATTACCACAGTAACATATTTTAGTCGGTCCTGCCATGTCTCTTCATATCTCTCTTCTGCTTGCTCTTTTGGCTTTACACACCCATACACACACCCATACACACATACTTTACTGATCGTGCAGTCCCCCAGACTCGAGCCATTCATCCCTACCCATAATGCTGTGTGGGTGGTCAACCCCACAAGGCCAACGCACCCCTCCTTCCTCCCTCCAGACCCATGCATCAAGCTGGGCCCAGGCATGCAGCGAATGGGCAGCATAGCGAGGCTAGGGAGCTACATCCCTGTTTTACCAGTCATTAAGCACATACATTTTAATAAGAGACAGAGAGAGAGAGAAGATCTTCTGCTGAGACGAGGCGAGTAGGAAGTAAGTGGGTTACCCACTTTTCCTCTGGCACTGCAAGGCAGCTCCCCGCAAACTCTCTCCCTCTCTCTCTCTCCCTCCCTCTCTCTCTCCCTCTCTTTCTGCTCTCCTTTTCACTCTCAATCGCTCTCTCATTCTCTTTTTTTCCTCTCTCAATTGTCCTCTTGGATGCAAGTCAAATCAGAAATTTGATCTGTTTTTCAGCTGTTTTCCCTCCACTCCAAACCAAGTGGCATTCCACACGTTTTTCATTCCTGCTCTTGCCAGTCCCCTTGTTTTGTTGGCTGAAGGAGAAAAAAAAACGAAAACAAAAAAATAAACGCTGCCATCCATCTATGCCTCAGTTCCCTCAGTGTATAAATCTTGGTAATTGCTATTTGCTGTGCATTTTGCAACGCTGACAGTCACAGACAATGATTGCAGGCATTTTCCAGCTTTTGCTTGCTGAACTCTGAAAAGGCACACAAAGCGGTACGGGGCTTAGCCCATCTCAGCATCTTTCTAGCACAGTGCACATCAGCTCTCTTTGTGGATAGGATGTAGCCTAATCATCAGCCACAACTGCTGGGCTCAGTCACCACACAGTGGATATTGTGTGTAGTGTAGTGTAAGTGTGATGCTTTTTTTTTTTCATGCATGCATTGCATGTGTCTGCTTGTGTGGTCTAATATGCTAACATGATTTCATATGTTGGCCCTGTGCTGTGTGCTATGAGCTGCCTTGGTGGTCCCTAAGCCAAGATGGCGTGTGACTTGAGTGGAGACGGAGCGATGAGATGGAGAGACCCAGAGACAGGCAGGCTGCCCCATCGGTATCCAACAGTAGTGAGGCACTCATCCACAGCGTAATGAGTTAGATGGGCCTCTAAGTGGATGGGGAAAAAAGGCAGCCAGCCTCAGGAAGGGAGCAGAGCAGTGCACATGCAGCCATGCTGAATGGAGGGATGGGGGATGTTCACATAGAATTCCTCTGGCGATGGCGTCAATCGTGTGTGTTCCCGAGCGAAGCAGTCAGCAGGCCGTAAACAGGAGGAGAAAACAGATCCACACACATTTACTCTTGACTTCAGTATATTTCATAAGCAGCTTGATGCTTTTTTTTTCTGGTGAATAGCCTAACTTGTTCCTGCAGCATCTAAACTACCCCCTCCCTCAGTACTAAAGCGTGTGATTTGGCACCTGACTTAAGCACTTGGTATTATGTGCTTCCATGCCCAGAGACCACACAAACTAGTCTAGCAGTGAGGTATTAATCCTGGCAGGCTGATGGTCTGCTTGGTCCTCCAGCTTCCCTCCTGTGGTGTAAGGGGCTCTGAGGGGCAGTGGCTGGCCCTCTGCCTCCTGCCCACCCATGTGAGCTCATCAGGTGGAGGAATTTTTTACAGTCTATGGGAGGAACACAGCCAGCGGTTCCATTCACATTCCGATTCTGATTCCAGAGTTTTCATCATCGGCCTCTTTGACACGCTCGCCTATTATAGAGGTGTCTGGCTGCCTGTGATGGCTCCACTCCCTACAGTCACACTCTGGGGAACAGGAACAGGAGAGTAACGTGTGCGCGTGTGTATGCGAATGTGAGTGTGTGCGCTTGTGCGTGTGTGTGTGTGTGCCCATTTGCTGTCTCCAAGGGCTTGACGTTCTGCTGTGAGCACCGTGCCCTTACAGATGCTTTGGCTCATTTCTGTTTTCCGTGAGTAAAAGGCATTCCATATGAAGTCATGGCAACAGAAGTCATTAAGGACACAAAAAAAATGAAGGCTTGTTTCTCCCTTTCGTTTACTTCCCTCCATCCCTGCCTCTATCGTCATGGTTATTCTGGCTTTTCCACTGCCAAGCAGACATACACAGGCATGCATGCATGCCTCCTTGCAAAAGCACTGTAGGACTAAAAGCTTCCATTCAGGGCCGTGGAAATGGAATTGTAAAATCCAAATTGCTTCCCACCAATCACTCAAACACCACAAATGGGACTGTTCCTAAACTAAGTAATTAACATGGAATGTAGCCTGCTTTGATATTATCAGATTGCCTTGAGCTCTCTGGTGACAATTGTCAGTCAAGGAAATCTGGGCACATGTGGATGACATAATTTCCTTGTTGACTGCCTCTGGTGTTAAAGAGCACTGTTCATGAAGCATTCAGCAGTATGGTGGGGGACAGAGAGGGGGAAGGGGGATGGGTGCCTGTGTGTCTTCACACCAGAGTTCACCATGAGTTTATGTAATATTAATGTGCTCTGGGGGAGAGAAAGAATGCAGTCACCATTCTGGTGTTTCTTTGTTTCTCCGCCAGACAAAAGAACAGACCAGAGCTCTGGTATCACTCCCCAGCATTGATTTCAGGGTTATTTTACAAGGCCTGTGACCGCATGCTCATTGAAGAGACAGATAATCTCAATGAATGAAAACACCTCCAGTCCTCATAAGTGTAATGATGTTTTGGTCCTGTCTGGGCGCCTAACAATCAATCTGAGAATGTTAGGATAGTTTAGCTTCCAGAGGTGGCAACCCAGCTGAACTGACCTGAAAGACTCAGGCAATTACAATTCAGTTGTTCAGGTTCACTCTTCCACACTTCACACTGCAAGCTGCAAGGGAACAAGGTTTCTCTCTTATGAGGTCATCAGTGTTGAGGTCTGGCTTAGGCAGTGGGAAATCACCTCAGGACCCGCCTATCTCTGAGCCACTGTATTTCTTTGTTTGGGGTGTGAGGGATTTACCAGACTCTTACCCAAAGCGGCAGGGACTAGCAGTGTCTGGTTTGGGTTTCAAACCCAGGCCAACCATTTCTCCCTCGTGTACCCCACTATATGACAGAGGGAAAGCAGAAGAGGCACTCGCTGTTGGAGGGCGCTGTGGCACAAGTGGTTATAGCACCCGTACCATATCCGGGTCCACATGCCCATAGAATAGATCTTTATTGTCATTGTCACAGGTACAACAACATTTAAAGTGCTCTCCAGTCAGTGCATCATTCATAGAGTCTATATAAAAAAAGAAAATAAATAAATTGACCAAGGTTGGAGTCCCTGGTTGGAGTCCCTGATCCCACCTCATCTCTCTCTATATACTGTATATATATATATGGTCAGACTCATACTCTCATTCTCAAAAACAAATGACTAATGTGCTAGACACTTTCCTTTAGTTATCTATGACCTACATAGATATCTAAGGTATTTAATCATCTGCAACCTTGTCTGCCTGCCTATCTCTGACATTACATTAGGGTTGCAGGTCTGCAGAGATCAGCCTGATTCTCTCAGTAGAACTTTGACCCTGCTGGTTGCCTAGAAGCAGGGGCAGTGGTCAGTAGCTTTAAGCATCTTGGATGGCTTAGGGTAGGGCTGCACAATTAGGCTAATCGATTTTGAAATCGCAATTTGAAATAATACAATTAACTAATTGGTTTCAATTAATTGTGTAGCTCACAGCTCTGTCCTAATGGTTTATCCTGTCACATCTATATGTCTATATGTTGCATCTATATATTTATATGCATGTCATCCTCCTTGTGTGACAGACCATGAAGCTCACCTAGCAGGAATGCTGTGCAAGGCATTCTCACCAATCACAAGTGGCCACAAGCAAAATTTTGAATATTGGACTGAAGTTTGACTTTTCAAACATGAAGCGCAGATCAAATCGCAATTGTAAAATCTCTGACAAAAATCACAATTAGATATTTTCCCCAAAGTGTAAACCGCTTCGCTCAGGGGCTGTGAGAGGTGCAAAGTAGTACAGCTGGCCATATGCCCTCTTCAGTCCTCTCTACTCTCAGTCAAGCTCTCTTTAGAGAAGCAGCCATTGAGCAATCCCAGAGGAATGCCCAAGCTGCTAAGTTAAGTTACAGCAGCCTGTAGGCCAGGAATGAGGGGGAGACCCAGCCTGGCTTATGAGAGTTCAAGTCGGTCAAAACAAACAAACCAAAAAAAAAAAGTTACTTTTTACAAGCTCTTTGGTAACTTTTTTTTTTGGTTTGTTTGTTTTGTCTTGTGTTGCCTGCTCAGTTCATGCACACAGACAAGACACACACTTACATTCATACAGATTGCACTGTAGTAGATCCCTGAAGATGCAGGAAGGCAGGACGGAGCCGAAACAGTGATGCTTGTTGTAAGGTATAATGATTCACCTAAAAATGGCTGTCCTTTAATCAGGTTGTAGTGTTGATCCAATATGCTGTAGTTTTATTCTCATTAGCTGAGTCTTGCCATCTCCAGACCTGTCTGTGGCTGCTCTATTCCTGTGCCATCTTTGGAAGCACAGCTGGTGTGAGGTGTGTATGCGTATCATGGTGTGTGTTATGGTGTCACTTTGTGAGGCAGGCTATCGGCTGGACTTTGGCCTGGTTCCACTCTCTGTTTCATCTCTTCTGAGAACTTCCTGCTCGGGCTCTGTGTGTAACTCGGACCCTGCATCCCTGCTCTCTTTCTCTGTCTCTCTCTGTCTTTCTCTCTGTCTCTCTCTCTCTCTCTCTGGAACTTTACCTCTTACTACCTCCATAAGTTCTAGATTTTTTTTTTTTTTAATGAAATGTAGATTTTAAACAATTTAATTTAACGTCTAATTTACTACTACCACTACCTGACACCTCTTCAGTGGAGACAACAGGTGTGTGTGTGTGTGTGTGTGTGTGTGTCTGGAATGTGTGGAATGCCATCGGCCTCCCTATCAGCTGGGCCATCGCCCCTCGCCCAGCCACGCTGTGCTGTGACAGAGCCGGCCTTGTGAGGGTGCCAAGCACAGGGGTTTGTTTGCCTTGTAAATACGGCACGTTTTTTCCACCTCTTATCTCTGCTTTGTCTGTGGCACACAATACTCGTGGATAATGGATTACTGGGGCTGGGTGGAGATGGAGGTGGAGGAGGGCTGTGTTTGTGTATGTCTGTCTATGTGTGCCCTACCATGAGCTATCCAAGATGTTCAAAGCTACGGAGCACTGGCCCTGCTTCTAGGCAACCAGCAGGGTCAAAGTTCTACTGAGAGAATCAGGCTGATCTCTGTAGACCTGCAGCCCTAATGTAATGTCAGAGATAGGCAGGCAGACAAGGTTGCAGATGATTAAGACATGGGCCTGCCTCCCTGACGAAACTGTTTTCTTTATTGTGTGTCTGTGTGTGTGTGTGTCTGTGTGTGTGTCTGTGTGTGTGGAAACAACGGCCATAAATTCCCCTTCATTTCTTCGTGTTTTTTGGCAGTGGTTCTTGTTTGGATAGGAGTGTCCACTCACTCTTAGCCACTGCATCCCCATTGAAAATGCTTGTAGATATTTAAGTCTCTCGTGAGAATGCTCCACCACCACTGCATTATTATTTCAGAGCTGCTTGTCTGTTTGTATTAGGCTGCACACAGACGTCAACACTCAGGCTGCTTGTTGTGGAAGCTTAAAAGGCTGGTTGTCAGCAGGCGAGGAGACTGTGTTTGTCTGTTACTGTGCGTTGCAGTCATCACTGCTTTCCTAGCCTCTGCTCCAGGTGCCTGCTTACTGCAGCTGGCAACCCTGGTACTGACTGCGGCCGAGTGCCGGCGGTGTTTGTTTTGGTGGGAGAAGCCTGTAAGCAAAAATAATATATGGGATGATCCGCACAGCTTGTAGCTACCATTCACATGTCACTCGTTTTGATTGTCACAAAACAAGCAAACAAAAAAAAAGTGAATGGAAGCCACATGGTGTGTGGATCATATCCCTTATTCTCGTTGGATATAGGGGCGATATGGACAAAAGTAATAATGTAAATTTGCACATCGTTAAAACAACAATCACGATATTATCGCAGATGATATATATCGCCCACCCCTAGTTGGATACTCTTGTACTGGATCTTGCACCCATCCAATTTTGGCCTGGGATGTGCAGTGCCTTACACTGCTTCTTTAGCGAGAAGCGTGTAAGCCCTGAGAGGAGCTGCTCTTGTTCATTGCAAGCTTGTGCGTGTGGATGCGATGCTCTATGCACAGGGACTGAGGGGTTCCCTTTATGTTAACTCCTGCCCTCTTCTCCCCCCACTGTCACATTCTTCAGTTCACACTCTTTTCCTTTCTCTCCCTCCCTCCATATCTTTGTCAGTCTGGCCTGTCTCACTCATTGTCACTCTGCCCTCTCTATCTCTCCCTACACTCTCTCTTTCTTTCTCTCTCTCTTTCTCTCTCTATCTATCACTTACTCACTCACTCTCTCACACTCATTGTCACTACCTACACTCTTTCTCTCTCTCTCTCTCTCTCTCTATCACTCACTCTCACTTTCTGTCTCTCTCTCTCTCACACACACACACACACACACACTCTCTCACACACACACACACACACACACACACACACACACACACACACACACCCCCTCTTCCTCTCTCTCTCTGTTCCTCTCTTCATAATGAAGTCTGTGTGTGGCGAGGGAATAGATCAGGGCTTGTCTGCAGTCTGAGTGGAAGCATTCCTCTGTGGGGTTAATGTGTCGCTCCGCTCAGGATGGACACTGAGGACACACTGTTGATGGTTCACCGCCCCGAGAACTCGGCACCACTCACACACACACACACACACACACACACACACACACACACACACACACACACACACGTTGTTTGAAATCACCACAGACAGTTCACAGTTCATATATAGTGTGTGTGTGTGTGTGTACTTGCCATTAAAGCCCCTAATGGTAATCATGGTTCTGCCTTTGACTCGCTCGCTTACCTCCCCCTCTCTCTCTCACTCTCTCTCTGTCTCTATCTCTCTCTTTCTCTCTCCTCTGGGGTGAATAAGTCCTCTCTTGCAGCTAGGTTACGCAATTCACTTCAATTCATCAATTGCCTCCTCTTGGCAACCGCCCATCAAAGCTAAAACAGCCAGGACTCGCATTTAGAGGGTAGGTAGGCCTATATCACCCAGCCTTCCACACTCTCAACCACAGACACGATGCTCCATCTATAGCCTCTGTGCATCTTTAGCCTGTGTCATTGTGCATTTGCAGTATATCATTATGCCATTTAATTTCCTTACTCAACGTCATCTGAATCTTTAAACATTCTTGTAGAAGGCTGTACTTGCACCATGCATAGTAGTTATATTTGGAATTTGGGTTGGCTGAGAGGAAGGATGTTGATTGGAAAGAAATGGAGGATGTTGGTGGCTGTGGCCCTAATTTACAGGTCTGTCCTGTGCCTCTAAAAGGTGCCTTAAGCGATTGTAAGCGGTTTACTTGAACAGTTTTTTTTATGTCATTCTGATAAACCTTTCCGAATTAAAATTCCATGTCATCTGTTTACATGGGGTAGGTTCTATTCTGATCAGATGCTCTGAAGCACTTTAGAATCTTTGATCGGAATAGCTGTTGCTGCTTTGCTTTTCCTTTAGAAGCTACAGCGGGCAATCCGATTGATCAGCCGTTCTGGAATAAGAACGAAATACACCTACTCTTTCATTCCGATTAAAATTCTAATCGGGTCGGCACTTTTAGTCCAATCAAGGTGTTTATTTGTGTCATTTCATAGACTATACACATATACTATATATTCTATATATACAGTCTATGATTCCAATTGAGCCATTATTCTGATTCTAATCGGAATAAAAGTGTCCATGTAAACCCACCTAGTGAGTATCCCCTCAAGATTCACAAGCTCTCCCTTCCGTGAGTACACTGTAAAAAAAGCAAACAAGTACCTGGTCTTCATACACAGCCCTGGCTCCTTTAACTGGAAACAAAGTGGAACACCAGTAGGGAAGGCTGGGAGTATGAGGAAGGGGAGTTTGGGGAGGAAAGACACTCTGCCGTTTTGTTGGTGTTTGTTTCAAATATCAACGGATGTAATGCCATACAGAATCACTGACGGTACCTTTTAATTTTAGTTTAATTAGCCACTCTCGGCCTCCTTGGCTCTGGCTGTGGCTGCATTTTGCACTCACACACGACACACGAGCGACAGTTGACTGGCCCCTGGAGGAGGACTCTGCAAACGTGGTTTTGAAAGAGAGACAGAGGGAGGGAGAGAGGGAGAGGATTGTGGGATTGCTCGATGGTGGCGGTGAGGAAGTGGAGTGAATCTCATGTTATTTAAAATCCGGCAGATTAAAGGACGCCTGTGACTCATGTGCAGGCGATGCTTTCGAGTACAGGCCCCGGGGCCCCCTCCATTCTTCTGCCTTCCTTTTTAAACCTGAAGGAAATTTTCCAATTAGGGTGAAGATTTGTCAACCCCCCCCCCAAATGCCTTTTCATTCTGTACTGGTGCACAATTGTCATTGTCTTTCTGTTGTAGCCTCTGTCAGCTCTTAATACGTCAAACGAGAGAGGGTGGAAAATAGACCGCAGTGATGTCAGAAACGGCTGGCGGTCCAAGTGTTGTGTAGGAAAGGGAAGGAAAGGAGAGGAAACTGGAGGAAGGGAAAAGGGGAGTGTGGTGAGGTTTCCCCTGATTGATTGTTTGTGCCGGGGCAGAGCTGAAGTTCAGGCTTGTAAACAAACAGGCATCCCTGTAAGATTGGGGGAGGGTAAGACTGAAATGTGTTCTCCAGACAAGCCCTGATGAGCTTTATCTGTCAGACGGTATGCGAGGACTGACAAGTGTGATTGGACCAGCCATGGCGTGCTCAAGGGCTCTTGTGCATACTAATGTGGGAGTTCTGTTCTCCTTGTGCCGTATTACTCAGTAAATATGTTAAAACAGACACTGTGAATTGAGCAATAAAGTGAGCATGATTCGTTGAGGAGCATTAAGAGCAGGTCTGTTGAAGTTTGTCAAGTGGCTGCTTCAATGTTTGTGGAGGGCTGAAGCTTTGGTCGCTTCTAGGACAAGGTCAATTCAATTGTCTGCGTTAGGTGTATTAGACGGACAACATTCCTGTTTTTAGTCAGTCTTTGGAGTTGTGCACTGTAGTTTAATGTGCTTGGTGCAACTTGAGCTAGGTAGAACCGATTTTTTCGTACCGACAGTACTCGGTGACCTTGAGAAACAGAGATCTATGTAAAAAAGCACCAGAATTCTCTTTAACTTGGAGGATATGGTAATAAACCTCAAAGAGCCTCCTTATACGTTTGTGTTAGGAGAATAAATGAGCTGTAAGTATAAGTATATACTCTTTTCATCCCGTGAGGGAAATTTGGTCTCTGCATTTATCCCAATCCGTGAATTAGTGAAACACACTCAGCACACAGTGAACACACAGTGAGGTGAAGCACACACTAATCCCGGCGCAGTGAGCTGCCTGCAACAACAGCGGCGCTCGGGGAGCAGTGAGGGGTTAGGTGCCTTGCTCAAGGGCACTTCAGCAGTGCCTACTGGTCGGGGTTCGAACCGGCAACCCTCCGGTTACAAGTCCGAAGCGCTAACCAGTAGGCCACGGCCATGGAGCTTTTCTATTAACTGAAGTGAAGGTAATGTGAGGTGTCTGGGACTAAGCAGGTGCTCTTATGCAAAGCGACATGTGACTCACATGTGTTGGGTGTTGAACCCGGGCCAACTGTTTTCTGGGTGGTAATGCCCACTAAAGCACTTTACCCCCTTGTTGCAGTGTTTATGAGTTTTGTTTTGGATCGGCAGGTAGACTGTTTTGGGTCTGATTTTGAAGATCCTATCTCTTGGATGTTTGGGTTTTCTTTGACAGACCAGCACCCTGTGTTTTGTAGGCCTATCTTTGACAATGGTCTAGATTTATTGTACTTCTGGATTGTCATTGTGTTTTCTTTACCTGAGATACAGGTATAGTGTGTCAGTGTCGAGAGGTGCAGTCAGGGATTGTGCAGGAAGTCGCATTTGTTTGTGGTAATGTTTATATTTAAATTCATTAGCAGACGTCTTTGTCTAAAATACCGTACATTATATTTTAACCAAGGACCAAACAAAACACGCGAGAATGGTAGCTCATCCCTCCCTTCAGTATTCCCAGAGAAATTGAGTTACCCCAATTCGTTTCCATTTTTTGCAACCTGGGCTGCCTACAGAGACCAGATTCTTTTTACAG
>NW_027468620.1:10475533-10580533 GCF_046254945.1 Alosa pseudoharengus | reverse complement strand
TGTTCATCATTGCATGTGCATCATCGCCTCCCTAGAAAGTATGCAGCTTTTGGGTAGCTAAACAGCAGGTATTAAATATGCAGAATTCATCAGTTCATTCATCATTCGCAAGTCAGGTTGTGTGGATGCCGCTCAATCTGGCGAGCCATCTGCTAGAGTGTGGAAATCTAAAGGGGACTGTATTTACATACATTTGGGTCAGATCAGATCAAGTGGGGTTTACAGTACTGTAGAGTAAATCCTTATTCTTGCCAAAAGCTTTGAGGATTCACGCTGAGGCTGTCTGTAAGGTTTGTGTGTATGTTTACAATGCTTGTTCAATGAACTCATTGAGTGCCAAAAACGTAATATAAAGTTTTTCCTTTCTATGCGTTGAGTGCCAAAAACGTAATATTACGTTTTTAGCTTTTTTTTAAATTACGAAACTAGACACTCTAACACACCTTATATGTGATTTTGGGAACTCTGTGATGAATGGAAATGAAATATATGACGATCGGAAACTCATGAAAACGCACAATCTGGACATTTTATCATAACTCGGTTGCCGCTTTGGGTCGAATCAGTGACGCATGCACGTCATCTCAAAACCAGGCCATTTTCGTGGGTCTATCACTAGGTGGCAGTCTCGCTGATCACTTCCCGGAAAGTTTACAGGCAACACTTCATAATTTCATAAAAGACATTATATCTCAATTTCTAGAAAAAAAAACTATTTTAAAACTATTTTAATGAAAACTAGCCACTGTTTAGCTTGGGATTTCTCAGGAACAGAGGCGTGTAGAAATACACGGTTTGCACCCACTGAGAGCTTAAAGTCTCACCTTTTAAACGAGCCATTGTGTTCATAGCTATAACACAGAATATGCTGTGGCTGTACAAAAATCATCAACAATGGTCTAGATTGCTGGCACTCTAGGACAAAGCTTCCGAAAACAGCTTGGCATTCAATGAGTTAAAAAAAGGCCTGTCAAGGACCGTCAAATGTATGTTAAGTGCACATCCATCAAATGTACCGTTTATGTTAAGTTCACACATCCATAAAACTGTGCTGGCTGACTGTGCCCAGTTTTACTTCCTTATCGATGAATGTGGGCTTGAGATCTCTGCTCGGCATTTGAGTTGCTTTATTATTTTATATTCTTAGCAGTAGAGAGATTGGTATATTAAGGAAGAGCTTTTCAGTGGAAAGATTGCATTATGTCTAAGAGCCACACTGGCAGTTGAATTAGACTTTGTTTTTTTTTAGTCTGTATTTGTCCATTTGTGTTTCCTGGTTGCAAGGAGCGCTCCTACACACCCACACAGCTCAGCCTATAAGGTGTGACGCCTTGGCTGATGTCAGGTTGCCTGGCAACATGTCCCCTGTTCACAGAAGCCTTGAAAGGAATGTTGGGTCATAGCGTGGAATGCAGGATACTCCCAAATTAGAAAAGGGAATTTAATTGTGAACGCATCCATAGATAGCTGTTGCCTTCTCTCCATTTTTGTGAGTGGCCACATACCAGCAGTACAATCTATGCCATTTGCAGGATGATGTGCCACATCTTTTTCTCGGGGTAAAATACACTTGCTTCTCATTTTAGCACCTGTTGATTTTGCCTGCCCCCACATGCCATTATTCCCATCTACCTGTGGTATGTCTTATTTCAAAAAGGATTTTTTTTCTAATAGCAGTTCTGACATTAAGCCGTTGTATGAATGTTATACTTGGTGCACAGATAAACGGACATGTTTGCATGGTCTTACTGTGTGTGCTGTCTCTTCTGTTTCTTCCCAGGGCGAAGTATCACAAGCTAAAGTATGGCACTGAGCTTAATCAAGGCGACATGAAGCCCCCCAGCTACGACTCTGGTAAGACTGCACTGTTGTCATGGTCATGTGACCAGTATACTGTAGCTATAAGTGTTTCTGTGTAAGGGCGTACTCACACTGGGCACGGTTCATTTGTACCGTGGCGGAGTACGGTTTTCTCCCATTTTTGGTCCGCACTCACACTGCATATTATCAAACTGTACCCAGGCACGGTTGAGCTGATGTGCTCTAGAATCTTTGCATAAGTGTGATCATAAGCCCAACAGTCCTCAATCGTACACTGGCATAGATAAGTATAAGTATATATAAGTATAAAGCATATATACTCTTTTGATCCCGTGAGGGAAATTTGGTCTCTGCATTTTTCCCAATCTGTGAATTAGTGAACACACAGTGAGGTGAAGCACACACTAATCCCGGCGCAGTGAGCTGCCTGCAACAACAGCGGCGCTCGGGGAGCAGTGAGGGGTTAGGTGCCTTGCTCAAGGGCACTTCAGCCGTGCCTACTGGTCAGGGTTCGAACCAGCAACCCTTTGGTTACAAGTCCGAAGCCCTAACCAGTAGGCCACTAGCCTAGAAATCTAGACGCACCCTAGCGGCGGCAAATTAATTTGCTCAGCCTGTACGTCTAGTACCAAACCATAGGGATTTCTATTGGCTGACGCCGTGGACGTCATCCAATCACAGCGCTCTATTTTGTTAGAGAGTCTTAAGGCGGGCTTAACAGGATAACGACAGTCCTGCGACGGTGAACAACAAGGAAGGTGGCTATGGCGAACGAAGAGCGGTTGTTTGAATCGGCGTTGGCGTCAACTTTGGAGGAGTTGGACTTGTGCTTTTCTTTGAAAATTGAGCAACACAATGCACTTAAGTCATTCCTTTCGAAGAAGGATGTATTTGCCGTTTTGCCAACCGGATACGGATATGGTCGTAGCGCTGACCTATTGCATGCCTAGGCAGTTTGAAAGACAATTCTCTGCCCGCCCCTTGGATTAAGCGAGGTGAATGGTTCGATTCCAGACTATACATTTCAATGATATAGGATGGCCCGCCAGGCTAGTAGGCCACGGCTGCCCCATAAGATAAGTGTATCGTGTCCGGGTACGTAGGGCTGGGAAGGTAACCGCATTACCGCAATACCACGGTTACATGACCCCTACCGCGGGTCTGAGCTCGTCACCGCCATCACCGCAAAAAAAATTAAAAATATGTGTTAAACATTTGGGTGATTCGGCTTTGACGTTTTCAACCATGACATGTACAATTCCGGTTTGAAAATGTAGCAGAATCTCTGCTTAGATGTCTGCAAGTCTGGCTAGCCTAGGCTAAGTTGAATTCCACTATAATTGGCCTGCACATGTGTACACGTAGGCTTATGCAATGTCATGATGTGTAATGTGATGAACTATCTTATGACATTGATACTCAAAGAACCACAGTTACGTTAAGTAGGCTAACCCTTCAAAACAGACAGGACTAAAAACTTCAAAACGTAGGCAAAAGATGAAGCAAACCCGACCTTTCGCGTTTGTTTTGGGGAGCGATGTTCCAACATTCCATTTGTTTACTATGCGAAAGTAGGACGAGAATTGGCACAATTATAACACTTTTCTATTCTCTCCGTTCAAACTCGATTTACATAAAGCTGTTAAACGTGAAAGCTGTGAAATTTGGCCAGAAAGGAGTCATACATGTTTAGTTCATGAAAGAATTACAAAATATGTTCTAGTTTATTAAGAATTTAACTTACAGCGACATGTAGGTCTAGACTAGCCTCGGACCTACTTTTGTTACAACCTGAGGCAGCCATTAAAACGTGCGGGAGCCTACCGTTGTAACATTTAGCATAAGCAGTGCTAAATTCAGACTTGTTATGGCGAGACCAAACTGTCACAGGATTTAGGGGGTAAAACGATTTGAGATTTCGGTGCTTCAGTGTAATTAAATTTCAAACAGAACCTTGACTCCGTAGCCTACTACCGGTACTTCAACTTGTTCCCAGAAAACCCTAAAAAGCCTCACTGGTATTATTGGTCTTTGCTGAGATGCAGTAATCCCCCCCCACACACATACACACACACCAGGCTGTCATTAGGGACGTTCCCCTTATTACAGCTCATCTGTATTCATGAGGGCTGGATGAACTCCTGTAGGCGGCTCCCTTGGAAGTGCTGATGAGGGAGACAGGATAGGTGTTTGAAGAGTTAGTGTGTGCGTACGGGAGAGCAAGTGTGTGTGTGTGTGTGTGTGTGTGTGTGTGTGTGTGTTTGTGTGCGTTGGTGGAGGTGACTGCCGGTGTGGTAGACAAGTGGGTGCCACACCTGCCACCATCATCCCTCCCCCAACCCTCTCTTTCTCACACACTCTCACACACACACTCTCACAACACACTCTCACACACACACACACACACACTCTCACTCACACACACACACACACACACACACACACATACACACACACACACACACAATCCATACCACCTTTAGAGAGCAGGCATGACCTAGTTTGGGCAAAGAGAGGGCAGCAGGCAGACACACCCGGCGCTGCCAACGCAACGTGTCGCAACACTCGGCCCAGACTCCTCCGTTTCTATGCAATTAGCGCGGCGTCGCGTTCGGTTCTGCATTCACACTGAACTCCAAGCTCAGCATGGCCCGGCTGTGGAGGTGTTGTGGGCTCAGGCAGAACCAGCTGGGCTGTTGGTAGCAGGTGAGGGCCGTCTGGTCTGCAATGCCGAGTTCATATCTGAGGTGGCAGAGTGTCTGGGTGCACCATGCAGACACCATGCAGCCTTTTTGGGGGCACTCTCAATTTTGGGTGAATAATTTAGTGCCTGCATAATTCATTTGCCAAAATTGCCATGTGAATTGAATTTGGCGTGGTTTGGCCAGTGGTGAGTCTCTCACTTGAATTTCCTAAATGACAATGGGGCTGGTTTCCTACACTAGAATTATGATTTATGTTCATAGAACAAATCTCTATAACTGCTTCCTTTTTTCTTTGTTTTACTTTGTGACTGATGTTTTCCTTGTCCACCTAGATTAAATAATTAAATCTGGATGATCTACAATTTACTTGTAACAATCAGGGTCCAGTCATGTATCAATATCATCTTTGTATAATCTAGCATTATCATGACTGAATGATGGTACGACATCTTATTAACATACACATTAAGCTGTCTTGACATATAAAATATCAAGCCATCATGGCAATAGCCAGTACTGGTAACAACAGAGGACCTCAGCTGTTATGAATTGTATGACATGAGCTTAGAGCATGTTTACGACATATTTATGTCAGACAGGGTTCAAGTGAAGTGTTCCCTGCAAACTCTACACACTGACCTCCCCTCTCTCTCTCTCTTTCTCTCTCTCTCTTTCTCTCTCTCTTTATTTCTCTTTCTCTCTCCCTCTTTCTTTCTTTCTTTCTTTCTCTCTCGCTCTCTCTCTCTCTTTCCTACAGACGAGTGCAATGAAAACGAGGCTCCCAAGTCCCTGAACAACCAGCTGTCCTGGAAGCAGGGCAGACAGCTCCTCAGACAGTGAGTATTCCCCTTCCTTCCCCATCCTTCCCCTGTAAGGTCTGTGTGCTCTCAGGCACCATCCCAGGTTTAAGGTCTGTGTGCTCTCAGGCACCATCCCAGGTTTAAGGTCTGTGTGCTCTCAGGCACCATCCCAGGTTTAAGGTCTGTGTGCTCTCAGGCACCATCCCAGGTTTAAGGTGTGGGGGCTCTCAGGCACTATCCCGGCTTGTGGGCTCTCAGGCACTATCCCGAGTTTAAGGCGTGTGGACTGGTCTGTTTAAGATTTGCAAATGGATAATTACGTATAAGGGTTTTGGAAATACATGTAGGTGACAAGTTAACAGGCACTGAAATGTCCTTTGTTTTAAACTTTGGGTCAGTAGGGCCTTCTCAAGGCCAGAAGTCGTAATACTCAAAAGTGGTCCATTTTTATACATAATAGCCGTTTTGCTGTCACACCAATTGTTTTGGTCCAGACATTTTGCTTGTGAATTGGTACTATCTGCTCTCTCACACTCAGCATTTTGCCCAATCAGTTACTCCACACATGCTAGTCCCTCAAGTGTGTGTGTTTTGTGTGTGCGTGTGTTTGTATGAGCGTGTGCTCACATGTGTGCATGCATACGTGTGTGTGTGTGTGTGTGTGTGTGTGTGTGTGTGTGTGTTTGCTATGTGAAGAGGCTCTCTTGTTGTGTAAGAGCAGGAATGTGAGAGTGCGGATGGCCCATGTGCTGGTCAGCTGGTGAGAGCCACTGTGCCAAGTCTCTGCAGCTCCCTGCCGCTGGAAAGCTGAGGAAATGCACACAAGTGCATCATGTCAGAGGCACATATATACACACACACACAAACACACACACCAACAGCATGTTGTTTGTGAAGTGCTGCTCTGCATTCTTGAACCAAACACACACACACACACACACGATGTAACGATTACTCTGCCTCTTCCATCTGTCCCTTACTTCACTCCTCTCTATAAGTGTGGGGCCACAGCACTTTATTCATGACCATGTGTCAAGTGACAGATCGATTGTGCGGGTGTGTGTGTGTGTGTGTGTCTCCTCCGCCCCCCCATGCCCCCCCCCCTCCCCCTGCAGCCAGTAGGAGTTTCCGCTGCTCCGGAGCCTGCGGCCCGGGCACAGCATATCGGCCCGCACAGAGCCGCCATTGATCTGCCATACACATACACACACACACACACACACTCACAGGGCACAGCTGCGCTCCCACACACACACACACATATATATATACACACACACACATACACATACACACGTCATTCATTCAATCAGATTCTCTCTCTCTCTCTCTCTGTCTGTCTGTCTGTCTCTATGTCTTTCACATACACATCCACAGATGCATGGACTTTCAAACAAATGTACCCTTTAGACACACACAAGCACACACAACACATCCTGCACATAACACACGCACACACACGCTTCACTCACTCACACTCATTTAATCTGTTCTCTATCTGTTTCTTTCACACACTCCCACTCACAGATGCATGCACACATGCAAGCAGATGTGCCTTCATGACGCGCGCATATGCTCATACATACTTTCACATGTTGCACAACATGATCTTACTGCCTTTCAAATTGACATGTAACACACACACACACACACACTTCAGTACACACACTCTGACATCTGACTCCAGGGCAGTTCTCATATGCACTTAGTCAGTGGCCTGTGTCTGTTTGAGCGCTCAATACAGGCGACAGGGTCAGCATCTCTCTGGTGATGTGTCAGCTCTGGGGAAACTCGGTGTGCACAGGCTTTGTGAGAGTGCAGCACTTTTTCATTAGCCCCCGTGTCATTGGACCACGTCGAAAATATGCTTCTCGGCAGAAGTTTTGAGTTGCAGTGATGATCTCATCAACATGCATCAACACACACAGACACAAACACACACGCTCATGTGCACACATGTATGCACACTTACTAACTCGGTGTAACAGATTTTCCGTACTGATTTATATTCTTGTTGGTTGAGTTATAGTACAACATGTTTGAGCTGGAGGATTGCGCCATACCATTGCAATTCCTCTCCCTAAACCTCAAAAGAAGCATGCAGCACAAGGGCCGCATGTATTAAATTCCTGTCTGTATTACGGTACTGAGGAAAACACGAAAGCTGGTCTTGACTCGCTGCTGGAGCATTCCGCTACCCATAGCTGGCGACACCAAGGAAAACAACCCCACCACCGCAGATTACAGGAACAGGAGTGTGTGTGTGTGTGTGTGTGTGTGTGTGTGTGTGTGTTATAATTATTTATTTTTCCCCAAGCCACTCTCATGATTCACGCTGCTATATTTTGTTTCTCATGGCGCCCCCTGTCTGCCGCTGCAGGTACCTGCAGGAGGTGGGCTACACGGACACCATCCTGGACGTGAAGTCCCAGCGTGTACGCGCCCTGCTGGGCCTAGCAGGAGACGGCAGCACCGGTGGGGGTGGAGAGGACCGAGGAGGTGACCGATCGTCACAGGAACCCCTGGTCAATGGCACGGACACCAAGCCCAAGGGCGCCAGCACTGGCGGGTAAGTGACCTGCCCCTTCCTAGATTTAGTATATTTTACTGTCCTAATTAGTAATGTGAATTTGTTATTTTTTTACTCATCCTGTTTATGTTGTAGTGTATGTTGTGTGTGTGTGTGTGTGTGTGTGTGTGTGTGTGTGTGTGTGTGTGTGTGTGTGTGTGTGTGTGTGTGTGTGTGTGTGTGTGTGTGTGTGTGTGTGTGTGTGTGTGTGTGTGTGTGTGTGTGTGTGTGATGTCTTGAGCTACCTTAAATTTCCCCTAGCGCATCAATAAAGTATCTATCTGTCTATCTATCTCTTTATCTCTCTATCTCTCTCTATCTCTATCTTTCTCTCTCTCTATCTATCTATCTATCTATCTATCTATCTATCTATCTATCAGCTGATTCTAATTAGCCTTTCTGGCTACTGTATGCTATCCCAGCTCCTTAGCCACTACACTACCACCACCCCGATGTAACAAATCACAGTAGCCAGTGTTGTCCATCTGTGTGCGGTCACTGACCAGATACTTGTTTTGTAATTTACAGTTTTGAAAGAGAGTGAATTTACACTCCAGTAAGTAGAGATGTCTTCAGGGAATTAAATATCATGGCTTTAATGTCTTGGTTTGCCACCCGAGGCCCTGGGGGTTTGGTGGGAAGTGTACTTTATTGCTTCATAAATCTCCTTTAATTTGCACCTCGGTCTGACGGACACATCACTCTAGGCTAAAGAGTGTGGAAACTGGAAAGGGAATATGATCAAAGTCCATCCTGACCATACTTGCTATCAGGTGTCCACTTGAGTTGACACAGCCTGACTAGCCTATTAGAAAAGGAATGGAAAAGGTTGGCTGTTGTTTAATTTTCATTCAATGATTCAGACAAAGCGTGTTTAGTTAAGGAAAACAGTTTATGTAAGCTACCTGTAGGTTGTAAAAGGTCATGGAAATTTCATTAAAGGCTCTTAATTATCTGAGGTTTAAGAACCGAATCATTGTTTTGTGTCGAGTGAGTGCGGGAGTCTTTCTAGTTCCATAGTTGTTGGCCTTCTCCAACACACCTGTCCACAAGATGTGTGCAAAAGTCCTTTGCTTGATTGTTCGGTTTAAGCATCCTTGAAAAGTCATGGGAGATTTTTGAAATGTTAATGAAAATAGATTGGAACTCTGTACTCTGTCTGGCCCTCAGGAAAAGCCAGCTGTCAGACTCGAGTGCTGTGCTGGAGGCCTTCAAATTCATCGAGAGCGCGGCTGCTGAATTCAGCGATGAGGACGACGACGAGGACAGTGATGGGAAGGACCGGACCATCATGGACTCCGGCACGGTGAGTGGTGCTGCTCCCTGAAGGTTTCTATCTTCTATTCTCATGCATACTCACTCACTCACTCACTCACTCACTCTCACTCTCTCCCCTTCTCTCTCTCCCTGTCTTTCTTTCTCTCACTCCCTCACTCTCTCTCTCACTTTCTCTCTCTCTCTCTGCTTTCTCTCACGCTCTTTGACCTGAGACTAACTTCCTCTCCCTCTTCAGATTGTGAGGAAGAAGCCCTCCTCCTCCTCCTCACCAGCCATGTCTCCCTCCAAGGACGGTGGCGAGGACATGGACACGGAGGAGGCCCTGAAGGACTTCGACTTCCTGTCCAGCCCGGACGAGATGGACACGTCGCCCGACCTCAGGAGCTCAAGCGACGGCACTGACTGGGGTGAGATGAAACGCCTGTGGGGCGTGGGGTGAGAAATCGGGGAGTCAGAAAAGGGAACAGATCAGTGAGTTACCTGTGATGAAAGAAGTGCCTTCTGTTAGCTCAAGATCACTAATGATCAGCTAAGATCCACACTATCCAGTTTTCGTTTGAGCTGACAATGGATGTCCCGTGTGGACAAGATTCCATGTGTGTGTGTGGACAGTGATTTGTATTTAAAACGAAACGAATAGTGTGGATGTAGCGAAGGGAGGGGAAACATGGACACCCATTTGCACCCTGCCTTTGCCTGATATACCTGAACACTAAAATGCCTCTTTTAAAGGAGCAGTCAGTGGTTTTATGACATTTGAAAAATTCTGCAAGACTAAATTTATTATGCCTTTACTGTCCACAGTCGCTTTCAGTTTTTGTTAAAAAAAACTACTTGCTGCACCTTTTAAGGTAGCACTCAGCTATGAAGACGCATTGTTAGACCACCCACATTGTTGAAATAGCTTCTGTTGTACTGTGTCTGAATTGCTAAATATTTTCCATCTTCAGTGCATTGCATGGTATTTATTACAGTCGAAGGACAATGGTTTTAGTCTTCACATTCAGACCATGTGAAAAATTCTGTCTATATCAGGTTTTAGTAGTAGTCTGGGTAGAATGAATATAACTCACATTTGCCTTTTTTTTACTTCAGTGACAGGTGATGGTTCATTTATTCTTGAGAGGTCCATCTGTGGTGGCAGCAGCTGTCTTCCATGATCCCATGTCACCTTGTTGTTGTGTCCAGTTTTCATTTGGTTTATTGCACTATGTGCCTGTTTATTGTCTGAGTCCTCCGTGTTAAACCTGTGATTCCACCCACCATCATTCCTCTGTGTGTGTGTCCTCGGTCCTCCAAGCTCAAAAAGACATAGGCGTAAGGTCCCAGTTAGTCCCCTTCATAAAGCTCAATGCCCTCTATAGACAAGACCCTTAAGGCACAAACCTATAGGACCGGCAGCCCCACATGTTCATGAGGCCAAGAGTTAAAAGTTAAATATCTGCAATACGTTTTGATTCCTGAAGCGGAAATGTATAACTCGAGCTTTGCATTATGAGACTAGGACATCGGCCATACTTCACAGAGTCTGTTCAAGCAGTGACGCAGTTATCATTATTATCTGCCACAGCAATATATGAGTAGATTATAGAATAGAAGGATAGAGAAATGGACTCTTGTGTTATCACACGTCGTCCATAAAGTGGCCCAGATATAGAAACGAAAGAAGTAACAAACCGATAACACGGAAACTAAAAGAAGTAGACGTATTCATGAAAGAGTAGTACGTGAGAAATGCCTAAACTGAAAGACAAGATGGCACCAAAGCTTAATGCTGGCTCATCATGACAGAAGTCATAAGTGGGAGGAAATTGCTTGTCGGATTCTAGATTGCTCTTTAAAAGACCGAAGTTCACAGATGAGGTATATTGCATCCTGAATAGCCCCTCTTTCTCTCTCTCTCTCTCTCTTTCTCTCTCTCTCTCTCCCTCTTTCTCTCTCTCTCTCTCCCTCTGTCTGTCTCTCTCTCCATCTTTCTCTCTCTCTCCGTCTTTCTCTCTCTCTCCCTCTGTCTCTCTCTCTGCCTGGGCTCGCTGTCTCCCCCTTGTGTAGAGAAAGAGGATCACCCTATGGGGGAGGCCTGGGACGTGGACCAGGGCTTGATAACCAAACTCAAGGAGCAGTACAGGAAAGAGCGCAAGGGCAGAAAGGGGGTGAAGAGTAAGTTGTGCCCCAGGGGGTCCATTACGCCTCTCCTTTCTCTCGTTCTCTCCTTTTTTCTCTATCTGTCTTTCCTACTGCAGAGCTCTATAAAAAATACATTGAAAAGAAAAAGCACAGTATAGCACAAGCATTTCCTCTCTTCCTCCCTCCACTCTTCACCACTCTCCTAGACCCTCTGCTGTCTGTCCCCAGAGTGTGTGTGTGTGTATGTGTGTGTGCGTGTGCTATTTGACCTTTCTGTCCTGTGTTTTTCCATTCCATCAGCTGTCCTTCATGTCTCATTGTTAGGCATGTGAGTGTGTGTGTGTGTGTGTGTGTGTGTTTCTATTTCCAGGCATCTGTATACACTCTTTTCACCTATTCTGCTTCTGACCTTGCGTGGCTATTTTCAGCTTTTGTTACATAACTTGGGTTCTCTTTTCTCTGACTTTTTTTCTGCATTCCTCTACAACTTTGCTTTCCTCCTGATATGTCTGATTTTGGTTTCTGTATTCTCTTTCCTTATGGTGGTTTTACATGGGCCCTTAAGGGGAAAATCTGGGGCCGATCCATAACCATGATTGGTCTCCAGCCTCTCCTGCCTTAAGTGCAGTTTACTAGTCCAGTTAATGTCCTCCTGGGCCACACCAAATAAAATGGCGCCTCTCTCCACCGCTGTTCGATTCCTATTTTCCTCTTTTCTGTTTGCAGCTTTGCGTCCTCCTCCACCTTCACACCTCCTTCTTCCTTATCTCTGGGGTTTGAATTGCAGTCGGGCAGAGTGAATGGCTCTCTCACTGAGCACCCGTTCCCCATGCCCTTAAAAGACTCTGCCATAATAGCGCGCCTCTCTCTCTCTCTGAAATATGATGTTCACCTTCACTGCACTGATTCACTTCATTCTAATCTCTTTTCTTTCCTCCTACTTATTTGCACATTATGCTCTTAGAGGATTTCTCCTCTCATCCTCTTGTTCGTTCTTTCTTTCTTTCTTTCTTTCATTCGTTCTTTCGTTCTTTCTTCCTCGCTGTGCTGCGTTTTGCTGTGCTCTGCTAATGCTGATGGGAACTGGCTGTGTCCTGCTCTCTCTCTAGAGGAGCTTTCATCATGGTTTCGTGTTTAGCCATTATTGAGTTCCTGTTCTGTCCTGTCCTGTCCTGTCCCAATCCCCACCCCAGGGCCCAACCGCTCCAAGCTGCAGGACATGCTGGCCAACCTGCGGGACTCTGAGGAACCGCCCCCCCTCCAGCCCCCCGTCACCCCACCGTCACGGCCCAGCGTCCCGCGGCTCAGCGAGCACGATGGTGGCCGCCCGGACGAAGGTAAAGGTAACGGTCGGCATGAACTTCCTTTAACCTTTAACATCAATCCATGAACAACGGATGCAAAATAGCCATGTTGGCTAATTCTGCCACATTTACTTTTTCACTGTACATTGTCCATGTGAAGTGAAGACTCACTTACTCACACTCACACACACACTCACTCACACAGCTTGGTGTATGCAGTTTCTTTTGACCCCTCTCTGCTCCCTGCTGCAGTGGAGCTGACCTTCCCCCCCACCTCAGGGAAGTCCTTCATCATGGGGACAGACGAGACCACTGAGAGCGAGCTGGGCCTCGGGGAGCTGGCAGGACTCACGGTGGCCAACGAGGCCGACAACCTCACCTACGACGTGAGTACTCACCTGTGCAGAGAGGTCAGAGAGGTCGTGAACTGCACAAGGCACTGGACTGGACGATGGTCAGTGTATGAGAGGTTGCTGCTGTTAGCTGTAGTGGCAGCAAACAGATGGATTCAGTATATTTGTGAGGTTGTATCCACCTTATTCATGAAACCAGAAATCCGTCCGGTTTTCATCTTCCGTCCATTCTGTTTACATTATAACTTAGTGCAGTCTCAGCAGGGTCTAGAATACACTAGAACAGTGTTTCCCAAAGTCTGGGCCACGACCCACGGGTGGGTCGCAGGAGATTTTATTTGGGTCGCCAGCACAATTTATTTTGTGTTATAGGCCTAACTGATACCATTTGTCATTTGATACCAGAAAAGCTAACATTTTTCTATTAGGATGTAGTTTGTTAACTACTACAGTCACGGTTTTGTCATAAAAGCTCATGAAACTGGCGCATGAAACTGGGGGACGAACGCATCGCAGAGGGGGTGCCAGAGCATGGATACCTCTCAAAATGAAACCGTTCTGTGGGGCGCCTGCCATGTACCTCGCAGTTGCAAACGACATGAATCCGCCTATTTGCACGAACATTAACAGATACCAGCTCCCTGAACTTTACCAATTAAAATCTAGTGACCATGCTGTCAACTAAAGCAGACATCCATAGACCGGACATAAGGCCATTCAATTTGCATGTATAGTTTCGATTGTAGATGCAATCTTTTAGCAACCTCTGATTTAAAATTCACAACAATTTAAATGGACATTTTAAACACTATTCCTCTCGTTTTCTACCTCGCTAACTCCAAAGTAAAGGCGCATTCTTCCGGCTATTGCGCAAAAGCCTCTTGTTCTGATATAACGACTATACAAAATAATATAATACAACAATACAATTTAATGACTTGAGTTATTTGCTGTTTACATCGGAATTGACGTCCACAGTGTTATGGACCCATTTGTCTGCAACGCAACGTAGCCTACAATTTTTTTTTAGAAATACAGGAACAGCTTACTATGCTGACGAATGACGACTGCGCAACATGCGAGAATTTCCCCAATCTTTTCAGTAGTCATTTCCAACATTTCACGCTGATGGTGCTCAAAATGCAACACAACCGTGTTCAAAGCAGGATCTATCTATCTAGATCCTAGGCTATAGCAATGTATGGGGAAGGCATAGAAACGTTGGAGAATCTGTGGCCTAAAACAATATTGGTGGTTGCAGGGTTACAGGGTAGATTTGAAGTGAAATGGGTCGCGATGGTCTGTCATTTTTAAAAAGTGGGTCCCCAGAAAAAAAGTTTGGGAAACACTGCACTAGAATATGCTTCAACTTATATTTCTTTCAAAATGTTGACAATTCTGCACTCAATATGGATATTCTATATATATATATCAGAAAAATATAAACGTTTGTGTTTACATGGCTTTGGATACAACAAGACAAATTGTCTACAGTACCACCACATTAAAATCTATACAATGCAGCTTCGGCCGGAAATAGAATGAGGTGTCATGGCGACGCCCATTGCTGGCTGGAGAATATTGTGTGTGTGTGCGTGTACAGTATGTGTGTGTGTGGTCGGTCTTGAAAGATTTGTTCTCTAAATGATGCCCTTTGCTAAGTTATTTTGATAGCATTACATTTATTAGTTGAATCTCTTCACTTGTAATTTTTTCCAAGAAGAGACCCTCTGGTGAAATGCTAATTTAATTTCTTATCTGCTGCTAATTATAGGAAAAGGTTCCTTAATTAAACCCAGATGAACTGCAGAGACTTAAGTCCTCAATTAGGCTAGCTGCTCTCAGCTCTCTACTGCTTCCAGTGTGTTGGATTAGCTATTCAATATAATGACTCAAATACTTTTTAATTTTTAGAAATTATTGAATTATAATTATAGAATTAAATAATTCTATGCTAATCTTGTGCTTAAGTCATTCTGTATTGTCTATAATCAGTATCAGAAGCCAAGGCCTAATAAGCTACAATGAAGTTGCGTTGCCAGAAATCAATGGCGTCCCATTGTTGTAAGCAGGCCAGTTTTGAATGAGGGTAATTACCCTGCATTGGCAACTGGCTCTGGCAACCAAGCAGGTCACACAATATGCAGAAAGGCCTCATCAGAGTGGAGTGGGGTTAGTCATTAATTTCCCATTATGTCTGGGCTCCCGTGTGGTGTGGTGTGGTGTGGTGTGGTGTGTTGTGGTGTAGAAATCCTATGAGAGGGGCCACCACTGCACTGGAGGTGGTGATTGGTGGGGCTCATTTGCTTGAAGTGCTCTTAAATGATGTAACGAAAAGAGCGGATAATGCAAATATCATTATGCACAGCCTATTACAGGAATATTTCAGAAAATGAGGTGTGTGTGTGTGTGTGTGTGTGTGTGTGTGTGTGTGTGTGTGTGTGTGTGTGTGTGTGTGTGTGTGTGTGTGTGTGTGTGTGTGTGTGTGTGTGTGTGTGTGTGTGTGTGTGTGTGTGTGTGTGTGTGTGTGTGTGTGTGTGTGTGTGTGTGTGTGTGTGTGTGTAGTGGTTGATTTGGCAAAGGCAGCTGATGCTCATGTCACTGGGAGTTAATGCAGCACCATTACAGAGTTAACCATTTCCCTAAACAGAGCCGAGGAAATAAACAACACAACACTATACTGGGCTTTGCACTGACAAAACTGAACACATAAACAGGAGTTATACGAGAGAAGTTGCTTTGACAGAATGAAAATCAAAGTTTAAAGAGGATCATGAACATGCCCCCAGAGTGTATGTAGTGCTGTAGTTGTAGTCTGTACTAGGCGACCTCAAGAAATAGAAATCTATGTGAAAAATCGCCGGAACTCTCCTTTAAGCTCAACATTTTTTTTTTCCACCTATAGATCGCCAACAATAAGGATGCCTTGCGGAAGACGTGGAACCCCAAGTTCACCCTGCGCAGCCACTTTGATGCCATCAGGGGGCTAGCCTTCCATCCGGTAGAACCGGTTCTTGTCACAGCGTCTGAGGACCACACGCTCAAAATGTGGAACCTCCAGAAAACGGCACCCGTCAAGAAGTAAGTGCTGCTCACAAGAACTACACAGCCTTACAATGACATAACAACACACACACACACACACACACACACACACATACATACACACACACACACACACACACACACACACACACACACACACACACACACACACACACACACACACACACACACACACACACACACACACACACACACACACACACACACACACACACACACACACACACACACACACCTTGACACTAACATGCACTGTATGTGTGTGTTGTAATTTAGAACATTTTTTTTTAAAGTTTTATAAAAGTTCTTCATTGCCCTGAAGAAGACCATGCTCGGTCGAAACATGTTGGCTCAATATTTTAAAATGACTTAAGCCAGATGCAATAAAGGCTTTTTAAAGAATTCCTTCTCCTCTTTTACATTCGAGTGCCTGGGACCTGCTATTACTTCCTTGGATTTTCCCTACCCCAAGAGCACCGCTTGACGACTTGATAACTTCACCTGAGCGCCTGGTTGAACCTCTTGCATTTCTTCATAAAATCACTGTCTAAAACCCTGTCTTCCTTCCCAGTAGGAGTGCCTCTTTGGATGTGGAGCCCATCTACACGTTTAGGGCCCACCGGTACGTACTCTCTCCTGCCTCTGCCTTTTTGGCTGGACCAGTTATTACTGTCCCTTATATTACTGGTACAACGCCTATTGGAGCTGAGGCTATTCACTCAGGTCTTTAAAGGGATAACGGCCATAAGGGCTTTGAGTGATGCGTGTTGTCTCTGTGCAGGGGTGCGGTGCTGTGTGTGGTGATGAGCAGTACGGGTGATCAGTGTTTCAGTGGAGGCCTGGACGGCACCATCCAGAGCTGGAACACCCCCAGCCCCACCATCGACCCCTACGACTCTTACGGTACGTATGCGACTCTCACCCACCACTGACTCACTTCTATTATTTATAAGCTTCAAACGTTTTGCGGAATTACTTGTCATTTTAATTTTTTTCCCCAACACTTAATCATACAACAGGGACAGGTGATTTGTTTGTTTGTTTGTTTGTTGCTTGGTTGGTATATATATATATATATATATGCCGTTACACAAGTTAATCTGCTTTTAATGTCAAATAATTCAGTCAGGCAAAATACATATACTTTATACATACAAAATACAAAATACATTCTATATTAAAATAGAGGCATGATGAACATGTACTGTATGGCATTGGTGTTAGTGGCTGTTAAAGTGAACGTGTGTGTTGTTGTGTTGTTGTAGAGCCCTCAGTCCTGCGGGGGCCGCTGTGTGGCCACACAGACGCAGTGTGGGGATTGGTGTACAGCAGCGCTCACCAGCGCCTGCTCTCCTGCTCGGCAGACGGCACCGTCCGACTATGGAACGCCTCCAACATCAGCCCCGCCCTGGCCGTCTTCAACGAGGACAAGGGTGAGCGAGGAGGGTGGCCTCACATACTCGACCAGCTAACTTCTGACTGACTGTCCTGAAAAAGAGATCATGCTTGTGTGAACGAGAGAAGCAACATTTGTTTTTTTAGTGTTTTTCAATGTTTAGTCATAATGTCTTTACATGTCTTTATATTTAGTGTCCAACAATATATTCAGTTTCTTTTTTTTAGTTGTTTTTTTAGTTTAGTTTTTAGTTTTTTTTTTTTGTGCATGTCAAGTTTCCACTAGCTAAAAACTCACTTCTCTCAAGATCTTAAATTTGGGCATCTTCATGTGCATGATCTCGTGTGTGTGGTCCGTTTCTCTCCTCAGAGCTGGGCATCCCATCCTCTGTGGACCTGGTGTGCAGTGACCCAGCCCACATGGTCACCTCCTTCAGCAACGGCAGACTGGGCCTCTTCAACATGGAGACCCGCCAGCTGGTCCTGAACCTGGAGTCCACAGTGGAGCCAGGTAAACTCCTCAGACAACCTCAACCAGCACCCACAGTCAGGGGAGTAGCCCACATAGCAGATTACCTGTTTGAGTGAAGAAGTGTTGATGCAGCAACCAGACAGGGCTGCGTTGGTCATGGAGTGGTGTGTTGTTTTGAAAGAGGAGACCAGGCTGGTACAGTGTACCTGTGTCTGGATAATATCCAATAATATCATATGACCATGAATGAGTGCCTGTTACTGGAAAGAAACATGAAGTCACAATCTACTTGGACAAGTTCATAGTGGGGCTTGCACAGAGCACTGGTTCTCAAATAGTAGTTATGTCACTACTGGTGGATCTGTTTTCATATCAAATAATTTAGTCACCTGAGTGGTGGTCTTAACAAGTTTGGACAGTTGTTGCCATAGGTTACGAGGGAAACATTTTAAAGGTGTACAGTACACATCAGTAAAATGATACTCTCTTGCCCCTTAAGTCTTAGAGCTCTTTTATTTACGTCGTAAACGACATGTGCGAGGGTCATGTACTAACTGACAGGCCATGTCCCTACAGGTTCTCTCTGTCAGATCAATAAAGTGCTGAGTCACCCAACCCTGCCCATCACCATCACCGCCCAGGAAGACCGCCACATCAAGTTCTACGACAACAACACAGGTACCCACACACAGAGACACGCAGAGACACACACAGCCCTGTTGGGCTGCTTCTCAGAACCGCCACCGCAGATGCAGACACTTTACAGACATGTCCTATTAAAAGCCCATCATGGCTGATCATATTTGTTCTGCTCTGTCCCCACAGGGAAGCTGATCCACGCCATGGTGGCCCATTTGGATTCCGTCACGAGCCTAGCTGTTGATCCAAATGGACTGTATCTGATGTCGGGAAGTGAGTGCCAAGCAATTAGAAATGATTTGCCTCTGGAGAATATTGTTGTAGGCCTGAAAGTTTAGAGTGTCGGGCACCAAAGTGGATTATCGTATTAAATCAAAATCTCCTGTATCACACTGCAGTTCTTTTGTGTGAACAGCAGGGAGCACTGTTGGCACCTGAAGAGTTATAGTAGACCGGCAGAGAGCCAGAACCTTTGATGCATGTTGCCCACATCTGGTCCTAGAGAGAAGGGATTATGTGTGAAGTGTTAATGCTTTAAGTGCCAAAGTGCCCAGGCTGTCTAAATCCCTCCATCCTGTTGAGTCACTACAAAAATGAAAATGTGGCTTTTTGAACTTAATATGCAAATAAATCCTCACGCAATTTTGTTGTGAAAATGAGGCCTAAGCCCAAGCACTTTCTTCTCACATAAAGCATCTAGCATTTAAATGTAAGATGATTCTAATCTAGAACACTTTGATGATTCTTATCCAGAACACTATCAAATTGCGTGAATGGCTCCTCAAGGTCCTTTAGCTCTCTTTTCAGCGTTGGCACAGTGCACGCTGTCCCGGCTTCATCAACGGCAGACGCACAGTGGCTCAGACTGAACCCTAAATTACTCCAGCCAGCAATATATGGAAATTTGATGGCTGTGTTGGGCTGAAATATCAACAACCTTCCACAAGAATCACAGACTGCATCCCTCTGTGTTTTCTCGTGATTGTGCGGTGGTAAGAAAAACGCCTGCATGTTTAGCTTTCGCTGATGGTTTCTCCCTCTCGGTGTCTCCCCCCCTCGCAGGCCACGACTGCTCCATCCGCTTGTGGAGCCTGGAGAACAAGACGTGCATCCAGGAGTTCACCGCCCACCGCAAGAAGTTCGAGGAGTCCATCCACGACGTGGCGTTCCACCCCACCAAGTGCTTCATCGCCAGTGCCGGGGCCGACGCTCTCGCCAAGGTCTTCGTATGACCTGGGACCTGGGACTCCGCCTCCGACTCTGCCTCGATGAGTCCGGCCCCCGGAAGCAAAGTCACCTCAGGACACGCACCTACACTGGGGATGGGGTCAGATTGGATGGTGGGGGGCAGAGCCATGATGACCCCCCCCCACCCCCACCCCACCCCCCACCCCCAATACCTCTCTGTGCCCCTTTCTCAGTTTTTCTTTTTTCTCTTGTTGTTTTTCACTTGTCTGGCTTTCTCCCTGGACTCCCTGGACACTGCAGCTCTGAGCTGAGACTTCCCTGTGAAGCTGGCAAGGAGGGGGCAGGGGAGATTGAAGGAGGAACGGAACATGGGGGGGGGGGGGGGGTGAAAAGCGGGCTCGTTTACAAAGCAAACCCTCTGCCCCCCTCCCGTAACCCCCTATACACTTGCATACATACACACATATAGACAGACAAACACTTGTCTGTTTGTCTGCAGCTACTGGGCGACCTCCAGCACACAGTGCTTGATGACCACCTGCAGTGGCAGCAGACTTGAGGACCTTTGCGGGCAGGAAATTCTCCTGGAGAAATGAGGGATTGATTGGTTCGGTCTAGCTGGTTGATTAGACCGAACCCGACATACAGCCACCAAACCCACAACGCCTCTCCCAGAGACTCCGGAGCAACAGAACTTGTTGTTGTTTTGTTTTTTGTTTGTTTTCCTTTCATCAAGGCGGGTCTGCGTCATGTTGCCATGGCGTCAATATGTGAGTTTACAGGCTCCCCCCGACCGCCATTATGGAAGCCGTCAGCTTCTGTCAGTTTCCGGGTCCCACATAGCTGGTCTTAACCTTTACTTTTAAAACAGTGATTGACTAATGTGCCTTTGCTGCAAAAAAGGTCTTGAAATGTTCTTTTATCAAGCATTTTCTGATGGGGGTTGTCCACAAATTGTGGAACATAGTGGTCTCTATTTTAATTTCATTGGATGTAAAATTAAAAATACTTATAATAAACAAATATATAAATATAAATATATATATAAATATATATATTCAGTCTTAAACCTTAAATTTCAGTCAGAATTTTGAGTGCTCTTTTTGATACATTGTGGAAGTGTGTGTTGTATGCAGTGAATAGCAATGCTGGCAGTTTTAGAGATACTGTACCTAAAAGTAAACATTTCCTGTTGTCCATAAAATTACTGGCTTAAATTTGAAACCTTCAAATAAAAGAGGTCTTCAACTGCAAACTGACATTGTAGCATCTCAACCCTTTCATTTCAAATAAATAGGTAATTTGCAGCTATCCCACGACTGGGGAACAGCTGGTATGTCTGCTGTTATGAGCTCTGGTGAGCAGTAGGTGCAATGCTGTAAACAGGTGTAACAAACAAGTAATTTCCTGTGTATTAGCCACATTGTATATAAGCTGCAGGACTATGTTTTATGTAAGTTCAAAGAAACAAAACCATATTAATAGCATATGAACTGCCCCTGTGGAGAGAGAGGGCAATGGAAAGATAAAGGGAGGGGGGAAGGATGGAGAGGAAAGGGAAAAAGGGAAATATTTAGTAACCTGGGGCCGTATTCACAAAGAATTTTAAGGCTAAAAGTAGCTCCTAACTGGCAAATTGAATGGGCGTGTCACTCCTAACTTTAGGAATTAGGAATTTAGGAATTTAGGAAAGTAATTCACGAAGCATTTTAGACCTAAAAGTAGCACCTAAGTCTGGGACAGCTTAAAAGAAGTCAAGAGGACTCCTAACTCACTAAGACCTATTCACAAACAGCTTTTTGCGGCATTTCACGTCGCGATGTTTTGAAATGCGTATGCGGCAACAGGAGCTTCCAATCGCGAGGGAACAATTTTGCATTGTAGGCATAATACTTGTGTAGCGCACGCATTCTCAGACCTGTCACCTGTCACTCATCATCGTAAGGGAGGTGTTTGGAATCATTCTCGCGTTATAATCATCAGCCAATCAAGGTGGTCACTTCAGTCAAGCTCGTGCATGAGTAATGACGTCATCCATAGCAACGAAGACTCACTCTTAGTTTAGGAGTTGTCATTTTTCATTACTAAGAGTAGGTCTGAAAGGCTTTGTGAATAACTTTTAAGAGAAAACTCCTAGCTAAAATCTTTTAGTGCGATTTAGGAGTACTCCTAGTGGTAAGATAAAAGGCTTTGTGAATACGGCCCCTGGTCTATGGGTGGGGGGGAGGGGACTGGTACTCTGCACTCTGCACTCTCCATTTTAAATATCTGGGTTAGTGAGCAAATCAATGTATAAGCCGCGGCTAATAGTTGGGAAATTACGGTATGCTCTGCATCCACCACTGTAAAATATGCTTTGAATGAATATGAAGGCTAAGCACCATTTTACTTTTGTTCTCAATGCTTGATCATTTCAGAGAGGCAAATGTGAAATGAATTTCCGAGTCTCATTACGGAGTCCAGCAAGGTAATTACTATGCTTTGAATTTTCAGTCTGATTATGGCCCTGTACACACATACCCAGATATTTTTTAAAACAGATATTCTTTTTTTTTTTTAATGCGTTGTTTTATTTTATTCTGTCCACACAATTTTTTTGTTATTTTTTAAATCTGTTTAAGAAAATATTCAGGTATATGTGTACAGGGCCTACAGTAGACCGTATAATTATGGTCTGGAGAATTCCCACCATACAGAGCAGTTTGCCATCGTCAGCCAATGACCATGCCGGTCAGTTGTGGACTTGCATGCGTCCTCCGCTTATTAGACAAGACAGGGCTAGAACTCTCCATGGCCTCATGATGACTTGGCAGAACGCTTTTGATTTGTTTGGTGAGGTGAAGTGTAATCGAACCCAATCACCTCTATAATGAGATGCGGACGTGTATAGTCAGGCCCTGATGGTCAAGCAGTGAATGGATCATACACTTCCTGGGACTCCACAAACCCAACAGAACAGAAAGGGTAAATTATGTTTTGAGGTCTCCCTCTCTAGACAGACAAACAGCCAAGGTGTAAGGCTTGGTGATGTGTGACCAGGGATGTAGTGGAGGATAAACGCAAGTAAACGCAGTTTATCCACCTCTGACATTTCAGAAATAGAGTTTATCCACCTCTCAAAATAGTTTATTCAACTATTGCAACTCTTAACATTCAAAAACCACACTGTATTATCCACATTCACACACTCATCAACACTCTAGGAACCATTTAATACCACTGGTATTGTTATAAACATTGGACAATAACCTCCACCATCATCAAACATGTTCTGAATGCCTTTTAAAAAAAATGTAATACCGCATGGCGCAGTCCACCTCACCGTGATCACAGAATTCATAGTTTACCCAGCTCTTATTTTACCACTACATCCCTGTGTGTGACCGAAGCAACTAGGTCTACTACAGGACCTAGGTTTTTAGCATGGCCTGTTTAAGTGCTACACGCTGATACTTTGGGGATTTTCATTGTGTAAAAGGGCAACTGCCACATGGATGACATTCTCACCTACCGGCTCTTTTTTCCATCGAAAGCTTCAGTCCTGTGACCCAATTCACCTTTTTCTTGAAGATGGCTCTAGGCACTGACATGGCATTAAGCCTAATTCAACTATCTACTATCCTCAGACAGAGACTGAAGGTTAAGTGGAAATCCCCCTCTAATCACATTTTGTACGCAACGGCCATAACCTCCTGCTCAGGCATATAATGCAGTGACTGGTCCTAAGCAGAGGCGGACAGAGTAAACAGCTTCATTACTTGAGTAAAAGTACAGATACCCTTTGCTAAATTTTACTCAAGTACAATTAAAAGTACAACAGTCAGATGTCTAAGTAAAAGTACTGAAGTACTTGTTTTTAAAAGTACTTGAGTATCAAGAGTACAAGAGTAGCCTACATTTTCGAAATATTGCATTACTACTGCCACAGTGCTTACATTTATGTACAGAAACGTCCTACATGGAGTTATGAAAAATGTTAATGTTAATACCTTGGATAATGTAAAATGAATTGGAACTAAAATCAAGTCATTTTCATCTTTTTACCATGTTGCCAGGGATGGGCAGTATTTCTATTACATGTATTTAAAATACGTATTTCAAATACAAAATACTATTTTGTAATTGAAACACTTGAAGCGAAAACTATCATTAACTTGTTCAGAAAATTGAAATAGTCTGGCGAGGTGGGGCCACAGGTTGGCACATTCCCGGGATGGACCTTCTGCGTCTTCAGCCATTGTTTCGTCCATGGTTTCGTCTCTTATCTAAATCTGACCATGGAGTTGACTTTGGCGGAAAGCTGAAGGTGCTTGCTGATAGGCTGTCCCAATCAGTGGCGCCTGCACAATCCGATCACGTTTGAGAGGGAAACAACAAATTGAGGGTTTCGGAGATTTTTCTTTTTTTTCGAAGTAGTAACGGGTACTCATGGTTATGGATAGAAATGTAGTGGAGTAAAGAGTACAATATTTGCCTCTCAAATGTACTTGAGTAAAGTCATGAGTACTCTCCAAAAATGATACTCGAGTAAAGTACAGATCCCTCAAAATTGTACTCAAGTACTGTACTCAAGTAAATGTACTCTGTTACTGTCCGGCTCTGGTCCTAAGTGTATGTGAAGCTGAAATCAAATAATCTAGAAAGGTGCCATAGTTTTGTTCTGTCATGAGTTCACTGCCCTCAATAATGTTTCTCTAAACTTTAATCCCTTGTAGATAATTGACGAATATGAGGTCCAAAAATAGTTTAGATTATATATTTTTTCTTTTGTGTTAAGAAGTCTTGTCAATTAACCTTCCTGAATTCCTGAGCCAGGATGAGGGAGGAAGAAATCAGACAGCGTGTGACACAATTAATTAACTCCTGATGTCAAAATGAAGTAGATGTTGGACACTCCATAAAAGCTTCGTTGCCTGGATGACAGACCCATCACAGGGAGGACATGGAGGTAAGTGCAGAGTGTTGTAGCTTTGTGATACGAGTTAGAAGGATTGCTTTTGACTGAGGAGCTTTTCTGCTTGGCCTTTGCTTGAATGCATATGAGGGGAGAGTATTATACAGGCCATGTTGTATGAGGAGCATGTTATTTTTAAGCTCTTATTGAGAGACGGAATGTACTCTTAGTCACATGAACTCATTTGAGGGCAAATATGAAACGTGATTCAAATCTGCTTGCAAAACATTTTATAAAACTGGCTACCCAAGATGTTTTCACCCTAAAATTAAATTTGGTTAGAGGAACATTCATTGGAAAGTATAATTTACTCAAGTGTTGAAGGTTTAAGTTCATTTGCTGAATGATGGCTATGACAAAAGTGACATTTTAGTTTCTCAGCGGAGTGAATTACTGTGAACAGTGGCTATATGGCTTCATGCTTTGTCATTGTCACTGACGGCTTGCAGACGAATGGGGCTGAATTGAAATAGCTTTTACTCAGGAGATTAGAAAACGGTCATTTCTGCCATGGGGATGACTGCAGGGTAACATTTATCAGTGGTGTGGAGAGGGGATGTTTATCCTCAAACTAAATATTAGTAAAATATTAGTATGTATTATATAAATATTAATAACAAACATAAACCCCCTACCTCGTCCCAAGCGTCCTTGGGTATCTTGAAAGCCACTGTATGAAACTAAGTTATTGTTATTTGTTACTATTATTAAATGTATATAAAGGTCATCACTGTTCATTCTAGTGCATCATCGAGTTATCGTTATTGTTTGTGAAATAATTCCTTAGCTTGTTACAGTATGTGACAGGCATTCTCAGGTAGGTAATCATGTCTGGTGTTTATATAAAGACATCATCATTGTGTTTATTATGCCATTCAGGTGCATCAGTCCATTACACACAGTGGTTTATGTATAATGTTTATGCAGTATTGATATAATGGAATGACTCTCTATCACTGAAGCTCACTAAAAGTTGATACAAATTCTGGTTGCGTTCCTTCCTGGTTTGTCTGCGGAGGAGTGCGCTCACTCTGCTCAGGGTAATTTGTTGGCTGGAGTGGAGGACTCGGTGTTCTGTTGTCTGCTGATCCTCTTGATAGTCCACACATCCCCTCGCCCCCTCACTAAAGGATGTGATCAGAATGAAACTTCATAGGGAAGCCGTTTACAATCATTGAGAGAACTCTAGCCTCCGTTCTATCACTATGAATGAAAGAGAAAGGAGCAATGGCAAGCCAAACTCACACCTGTCGGTTTAGAGTTCCCATAATGCATAGGCAGGAGGACTGATGGATCGTTGATCAATCATTGCTGGCCTATAGGCTGAGCCAGACGTCCAGGGCCTTTCCTGGAAGATTAGTGCCTGCTTGAAGTATTTAGCCTGTTGATCCCAGCTAATTCTCTGCAAACAAGTTCTCAGCCAAATACGAATAATTCTTCAGATCAGGGGTATATTATATGGATTCTCTGGATATCACATTAAACAATAGCTGTTGTATTATGTTTTTTTATTATGTCTATTATATATTTGTTATATTATTTTCTATCCAAAAGGATGGAGTAAATAGCAAAGAGTATGAGAAGAACCAGTGTGGACGACCTATTGATTGAAGTTTTGCTGTGCAGTGTCCTCTGCATGTCTTGGCAGAAAGATCTAGTCTCCTACTTGGGTTGTCTCTAATGTGTCTAGCCCAGTTTGCAGCGCCACCAGCAGGAATGTGGCTCTTCTTTATGTCATACTGACTCATTCCATTAAGACTGTTAGTGTGTGGTTTATGCCTGTCAGGGTGTGAGGTGAGCAGAGGAGTGGAGTGGGGAGAGCTGCAGTGTCTTACTGCGCCACTCGCCTGTGTGTGTGTGTGTGTGTGTGTGTGTGTGTGTGTGTGTGTGTGTGTGTGTGTGTGTGTGTGTGTGTGTGTGTGTTGGGGAGGGCCCCTCCCCTTCCTGTTCTGCTCGCAGGGATATCCCCGCCAGTGCTGTCTGAGAGAGAGGAAGAGAGAAAGATGGAGAGAGGGTGAGATGCATAGCTTCAGTTGGCTCCAGCCACGCTGCTGACTCCACCTGTGTGTGTGTGTGTGTGTGTGTGTGTGTGTGTGTCTTTGCTCAGGCAGCCCAAAGGTGCCAGGAGGTGTGTGTGTGAGTGTGTGTGTCTTTGCTCGGGCAGCCCAAAGGGGGACAGGAGGTGGGTGTGTGTGTGTGAATGGTGAGGAGAGAAGCAGTTGGGTGCCGCAGCAACAGCACACACTCTCTCTCACTCTCTCTCTCTCTCACACACACACACACACACACACACACACACACACACACACACACACACATGGGCTCTTGTGACTGAACCAGCAGTAGCTGTGCGGCCGAGCGCAGGGGTCTTCCTCTTCCTCCTCCTCTTCCTCCTGCTCCTCGTTAGACCGAGCGTGCAGACCCAGATCCAGACCCAGAGCATGGATTCGCGGCCGAACCGGCTGGTGCCCCTGGTAGCGCCAGCCCTTGCGGCCCCGGTGGGACCCCCCATCTTCAGCACGGTCCAGCAGCAGGACTACACGGCCAGCGTGTGGCTCAGCAGGAGGGAGAAACTCGAGCACGTAAGCACCTCGCATCGCCTCTTTGCCTCGGCTGCGATCTCATGGGTGGTGTGTGTGTGTGTGTGTGTGTGTGTGTGTGTGTGTGTGTGTGTGTGTGTGTGTGTGTGTGTGTGTGTGTGTGTGTGTGTGTGTGTGTGTGTGTGTGTGTGTGTGTGTGTGTGTGTGTGTGTGTGTGTGTGTGTGTGTGTGTGTGTGTGTGTGTGTGTGTGTGTGTGTTGGTGGTGTTGGAGGGGGGTCAGGGAGTTTACTCTGGTGGCAGTGGCCGCAGGAGGCTGCTCTCTGGAGGAGAGGGAGACTGGAGAGGGACAGAGACATATGCAGAGAGGGTTGTCGTGGAGACAGCATCAGTAAGTGGCTGTTGTGAGTGTACAGTTTTGCTTGAGGCATTTGATGTTCTGTCTATCTGTGTGGGTGTGAGAATAAGCTGCTGAGTGCATGTTAATTCTCTCATTGTCTCCTACACTATTTTTTCAAAGCTAAATAGATTACCCTGGCAAGGTTTTAGACCACAAAACGCTGAGGGAGGCTTACCTGAATTTTTCATAATAAGGATACTAACATAGAGTCCCATATGCAGAGCTTTCATATCTTAGGCTACTCTGTATGCTGTCAAGAATACATTTACAACGAAGATGGAAAAAGTCTTCAGGATATAGTCCTAGTTTTTAAACCTCCTGCTTTATCAATTCCAGGATGTAGTTGGCAAACATCTCCCCAAAAACCAATTTCATGCTTTGATAGTGTTCTTCTCCTCCCTCGAATCAGTAACCGTAACAGTGAGGGATGAAGCAGCCGTTTATCTGGGCCTTTTGAGACTTCATTACTCCTGTTGTTTTATTACCTTCATTACAGCGATGCTGTGTGAACGTATGCATCAATATTGAGGCAAAAAATAAAGCCTGTGAGTGTTGCAGACGCTTGGAAGGGGCACAGGCAAACTAAACAAGGGGATAAGGAATTGTTTTGTCTGTAGATGTTTTTGTAAACAGTGCAGCAGCAACTTGGGTAGATCTGTGGGGAGATGAAGAGAGCACAGATTTCTTTGGTGGATGTAGAGCTCCTTAGGCTGACAATCTCAACCTCCCCTGGATCATTATAGCCTATAATTGCACCATTACGCAGATAACGCACACCTTTCAGCTGTGAATTGTATGAACACATAAGACTCAAAGCGCTCTGAATGAATCAGATAAATTAGTTTTCGCTCCCAAAGTTATGCTGATGAGTCAGCATATGCTTTTGATGGGGAGTATAATAGGCTTGTCTCGCCTGAAACTGAGCAAACACTATGCAGTGCTCGGAGTCACAGCTTGAAAGAGGAATTGATTTACCTGTTAGACAGAAAGAATCCAGCATCGTCAAATGTCTGAGAATTTCAAACGGACTGGATGCACCTTGATATAGCCTATTCTGTGCAGCTAACTGTAATATTAGGCGTTATGTGGGTGATACTTACACATTTCTTTATGTATTATATTCCAGCTCACTCTCTAAGCTATCGACTGTTATGTTATTGTTCACGTTCACTTCAGTTTGTGTACTGGTCATCATATAAATGACAGCAGTGGGACAGCTCTGCAGCTATTCGCTGTGCTTCATGATGTAGTTCTCAATAAAACATTTGCATTTACCCTTGTTTTTGCACGCTTGGGTGACTTCCAATGTTTTTGCATTTAAACACACTTGCTGTTTTTATTTATTAGTTTGGCTTAGGATTGGCTGTTGAACAGAACCAAATGCAGTGTCCATAAAATCAAGTGCAAACTACACTTGATAATCTTGTTTTGGGTGATTTTTTGAATGATATATGGTGTGTGGCAGAGTTGTGGTACAGTTGTGCTAAAAAGATGTTCATTGTAAATAGGTGTTTCGTCAATTTCTGAAGCAATATGAAGGTGGTTCCCAACAACACAGGAAATCTGCTTAATGGTGGTTTTCAAAGTTTTGGATTAGGCTTTTTGGATTAAATACCCAAGCTGACTGACACAAAAATCAAGTTACTCAATAAGCCACCATGAAAGTCAAATTTGCCCCAAGGGTATTTCTAAGGACTCCTGCACAAAGCCTGCAGCATTTTATCTGTGCCTCCTGCCAAGAACGCACTCACGCTCAGTTCAAAGTCAATGGGATCCATTTTGGCAGCTGCTTTAATTCAATGATGCCATTGCAGGTATTAAATTAAAAGCACGGAAGGAAAAAAAACATCATCCCATATGTGTGACAGATTTATACACAATTTGAAGAATATACATACAGTAAGTATGAAGAACCATACATTTGGTATTGTAATGTATTTGATTTAGACATGATTAATTGACTACTTATGATATACAGTAAGCCTTCCTCAAGTGGTCGTTGACTGGAGCTCCATGCTCTGTCCATAGACATTACCATGAGAACTGAAGAATGTAACAGTGTGATGACCTCCTGCCCCAACTGACCATCATAACCATTTTTTTGTAAACACAACACACTAGAACATAATTTTCCTGAACTATAAACTGTGTATTTTTGTATAAAATTTGGTTCATATGTGTATACAGTAGGACTTGTAGAAAGATAGCTTTTTGTCTGAAGTTATCTTCAATTCAATCTCCCCGGCTGCTGTTAAGGACTACTGTTCAGTCCCGAGAGAGCAGTATTGGTTTTCCAGCCCAGAATGTGGGTGGAAATCGGCCTTGCATAGATGCTATCAATCAGACTTGCCGGGAAAAACCAAGCACCCACTTAAAGGGGAACTGCACACATGTGAATGAAATAGACCAAGCTGATCATAGATAATAGGCTACTACAGAGTACTTTTTTTTTGTTGTTGTGAAGTTTAGTGATAGGTTTGGAAGGATGGCAAATCTCATTTTAAGGAAAGAAAACATAAGGACTGTTCAAAGTTGCTCTCATCAGTGTTCATCCTGTTCAAGTGTGCTGTATAGATCGAATAATATGGCCAGGGTCTGTGCCAATTATAAACTCTTTGTGTGAAGAATAACCTGTTGCTGTCTCTATCTCAGCTTTTTCTTTCTTATCTCAAATGTGCTGCCATTTAGAGATTGAAACAGAAGGGGGCGCTGTTGACAGACTTTACACACTTCACAGACTGCTGTCTGCCTTGTAAGGCTTCAGCTCTCCTAGTATTACAGCCTGCTTCTCAGCATGGGACCTGTCTAATCCACCATAACATAGCTTTTTTTAATTAAGGGTCTCCACCCAACCAGGATTGCCTCATAGGATAAAAAAATGATTACACGGTGTGCCCCAAACACAGTTAAAGCCAGAGTCTCATTTGAATGCGTCAGCACATTGGTAACCAGGTGGAAAGGCTTGCAGCTCGGCTAGCCAACGCACGGACTGCATAATCAATCGTTTGCATTACCATGCAATTAAAATGCATACACACTCTCCAGTGCTGACAAGACAATAACTGGGTGGACCAAAAGCAGTGTGCTTCTATTGTTTCTAAACACAGGCATTTCTGTTGAAGAATATTTGCTTTGACAGTGGACTATGATTATACTATAGCCTATACATAAGGAGATCTGGGTAATGAACAAGGGGGAATTATGTAAAATCAATTATCTCCACAGATGGTAGGCTTCTGTTTCCCATTTTAATGAAACATGCACTTTGCTCATTCAAGTCAATAAAGGGGCTTTGTTTTCACTAAAGAATATCAAATTGATGACTTCAAGCAGTGTAATGTTTAATTCTCATGATGCTATCTGCTGGAACATATGTGTCGTTGAAGCTTGATTTCTTTTCATGAAAATGTTAGTGTTTTAATGCCTATTTTGTGTGTGGATAGTCATGACTCACTTCCTGAGAATGTTAATCCAATAGAAAACCATCTGGGATAGAACACACAGTAGCCTACATTGCCTACATGGCCCATGGAGGAGATGAACTGCTGCAGACTGTGTTTGCCTCGGTCTGGCATCATGTGGCCATTGGGTTCATTCATGATTCAATTAGTTGGAATCTGGCAATTTGCTCTAATGACAAAGGCTCCTGGCCACTATACAAGATCAGAAGATCAGCAGGAGGCAAAGAACTAGAGGTGCAGTTCATACTGTAGGCCTTACCTTCATCACCCCCAGTCAATTCCATTAGCTCCCCGCTTCCAGTTCCTGGATTAGCATTCTGTATGCAGCCACGACCTTTCTTTGCACCTTGTTTTGACTACTATTATTCAGCTACTTTTGTGACCGCTCATAGAGATCAGGTCATTGCAACGATGACAATTTGGGATTAGGCTTCACACTAGAATAATTGCTCCCTCTAGCATTTTGATACTCATCCCTATAAGGCCCGTTTCACTCCGGGAATGTGGCGTAAACGTCGCGTGTCTGTTGCGTGGCGGCTGTGTGGAGTTTTCTATGTCTTTGCTTACCAGAAGCGTGTCTGATGCGGTGCTGCAGTAACCTGACTCTTGCCAGATGAATTTCGTTCCGCCTAGCTCCACTCATCCATCTGGGATCAATCCATTGGAGTGGTGCTTCAGAAGGCTGGGCCTTATTAAAAAATCCTTGCATAAGATTGGATAAGCCACTCGTCATGTATTGATGTGCTACTTCAACCACTCTAATCGAAGCCAACCCGTGACGCTGAGAACAGTCTCACAGTCGCTTCTACGCTACGTCACATCTATGAAACTCCCGCCCTGCGTCCTGATTGGCTCTACCATAAAATCAGTTGCAGAAATCACTCTCAATGGAAGAGGTCCCAGATGGATGTGAGTGAAGCTAGGCGGAGCTAAGTGGAACAAAATTCATCTGGCGAGAGTCAGGTTAGTGCTGCAGCGGCCTTTCTGCCAATTACAATGTCTCTTTTTCTCAAGTAATTTTTTTTCTTCACTGTTTTGAATGGAAACGCTTCCAACGAGCTTGCGTGTGGCGTGAAAAATAGGTGAGTCCTATTCCTAGCATGCATGCGTTTTCGGAGCTCGAGCTGTGCCTGACGTGCGTGTCACGCAGGCGGTGTGCAAGGTCTAACCTGTTAAAGGGACACCAGGCAAGCCTGATGCTTTTGGAACGTGTTGATACGTGTGCGAGCCCTCGCTCGGTCTGAAGCTCTTTTCCTTTTCTTTGCATCTTCCATCAAGAGTTTTCGCTGCTTCTTTGCCGGCTCTGCCATTACACACGTTTGCAACAATCGCTAGCGCTTCGCTAGCCTACCTCTGCGCTGTGGATGCAGGATGTAAACTGATCCTGCTTCTCACGATGTCTGAGACTTTGTGAGACTGAAGGTCAACGGGTACGATACACTGAACTTGCAAGGGGGATATTCTTCTTACAGGCGGTAGGGCCGGGCGAGAGTCTTTATTCGCCCTGTAATGAGTCATTTAACCATATTCCGACTTACGAAGATGTCCCTTTAAAGGGACACCAGGCAACGTTTTCGTGTTAATTACTCATCTTCGTAAGTCAGTATATGGTTAAATGACTCATTACAGGGCGAATGAAGACTCTCTCGCCCGCCCCTACTGCCTGTAGGAAGAATATCCCGCTTGCAAGTTCAGTGTATCGTACCCGGTGACTGAAGCTGTTTCAGTTTCCATCCTGCATCCACAGGACAGAGGGAGGCTAACGAAACGCTAGCGATGGTTGCAAACGTGTGTATAATGGCAGAGCCGGCGAAGAAGCAGCGAAAACCCTGATCTATAAGATGCAAAGAAAAGGAAAAGAGCTTCAGACCGTGCGAGGGGGAGTTTCGTAGAGAAAAAGCATCAGGCTTGCCTGGTGTCCCTTTAACATGGGAGCCGATATAAAAAGGGACACGCCACGCAGCTGACACGCTAAAACTGGCCTTACATAAATTGCAGGAACGTCTGTCTGTCTGTGTGTGTCTGTCTGTTATTCGCATATCTCTCGAAACGATGGTCCGATTAATTTCTAACTTCTAGTTTATATCAGAAAGTGACAAATCTGCAAGCAGCCACATCTGTCAAAGACTCGTCATCAATTGTCATCAATTATTTCGGGTTGCTATTAGAAATTAGAACAGCCCAAAGTTGGATACCATATAGGAATTTGCTGGAATTTCAAAACGTTCAGATTACTCGAGAACAGCTTATGTACAGAGGAATGCTTTATATCATTGTGTCCGGTAAGGTCTGCTGTTTAATTTGATATGGTTTAGGCCTACTATGGGTGGAGTGAAGTGGTGGTGAGATATACCGACATCGAGTAATGGGTGTGGAGACGGACAAATCGATGTGTGCAGAATAGAAATTTGATTAAATGTCATGCATATTCAATGGTTTTTTTCTCGCGAACCCTTTATCACAGCATCTAGCCGCTAATATTCAGTATTCATTATTGAATGCTTAGCTGAAATTATGTTTTTTCCCTATCATCCTATTTTTGTAGGCTAGGGCTATGGGTTTTCTACAGGAATAGCATGTTTGAACGGGCACTGCAACTTGTGTTCTTATTCTTATATTTCTGAAATACACAGAAATAAGGATAAATTCTAGCCTGGCAAGCCAGACCCACATCAAGATGTTGGGTCTGGGAACACACTATTGGCAGGGCTCAATCCAAGGGACAGGATAAATGGTTGTCTTTCAAATTCCCTCTGCATGCAGTAGGATAGCGCAGCAACCAATCTTTCTTGTTTAGGAATGACTTCAGTGCCGTTCTTTGTTCTTTTCTCAAAGAAAAGCTTAACTCCAAGTCTTTAAGAGTCGCGGGCAAAACCGACCGCTGTTCACCAGCAGCAGCAGCCATCTTCTTTGTTTTCAAGTAGCAGGAAATTCACACGGAAACGTCACAACTCTGTATTAAGCCCACCCACCGACTCTATACACGATGTGATTGGCCTGACCAGAGTTTGGGTTTTCCAGCTCGCAAGCGAGACTTGCAAGACGACCCTGGCTGCAAATTACATTTGCTGCCGCTAGGGTGCGTCTAGATTTCTAGGCTACATAAATTCAGCATTCAGACAAAACTCCAGAGCTTCAGAAGAGGAGTAGGCTGGGCCTCCTCCACAGTGGAATCTGTGGGGGCTGGTGGTAGTCGACTAGAACTACCAAGAACTTTAATGTTTTATATCTTCAGTGAGCATCCTTCACAGTTAGGCTTACTGTATAAGAACTCTGTAACGTTCATTTTTCCACTAAGGTCAGTGCGTTCCTCATAGGTTTCAACTCTGCATTCCCTAGCTGCAGGGATAATATCTGAGTGATTGCTTTGGCCTATGCAAATATCTGGAGGCTATGCTGCATTATCACTAGCTGGCCTTCTCACAGTCGTTATGGTGCCAGAGGAGAGGAGTCAGGGGTGATGAGGTATGGTAATCAGAGTCTCATGATGCTCTGCTGCACTCCCTCAAGCTACGCTTTTAATCACTACGCGGCAGAGACGCTAGTCATGCAGCACGCTCTGGTGAGGGATACTGCAGCCGCCTCGCAGACAGCGAGTGTGAGTGTGTGTGTGTGTGTGTGTGTGATTTAATGGAACTGATAGTAGCAAACATTGTGCAGGTGATAAACTGCAGTTGATGTAAGTGTTAATATTTGTCGTCAAATGTTAGCATAGAATCCTGCCATTAATCTTGCTGGGAGGCCACATAGACCACTCACAGATGTATGTTTATAGCCATGCTGGTCTCTGAGGCGTACACAGAAGGCATATAGATGACTGAGTGTGCGTTTCAAGGCTGCACTGTAAGAGCTTGCTTTATCTATCTGTCTGCTATGGGAGGGGGTTAATACAGTTGTGATTGTGAGCGTCGAGGAAAGCTAAAAGCGATCTCGGGGAATGCTCAGAGAGCCATGTGATGTTGAAGCGCAACATTCCATAAACCGTATCTGCCTGGCCGTCAGGGTTATCATAATTTCACACCAGTGTCACTTGTTTATCTCACCATTACATCTGTGGTGAATTTTGAATGTTTAAAATAATGTATGTTTCATCCAAAAAAAAACAGCAGCTTGGCAGCTATTCTGTTTATTCTCAGCAGATAAATGTCACTATTGCACAAGTCACATCACACTGACACCCAGTCACAATAAAATATTTGGATAATTTTTTTCACAAGTCCTCGTCACCCTACAGGCAATTATAATTCGCTTTATGCAGAGAACAGAGAGAACAGAATACTGTTCTACCGCATGCAGACATAAAATGTGATATTACTTCACATTGTGCCTTTCCTTTCAGTTAAAGCACAAGGCCCATAAAAAGAGAGAAAGAGAGAGAGAGAGAGAGAGCTGTTCATTAACCATCAAAGGCTCTAGTGAGTGCCTCTCCTCCCAACTCTTCCCAGTGTTCAGCTCACCAGAAACACACAGCCTGATGAGCGAGAGAAACTGCAGCTTGGGTCAGAATAATATGGGACATACTGATGCCACACACTTCCTGGAAGGCTTTCCAGCCGGCACAAACATTTCCAATGGGCCGTCACCTGCATTGTTTTAGCGTACCAGTTTACACCAACTCAGTTGGGTGTTACACTTAGTGAATGAGCGTGTTACAATTCTGAAGGATTTATACGTGTGTCGAAGTTGAATAAAGAGTTGCCCTGTTGGGCATAAACAAGATATTTAATGTTGGAGTCAACACAAAAGGAGCAGAATATAATAGAAGATGCCGTTACTGACGCTCCATCGGAAATAAATGTGCTGGGCTGAAGATCCTTCCGTGGCATACAGTACCTATATAATTATACTGTATGTCTGTTTTACATCGCGGGAATCTCAAAACGTGTTTTAATCTCTAAGCCATGCTGTGGCCTTCATCTCATCGCCCAAAAGTGTGATGAGTGACTGTGGAGTCAGGGATTGGAGTGGGGTTTGTGCTCTGATGAAAACGACATGCTCATATTGTCCAGGGAGAATGTACCTTCTGGTCAATTGCACTTCTGTGCCCCAGAGCCGCACCTTTAATGGCAAAGTTCTATCTGCTCCATCTTGTGCACCATCTGTACAGGTCATGGAGCGAAAAATGTGGCATCCAACAAAACTGTTCTGCGTCACAGAGAGCAGGATGTTGGCAGGCTACTGTCAGTGAATAGATTAAAAGAGACTGCAAGATAAGAATTTTCCACATGGGCCTTAACAACAATATGTTCATACTTAGCCTTATTACTGAGGTTGTAGCTGGCATATATACATTGCTGCAGATACTTGTATATACGGTACCATCCATTTGCAGGATCAGCACGTTTGATCCATTTGTTGTTAATGTAGCCCAATCACTGTGGTTTGTTCCCTCAGAGGACCGATCTAGTAACAGCTGCATACAACTCTGATGGTCTTTCTCTCTTCCTCTCTCTACCTCTCTATCCTTTCTTCTCATTTCCCTCTAGCTCTCTCTTCCTCTCTCCCTCCCCCATTTTCTCTCCTCTGCCTCTCCTCTCTCTATCTCTGCCTCTGTCCATGCCAATCTAGTTATCACTGCCCCTCTCTCTCTCTCTCTGCTTTTGTGGGTTTGTTTGTTTGTTTCAGTCTTCCTGTCCTCCTTTCTTTCTTTTTCTCTCCCTTCCTTTCTCTCTCCCTGTGTCCCCCTCTCTGTGCTGATGATGGCTGTGATGTTTGCTGGCACGGGGCCTGAATGAGAAGTGTTTATTGTCCCCTCTTATCTGCCACCAGCTGCAGAGTCAGCTGTCTCTCATTAGACGCTGTTTTGTGCGCCATCACCCATCAGCTCCCTCTGCCCTCAACACACACACACACACACACAGATACTTACCAACCCCTACCCTCACTACACACACACACACACACACACACACACACACGCACACAGGTACTTACCAAACCCCTACCCTCACTACACACACACACACACACACACACACACACACACACACACACACACACACACACACACACACACACACACACACAGGCACTTACCAACCCCCTACCCTCACTACACACGCACACACGCACACAGGTACTTACCAAACCCCTGCCCTCACCACACACACACCCACGCACACACTTACCAAATCCTTGCCCTTACCAAACACACACACACACACACACGCGCACACACACACACATGCACACACGCGCACACACACACACACACACACACACACACACACACACACACACACACACACACACACACACACACACACAGAGGTACTTACCAAACCCCTGCCCTCACCACACACACACACACACACTAGCACACACACACACACACACAAAGACACACTTAACATCCCCCCTGCCATCACCCCCACACGTACACACACCTGCCCTCACCCCATATACTCATTCACACCACAAACACACACACCAGGCTTGTGCAAAATTCCAGAATTTAATTGAAACTGGCTCTTAAATTCTCTGGCTTAAATTCCAATTGAATTCTTGAATTTCACTTGCATTTCAATTGAGGTAGCAAACAGGAAGCAGAATTGCAATTCGAATTGTGCACAACCCTGACACACACACACACACACACACACACACACACACACACACACACACACACACACAAACAAGCCATAAGGAACATCAGTGGTCTGATAGCATCAAATTCTAAAAGAACGTTTTGTAGCTTTATAATGGCACTCTTAAACACCGTAACCATAAAATAGATGACTTGAGGCAGGGGGTGTGGAGCCAGCAGGTTATTAATGTGGGGACATTAATGGATGACAGTAATATGTGCTGCTGGAGGTGGATGCTTCAGTGAGATTGACTTCTTTGTTCCACCACCTCCTTTATTGCCTCTTTCAGACAATAGGACCTGGTGACTTTCTCACAGTAAATGGTAACACTAAAACAAGGGGCTACATTAAGATTTTTGGAGGAAAAAATCAGGTAGTCTGCCGAGAGACCTGCCCGAAATGGCAGCATTGGACCATTAAACCACACAAAGATCAAAAACATACAGCCAAACAAGGCAAGAAATGGTTAACAGAGAACCAGTGGTGGACGAAGTACACAAATCCTGTACTTGAGTGAAAGTAGAGATACACATGGTCAAATGTTACTCCAGTAAAAGTAGAAGTCCTCCTTTTACATTTCCACTTGAGTGGAAGTACAAAAGTACTTGCCTTCAAATGTACTTAAGTATCGAAAGAAAAAGTCCTGAAATGTATTACGACTAATACAGTACAGCTGCATTTACTATTGTTGAAATGATTCTGCACAGACATAGGCATTCATTGAGCCTTTCTCCTTCATTCAAGGACAAAATCAACTAAGAATTGTTGTATGTAGAAAGAACTAAAAACATATCTTATCTTAGATACTTCAGAGTAACCACTTTTTGCTTTGCTGAATGCTTTACACTTTCGGACTAAATCAAAACGTTCCCTTTTTTGTTTGATAGTGTCAGATTGTCTATCATCATTTGGTAGATGGCGTCATGAGGCTAGTTATGGTAACATCAATATTGTGAAAAGGGGTCAACAACGTACAGTAAATAGTGGATATAACAATAGCATAGCTTAGGCAACGCCATTATTCAAAGCATATAGCTCGCTTAATGGAAAATACACATGTAAGTACACATGTATTTGGACAGTCTTATTTCCAATTCCATTGATTATTTAAAAAGGGTATGAATAATGCAATGGACATGCCATTTTTCATAAAAATGTCAAAAAATATGTTTTTTTTTTGTTTTTTTACCACATTGTCTTACAACCTTTTGGCATGTGGCAGTGGCATTTTCAGTCAGAAGAAACATATTGGTCAAGAGACCAATAATATAAATATAACATAGGCTGATTGTTTTAGAAGTTGAGTTATGACAGGAATCTGCTACTGTATCTTGTAAGTTCAGATGCTTAATTACAGCAACATAATGTAGTTATTTTACCTTAAAAATCGTTTCAAACTCCTTTTTGATACCACACTGACTTACAGTAAGAAAAGTGGAGTATCTGACATTACTGATGTGCACCCTGAACACACTATGTAATGTTGTGGTTGTTTTGTTGTTGGCTTTAGATTAATTTGGTACCAGCACGTAGCCTGCAAAAATCCACTCATTCACAAAGTGAATAGAGTCTGGTGACTCTCGATTGGGAAATGTTTCACTTGCATCTGCATCGCGACGGGCACTACTTTTGAAATCATTGATCCAGCCTTACCAATCACATTGATCAGAGACTACTGACATTACTTTCTACTTTGCCTGAACGTTACAAACTGACGATAAACAGCATCAACAGGAAACAATGTCTGTGGGTCTCCCTTTGCTGTAAATACATTTGTGTTGCTGCTTCTGTTTATCACAATACGTTTCGGTTTCGTCTTCTCCTCTCATTGTTGATTGGCCTGACATTTTCCATGTCTAAGGGAAACGGTTTTGAACTATGGTGTTCCAGACTAGATTTCCCTGAAAGAAGATCTAGCTGGGCGAGGCCAGGCTAACCCGCACGTTGAATACTGAGGAAAAGAGGAAATTCCTACATCGTGTTACTTTTTCATATTGAAACAAATCACTTGCTTCACTTTGCTGTTACCCGTATTATGTTAATCACGTAGCATACACAGAGTGACAAACAGAGTGACGTCAAAACAGGCATTTCAATTGCTGCTGCCTCATTCATTCATTGGGGCAGCTGTGGCCCATTGGTTAGCGCTTCGGACTTGTAACCAGGGGGTTGCCGGTTCAAACCCTGACCACTAGGAATGGCTGAAGCACGGCACCTAACCCCTCACTGCTCCCCGAGTGCCGCTGTAGCAGGCAGCTCACTGTGTCGGGATTAGTGTGTGCTTCACCTCACTGTGTGTTTCACTAATTCATGGATTGGGATAAATGCAGAGACCACATTTCCCTCACGGGATCAAAAGAGTATATATTCTCTTCTGCACCCAAACTTCTGCTGAAAAGTTTAGCTGAGAGCCCCATCTACTGGAGAAATTGTGCCATTGACCACTCGTGACTACCTGCACTGGCTCTCTCATACTTGTGCACAAACACACACACACACAAAGACATGTATGTACATGCACATGCACACACACACACTCTCTCTCTCTCTCTCTATCTGTCTCTCTCAAGACACCCTCCCCTCTAGCATAGGTTCTCTTAATGGGCACCTGGTGCATCATTAAAACATATGAGGTGTCTCCAGCACACTGCTGTATTAGGAGAACCTGCCAGATCTTTCAGTTTTTCCTTTTATGTATTCATATTCTCGGCTGACTGCGTATCGGAGTGCAGACAACACATCTAGGTCCATATCGAGTCGTAGTTGCATTGAAATTCAGGGTCTCTCCTACACTATGCCAGCCAATGGATGAATGAAACAGATGCTGCGCGTCGTTCTTGACTGCGCAAACATACTGCAGCCTCGTAGTGGTGTGTTAGAGCAGCTTGCCTCCGTGAAGGAGGAGAGGAAAGAGAAGGAGAGAGAGAGGGAGAGAGAAAAGAGAATGAGAGAGAAAAGAGAATGAGGAGAGAGATAGATAGAGAGAGAGAGAGAGAGGGCCATGATAGCTTATTACGGGTATGAGGTTGGTCTCAGTTTAATTAAGTTCTTGTGAGTAATGTTCATATATTAGTCAGCCATCCATGAGAAAAACATTTCAGTCTATTTTCCTTTTTTGCAGCTGAACAAATGCTGATGTGTGTGTGTGCTTCAATGTGTGCTTCAATAGTGTCTGGGCAGAGGGAGTAATTGGTGTGTGTGTGTGTGTGTGTGTGTGTGTGTGTGTGTGTGTGTGTGTGTGTGTGTGTGTGTGTGCATGCGGGCGGGCGTGTGTGTGTGTGTGTGTGTGTGTGTGTGTGTCTGTGTGTGAGTGTGTGTGTGTCTGTGTCTGCTGCTGACACATACAGCTCTGATTGTGAGACTTGCCTCCCTGCTCAGCTGGTATAAAATGTCTTTCCTCCTGGGTTTTTGAGAAGGAGTCCTGAACTCCACCACACCTCTCTCCCAGCCCACACTGTGTGCTGCCAGTAGTGCTGCCCAAATGAAAACGAATGTGTTGAAAACAACACAACTTGCGTTGTTTTAACACATCTCTGTGTCCAGATAGGGACAACACATTCTTGAACGTACAAATCCAGGAGGCTTTTGTACATGTGCGAGACTGTGTGGGTGTGGGTGTCTGTGTCCATGAATGAAAGATAGAATAATTGTGTGTGTGTGTGTGTGTGTGTGTGTGTGTGTGTGTGTGTGTGTGTGTGTGTGTGTGTGTGTGTGAAACAGAGAGAGAGAGAGAGAGGTATTCATTGAATCGTTATATGGATGATTGGTAGATGGCTGAGTGATTTTGTGTGTGTGTGTGTGTGTGTGATGCAAACCTTTTCCCTGTTGAGCTGAACTGGGATGCTGAGCGCCGGCTCATACTCGTGCTCTGCGCTGCTTTGCTCTGGTCGCCGTGGCGTCGGCTACTGAGGGAGGAGGCTGAGGGCAGCCGGGATTCACATTGGACAGCAACACTTAGGAGGAGTGTCTCTCCTCTCTCTCTCTCTCTGTCTCTCTTTCTCTCTCTCTCTCGCTCGCTCTCTCTCTCTCTCTCTCTCTCTCTCTCTCTTTAACTCTTACTCACTCCCCCTGTCTTCCTCAAAGGGGTGGAGTGAGGGAGGATGAAGGAAGAGATGGAAAGAGAGAGAGACTGATAGCAGCATGCCAGGATTCAGTGGCTTCCTGTTTGAAAAGTGTGCCGTGCAATGCCTTTCATCCGCGGGGAGCCTCGCGATGCCTAAAGGGCAGCTGTCAAGTGAAAACGAGAAGAGAAGTAGCTCTGTGAACAGAGACACACAGACAGAGTAGACATGCCACTCTTCCAGTAAAACACCCTGAGCTGGAGACAAACAGAAGAGTCGGCGGACACACACACACACACACACACGTGAAAACCTCACTAAGCCATTGACGAGGGATGCAGCATGAAGGTGAGTCTCTCTCAGTCTCTCTCTGAAGTGTGTGTTCACGTCTGTTTTGTGCAATATAGAAGAATTTTAAACTGTGGTTTCTCCTGTCAACTGCTATCACTGCTGGGAGTGGAGCTGACATTTATCTGCACCGTACTGCTTCCCTCTGCTCTTGGTTCACTGGTTTTTCTCTGCTCTTGTGAGAATGTGAGTTTCTCACTCACTCACTCACTTGTGCACACACACACACACACACACACACACACACACACACACACACACACACACGCAAGCATGCAAGCAAACAGCCAAAACAGGTTGATGTGGTATGGGGTGTGAGTCACTAAGATTTCTTACCACTGACGGCCAGCGGAGTTAGACTGCAGTGCATCCCTGTGGTTATTGGGATGTGCTTGTTATTATATTTCACAGTTGATTTGAGGCTGGGTTGAGAGGGGAGAGGGTGAGTTGTTTCATGCTGCTTACTGTATGGTGCTGGTGCTGATGCTGTTGGTGGATGTGTTGTTTCCCTGGGCGATGTTTGAATTATGGGTTGCATTATATTTTGGATATGAGCCTGCAAGTGACAAATACAGCAGTGAGGACATCCTGTGTGGCTTGTTGTTAGGTTTCTTAACCCGCCATTCTGAATACTTCGCTTTTTGTCTTTTTGTCTTCATTGAAAACCATATGAAATAAAGTCAAACAATATCTCATTTGAATTGAGTAGATGATTTGATTCGAGTTTTGTTAAGCATCTGTATCTCTGTCATCTGATTGTCAGTTTCCACCATCTCCATCACCTGAGACTCTAGGTTTAAGTGTAAAGCAACTAATGCCATCCTTACACCAGAAAACTTTGAAAAAATTTGGAAAATATTTTTTAAAAGACTACAGTCTCAGACCCTCTCATAAGTCACAGTGTTTTTTAAGTGACAGACTAGTCACAGACTATGATTTAGCAACGACTAGGGATCTTGCAGGGTCACTATTTACAAGACTGCAACTAGATTCCTTTAAATTATTTCCCATCATGCACTAGATATCTACAGGAACTCTTAATGATAGCCTACTCATATTAAAGTCATATTTTCGTGTTTCTGCAGCATTGTTGCATGTGTAAAATCCCTAACCGATAGAGTTGTTCTGTCACGTTGAATAGCCGACTAATAATTTATATGAAACGAAATAACAAATAATCATAAGATATAGCTGTTGCCTACTTTGCCCCTTCCTGTTTGGTGTTGGGCAGAGGTCACTCTTTTACGTTGTTCACGTCACTATTTGCATGAGCCACAATTAAAAGACTTGTGATAGGCTAATATCAAATATGTTTGATACTGTCGTAACGGCAAGACTAGAAAAAGACTGACTCCGACTGACTTAAAAAAAACCCCTAAGATTGGCACCTTACATAGACGATGTAGTTGACGGGAGTGCGCCGCGACTCCAGTAAAACTCCTATGATTTCATTCCGACTTTGGAAATTTAGTCACCGACTGAAATCGCTCGAAAATTGTAAGGTAAGCTGCTGGAGTTTCTGCTTTAGCAGAGTCACACAAAGCTTTGAAAATGCTCAAGTCAGGACATAATTTATAGAGTAGCTTGTTATTAGGTTTTTCATTTCCTGGCGGTCTGAATGCTTAATTTTCACAACACGTCCACCACAAACCAAATTAAGTCAAGTAAAACAACCTTAATTCAGATTTACGTCCTTCATTAAGTAGGCAAAATAATCTGGCACACCTGCATTTCACTAATCTGCATTTTATTAATCAATCTCCACCGTTTTTGCCACCTGAGATTCAAAGTTGACGTTTAAATGCAAGCTATGAAGTTCCTGCTGTCGGTGCGGAGAGTTACATAGGCGAAGCTATTTTCTATGCCAGCAGAGCACTCAGCACACAGTAAAGATTTCCTTTATGCTGCCCTGCCACAGTGCTCTGTAAGCAGGTCTGTGTAGTGTCTGTGAGCTGGTCTGTGAACTGGTCTGTGTAGTGTCTGTGAGCTGGTCTGTGTGTCTGTGAGCTGGTTTGTGTAGTGTCTGTGAGCAGGTCTGTGAGCTGGTTTGTGAAGTGTCTGTGAGCTGGTCTGGAACCATCAGTGGCCCTATACAGCTGTCATTCTGCCACCACTCCGCTCTGCTCTGCTGTCAGCCAGCCAGCTCAGAGTACTTACTGACAACAGCCTGCCTACTCACTCACACTCACTGTCTGTGAGTAGTCTGCTTAAATCTACACAAACACACACACACACACACACACACACACACACACACACACACACACACACACACAGACACACACAGACACACTCACACACAGGCACACTGACATAAAAGTTCACACACATTGACAATAACATACACACACACACACACACCAGCACACACATACACAGGGACACACATTGACATAAAACTTCACACACAGACAATAACAAACACACACATTCACATAAATAAACTCACAGAAAAAGTACACACATAAACACATAAAAATGCACACATTCACTGGAGGGAGTGACAGTAAAGCTTCATTCAAAGGCTTTGGCCAAATGCCCAGAGGTACATTTCTAGCAAAAAGGAATTGAAAAGGCTTTGCATTGTAGCATTTAATGATGTTTGCTCAGCTGATCCCACAGCCCTGATCAGTTTCTTCTGTTTGTCCTGCAGTCCCTGCAGACTACTGCTCAGAACTCAGGCTTGCAGTGCAGCAGTTTCTGTTGTGACGTTTGTTCGGCAGCATCTATTTGTAATTGGAAGTGGGAAGTGTGCTAAAATGGTAATCATGGAGGTTTTTTTGTTTTTGCATGCACTCCCGCTGTGAGAGAGGGTCCTTTGGCTAAGAACTGTCCTATTTGAATTTGGAACTATGTAAACATCATGCATGCATTCCACTCTGAAGCTAAGCAAATAATGAAGTACTGTACTTCCAAATTGCTCATAGCATTCAGAAACACAAAACCGAGTTTATTATCTAAGTGTGCCGTCTCATATTACAATTCTGATATTGACTGTATTTGTTTGCACAGCAGAATGTTCACCCGAGTCAATATATTTAAGATGTTTCTTGGTTACCTCTTGCGGAAGAGCAACTCGGTTGTTGAGCTTATATTTTTAGTATGACTTGTATGATTTACTCTGAAGTTGCAAATGTGTACTTCTACTATATACTGCAGTATCATTACTTCAGGCTCATTAAATGTAGCTTGTTATGCTCTCTGAGTTCATATTAGTGGCAACTTTATTTGTCACGGTTGTCATAAAAGTGCTTTGAAAGCAAGGTGAATGCAATAAAACATATAATGCAACAACTATGTTGTTGAGCTTATATACAACAACGAGTTTGCAAAGGGAAGACAAACACAACCACCAAATTAAGGCCGCATAAAAATGGGACAAATGTTCATGTCGTAAAGACACATGACGCAGATAAATATATCATGAAGTCACAGTGGAATGTCTAGAAACAATGAATAAACCCAAACAAACTTATAATCGCCCTTAACACATACTTCATTTTAGCGCCAAATTTATTTGTTATAGTTGTCATAAAAAGTGCCAGGTGAAATATAATGCAATAAAACAAACACAACCACCAAATTATGGCCACGTAAAAATCAGACAAATGTTCATGTCTTAAAGACACACACAGATAAATATAGTATGAAGTCACTGTGAAACCTGAATAAACCCAAACAAACTTACAATCGCTCTCAACACACAGACATCACCAGTATCACCCAGCCACACAGACCCACTGCCTCTCCTCTGACTGTGTGCTGCACTGTAACCTTACAGAAGGTTGCACCACGGCAGCCCGTTTGGATCTGTGCAGGTCACCAGGACCTCTGGACAGAATGGGTCCAGCCATCAGTCACTGTCAGGCCCTCCGGGCTCCTGGTGTCCTGGAGTAAATGGAGGAGCCAGGACTGCTTACGAGCCCTGAGTAGTCACTCCACACAGTGTGACAGACAAAGCTCACACACACACACACACACACATACAACCACACCCCACATCCCCCCTTCCAACCCTTCACAGAACCACATCAACCCATTCATCATCAACCACATACACACACACATACACACACACACACACACACACACACTCTGCAACCAACTGGACAACACGAATGATGGCCCTTGTGAGATAATGTAATCTTAGGAACGTATGTGCTTCAGGATTAACTGACACGTAATGGCTTCCATTAATTTGGAGTCTATATTTAGGCTACTTGTCATCTGTGTTGGTCATTGTGTGGAATATTAATTGGATGAGCATGGTCTATTTGAAGCCTAACATTTATGGAATTAAGCTTTGAAAAGCCAAATTCGGCCTTGTTTTTCAGAATTCGTTCAATGAAAAATCTATACAATTAAGTCTTGTCCTAGTTTAGTAGATTGACTCACTTTGATAAACAACCCAACAGAGATATTCTTAGTTGTAACTGTCAGAGTAACCAAACAGCCTTTCCTCTGCAGAGAATGATTAATTAACTGTCAGTTTTCATCAAAGTAACTATAATTTAAGACCATCGCGTCCTTTATTTAATTGGTCAACCAATTCATACTTGCCATGGGGTTGCAAATAAGCTTCCAGCCTATCACACTACAGCCTCAGCCTCATTGTCTCTGACCTATTCTGGATAAGTTGACGTTTTGAAAGCCTTTCTGGTGTCTTGCAGGCGAAATTCGATGAGGTGGAACAGGTGATAAGGCCAGTCTAAGGTCAGCATGTTTAAGTCTTTCTTCCGTTGCGCTTTTTTCCTCCCGCTTCCTCCATCCATCAGCCGGCTCATTATGCCCCTTTGTGCAGCGCGGCGCGGCACGGCTGTCAGAATCAGCATTTACTCTCCCTACGCCGGGCTAGATAGTGCCAGGTTTGGGGGCCTGTCCCGGTGTTGTCACAGTGATGACGGCTGGAAGCTGCAGCGTCAGTGAAATGTGCCGCTTTTGCCCCAGCTTTACTCCCCCCCCCCCCCAAAAAAAAGAAAAGACAGACAGGGTTAGCATTTAACACAATTTACAAATTCAGCACTAGTTTCATTCTCTATTGCTTGTTTTTTGTCCTTGAGTAAATATTGGCTGGTAATTCATTTTGAAAACAAAATTCTGTATGCATGCCATCTATTTTGCATGAAGGTCCTGTGTGAAAAAAATGTTTTTATCACTGGCCTTGGTAATAAGTAGACGCTTAAATGATATATTTACCCCCTGGCTAATAGTATAAGGCTTCAGGAGTGTGTTTGAGATGGCATCAGCATTTCTTGGTGGCTATTGCAGTGTTTCTTATTTGCTCCTGAGGTGGCCATAATGACTAGAACCCAGGGCCCAGGGGCCAAGCTACTCCAATACTGCAGAGTCATTAAATAAAGATACATAGCCATTAAACATTCATTAAGTATTTACAACTCTCACATTTTTCATTTTGTGTGAACTGGCTCTCTCTCTCTTTCTGTGTGTGTGTGTGTGTGTGTGTGTGTGAGAGAGAGAGAGAGAGAGAGATGTAGTTGTGCCGTATTAATGCTCCTTCAGGTTAAAACAAATGAGAGGATCAAATCTCCTGCACCGCCGAGGCCATTTCTGCCTCCGACCGTGCAGTTTTGGAACCTGCTGATTCCACACAAACCTCCTCTGGTCTCCAGATGGGCGGGATTGTGACATGCCAGCAGCAATGTGATACCTGCAAAGATACGCCGGCGACAGCAGACCCCAGACAGGAAAGGGAACAGTTTCACAAATGCAAGTCTTAGCAAAAAAACGCTTTTTGCATGACTGGAGAGTCTCCGTGCTGAAACGGGCCAATAAAACGTAACGCTCCCAAGATAGAAACTTTGGGGAGTTGGATGTTTTTGAAAGTGCCGTTCACACCCCACTGACACCCCCCTGGCTTGAGCATTTCCATGAAGCTCTGGGACTTGTCATCTGTTCGGATTTGACATCCTCCCTTCTTCCCTTGCTCCCTCTCTCCTTCCCTCCCTCCCTCTCCTCCACCCTCTCTCTCTCTTTCCCTCCCTCCTTCTCTTCCACCCTCCCTCTCTCCTTCTCTTCCTCCCTCTCTCCTTCCCTCCCTCCCTCCCTTCTCATCTCTCGTTCTGCTCCACTGGCCCTCCGCTTGCTTGATCTGAGTCTCAGTCTCTGAGCCCTGCGTGTCTTCTTGGGGTCTCGGTGAGCACTGGGAAGAGTAGAGGAGGTGGAGGAGGACGAGGAGGGTGGCATGGCACAGCATGGCAGTCCGGGGCAGTCTAGGGGCTCTCGTGTTGGTCTAATGGAGCTTTAATTGACTTATTGATCAAAAGGGTCCTGGCCGAGATCGATCACCCTACGCTCAGAGACAGACGCGGGGCTCCCGTGCACAACCCCCCCCCCCCCCCGGGGACACTCGACCACCCGAGCCAGTAAGCCGCTGAGCCAGTAGCCAACCTGCAGGTCTGGTAAATCGATCCCAGCCCTCATATTCATTCCTACACAACTCCTGACCTGATTCCAGTAACCCCCACAATCTTTTAATCCCTGGATTGCATGCTGACATTAGAAAGTGAGAGAAGGGGAAGGGTCTGGGAAAAGGTTATTTTTGGTGCTATTTTGCACACCAGAATGTAACGGCAAAATGGGCAATTCAGTTTGCCATATACACACCTAATGGCACCAAGCTACTCACACCAAAATTCAGCACTCTCTATTGCCTGTTTTTTGTCCTTGAGTAAATATTGGCTGGTAACTCATTTTGAAAACAAAATTCTGTATGCATGCCATCTATTTAGCATGAAGGTCCTGTGTGAAAAAAAAAGTTTTTATCACTGGCCTTGGTAGCAGTGTAAGTGTAAGAACCCAGGGCCCAGGGGCCCAGCTACTCCAATACTGCAGTGTCATTAAATTAAATTACATTCGAAAGTGAGAGAAGGGGAAGGGTCTGGGAAAAGGTTATTTTTGGTGCTATTTTGCACAGCAGAATGTAAAAGCAAAATGGGCAATTCAGTTTGCCATATACACACCTAATGGCACCAAGCTACTCACACCAAAATTCAGCACTCTCTATTGCCTGTTTTTTACAAATAATTGGCATGGATATGAATCCTTGTCTCTGATTGGCAGGGAGAGAGTGTGCAAATTAATAGATTTTGTTGGCTTAGATATGGTGAGAATTCTTTATGTTTTAAGCGTAAAGGGGATGTCATGGAACCCTATTGTATTGTATAGGTTTATTCACAAAAGGACAGTAGCGAGTAAAGGGAATAATGACCAGTTTTTGCGGCTTTTGCTGTGACCACACTGAATATCACTGAATATCACCAAATAAAAACAAGTTACTAAATTATTATTGATACCTGAGGATTTTTTTGTTATCATTCAAAGAATCGATTTGACATAAGTTAACAGGTCAGATCAATTAAATCTCACAGGTTCAGACAAAGGTCATGACGTGGGTTTCATCCTTTTTTTGGACTACCGGTAAATGAAATTAGTGTTGTGTGCTTGCGCTTACTATTACTGTTTGTAGCCTACTATTAAAAAAGAACATTAGTAAACAGTAAACACATCCTGCCAAAAGATGATTAGGCACAAACTCAATATTGTTATCATATACAGTAATTCCCAAGCCTCATCCTAGTCCAACCTGTCTGTCTAGAGTGATGAATTACTGACTGACCCTAAAATTCGTGACAGACAATATATTTACTGGTAGCATGTTTTATATGGACATTGTAAATCAGAATTGGAACGGCCCTGTCTGTGTGTGAAAACATATCAGTCAGTGGTATAGGAGAATGAAGGAGAATGAACAAGGCCGGTATGGACTACAGACAATTACTGCTGACCCTCGGGGGCAATCATGGATGCAGATAATGATGGACGGCCACATACTGTAGTCCTTCCCGCTGATTAGAAGATGATGAGCAGTTTTGTAAGACGTCTCAGCTCATCATCATAGCTAGTGATTACAACAGAACAACAACTGAGAGAGAAGACGATGCTCAGTCTGCAGTGCTTGCCAGTTTGTGTGCCTTCAATATTTTTTGTTTCTGATTAATCAGCTAATAAGTTCCACACTGTGATCCATGACTTATAAAACTGGACTGTGTATCCACATTTCAATAATGAATAAGAGTTGTAAAATGTATATTATTCATTAACACAGACCTCCTTGGTACAGCATGCCGAAGCACCTTTGATGTTCTCTCAGCTCCCTCCAGCATCTCTCCCTGCTTTCATGATAGACCCTCTAGTCTAATTCATTGATTGGCAAAGCAACGTAACCAGATGAAACCCATCATGCTGATGAAAGCTGACATCGTCAGCATTCATCCAGGTGTCAGTGGTCTCCAGTGTGATCACCTGCCGCAGCTGCCCTGGCAGGCCTGTACCAGATGGTATCAGCCCTTTGATGAAAGATCAGCTGACACATTCAATTGTCAAGATATGTCCACCCAAATATAGGCACTTATTGGTTCCCACACTGGCTTGACTTGGTCACATAACTCAGTTGCACTGACAGTTGGCAGGCATTGCAGTTCAAAGCTATAACTCCAATGAATATGAGTGGTTTACTTTGATTCAATGTCTTCATGGTATGACAGGTTAAATTTGGTCCCAGAAGTGAGAATGCCTTTCTTTTGTGTGTGAATAAGCTTTAGTGAACACATTACAGGGGTTGACTATATCGAGTGAATTCAAGACCTGAAAAATGATTGAACACAGCATTTCTCCTGTGAAATTGAACTGAACTTTATAAACATTTGAACTTTTCAGAAGAGAAGAGGTGTATCCAATCCTGATAGACAAAACTGGAGTCTGCCAGCAGAACAGAGAATGTGTCACTTTTTAATTCCAATGTGTTCCTCTTTGATAGCGTGAGCCAGAGAAGACCAGACCGCCTCTCTGTTTGACAACAGCATTGTGCTGTGGTTGAGCACAAACAGAACCTCTGGAAGGATTTTCAGGCTGAACTGAATGTGATGGAAACAACGTCCCCTCATTGTCCTGAGCAGTGTCTGTGTCTGTGTCTGTGCAGAGCGTTGAGAGAGAAGTCATGGCTACTCCGCAGCAATATAGTGAAAGGAGCCAGGGCTTGAGCGGGAAGTGACCTTGTGTGACTCATTCGCCAGGCATAACACGAGGAGTGAGATTAAACGCCACGCTGCCTATGAATCCATCGCTAGTAATTCTGCTGTGCAACACAGTCATATTTCACTGATAAACATCCGGAACGACTGCAGATGTTCATCATGTAATAGTGCACTACACACACAGCTTCTCTATGCCAAGAAACCAGAGTCGAGCTTTGATTAAATGATACATCACAAGATTAAACAGGATGCTGCCTATGAATCCGTCCCCAGTAATACAACACAGTCATATTTCACCAATATAACATGCAGATGTGCATCGCGTAATAGCACAAATCACGGCTCCCATCCCATGCCAAGAAACCCACTTGTACTTTAGTTAAATTATACATCTTGATATGTCAGTCTGAATAAGGTCTGGTTATTATTGTACTCCATCCTACATATCCATTGTAGTTTGGTATCAGGGGAACTAATTAATAATGAAAGGGCTTCAGTGCTATAACCTGGCACTGCAGTGGTCACATTATGTGAGGCTTCATGGCACCATTCCCAGTGAATATCCACCGTGGAGTTTTCATTGCTGCCTGCCACTGTCTTGGGAGGACCATTTGTAACTGTCAAGTTGACCAGCTTGATAGCTTTAAAAACCGTTCTTTGGGAAACCAATTTAGCACCAACGCATCCCTGGGAGAATCCACTATACCCACAGTGGTGTTTTATTACCGGCCTACTTAAGGGCCAGTGGATGTGTCCGGCTTTTACTTGCTTTCACTTTCTTTAACCGACACACTTCTTTCCTGTTCACTTGTTTAACCAAAGATGAAGACATGGTGAGGATTATAATGCTGGAATCACATCAGTATATGCTTTCATCTCTGCATCTTTTGGAAATTCTTTTGCACTTCCTGCAGTGTTTTGTATTTGTAATAGTCTTTATTAGAAGATTAATAGGCCATATGTTTTGTTTGATGAGAATATATCAGGCAGCTATCATAGTTAATTGTTCTTCTACCCAATCACTGTCGGAGAAGCACAGCTTGCTTCGGCTCTCCCCATGAAATCTCCCACAGAGTAGTTCCAAGACCTGCCTGCTCCAACAGTGCATTTTTCAGTGAAGCGCCCATGAAAAGTGAGCTGCTTGATTTAGCAGCTGAGTTCCAGTCCTCGGAAAATTGAAAGGAACACACACACTGTCAGAGCCAAGGGTAAAGATATAACAAAACGTATGTGAGTGTGTGAATCAAGGCTAAGCCCATTTCTCAATTCTCTGGCAGCAGTATACTGGAGTGAAAAGAGATGAGAGACTGTTAGCACACAGGTTTTTTTTTTCATGACTCACCTTTCATGGCTATACGCATAGGACTCAATTTCAAAACTTAGGTTCTATGATATGCAGGTTGGACGTGTGTCTTTGGTGACCCCAAGTATGGTGTCAAGATCAGGCCATCATCCCTTTTATCACCTCCACTATGGCATCAAAAAGTGAGATGTGCTCTCTGAGATGGCTGCTAAATTATTTATTTGGGGATAGGAGCCATGTGGCGAACTCTGCCTGGACTACAAACACACAGATTTGTATCATTATTCAGTCATCTGTTCTGTTTGTTTGTGAAAATTGGCGGCGGAAGTGGAATTTATCACAGACAATCACCCCCAGGCGGATTTGTTTCTATTTGAACTGCTGTCAAACCTGCAGACCTGTTGCCAAATCCCTGACTTGTCTGGCTCTCTAATCCCTAAAATAAAATATAAAAATCTGACTGATATTTATCAGCCCATCATGTAGCAGGGATGGAATGCTTACACATATCTCAGGTGTCTACGTAGTGCAGGGTGAAACATGACCAACAACACCAGTAGTTATTTTTGTATCGCTCTTGCTGCTGCCAGACGGATTTAATCTAAACACGGATTAAAAGATCATGTTGTATCGTTTTGTTTGAAAGGGATACTTGGCTGAACTTAACATAGAGATATCTAATCAGATCTGCTACATGCAGATGGTCCATGCTCTACATTATGATTCTGAGGGTACTGGGTTCTGTTTAATGTCTACTGCTATTATTACACTGTAAAAATATTGTCATTGCTTGTCATGCTCTCCTGCCTCCACTTACTTCAGTGCTCTTCAAACTTTAAAATGTGAAATTATGGAAATCATACTCCAGACGAGTGTTAGATTACTGTAATTGATGTAATTTTGAAATCACTGTTCATCTTATGATCATACGGACCTACGGGGTGTTTCTGGGAGGTGTTGAGGGTGTTATTGTCTTTGAAATAGTATTCTCTAAAGTTGTAGAAGTATACTCCACCTTCATATAAGCAATGGCTTCAAATTACTCCGAAGCATCAGAAACTAGGCATTGGTGTCTGATTGGAGTTGTGCACTAGTCTGTGTTTATAGAGGTGGCACCTGTTCCCTAAAGCTTACAGACGTTGTACCCGCCAGTATAAAGTTCAAATTTCACAGGGGTGGACATCATTTTTAATGAGTGTGGCTTGCAGAGGTGTTCTTTGCAGGCACATGTTTTTTTAATCAAAGAGAATTGCTTTTGTAATGAGGTCCTATTGATTCTGGGCCCTTGCCTCAGACTCAAGTTGGCACTGCCTCAAGCCTGAGGAGGACCCTCCACTGCCATGTACTCGAAGTTGTAAACAAATACTTCACACATGCTGTGTGCTTTGATGTGGCGGGCAGGGAGGTCATACATGACATCCTGTATTGACGATACGTGTGTGTGTGTGTCTGTGTGTGTGTGTGTGTGTGTGTGTGTGTGTGTGTGTGTGTGTGTGCGTGTGTGTGTGTGCGTGCGTGCGAGAGAGAATACTAAAGTGTTTGTGTGTGTGTGAGAGAGAGAGAATGCTGAAGTGTGTGTGCATGAGAGAGAGAGAGGAAGAGAGAGAATGCTAATTAGTCAATTGAGATTCTTGATTTTTTTGGTTAGTTTTGCTGTCTTTCAGCAACTGAATAAACATATTAGGGGTTTATGCTTTTGTTGGTACAGGAAATTGGATTAATTGAGCATGTATGACACCAAGGTCACCAAGGCTATTGAAATCCAATATTCAGACTATATTCAGTTACCATTTTTGGAAGGTGTCTAATGTTTTATTAATTGATCATTCTGTCTTGTCTACATGACCACTTGATGCAAATTATTTCTCATCACTTATATTATAACACTTTTTTCATGGGGTTTACCAATGACCTCACTTCATGTCAAAAACACTTGTCTTGTCACATGAACTGAACACATTGAAAGCATTAGTAAAGACACTTTACCCTCAAATCTATTATTCATAACCTTTGCCAAAGCTGCCTTTGACATCACCTTTTTCCCTCCAATTTCTAGGTGAGTGTTTGTTGGTTTTGTTGTTTTTTGTTTATTTTCCTCATGTTTACCCTTGCAGCAGAATGTCTGCTTCATCGCTCTCGTGTTGTGTACAGGCAGGGCTACTGTATTGGCTCAGATGAGAAACCTTTTCAGGTTGTGGAGGCCCTCCAGCCCTCACTCTTCCGTGGCAACACTGAATTGCACGAGGCTCATCCCTCACTGTCACCGCTTGTGCAAATAGGGGTCATCGCACCACCATATGGAGGCCCTTTGGGTTCGGCCCAACAATGACATGTCAGACCACATGGCATAAATAACAGCCAGTAGATAAAAAATAAAAATTAGTTTACCCTTCCCTGCAGGTCACCTTCTGAATGGACCAACATGTGTTCATGGTCCATGTGTCCTATCATGTGCTACGCCTCACAGAGCTGACACACTTTTCCTGATGAATCCCCTTGACGATACGGACAAACACATTGTTTGCTGTGTGTGCAATATAAACTGGGGGGGTGGAGGAGCAAATTGGGTGCTCCTGGAGTGATTCCTGGAGTGTAAAAATAACAAGAAATCAATGTTTGGTTTTCTCTCTCTCTTTCTCTCTCTCTCTCACTCACACACACACACACATTGCTGCGCTCTATCTCTCTTACACATGCACGCACACACACACACACACACACACACACACACACACATATTTTTGCTCTCTCTCTCTGTTTCTGTCGCTCTTGCAGTCTCAGCAGAAATGCATAGTGATCTTTGCACTGGTGTGCTGCTTCGCGGTGCTGGTGGCCCTCATATTCTCAGCTGTGGACGTGTGGGGAGAAGATGAGGACGGTATCACCGAGGAGAACTGTAGCAAAACCTGCCGGTACGCAACTCACCTGACACTCCATCATGCACAGCACAACTCCAAAACATGGGGGCGCTAGTGAGCATGTTAATAAATAGTCCTAAACTGAGACTGACAGGATTTGAGTTGGGGTGGGATCGGGAAATGACCCGGGCCGGACTCCAACTCAAGTGCTGTAGCCAGTTGCGCCACAGCGCCCCCAACGTTGTTCTGTTTTATAACAGGTTAACAACAGCATGTGAAATTAAGAAAAGAAATATGAAACTATGAAAGCTCCAACTGCTCCAACTTCTGTCGGGGGAGAATCCTAACTAGTACTGGCTTTGGTGCCACGTTAACCTGGTAACTGAGACTGACTCAAGATGTTCACACTTGACTTAGATGCTTGTGCAAACCATGCGCCTTATTCACTACATTACCATCGCCATTTTTTTAAAATTCATGTCCCATATAGAATCACGTAATGCCACTGCAGTTGACTATGACTTAGTCGTCTTGCCCTGCGGAATTCAGTGTCCTCTGTTGCACTAGCGCTGTCTGATAACCTCTCATTACATGGCAGCGCTGAAGATTACAAAAGAATTCTGATGGATCCATTTGGTCCCTGGGTATCATTACAATGTAATCCACACAATCGCTGTGAGTGCCAACCCATGTGCTGTGGCTTGTTTACTGAAACGTCTCCCAGCCAGGCCTGGCCATTTAACTCTGCCCCCAAGAGCAATCTGTCCCCTCTTTCCTTCCATTAAGTGTCGAAAATGTAATTCAGCGTGATAAAGTTGAAATTAATTCCCCATTTCTTTCGAGAAGACCCAGGGCCCGTTTGAGATCCATGTCTCACACACTTCACTAAATATATCCACTTCCCTTTCTCGTTGGCAGCCTATCAGTGCATTCGCAGCTCCAACTCTCCCCTCCTGAGAAGAAAGGGCAATCGCTGGAGCTGCGGCGTGTTGTCAGTGCGTGTCAAAATGATTAGAGCTCAGCACTTGTTTCCATCCTGCGGTTGAGCATTGATCACATGCTTAGCACAAAACAGCAAGAATTAATGCCATGCCCTGAAAGGCAGCAAACTGAAACCTTTGTTTTCTACTTTGTCTTTAAGTAGAGAGAACAAAATTCTAACATTTCGCCCCCTTAAGTGGATTGCCTGAAAGACACAGTAGAGACAAAAGCACAGTACAGTTTTGCAAATTTAAGGGACAAACTGCTGTTTTTTTTTCCAGGAAGTGAATGCCTAGAAAAGGAACTGGCAATATATAGGACAAAATGTTATTGCAGCAATGTGAGAGGCCTTTATAATGCCCCAAAATGAGGCTTGAATAATTCAAAATGCATTCATCCATACTTGCAGGACATGATCAGAAAGCTTTTGCTTAATTGTGTAAAAGAAATACAAACTTGCACAGATGCACTGACAGGCAACTCCAGCTGTGTTTTGCATACAGATACAGCCTTACATATTGTGGGTAAATCAAGTGTGTGTGTGTGTCTGTGTGTGCTTCAGCTGGTTCTGTAAATCCTCTGGGTCACTATGTGGGGCACACAACCATTTCTAGTGGTATCCCTACAAAGACAAAAACAGTTTCTCCAGAAACAAAGTTGAAGGCATTGGATGAAGGATCAGATGAGGGCGACTGAAGCCAGAGCTACTAAAAGAAAATCAATTATTTCCACAAGACCTCCGATCCAATTAGGGATACATCTTCCTGGAGGAGCAAGCAGACCTGAGCCTTCTTTATTATTCTCTTTCCAATCAGGACCTTCATTCATCTCTGCCAGCCTAGAGCCCATTCCATCATTTTAATTTCAAATGGTTCAGTGTTGAATTTGACTTCTTATGATGTTCAAAGTGCCATTCTCAGAAGAGCAGCCCTACATTCCAATCAGTTTTTTATCTAGTGAAATGATATCTGACCCAACCTCAGGCACTGACTAGACGGCTGATTAAATTATGCTGTATGCTTTATGCTTGGCTTGATTTTGTTCAATAAATTAAAGGGTTTAAAAAAAAAAAAAAAAAAATCTTCAAACCTATTTCTACCATCCCATGGTATTCTTTTTCTTCCACATTGCCACAATTAGTATGGAGAGCTGAAAGCGCTTAATATCTCTTGGGTGTGGTAAGGATAGAATTACAAAGCAAGGGCAGATGAAAGCTGAGAAAGCCTTGGCGTTGGCGTGGTCGAGGAGCCCATCATGGTCTTTCACAGCTCCAGGCTACCATGTGTTTCAGAGCCTTTTGTGATTAGATTGACCACTCACCACCACTACCCCCTCTCTACTTCTGTCAGTGTATGGCTACTCTATCAGCACGGCTGACCAAAGCTTAAACCTGATCTATTTCAAGACTTATATGTCATTGACTGTGGTCATTATTATGCAATTAGCAGTCAAGATAGCCAAGATTGTTGCGCTGAGAGCATGCCATTGTCCACTTGGGAACGCAGTCGGATAAGCCTTAATGGAGGGACTGGAAATAAAATGCCAGTTGATGACGGCTGCACGACATGATTGTTCAGCTTGATTAGAATTTCTGTCCTGGTCAGCTGTCAGAATGAGTCAGGAATGGAAAAAAGGGCAATCTCTCAAAGCATTATTATATGGCCTGAGAGATGTTTGTATCCATGTCACTGAGAGACTGTTTTTTTTAAGCAACAGCATAACTGAAATGGCATGCAGGAGGCTGTACATTGTCTGTCTTTGTGCATTAGCCATACCCACAACAATCAGTATTTGCCAATGAGTACCCACAACAATCATCGCATGAGTTTTGATGTTGCTCTGAGACAAAAGGTGAATCTCATGAATATATGGGGGATAATTGAAAACTGTACTTCATTCCGGTAATGGAAACAGGTGGCTGAGAGTAGAGAGAATAGCGGACATTATCTGTGTGAATTCTTGTAGGTCTAACAGTTTGGTCTCAAATGTCTGTCGAGAGGGTGGAATATCGATTGAGAGCTGTTTAAGGTGGAATTCAAAACTGAATGCTGAACAGTCTCTTCATTGCTCTTCCTGTGAAAAAATCCCCTTGTCTGATGTTACATGAAGACCGTACAAGTTTAGTATACGGACATTACTCATCATGAAAGGATAAGATTGTATTGTAAGGAAGGTGAACATGAACAATTATTTCCAGTCACGACCACCGTCAGAATTTTTTGATGTGAAAAGATTAAATTTCATGCTTGAGTTCAGTGATGCAAAGTAGGCCAATCATTCATTCTTAGTTGGGAAACAGATGAATGATTTGATGCCATGTTTACACACGTGAACACAGAGGGGTTGCGGTATGAATGTGAGCTCTACTCAAAGTGTTCACTGCTGCTGTAGGATATGTATCTTTTCATCCATTCATCTGTGCTGTGACGTAAAGGTCAGCTACTGGACTGAGCCATGATTCATGGCTTGAGTCTCTAAAATTCAATTGTGTCAAGCTTGATTTGATTCCATCAAAATATCAGGATGAATGCTTGCCATTAGAATCAGATTTCCTCCACCATTTTTCTGCTTTAAATAAACATTTTTTTTTTTTAAATCTTCACACGGATATGGGTTGGTCTAAATATTCAATTTATATTTTATCTAATTCACACGTGCAGCATGAAACTATTACCCAAGTACTGTATGTCTGACGTGACCTGATGTGATTCCCTATTTGTAAGTCAAAACGGCACTAGGGCACTTGCTATGCATTAGGTGCTTTCAGGGATGGATTACTGCACGGGCCTACCGGGCCCAGGCCCAGGGGCCCAAAGGGTCAGGGGGCCCTGAAGCCCAAGCCTTTGCATGGAATCATTGCCTCAATATCAACAAATCTGGATGTAGGCTATGAATCTGATTGAATTTAGTATTGGCAATCCCCAAAATGCACCAGAATACAGGATATCACATCAAACAAATTAAAAAATGTCTGGGGGAGGACCCCCAAACCCCCCCTCCCACATATATGACAATTTGTGGGGGGGCCCTAAATACATCTGGGCCCAGGGGCCCAAAAGTTCATAATCCGCCCATGGGTGCTTTTAACCACCTTCACTTGTTCTGACGGAGTGAAATTGAATATCAAAGGTCAAAAGTGATTGAGAAGGGAGGTGGGCTGCTAGATGGATGTGGTCACGAACATTCCTGTCACTTAGGGTAAGGAGGAGATGATAATGCCACTCTGCTTCAAGAGATATGCTGTCTGTCACATATGAATGGATTTTACTTCCATTGTTCCGTTGTCTATATGTAATAAATGTCCATCGTTGTCTATATGTAATAAATGTCCTCCTGAGCAGAAATTACTTCTCAACCAGTGTGCTGCAGATAGTAAGGTATGTGATAGATGAGATATATAGAACATGGACGTATAGATAAAGTAAATGGTTTATATATCGGATGTCTTTAAATATCTCATTCCACAGTTTATGTTCATATGCTGTCAATGTCACAGTCAGAAGTGACTTGAATACTGAAATACTGAACGTACAGTATGAATAAAAATAGTGAATGTGTATGTTCAAGACCTCATCTGGAAATGGTATTGTGTGGTTTAAATTACTTTACTCATGCTCAACTTTTCTGGTAGCTATAACATCTTGAACAGGAAATAAAAAAAATAGTGAACAACTAGGCTAGATCTCTTGGCCTTTTGCTTCAGCAGACCTTGACCTACTCTGTGCCTGCCCATGAATAGACAGAAGCAACCTTGATAGGTCCTTTTTGTCAGTCCTGCTAGATTCTACACACTAAATAATATTTTATGCAACCATTTTTTTTAACCTTGGTTGTTTGCTATTCTCAACAATGTTTCATAAACAGCCATGTCCTTGTGTGTGCTGACAGGAGAATATGAATAAAAATCACTTTGTCCAACCTGCCAACCAAGGTTTCCACTGTACACTGCAAAAACTGTTTAAAGTGTTATTAATCTTATATTAAGATAAAAAAAATCAAGTTTGTTTTCAGTATAAAGAGTTAAAGAACTTAGCACTTTCCCATACAATAATTTTGACTTAATTCAATAAGAGTTTGACTTTGACTAAGATTAAAGGACAATTCCGGCGCAAAATGAACCTAGGGGTTAATAACACATGTGTACCGAGTTCGACCGTTCGCTGGGATTTGTTTTCATGCTAGTCGAATATGACCAGTTTTATTGCAAACCGCTTATTAGCGTTTAACGATAGCCTTCGGGGCACACGTACAGTAGAAAGAAATCACTATTTCTATACCACTAACAAGGCTCAAAATAGCACCACACTTACACATAATGAGGGTCTCTACATGTAAACCGAAGCATTGAGAACTTTGTAAGTGTACAGGCAGTTTATTAAAAAGAAACATATTACCGTTGACGTCTGGTTCACATACAGGCAGGCGCTCTGGGATGTGAAGTGAATCTCGGGTGAAACGTTGTTGCAGAAGGACTGTGCAAAAGACAAGCACTGAACGCAACAGGAGACATAAGAGATGGCAAGTTATTTGAACGAATTTGAAGACATCGAGGATGAACCCTTATTGGACGTCCTTATCTTTTCGAGTCGGAATACCAACGAAGAGCTGCGGGAGCTCCGTGAAAGGGCTATGAGAGAGAGAGCTAGAAGCTACTGTAGTCAATACACACAGGCGGCGGCAATCCATACCAGAGGGACCAGATGGATCCACTAAGTAAGTAGCCTACACTATACAAGTTATGTTACATCGGAGCTATTATTTCTGATAGGCCTATACTGAGCAAATTACGTTTGATTTTAGTTCACATCGCCTGCCTGTATATGTGAACCAGACGTGAACGGTAATGTGTTTCTTTTTAATAAACTGCCTGTAACGTTACACTTACAAAGTTCTTAATGCTTCGGTTCACATGTAGAGACCCTCATTATGCTACTGTGTAAGTGTGGTGCTATTTTGAGCCTTGTTAGTGGTATAGAAATAGCGATTTCTTTCTACTGTACGTGTGCCCCGAAGGCTAGCGTTAAACGCTAATAAGCGGTTTGCAATAAAACTGGTCACATTCGACTAGCATGAAAACAAATCCCAGCGAACGGTCGAACTCGGTACACATGTGTTATTAACCCCTAGGTTCATTTTGCGCCGGAATTGTCCTTTAATAACACTTGGCTAGATAAGCATTTTTTGCCGTCTAGAAGTAATACAGTTCAACAGACTATAATACTTATAAAAAATATTAGTTGTGTTGTACAGTGAGAATGTACTGTAGGTCATATGATTATTAAATGCCCTGTTGCTGTGTGGCTAATGTGTTCTCTTTGTGGCTAATGCATTCTCTGTGTGGCTAACGTGTTCTCTGTGTGGCTAATGCATTCTCTTTTGTCTATCAGTCCTGAGAGATTCAAGTGCACTTATTCTCTCCAAATATTATCTTTCCATTCCATGTGCCAGCCACAGAACTCTTTGTTCTGTGTGATGCCGTGTCATGCAAGGTGAGGATGTATCTTGCCCATATGTCCTCTCTAGTCACCAGGAAGCTACGCTAATCCATTATAGGACCACATGTAACTGCATTTTCCCACCCTGGCCACACTCACTCCTCTTTAATCTAAACTGTGCTCTTTGTTTAATCAGGCTTTTCGGCAGCCTCATAGTTTACTCTTTACACAGCTAATGCCATTCATTTGCCGAGGCAACCAGGCAAGGGAACAGTGTGATGGGTGCATTCGCTTCGCCTTCGCTTGACTCCTCCATTACCGTTCTACATGATATATTGTGTTTTTCCTTCCTCATATATTGAACCTTTTTTTCCCACTTGCATGACAAATGTATACCCAATTCTACATTGCTCTGAATCAATGACTTGGCGAGCCAGCCAGGGAGGGCCAAGTCAGGCTTGACGGCAGCATACTGTGTGTGTTTACTGTTGGTATTCCAATTAAACGCATCTCCCCTTCAACCTGCTAAAACCAATTTCCCCTGGTCATTCTCAGCCACTCCCTTTGGACATGAATGTGGTTATAGGGGCATGAAGGAAAACAGGGAGAGATTATCAGATACAAGGTTGCCTTTTCTTAACTTAGATTAAAGGAGATTGCATTGTACTGCAATACCAAAAAAACTGCTTACTATGATTTTTATATCTTTATGTCAGATAGCAGAGTGAAGACTTTTTTTTACACTCTATAAAGAAACCACTCTATAAAGAAACCAGTTAATATTTTCTACATCAACCCTTTTCTGCATTTTGATAATTTCTAATTACATAATTTAGTGACCACCAGAGTGGAACATAAACAGCAAAGAGTTTGAAATAAAAAAAAGATGTAATATTTGTATGGTGATATAAATAAGCTTGTAACATGATTAGCCTACATAATTTACACAATCTGCAAGATTAAAACAGCAGAAAATCGTCTCCCAATGAACAAGAGGTGACAGACTGTCTCCTGTGTCTCTGCAGAATGATTATTGTGGAGAATATTCCAGAAAATGTATCTCTGCCTCACAATGGAACCACCTCGCTCACCTCTGGACTGCACAGCCTGTTGGACCTTGCGCGGCGATACGTGGAGATCGTTTCACCCCACTGGACACTGAACTCCACTGACTACGAGGCCAGCATCCCTACAGCAAAGCAGGTGACGCATTACCTAGAACCTGGCAATACGCCGAATAAACCCCTTGAGATGAATCACCTTGTTTTCAAGGGAGTCCTTAACAAAAAGTAGACTATAAGATATCTATCAAAATAGTAAACTTTCTATGATAATAATATGATATGGCAAAGCTTAAACAAAGCTTTTTTTTGCTGATACTTTTGTTGACAATTTTGAGTGTCACTCGTGACTTAACAACTCATCTATGAAGAGCCAGGTAATTAGCCAAGCAATTGATGCTTCATGTGGCAAAAGCTCAATACCGAAAAGCCTTCCTTTCGCCAATCAATTCCAGTGTTTGCCTATCATTACTGATACCCAGTAACTGTTTTCTACATCCATTTCTTTTCCCACAAATGCAAGTGTGGCTGAGCTATTGCCATGCTGTCAGACGCACCGGGGTGTAGTACCAAAGTCCTTTTAGGCAAGTCCCTCCATTCTGCGGCCATATTGCAACGCTTTTTGGGCACTTATTGGGCATCTATTTCGGCAGAAATGCGTGAGCGCAACGCTTCACGACACCAACCTTGCTCCAGCGGCGAGATCACAACATTCACATGTCAACGTTTTGCCGCGGAAGGGCTGGGATATGTGTAGACAACTGCCATATTGACATTACAAACTAACCCCATGCATTTCTATGGAGGATTTTTTGAATGCTGTGTCTCCTCATTAGAAAGTCTCTGGTACTGACTGAGCAGCCTAGGTGCTGACTGGGATAAGAGCCAAATGCTGAGTTGATATTGCAAGCATGTTGTTTTCCGGATGGAATGGAAATATGTCAGCCTTTAATGACTTTCCTCAGGCAGAGTGGCTGCATGGAAATTTGGCCCTGGGCAATTTGTTCTGGACTTTCTTGGTGTCAGCATATACAGTAGATGGTATAAAACCAAGGTTCCCAAACAGTGATAGCTTGACAGAGGATTTTTGACCCACCCAGCTCTTTCAGCTTTTCCACCAGAAAACTTCAGAATGTGAAAAATGTCAGCACAATGTTACGACGAACATAAGAAAGAAAACTTGTCGGCATAGAAAATACCCTACCTCTGTTTATTTAAAGAACATTGCTGACTACAGTTATTCAGCTCCACTGACATGTTTCTTTTCCATAGGGCCGGTTATTACTCCATAGATTGATGGACCTCAAGTCCCAAAAAGTCAATCTAAAAGTGGTCAGTGGTTTGACAGACTCCAAAGAGCTTAAGATCCTTTCTCGTCATGGTAGGTCAAAACTGTGTTTCAATTTTGAGTGCAAAAAAATGTTACAAAAATGTTACAAAGTGATATGTAATGTAGAGATGCAATGTACAGTATGAAATGCAATGTATAGAGTAATGTAAACAAAGAACATTAGCCTATATAAATGTAATGCTATAGGTGTGATGTTTGTGCAAAAACTATTCCTAAGATAATTGTGATTACAACTGTAATTAATTGAAGTTTTCTTTTAGTTAAGGGCTAGGGCTGATAATCCATGTATTGGAAACTGGCCCATAAGGGAAATTGACCCTTTATGCATAATGTATTACAGGGACTTGCAACACTGCACTTACACACACAGCATTTTTTTTATCCCCTTCTCTCTCAATCTATTTATTAAATTCTTCTAAATCTTTCTTCTTTATACTTATGAATAGTTAGTGATACATGTGCACAGGAAAGTTGAGCCGCTAAATGTCATTTCACTACATGTTTTACAAAGTATCTCTATGTGACAAATAAATGAATTGTATCCTTGTTTTAGAATGGGAAATGGGATTGGGGCATTGTTATGCTTTCAGAGTGCTAAGCCTACAATGTGATTTGTCTTTAAAAGGTGCAGACATTCATTATCTAAATATGACAACCCTGACAAATGGTCAGATGCTCTCGTCCTTCTGGGTGGTCGACAACAAGCACATATACATCGGCAGTGCCGGCATGGACTGGAGAGCGCTGTCTACGGTATTGGAGTATTAACGTGAAATATTCAATTACATCACAGCAGTTATCTTTGGAAGCCACTGGAAAAACTTGCCCAGAGTATTTTTTCTCGCCTCTTGGATATTAAGTTTCTTTGACAGCATTAGCTTCCCTTTTGAATCTGTGTGATTCACGGTACCTTTTACTATGTTCCCTCCATTTTCTGTGTCTTTGTTTTAATGGGCTCTGCTGTGAATGCTTGTGCATGCAAACCCTCACAGCAGAGCATAGCACAGCAAGCACGATGATGAGCCTTATCAGTGGCGCGCCGGATGAATGCTGGGACAATGAGAATGTCCTTTTTGTAATGGAAATGAGAAAGGGGGCGAGCAGAGGTGCTCAGGCAGGCCAAGGCCAGCTCGACTCACGGGGACAACAGCCCTCTCACAAGGGTTCTGTGATCTGGACCGTATAGAGCCATGTCCCCCTGAGATAGAGGCGGTCTGGGACTTCCCTCCTGAGGTCCTGAACTCATCTGATCAGTAGCCTACATCATGGCTGCCTGCTAATTAGAAGGCAAAGCGTGTTAACCCTTGTCTCCCGGCCTGATTTGACAGACTCTGCATTATAGTCTCCCCATTATAACCCAACAAACACTCTACCCCAGCTCCCTTTAATGTACAATGCAACATCTGGTAGATATGTCAGCAGCTTCACTTTAAGTTGCAGCACTGGGACCCATTAATCTGCCTGTCTGCATGCATCCAGTCCATAATTGATATCGTATGTCGAGACTCCTACTGCTTGTGTCTGGTTTCGTCCACAGTTGAAGGAGTTGGGCGTCATTCTCTATGAGTGCAGTTGCCTGGCTCTGGATCTGCGCAGGCTGTTTAGCCTCTATCGGCAGCTGCAGTACAAGGACTTCATTCCCTCCATCTGGTCCAAAAGGGTCTACGGACTATACAACAAGAAAAGACCCCTTCAACTCGTTCTGAATGACGTGAATGCAGAGGGCTATCCATCTGTGAGTATACTGTACATCTCAGCTGCACTATTCACATACAGTACTGTACTTGTGGAAGGCCAACAGCACACTGTCTACACACTTTGCGTCCAGATGATAAATGAATCTTTCATTAACCTGTTGAGGAAGATAGCCGTCACACATCAAACTCATTAATCAAAGATGCCGTTGCAACATCGAAGGCCTGTGTTTGGCCTTCTGCAATCGATGAACTCCCTCCGAAATGGGGGCTATGAGTTACAGATACATGAAGTTTGTAAGGGTGCAATCAATCAATGTTCTCATCACAAACTGGTCCTCCCCGACCTGGTGATTGAGTATTCTTCTCACAGATGTTTGTTATTGATTAACCACCACATCTCTCTACATGAAGGAAAGTGTCACATTTCCCCGTGTTCAAGGTTAAGGACTTTGTGCCCATGTATAAAACCAAGGCTGTAATGAGAAAAGAAAAATCCTCCAGACTATGGAGCAATAAATAATGGCTCCCGATAAAAGTTACAGGAAATGAAGTCATTGGAAGTGCTGCTGTCTGTGGATTTATGCCTCCTGTTGTGCCTCAGGCAGGCCTTGAGTCATTTGATTTAGATCTCCCTCAGGCCTAGATTCTGTGTTCTGGTGTAATTTAAGGGTTCCATCTGAGAACCCATTGAGCTCATCTCGGATAATGGGGGTTACAGGGTGATGAGTTGCTAGAGTTCACACATTAGGTAAAGTGTGACCAAACGATCTGATGTGGAAAATGAATAGATGAGTTTTCTAGAACGTAATTGATTATTTCATGGACAATTAAGCAGAGGCTAACAAAATCAGGATATTGTGCTTGTCGCACAGATTAGCCAAGAGATGATTTAAAGACTGCAATAGGCATGTTGTACTGGTCAGTAATGAGTGAAACTGTTGGTTTTTTTCTTCAGAATTCTCCAGATGTCTTATGTCCCAAAGACCGAGTCCGGGACATTGATGCCATCTTTAATGTGATTGAGGATGCAAATAAGTTCATCTATATCTCTGTCACTGACTACCTGCCTCTCGTCAGCAATGGGCTGAACAGGTGAGCAGCAGATGTTATAATTTCCCCCTCCAAGCTATAGAAATAATTAAACCTTCCTGAACACAAACTATAATGACATACTTTATGTAGTAACATAAACTTCAAGGTAAGAACTGGTGTATATCTCAAACACCATATAAACTAATTATAGTTCATGGGAAAAAAGGAAATAAAAAACTAATAAATCAATCTCTGCTGTCCTTGAAGTCTTCTGCTTTGTGCACTGTGTCATTTTGTGTGTTGTGTTAGATACTGGTCGGCGATTGACGGAAAGCTACGTGAAGCTGTGCTACTGAGGAACATCAAAGTGCGTCTGCTTGTGAGCTGCTGGGAGCAGACACACCCCCTGACTTTTAATTTCATGTGGTCTCTGAAGAGCCTGTGCATGGACATGGCTAACTGCTCTCTGGAGGCGGTGAGTGAACATCTTTAACCATTCACCACCACCTGGTTTATGTCATCCTCCTGTCTCATAACTCAAATAACTCTGATCAGGACCATACTCCTGGAATTGACATAGTTTTTAAAGCTCCACAGGGATTATGCATTTGTATTATTTATGCAAAATGAACAAGGCTCAATATTAAGAGCGTTGGACAATTTAGCTTAGGACTTTATTTTCATTAAGTCTTGTACACTTCTCTGTGGGTTGCTGATTCTGCAGAAGTTCTTCATTCCCCGCAAGCTAGACGGCATGATCGAGGGAATCAACCACAACAGATATATGGTCACGGATAATGCTATATACATAGGTAAGTACAAATCAATCAATCAATCCATCAATCAATCAGTGTTATTATTAGTTCAAATGAATACTTCCTTTTAATTAATAAATGAATCAGTCATAAACTATTTAGTCATTTAGCCTTTGGTGGTAATCAGTGAAGTTCACCCTTCACTGTGAAGTGCTTTGAGTGTCATGAAAAACACTGTATAAATGTAATGTGTATAAACACTTAACATATCTAATCATAATCAATGAAGATGATGCTATTACAAATAACAACAAACAATATGTACTGTTATGTTGGCCCACTGATATCAGTTGATATGATTATCCATCAGGGAATTTTGGCTGGGTGGGAAATGAGTTTGTGTACAACGCCGGAGCTGGTTTGGTAATCTCCCAGGAGAGGAAGGATCCAGAGGACCAAAACATCACCATGGTGCAGCAGATGAGTGCAGTGTTTGAAAGAGACTGGCACTCCCGCTACTCTAAAACTCTGCAGCTCAACAAGATCCCCGTCTGCAACAAGCACACAGTCCTTCCTCAGTCGCTCAAGGCATGGGACGAGAGTGTTGACAACCCAGACAGCCCGAATGCCTCTTTGTGAGTAAAGACCAGCAGGGCGAGAGGAATGTATATGGATACTCCTTTTTAACCTGTAAATGTTGCACAGACTCTTTTATCAGTGCCACTTCTGGCACTTGCTGCTTACATTGTGCACTTTTAAGTGGGAAGAATTAAGTCTTCTATAGACCCTTTCAATCTGTTCCTAGAGAGTTTCCGGTTTAAACGTTCAAAATTAACACCGATTCTTTGAAATTAAAATGACTATGACTTTAGCGTAATGCTCTACAAAATGTCGACTTTAAAACTTTTTTTTTGTCACCAAGTAACAGTTAGCTCAGTGTTGTTTTTTTGTGACACCGGAAATGCCTTAGGAACACACATGTATGTTTCTGCAGTTGAAAGGGTCTATTAGCTGCAGTGTTTTATTGCACAGCTTTTTATTTTTATTTTCTTTTTTTTATATATATTTATCGACCAAAGCCTGCCTTTCTGTTTCAACCAGGGGAATCAGCACTTATTTGTATTATATGTCTGGACACTATATGGGTCAAGCCATGGCCAAACATGGGGCACTAGTTTGTCTGTAAGTACCTGATCAAACAAAGTGAACAATGGAAAGAAATCCCTTTACAATTACCCATTGCATTTGATTTTTTTTCCTTCATAAAAACTTTACAAAATACTTTTGTAAAATATGTATTACATAAACTTTGCAGACAAAATGTATTTTAGGCCACTTATCGATCAAGACAAACAAACAATCTTTTTGATGCCTGTGCACCTTTTTGCAGCATGCTCTGCATTCAGTTGATGACTTATTTGAAATAAACTACATACGAATACATTTTTACTATATAGACTAAAATAAATGTGTCTGAGGTAGGCATGTGTACCACAAACAAGTGTAACATCATCTTCTTCCCTTATACAGTTTACATGAGCAAAAAATATCTGTTTTATATAACAGGACTGTTTTTTTATACTTCCACAATCAGCCAAAATGAAGTTATATGGTGGTAGTTATGATTATTTTATACACAATCACAATCTCAAACCAAAAATCTTTCACATTTGAATGTACTTTGTTAAGTATCAATGTTTTGACTTTCCGTATGTGATCTACAATGTCAACATTTCAAATGCTTCATCTTAAAATATCCTGTTCACGGTTGCAAACATACTGTAGGCTAACTAGGTCCCTCGTTTAAACACAAATCATACAGGAGTTTTTTTTCTTAAACGGTAAAAATAGTAAATATATTTATAAGCAGAGCACGAAAATTAGGTTGTTGCAGAACAATTTGTACACCGGACTGGCTGTGTCCTAGAAAATGAACATATCAGAATCTGCTTTCAGTGTCCACCAAAGGGCATCCCCAGCACCCGTTCAATGAATCACTGCTAGTGAATCCATCACATGATATAGTAAAACTTCTTGCACTAGTAGATATTAGACCACACAAAGGCCTAGCTAGTTATCTGCACCCAGTTGACCCTGCCCAAAAAAAAAATATATTGGGCAGTGATTGGACCTCATTCAAGTTTTCATGACCCAAATCCAAATGATTAATCAGTCATTTTGCCTTGAGCAACTAATACATATGAAAATATATGAAATGTACTGATTTTACAATGGTTGACAGGGCGTGGCTTTAATTAGTTAAGTAAGAAACAGCGCTTACAGAAGACATACAGATACTATAAAAGGTTTTCAAATTGTATGTTTTACAGTTTTTATGACCAAATTTAACAGGATCACTGCGAACATGGAATTTTAGTAGCCTATTAAAATACAAAATGCATTCTGTCAGAGATGTACTTGTGTTCCTCATACACATTCACTTGGTTTTCAAAAGTATTCCATCAACGTTCTTAACATTCAGGGCTGGGATAATTGGATTTTATACATTTCTAGAATCCTTCAAAAAAGTTGTGAACACACTTTTTTTACTCACTCAACTTTTCTAAAGTTGCCACCCCCTCTTTTCAGCTATGCTTATGCTCTTTTTAAAAATGGCGTACAACCATAATTTCAAACATTTCGCTGCATTTTCTTTGAGTTAACTGAAGACATAAAGGTCTTAGAGTCTTAGTTACAGGTCAACCCCCCACTTGCCATTTTAAACCAAAGATGCACTACTGCCATCTAGTGTGCAAACAATCTGATCAAACACAATATAATAAATGATACACATACAGCAGTCCTGCATTTTGTGTAGCCTAAGTTTAGTTCAACTACTAACTAAGCTCCAACTTAAAATGTTTAATTTATGTAACTTATCAAACTTTGTTCCAGCTGTACACTGACACTGTATTGATTTATCAGGTATAAACTTGATTTCTTCCCTTTAGGCCAAGGCTATGAAGAGATACTTTTTGTTGACAAACCACATTGGAGGAAAGGGTATAGGCTTGAGTGGAAGAATGTTGCACTGGATTGTGGGAACTGTAAAATATTGTGTAAAAGAACAGGAGTTTGCTTATAACTCTTTTGCTCTATTTTAGCATGCAGCTTTTGCATGCTCTGCTTTCGTAACAGAATATGTCAAATGCAATTGAATGCATAGGCTATTTATCGTCAAACACACTAATGCATCCATACTCTTGGATTTGTATTAATAAAGAAAAAAATCAAATGATAAATGTCTTCTTTTCATTTATTAAGTGTGTGTGTGCGTGCGTGCGTGTGCGTGCATGCATGTGGGAGAGGAAGAGATGTGTAGCCTAGGCCTACTTCTTCATGTCATCAGCATTCCTGTAAAACATTTCAGCAAGCAAGGCAAGCTTTAATTGTGAGCTCATATGGTTCATATGGTGGAGTCCAGGAGCTTAGCAAATGTTGAACAAAAGGTGTGTTGAGAGTGGATAAGTGTATGAATGCATGTAACTGTAATTGACCAAGAGGAGGCGCTGTTGCGCCAAATGTATGGAGTCACGTATGACTGATGACACCACTACTTAATAAAAATGTTACTACAGGGTGTCAACATTTTACAGTTTTTATCAAGGCCTACACGGTGAAAATTCCGCATAGATAACTTACTTCTGAACTTCTGATAGGCTAGGCTACATTTATACTGATCAGAATAAATTGGAATTTTAGCCTATGCCTGCAAAAAAAATGTGTAGCTAAATGTGGTGAAATTGTTTTTGAGCCTATAAATCTTCCCTAGATCTGACAGCTTCCTTTTCGACATAATTCCTTCTTTGTTTTGTTGTTGGCTACAAAAGCCCACTGACATTAGTTACATGCTTTCAAAGCAGATTTTCAATCTCAGCTCTGGTGTGCCACGTCTCCAGTAGGGGCAGGTAAGAGCCGAGCATCAAGATCTTCTCTGATAGGGAACGCCCCTGACGAGTTGCCATGGATACAGATTATGTGTCATTCATCCGGGCAGTTCGAACTTCATGTATGCGCACTTTTTCAGTCCTGGAGGAATTTCATATGGCCGAAAAGGGGTGTGTGGGACTGTTTACATTCCGAATGACAACAAATGAAGGAGGTATTTAGTCTAAATTGTGAGGAACGGTGCCATCGTGGGTTAAAACTTCACCAGTAAAGAACAACATCAGTCGATGTTACTAACATGGCCGAGGATAGCGAATGGGTCTTGGAGAGCATTGTTGGATACCTTGGAAGTCCAGAATGGGTGATACCAGTTACCGACTTTATGGAAAATAAGTGCACAGGTACAGTTCAATTTCCCCATTGTAAACCCCCATTGTCTATATTCTCCGTGTATTGATGCATTTTAGTTTGATAGCTGACTAACTATCAGGATTATGCAGAAAGCTGTTTAAGTTAGCTGTCTGGCTGTGACGTTACTGTACCTTATATTCTGTGTGGAAGTGGTTGCTAGGTGTATAGCTATCGCTAGCTAGCAATGTTGTTAAAGTCTTTGCGTTTGTCGTTCAGTTTTCTCTGATGAATGGCCAGCAAAGTAAATCTTATGTAACGTTAGATATCAGGCAGATTATCAACGCAAACGTTCAAATTGTTGAGCTTGTCAGCTCATCAGCTAACATTTGGGAATTCAATGCATGCTTGATCCATTAGCCTAATGTTACATCACAGCACTGAGTGAGTGTTGCATCTTAGCCAAGCGCTAGCGAGCTAGCGTTTTAGCCTTTTTGAAGTTGGTGGCTATTTTATATAGATTATAACTCAAACACTTTGAAAGCAAAGAATATGCAGACCAACAGCTTAATATAAAACTAGCCTCAACTTAAAATGAAATCTCTCTTTTCTTTTGCCAGCTAAATAGGTTAAGGTGAAAAACTGACAAGTCTATTGACCATAACATAGCATGTATAGCATGATTTGATTAACGTTATGGTGACTGTAATTAATCCTGACTTTATATATTTTTGTTTTCTTTAAGTGTTTGATGATGAAGATGAGAACAAATTGACTTACACAGAAATACACCAGCAATACAAAGAATTGGTGGGTAATATGGAGACTCATTGGGGCGTCACTGTTCTGTTACATGGCTATAATAACCATCATAAGGCAACATATTTGTTTATTATTAAACTCGCTCAGCCTCCCTGCAGGCTTTCCCTTTATGCATTGCAAGTGTTTAGACAGACACTTGACAATTTTAGATGCTCTCAAACACAGAAACCTTGCATGAACTGTGAATTGTGCCTGACAGTGGCTTTGTGGCATCATGCCTTATACTGGATATGCACATTCCCTTAATCAATATTCCCTCATCGATATTCAAGGCAGTTAATTGAATAAGTGCATGCAGTGTGTCCAGCCAAAGAGCCCAAGCATATAAGTAGAGCCTCTGGAGTAGTCGGCTAGCCGTTTGGCAATCTTCTCCATGTGACTGCAATTGGAGATCTTAGTGATTATCTATTAATCACACTGAAAATATACACTTTTATGTAAGTTATGTTGTTCTACAAAACAATTGTGATAGAAACCAAGATTGAATTACTGATGTCACTTAGAATATGTGACTATGAGACTGATTTGATTGCAGTTTGTGTCAGATGTGTCAATTTGTAGTAAATCATTTATCTAGCTTGTAACCAACAAGTAACTTGAGTATTTACACCTTTAATCAGGTGGAGAAGTTGCTAGAAAGCTACATGCAAGAAGTGGGCATCAATGAGCAGCAGTTTGTGGAAGCATGCGCTTCTCCTTTTGCAAAATCCAAAACATTGCAGGTAAGTCGTTTTTAATATGCAGTGTTGACCAAATTGATAGAAGTTTTACAATTAACAAACACAAGGTGCACTAACTCTGAGGTGCACTAACACTAACCTTTTACCTATTATTACAGCACATATTATAACAGTAGTAGCACATTTAATGATAAAATAAGATTAGATAAGATAAGATTATTTATTAATGATTTATAATAATAATTCTGTATGAGCTGATCAACAAAAATAGTGCTGAGCCATGCCCCATTATGTTTTGGGTTCATTAAAACAACAGATGGTAATTTATAGTAATTTGGCCAACATTGTTTTTACAAGCTCATTGGAAACACAGAAACATCTTGACATCCATTTAATCGCGCCAGATGTGTAAAGACAATAAATAAAACATCAGCATTTTATCTACAGTGTACCTTTTTGGTCTTCACAGTCAATAAACATGTCCTAACCATGAGCAAACAGCATTATGTCCAGACATGGCTATCCAGAGGTCTTTGTGGAAACATGGTTCATATACGTCCAAGTAGGGGATTAGTTTGTTCATTGTGTGAGTATGGGGCTTTGCTGGGTCTTCTTCTAATTATATTAGCAGCCCAAGTACCTGGCATGGTGAAGTCAGGATGGAGATCTGGGTTGGTTATATAAACAATTAGCAAATCCTTCTACTGATCTTAAAGTCTGCGCTACACAGGCAAGTCTGTACAGGCCCCATTGCTAACTTTCTGAATGCCTGGGAAGTAGACAGCCATATGCTGACTTTAACTTTGCTATCATGGCAACCTTGAAGAGTTTTTAGTTTTTTTGTCCATAGGCTTGATCCAGATATTGAAAGACAGCACAAACATCTCATTCACTGGTGGTGAAATATGCATGCTTTTAGATGGCAAATCATTTACCTGTCTGAGTGGGGTCACTTTTTCAGTACGTCAGGTATGGCCAGTTTATGTGGAGATTAGCGAATCTGCTGAATTGGGTTACACAAGTAAAGCAAATGCTTTCATGGACTTACACCTGCCAGAGAGAAATCCCTAGTCCCAGCCGTGCCTGGCTTCTACCTGAGGTAGAATAAGCGTGCACTTGTGATTAAGGCACCAGGAAGCCGTGAATCTAGGTCTTAGATGCCAAGAGGAAAGAATGGTTTGACCCCCTTTCAACTGTCTGTTCAAAGACAGACAGCTGAGCTGAGAGGAGCGTATAGCAGGCTAGAGGATATTGTAAGATATTATATTGGGGCAGAATAATTACAGCCCATTCAGACTGCACTCTCAGCAGTATTGTTTCTAATTATAGTTTGTAATAATAATAATAATAATACGTTTATTTTATATAGCGCCTTTCTCAAACCCAAGGTCGCTTTACATAGTAGGAAGGCAGGGAAACACAATAACAAACAAACAAAACAATACAATAGAGACAAGTAGTTATTTGTAGTAGTTATCTACAAATGGGAATTGTTTGCACCGCTAAAATGAGCATATTGCATCCATAACTTCCATAATTGCATCCATAACTTCCTATTCTCCCACATTAACTTCTGGACAATATAATTTTTAGTTTGTAGTTTTCTTGTACTCATCCAGAGATGAATACAAAAAGATATTTGCAACTGTGAATTACTAGCATATGAGCATGTCATTTCAGATGAACATAAGAATCGCTTAACACTTATGCATCTGTCTTGGACCACTTACTAGTCAATGTTAGTGTATCTTAATAGCACATAAGTAGAATAGTCCACTATAGGATTAGGATTATTCACATTGTGTAACATTGAGATTCTCTCTGTTGTATGCATCTCACAAGTCACTTTGGTAAAAGCATTTGCTAGATAATTAACTGTGAGTTAATTTGAGTAAGAAAACTTTTGTCAGTAAGTAATACCTTGTCCATCTTATAGAGTGTATTCCATCCGGTTCTGGCTACAGATGACTTCCAGATGTTTCGATCCCTGATGGTACAAAAGAATATGGAGCTTCAGCTGCAGGCCTTGCGTGTGATAAAAGAGAGGAATGGTACCTCTATCTGCCTACCAACACTTACACAACACACACACACACACACATGAAAGATTTTTGCTACATGTATTTTTATACTAAAAACAGCTATTTTACAGTGAGTAAGCTCACAGCTATATGCTATACAAATCATTTATTTCATGTCAAGTTTTAATAGCTAGGTCTATATGTTTCACAATTACCAGATTATACGCTGCATTAGCCAGGTTGATTAAGCGTTGTCAGGTGTGTCACGTGTCCATGCAATCTGGCTCTGCGTACTGAACCTGAATACTTAAGGGTACATATTATCAGCATAATGAGTGCCGTGTGAACCATTAACATCAAACATGCTAAATATTTGATGAGGGTATCGGCCTTAATGAATGCGTTTAATTAACGTTGCCAGGTGCCCTGCCAGAGTGTTTGATGGATGGAGAGGATGTTATGAGCGAGCTGGAACAACAGGAGATGAAGATTTTACAGGAGGTGCTCAAGTGAGTAACACCTATGACCTCTGACCATCATACTTCAACTTCACAGAATACAAGCCATTTCTCTTTTTGAGGGGTTATCCTTTTTGTCCTGCTAGGGACACTGTAGTGGCCTTGCCTTACCCTCCCTGTGACGGGAACAATAGTCTTAGTCAGGAGCCGTAAGCTGAGTGGGCAGAAAAAGACACAGTTGGCACAAAGACCTGGCACAGGACCTATCTGTTGTGATTAGCTGAGTATAGCTTCCACAAGTCACAAGACACTGCATCCAAGGACACCGAACTTCTAAAAGTGCACTTTGCAGTTATTGCTGTCAAGTTTTAGAAGCCACAAGACCCAATGTAACAATGCTGCAATGCTCCCCAATATTCTCGTGCATGTAATACACCATCATTAGCTTGGTTAACACCAGACCTCGCCTCTCAAATTTCAGTTGAGATTGAGAGTGGGTCTGGAAAGGCTTCATTGACTCTTACCAAATTGTTTCAGAAGTGCAGCAATCAAATCTTTCCTGTAAACAACTTTTTAAATGCAGTTGTTCACTCAATTCCAAAGAAAACACACATCCATATCTGTTTAATCTAGTCGCCATAAGCACAGCCATTGGTTGTGTTGAATACACTGCTCTATCTGTTATCATATAAAGCCTGCCCCATGTCGGATAAGCGATTGTGATTGGTGGATTTAGTAAGACAGTAATCAGTTCAATTAAAGGATCATAGTGGCTTTCAAAGGGTGAAGGCCTTGAGTTCATGCCAGTGCTCCTAATTAAACCAGTTTGCATCCATCAACTATTTTTAGAGGTTTTGACTTTCTTGCCAGCAGACATAATGTAGTCCAGTGGACCAACTGGACTCCAGTATTGCATCAGCTGTTGATAGTACATTGTATTTATGTTTGTATTTATGTGCTAGTGAGAGAGCTAGCAGCTTGGGCTTTTAGCTTGATTGCTAGCACGCTTGATATTTATATATTAAATAAATAATGACAATAACCATAAACATACACTGAACATACCTCAACTCATATGTTGCCATTACTAAATATATTGTTATTACTGAAGATGACACAGATTTAATTTAGACTTAATTTAGTTTCACCTAAACGACACATAATGTACTGTCAGCCTTACTTAAATTACAGTGTGTTTTTCTTCCAAAAGCACACATTGGGTTGAGACTGGGTGGAGTTATTATTAATTGTGAAAGGGTGGTGGACAGGATCGTTTGCTAGTGCTGTTTATGGACTGAGTAAGTCTTTAATTTCTCATTTATTTATGTCATCATGAATAACTAATTAATAGCAACTAGGGTTGCAAAGGGGCGGAAAATTTCCGGTAAATTTCCGGAAATTTTCCGGAAGTTAAGCTGGGGAATTTTGGTAATATTCCAAATTGGAAACTTTCATGGAATTAAAGGAAATTATGGGAATTAATGGGAATTTACAGAAGTTAACATGGAATTTTGGGTAATTCATACAAACTGTTTCATATACAAACATTTTGTTTCATAATAAGCAATATGATTTGTATGTTTGGATTTTTGCTTAGCTTAGCATACAAAGCTAGCTAGCATGCTAGCGGGAATCCCATTCTCTGCCTATGGTTTACTAGTGTGCTAAACTAGTAACACTGAACTGCCCAACATACACTACACCACTCAACAATAAAATCCGATTGGTTGGTACACTTTTTCCCCATGCATATGAACGCACCATAGATTTCCTTTATGTCTAGCAGCCTATGTGCATGTGATTGACATACAGTATGTGCAGGGTAGAAATTTGACTGAAATTGCATTAAATCAGGTTGTTTTAACTAATATTATGCTGCAAGATGGGGTTTTGTCCACTACATTTAAGTTCCCGGTTATAGATTAACTTGCCATATTAAAAATTCCCAGTTTATTCCCATTAATTCCCGTTTATTCCTGTTAATTCCCATATATTCCTGTTAATTCTCATATATTCCCGTTAATTCCCATGGAAAGTTTCCAACTTCGAAAATTCCTGGAATTTTGCAACCCTAATAGCAACCAGTTATACAAGTAACGCAAGTAGTTTTCTGAACAAGCAGCCCAACCAATTTTGATGCACAGCTACAATACAGTACTTTGCCCATGGCTTTGTGGTTTGCATTCTAATGAAATTCGTTGTTATTTTCAAATTAAAACAAGTTGGAAAGGGTTTGTACCCTCTCTGGTTTAACAAGCAGAAACGATAGATGACCTCTGGCCAAACCCTGAAAATAACAGGTCTCTGCATGTTGAAGAAACGTTTTTGGAACAGATGTTTTAAAGTTAATTAAGGGTTTTTGTATTGCACTGTAGGTTAAATTCTATCTAATTTTATATATATTCGGGTTGCTTAATGACCTCAACCTGTCACTCCAGGGGAGAATGACGACTGTCTTTAAACTGGCAGATAAAGTCGCTGCACTTAAAGCCAAGCTTGATTTGTGGGGACGAATGGGGACGGGGTGTATTTGATATGTTCCAACAGTGACGGACTGGGATTAAAAAACGGCCCTGGCATTTTCACCAGCCAGCGGCCCACACGGGGACGCGCATTGCACGCGCGTGCATGTGCCCACAACACACAGATATAACTTCACATGCACGGACATAACACGTTTGTAGCCCCATTGGTGATGAACTCTAACTTTAATATGCATAAAGACTGAACCAAGAACATGGATATATCAATGCACAACTCCAAAAAAATTAATGCAATATGAAATATGAAAATGAAAAAAGAATAGCCTTTATATGCAACGTCACGAAAACATGCGTGCGCAAGAGCAGAAAGCACCATAGAACAGCATAGAGCAGTGCTCTCCATGAAAAGAACAAAATGAGTTTTTGTGCTGAAAACTGCACCAATTCGAAATCACGATGGTTAGAGAATGTTCAATATCCCTAAAGGAATGCATGTCTTCGCCAAAAAGGACAAAATACGATGTTAATGCAAATGAACGGCAAACTCTGAAATATAGCCTGAAATGAGATGTTATTATCATTGAGACAACAGGGGACCAGGGGTATATAAAAAATTCCGATTGTAGCTTACAGCAGCCGACTATTTAAGTCAAGTTTATAACGTTGTGGCACCAAGCGTCTTCTGCCCCACGGCTGCGCGGCGTGCGCGCGAATGTAATTTTGTTGGTAAACCGGAAACCCATCAGAGCAGCCGCTCCACAAACGTGTCTTAATTAACGTCATGCAGTTAACAAGGTGCGAAGGAGCTTGCTCTTCTCCGCAACCCTGTCTATCACGTCATCAGCATCCAAGTTCATTATAGGACCTCTTTCTCCGTCGCCATCAGCATAAAGGCCTCCAAATTATCCTGTGACAATCGTGTCCTTAGGCGATTCTTGATGAATTTAAGAGTGGAAAAACTCAGTTTGCATGCCACTTGAGTACATGACAGTGTTAGTAGGAATTCATTTGCTAACCATATAGGCTATAGTTGTAGGCACAGGTAAAGAGGTTTAACTGCTGGAAAAGAGAATATCAACAGATTGCACAATTCTTGCAGGTAGCACATTTCTTGCTCACCAGGTTTATTTCTTCCTATAACTCCGCGGCATCATCAAAGTCCGACGCTTTGACTGTATACTCGTTTAGAGGAGACTTTTTCAGTCTGTCCCAGTGCGTGGCGAGATGTGTCAATTCCGACTGTAGATTTTCAACCGTAGCACCTTCACTGAATTTAAGCAGACATTCTCTTATGTTTCGAAGTGCATTTGGGGGCAGTTTATTAGCTTTTATAAGGAGAAAATACCGAGGATCAAGGCATGCTAGATCGGCAATTCCCCGTGCTGAAGGAAGTAGACGCATTCGGTTTTGAAATTCCCAGAAGTCATTGCTTCATGTAGCCTAACTTTTGTAAACCAATAATAAAATAAAAGATACAGGCAGCATATTTATTGTATTCCAATTTCAAACAATGCACTTTTAAATCATTTGATTGAATAAGGTTACAAAAGAATGTAGACTGATGTAAATATTGAGGGTCACCATGACTGTAGTGTAGAGACTCATGTCTGGTATAAATACTGATCAGTTTCCTTATGTGAATGAGGAAAAGGGAGTTAGAGATGAATAGCTTATTCGAAACCATTTAACACTATTGATGCTTGATAGTGGGCCGAGAGATATTGTAAAACCGCGGCCCTTCTGGCATCTGCCCAAATGCCAGACCGTCCAGTCCGTCACTGTGTTCCAAACAGTTTTGGGAGAGACTGAGGCAGGGCCCTTTCTCTCGCAGCTGGTGCGCGATCACCTTGTTGCGCTTTCAAATGATTTTGAGCGTTAGGCTACTTCCCATCCTCCAATGATCCAGGGCAAACCAATGAATGGGTCCGCAATCCATTTGTCAATATCCAGAATAGTGCTAACTTGTCAGCGCAGGAGGAAGAGCAGTTGATCGAAATTGCAAATGACGGTGGTCTTAAGAGTATGTATGAGGAAACCTCTGGCGGGTTTTTGGATCAAAACCAAAGCAGAATATCCCGAGATAGCCGTAAAAGCGCTGAAAACGTTGCTACCATTTCCCACCACGTATCTATGCAATGACTGCAACTAAGACCAAATTGCGCAATCGACTGGACATTTCAAACACACTGAGGGTGTCACTGGGAAACAAGCACAGGGCTCCCACTGATTATATTCGTGCACGTTTAGTTCCCATGTTTTCTTCCCATATTTTGTTAAGCATGTTCACACTTGATAGATGTAGCTCAGTTGTTCAATTTCCATAGTTCATATTGTTCAATTTTCACTTCAAGTTGACGTTTTTCACATTTTTAAGAGTTCGTTACCTTCACCGTTCATACATAACTGGAGCTAGTTCTTTTCAAGTAATGCATGCACAACACATATGGAACATGCATATTTTGTAGTTCATGTTTTTATGTAGTTCATGCGCATGATTCCTAAATTTAAAGAAAGTCATAGATAAAATTATATTCTAATATACGGGAGATAAATACAAACGAGAGATAAGTGGGAAAACGGCCTTCGAGGTGACCTGTTCGATGGAAATAATGTCTCGGCGGAGTTCTAAGCCTTCACTCAATATGAGTGCACAAGCTGTTTCCAATGTTGTTGTAAAGGTATTGTTTAGGACCTTTTTTAGTAATATAAACAGGATAATCTTTCATGTTTCCTCTTTACCTCTTTCCAGTTTGAGAATGGTATGATGTTCTAGAACCCCAGTTCTAGACTCTAGAACCCCGCCGAGGTATCCTGTTATACGGAATTAATGGACGAGGGCGAGAGGCAAAGAACTCCCTGACGCGCAGCGCCCAAGCGCCCATTAATTCTGCATAACAGGACACATTGAAGGCTGTTATCCCGCTTATCACCCGGTTACCACTATAGGCAATGGTCATGCCTTTATAGCATGCAAAGGAAACAAGTGGTTCCATTTAAAAAGAAGCTTGTTCAGTTTTTTGTACAACTTTCTTTGGCCCTATAACAACGATAGTATGGACAGTTAGTTTGTTTACAGTTCATTCCATTGTTGCGAAGCCTGCTTCCTGGATCAACCGTCGTCCTACTATGGTTGTTATAGTAACTATTCATAAGCATTGATATGGAACGGTGATTAAACTTTTTTTACTAGATCTACTCAGAATTAATAGCCACCCCACCAGCCAATCAGAAAAGAGTATTTCTTCTCTGGGTGATAAATACTGTAGAAGTATAGGACAGTGAAGGGGTAGAGAGAGATGGGATGGGATTGGGAAATGGTGGATTTGAACCCGGGCCCCTGTAGGCACTTGGATCCGAAGGTGGTACAGATGCTGCAGCTGCCTAAATTGACATTTCTGTCCACTAGAAAACGAATATAACTATACATAGTTATGAATGCGTGAATGCATAAAATCGGTAAATTATCTATATATTCCCAAACCGCAGGAGATCAAAGGAGGAGTACGACATGGAGATGGCTCGCCGGACTCAGTTGGAGGAGGAACTTGGAACCACGTCCAGCAGTTGCTCTATCCTGTCTGTGCCCAACGGAACGGACACCGGTCCTCACCAGGACTTGTCCCTCTCGTCCCCCTCACTGTCGGCCAACAGCGTCAGCAAGGTCAGTATAACTAATATAAATAGGTCAATAACGCCAACAAAACCAGCAAAGCTCAACTCATGTCCACTTATTTCTCCCTCGGAAATCATCGCTTAAAAAAGATTATTTGGTGTTAGTGCTCAAAGCAAATAAAAAACGGCTGTTGGTATTCAAAGTGAAAAAGATTCCAACCAAGGTATTTAATGGCCAGTGTTGGCTGATGAACTGATTTGTTTGTGTGCTAGGCTAGAAATGAGCACCCTGTGCTCTTCCCTTTTTGGTATGAGACACACACACATATACAAAGACAGTGGAGTTTGTGCGATGCTCAAGTGGATTGGAATTATCCCTCTTTTCCACAATAATCAATCATAGATGAAGGCTGTGATTAGGTTGTGAATAACTAAGTTTGTTGCCAAGTGATATTGGTATGCTTCTCCAAGTGACTGTAATGAGTGTTGAGATATTACATACTGTATTTCAAAAGGACATCCTAAGCTGTCATTGACAGTGACTTGGCTAAGCAAATGTGGCAGACATTTCATTAAGCTGCTTGTTTTTGTGGATATTATTTAACTTATAAAACTATGTGACGTAGAAGATAGAAAATAGCCCTTAGCCTATACATATGGAGCTGCAGGCTTGGTGCAGCTGTGCCTGAATCTACTGCATTTCAATGAAAGGGTGGAGTTGAAAACTGATGATACTGAGCTGTATACACTTTATTGGCACGCACCCATTCTGTGCCACTCTGTGCCACTGGAGTTGGGTCGCTCCATACAGTGTAAAAGTTTGGATGGAGGCTTTAGGAACACGTTTCTGGGTGAGAGGTTGGTTGTGGGAACACAGTTTAGCCCGTTGCAATTGCAGCTTTAAGCCCTGACACACTTACAGGTCTCTATGTGTACCGTGTACGCCACCAGCAGTCCCTCGTCTCCCTCGTGTGAGTTCACATTTGGCTGTGTTCTTGGAGTGGTAACTTTGTACATGCAAATCACCCACTTGCAGACAAGCAACACCGCAGCAAAGAAAGAGGAGAAGATAGTGGCGTCTGCACAAGGAGATAAGGCCCAGAAGAGTCCAGCCAAGACAGGTGCCGCCAACCCTGCCAAACCGCCCGCAGGTAACCAAATCCCCTCTGGCTCCTTCTGCTCCCATTTTTGGTTTTGTTAGGGTTGAGTTACTCAAAAAACAACATCTTACGTCAGGCTTTCACATTTGATTTCATTGCTATGTGTATGTGGGGTGTTTTGACAAATTTAGTAGATATTTGACACCCTTTTAAGTAAAGTAGCCCCAATATTTTTGTCCAAATACACAGGCATAGCAGAAATGTTGTGAAAAAGCACTCTGTGTGCTTGTGTGGTATTGCTTCATGTCTTCTGTTGTTGTACTACCTGTGCAATACTACCTGCCAATACCACCTGTTTGCTCTCTGATCCTCACCACTGCCTGGTTAAGAGATTTTGATTTCCTGTCCTTCTTCCTGTAGGGAAAGGGAGTACTGATGGAAAGACTCTCCCTGCTGTGAGAGCCCCGGTGAAGGGCACAGAGGCTCCTGTCTCGCCCAAAGAGAAGAGCAGCAGCAACAGCAACAGCCAGGCAGCCGAGAGCTGGCTGGAGGAGGCTCGGAAGGAAGCTGGTATCTCTAAGCCATTTACGGTCAGTCGCTTCAAACTGGACTAGACTCAGGCTCCGGGACCGCCATTGGTGTGGTGTTCACTCAAGCTGAGGCCTATGGTTATTGTGACGGTCTGTTAGGCCTTCTGCTTGTTGTCTAGGCCTACTTGTTTTCAGGTGTGCTCAGGATTTAACAAGTTGATGAGCTGCACCTGTACATTGGAGTCCAGATAAGAGGACTGCTTCCTCTCTCCTTGGGAGGGCCATTCGTACTTGGGTTTTGGACATGCAACACTGCACTCAGACACATTTCAAACACACAACATCCATACATCACTGATGACTGACTTTGACCCACCGCACACTGTTTGTTTGATTATTATTTGGTTAATTTGGTTAATAAATCTATATTTTAGTTAAAGATCCAACCTCATAACTCCCTCTTTTGTTGTGGCCTTACTCCTAGGTCATAACATTATGTTTCAGAAGAGAATGTCGCACACTCTGGCTCCAATTTATATATATTTTTTTATTGGAAATTTTGAAGTGATGAAAGTCGTTTCAAAGTTCCTACAGTAGAGTAGAGCACACTGAAACATGCTGAACTTTATTAACCTGAATTGCCACACAAAGGTTGTACATGAAACACTTTTTTACTCAAGAAATAGTGTTACAGGCATGAGACATTAGTAAAGTGTGTGTGTGATTCCAGGAGTTATCAGCATGGCCCAGTAAGGTGTGTGTGTGTGTGTGTGTGTGTGTGTGTGTGTGTGTGGGTGTGGGTGTGGGTGTGTGTGTGTGTGTGTGTGGGTGTGTGTGTGGGTGTGTGTGTGTGGGTATGTGTGGGTGTTTGTATGTGTGTTTCCAGGAGTTGTCGGCATCCCAGCAGGAGCAGCTCCAGCAGAGGGCGCTGTATCTGAGACAGCAGCGCGACAAGCTGCAGGCCCTGAAGAAGGAGCAGCAGCGGCCCAAACAGACCCGACCCGAGGAGCCGCCGGCTGCCCCCACTGCTGCACCCAGCACACAGGTGAGTCTCCACTGCGTCACCATGGGAACCCACAGGCACAGAGCACTCAGACTACACACACTGGGTTATCATTTCTGTAAAGCCTCTGTTTTCCTATGTTTTGAGGACCAATAGGGACTCTAATTGAAATGATGGACAAAGTGCAAAGTCGGGTTACAAGCGAAATGTCTCACGCATGAAATAAAGCTGTCGTGGGTGTGAGAGCATTGAGCTGACCCATGGATGTTTGCACTTTGGATCATGCTAAAGGTTGGCCTATTGTATTAGAATCATTAAGAATCATTTCTTGAGAAAAACATTAGCATGGGGAGACCAAGAGTGCAAATTTTTATTTAACACTTAGTGCTTCTATGCACATTTTTAATTTGACATTCATCTCCACCTTTATGACACGTGTGTTATCTTTTTTCATTCATAAATGCAGTTGTAATTCGATCTTATCAAGTTAGATACAAATGTTTACATTTACCATGTGTACTGATTCATGAAGAATACCTCTAGGTGATGGATATATGTTTGTATGCCTTTTCTTGACTCAAATGCATACCTAAGGAGAGTGTCCCCAAAAAGACTGTGAGTGCTAGTAATGGCACCTCCTCACAGCCAGGGGGCGCTCCTCAAGGGGACCAAAAGCCAAAGGTGACGGTTGTAATCCAGGACATTTCTGTTTTGTACATTTAACCCACTGTAGCATAGACTTCTCTTAATTAACTTCTCGTAAAGAACTAATAGAGACTTCCATAGACATTGACATTGTTAATCCATTCTTACTAATTCTCTTCTTTCCCTACTGATAACATAATGTCTGAAATATGTTTTTTGTTCCTTCATATGCAGGAAATATCAGTAGAGGAAAGAAAGAAGTTACAGAAACGGAAACACCTAGCCGAAAAATTAAAAGAAGAGGTCATCAAGAAGTAGCTCCTCCATTCCGTAGCCCTTCTTGGCCACTGAGAGATTATTGTTTTAAAATGAACTACAAATACACCAGGAGACTGGAGGAGATTGCCATTAAACTACAGCATTTCAAAACTGGTATTTATGTAGATGTAATTTAAATTATGCATTCTATCTATGTAAAACATATATGCTAATGCTATGTTAAATCATTTTATATACTCCCTTTTTTCATTTTGCAAAAGTATGAAAGTAGTATATGAATTCAACCAAGGATCGATACTGGATACTGTTCATCAGTAGGCCTATGTCTTCATTCCTCTGATATAGCAAATCTATATGTCACATGTCGTTCATAGCTGGCCTGTTATACAGTATGCAGTCTTCAGGCTCACACACACTGGGGGATACAATAACATTAAGTCTAAGTGCTGCCATGTGTTTGTTTTGATTTGGTTGGATCTGCATATGTGCTGTCATTGAGTAATGCTGTAAGTTGTTTAAGTTGTTTTTTGTAAATATTGTATATTCTGGTTTGACTATACCGTGTTGGTAAGGTACCCATCATGTCTTGAGTTCATTGTCTTGGGGACGCAATTATGTATTCAAATTGCACATCTGTGATATGCAAATAAAGAATAGTTACTCTTTGGCTATAATTCTGAATCATTTGTGTTTTGTACATTTCTATTTTTAAACAATAACAGCTGGAGGGGGTTGCCACTCAAAATCTCCACATTCTTTTCATATGTGATAAAAGAAGTCCAATGTCTGTGCAATGTGTATTTGTATAATTAACCCACCTGTTTGCTTACTTGCCTGGTTTGCTGCTACTCCTGAACTACCCCATTTTTCAATTACATTATTTCTCAGTTGAAAATATTATTATATTATTATATTTTTGATGTTACATTATCTGTATTGGGGTATTAAATCAAGCTGGATGCAAACAAACCCACTTATATTTACCTTCAGACATCACATTACAAATAGTGTGACCAGGGGGGCATTCCAAGTATGTGGTTTAGTGACAAACCTGGGTAAGTTAACTCAGGGTAAGTGGTAAACCTCCTACAACAGGAGCCCTATGGCATTGTTTTGTTAGGAGTATGAAGCCATATAGCTCTTCTATTAGGAGGTTTACCCCTTACTCTGAGTTAACTTACCCAGGTTTGTCACTAAACCACATAGGAATACCCCCCTGGAGGCTGTACTATGTGTCAGACGACGCATCTTCAGGACTGATGGATGATGAGGGGGTGTACCCGGATGTGACGCCATTGCATTGCTCCACCTTCTCAGAAATCAAAACTTCCAGTGGCGGAAAAAATCTAGTGGTATGTCATTCTCGTGCTAACTGATCCGTACTCTCACTCTACATGTTTAGCCGTGTTTTACAATGTAGTACTGTACGAATAATATGAAGACACCTGGTTTCATCAGAAACCTTTCAATAAAAAACGAGTTTATTCACGCACGAGTTGTGTCAATTAGCTAGCTGAGAGCTAATGTTAGCATGTCAGTCAGCAGCCGCAGCAGTCGTCTTTTACTGTCTATGAGCAGCAGCAGTCGTCGCAGTCTTGCGTGTACTGTAATGTTGTGGTTTTGTGGCACGAGTCCCTTGTCTTTGTGGCAAGCACGAGACAATTTTCTAGAAGTGTAGCCCACTTACAGTCCTCGCAGGTAACCGATGATGTGTTGTGTCGCCAGATAACATAACTTAATGCTAGTAGCCTACTACTCAACAAAGCAAATCCTTGTTGGAAGAACGTAAATTATGATAATCTGGGCGGCAACGCTGTCATGGTGTGGTTTTAACATTAGTTCATGTATATGCTCCCAAAACTCATATTAGTGTAACGTTAAGGTTAGTCTTTCCGAGAAAACCAGCGTAAAGCTATTTTTACCACTGAAGGAGAGGGTGCCACTGTATACGTGTAAGCGACTGTAACGTTTACCTTACACGTTTGCGTTTTTGTTTTATATCTACAGGTACCTTGCACAACACATGCCATCTCAGAATGTCGAACAAGTTTGTCATAAAGGTATGGAAAAGAAGTTATCACTCATTTCAGCAAAAAATAATATAAATGGCTACATGTCTTTGGACACTAGAGGGAGATGTCCACTCATTTTCAACGTTGTAGGTCACTCATTGGCATGAGTTGCAGGCTCTCCAGATCCATTTTCCTACTTTAAAAAAAATGACCCATTACATCTTTAAACATTAACTGAAAGACATGCAAGTTGCTTTCATCGCTTAAAGCATACTTGTTAAAATAGATACTCAGCTGTGTAATGTTTTTTCAGAACTAAAGCAAACTGTCCTTCTCCTTCCCTCCATACTGGCTCTTGGACTGGAGGATGGCTGTAACTCTTCAGCCGAAGTCCAGTGGAATGAATGTCAGGCATAATGTGCATCAGATGTTTGCATTAAGTTCTGGGAAAGCCCCAGGTCTTCCTCACTGTTGATGTTTCATCTACTGAAGGATTTGACCCAGGATTCTAGACATCCATGTTAATGCCAAGGGTGTCCCACAGGCCAGAGTCTAACTTGTGGGACTTTCTCTATTATTCACCCTCCAACTATGGATCAGTACATAGTATAAGCATAACTGCCATGTTGTTTCCAGGTCAGTTTCTTGCCCCCACAGTAAGGCAGCCACTGACATGATCACAACACCAAAACCACAAAACAATCTGCTTAACTCAGCGGGTAGAAATCCAAAACAACCGCACACCACCGTTACTGATTCCCTTACAGACTGACCATACATACAGTACTCTCCTGTCCCCCTCCCCCTCCTCAGCCCAACCCCAGTCTAGTCCAGCCAAGAGAGGGTATGAACTCCTTTGGAACGAGCTTGCTTTCTGTATTCCCACTGAAGCGCTCTCACTCAAGGTACATTACTTTAATTAAAGGGAGGAGATTTAGACATAGCGTAATCCCCTTTTGGTCAGTTAGCGAGCATGGTGGGCCTGACAGCAGAAGAGTATCTCAGAACAGTTTTTTTTTGTTATCTTTTTTTTTATTCATGTGTGTGTGTGTGTGTGTGTTCCGTAGAACTGCCTCATTTTGGTGGGCTGTTCTGGGGGTCTGCCATTTTTCGGTACCCTCCTGTCCGCACACACACATGCATATACTCATAGTGACCACCCCACCCTCGGCTTCAGTGGTGTGTGACGTCTCTGAAGACATTGCGTAGCTGACACGAGTGGAGCAGCAATCTGCTCCATATTAAACATAATCCAACCTTTCTCTCTCTCTTTTCTCTCTTCCTCTGTCTCTCTGTCTTTCTTCTTCTTGTGCTCTGTCTCTTTTCTCGCGTTGTCTCCTCTTTCTCTCTGTCTCTTTTCTCTCGTGTCTTTTCTCCCTCTCTTGTTATCTCTTTTCTTTCTCCCTCTTGTGCTCTCTCTGTCTTTTTTCTCTCTTGTTGTGTCCTCTCTCTCTCTCTCTCTGTTTCTTTTTGTCTCGATCTCTGCTGTCCCTCTTGTTCTCTCTCTCTCTCTCTCTCTCTCTCTTTTCTCTCTTGTTTGGTCCTTTCTCTCATGTTCTCTCTTTTCTTTCTCCCTCTTGTTCTCTCTCTCTCTGTTTCTCTTTCTTTCCCATTCTCTGCTGTCCCTCTTGTTCTCTCTCTGTCTCTTTTCTCTCTCTCTCTCATTCTCTGCTGTCCATCTGGCATAGGAGCTGATAGGAGTCTGCAGCTCCTTGTTTTTATGTAAGAATTTTAAGTGCATGGCTCCATGACAGATGTTTCTGCTCTGTTCTCTTGCCTAGGTTATTCTCGCTCAAGAAGTAATCAGCCCCCCCACCCCCCACACACAATCCACACTCCCACCACCAAATACCATTCCCACCCCCTTTCTCCACATCTCAGACCACACACACTCTGTGGTGGTCCTCCACATATCCTCCTACGACCAAAAAGTAAGGAAATGTTTTGTCATCTTTGGAAACTCGTACCGAGTTATGCTTATGACTTTAATGTGCACATGTTGTCAGGAAATGACACGAACCACACTGGGTGGTGAAGGCAATCAGATGCCTGCCTCTCTGCGAGGTAGAAGAAGAAGAAAAAGCAGGAAGAGGATGAGGAGGGGGCGGGCAGATATGATGATAGGCATCAGAGACCTCAGTCCTCCAGGGACTGCGGCTGTTGACCTGCTGTATTAGTACCTCCTAATGAGGCTGATTTTGAGTACGCCGTCGTCCTCTTTCTCAGGGCATGGCGCCCGCTCTCACGGTCACTATTTGCACGCATATGACGCCCATGACTAAGGGACGTTCGCCAAGAGTTGGCAAGCAGAATTCCTGTCTCATCTTGCTCTTCTGTGAATGCCATTTATGCGTTGAGTTCTCTGAATTTAGAAGACACAAAAAAGAAATTAAAGGGAGGGATTGTCAGATGATTCACCCCATTCAAAAATGCCATTGAACCCACAACCTACTTGCAGGTGGCATGGAACTTTTCAGAAATCAAAAACAATGGACAGATGTACATGGTGTTCTGCCCATGATAAACCCAAAGTAAGTAGGTCATATTGGCAAATTGGAGCCTACTTTTTGGATCCAGAGTCTGCGTAGTATGCACTTTTTGGATCCAGAGTCTGGGTAGTACGTACTTTTTGGAGCCAGAATCGGTGTAGTACATACTGTACGGCCAGACCATGTATAGTAAACAGAAAATTGGCCAGGTCTGCCCAGAATGTACCACGCTGGATAAAACAGACTAAAATAAAAGCTCCCGTTGGCCGTCCCTTCCCTCTGCCCATCAGTGTTGGAGCTTCAGGGAGGTGCAGAAAGAGTCCGTGAAGGTGCCGCGGTGGTGTGGTGTGATGTGGTGGTGGTGGTCGGGGTTGGGGTCAGTGGCGGGTGGTTGGTGGGTTAGTGTTACTTTATTGAGAGAAAGCAAACCTCATCTACTGGCCCACCACCTCACCCACGTCTGCCTGTGTAAACATCTGCGGCTGGTTAGTGTTAGCCCCTGTGGCTGAGTGTACGAGAGGGGGTGAGTGGGGGGGGGGGCGTCTGGTTCTCAGGGGAGAGTGATTGAGATGGTAAAGGGGGCAGTGAGGGTGCTGGAGGACCGCACTCTAACCCTCAAAACTGAACGCAGACCTCGGTAGGAAGGATGGGTGGCAGGAGGTGTTGAGGGTTAAGTTAAGGAGGAGGACAAAAAAAAGGGAGTGGAGCCTGATAAAGAGCCTCGGAGAGAGAGAGGGATAGTAAGAAAGAGAGAGAGAGGGAGGGTGAGAGCGAGAAAGAGAGAGGGAAGGAGAGGGAGAGAGAGAAAAGGAGAAAGAGGGAGAGCAGGAGAGAGAGAGTTTTTGAATATTTGAAGTCTGGTATGGGAGACAGAGAGTTAGACAAACAGACTCAGGAGGAGGAGCTGGACAGCAAAAGAGAGGAAAGCGATTCAGACAGAGAGAGAGAGAGAAAGCGAGAGATAAGAGAAGGTAACGAGTGTCTTGGGAACTGCGGGTGATGCAGAGCAGAGCTGCTGTCTGCGCGGCCAAGAAAAGAGAGAAAAAGGGAAAGGGGTCAAGCCGAACCCCAGCCTACCGCCTCACTGTTTATTTGCTTACTGATTACAGCCAGAAAACAGACCAACACATTTATCAACAGCCCGTGTGTGTGTGTGTGTGTGTGTGTGTGTTTGTGTGTGTCTGTGTGAGAGAGAGAACTTAGCTTGGAGAGTTTATTGTAGTTTAGTTACCTGTTATTGCTGCCGAGGGTGGGTCTGCAGGGTTGTTGTAGTGTAGTGTTTTTTGGCAGGCCATGGAAATTAGATGTAGGTGGCGATCACCAGATTCGGTGAGGGTTGAGTTGAGTCACTTTGTGCTCTTTGAGAACCACCCAATTCGTGCTGCAACAACACACACCAAGCACAGCTGGATAAAGGGATTGGGGATTGAATGGCAGTGCTCTGGAACTGTTCTTCTTGGCCAGCACTTGCACACTCCATATAACCCCAAAAAAGCCAATCTCTAGAGTATGACCAAATACAGGAATAGAAAAGAACATGCTTAGTGAGTGGCCTTCTTAAGGAACATGAGGGTCTTGATACTTGACGTTGTTAAAGGCTCTTATGCAAGTGTTTTACCTTAACATAACAGCTTCAAAGTCATTTTGATGGTAAACTAACTTGTAATACTTGTAAAAGTCCTAGCCGAGAACAGCTGTGCAATGTGCTCTCCAACGTCCTGGAGAATCACAAATTGTGTTACAGTAATTGTGCAATAGTTTACTATTTGTATTAAATCGTGTAATATTGCCTTGTCATCTGACATGTCTCTTTGGAAATTATCTTTGCCAGTTTGGAAACAAATGTATGTACTACAGTATGTCCTGGAAGGAAGGGTAGGTAGCCATGAGTGGTATTTTGGACAGTTGTGTAAAATGTATGCTCACAACTGCAGGGGGAGTCCACTAGCGGAAAAAACCCCAAAACAACCTAAACTGCATTAGATATCTTTAATGCATGTTCATCATGACAGCCAGATATCATGATGAGTCAAAGGTAATGACGATCTCAAACCCCAGGAAATCACCGTGAGCATGATGTGGCAAGGGTGTCCCTATGAGGCATGATTCATGACATGTGATATCCACTCATTCAAGGATTGCATGCTACTGGGAAGCTTTATATAGACTGAAGCACATTGGTAATTTCCAGGCACTGGTTCAACTGTTGTGCAATGCTTCACAGCACTTTCAAGAAAGAGCACTCCGCTTTAAGTGTATGATTTTGTCAGACACCTGAAATGGCTGTACGTTATGTTGTAAGGTACTACACTGGCCTCTATAGAAACTTCTCAAGGGCCAGACTTTTGTCCCTCTTGACCAGAGCCCTCTCCTCTTTCCAGCATCCTCTTGCTCGCTGGGACATATGAGACCACTTGAAGCTCTGCGTATATGTATACACAGACCTTTTGACCGAGACGTCTGCTTTCCTTTTTGCATGTGGGGACATATATAGGTTGGCATTTTATGCCACATCTCAGGGTTCTCGGGAGATCAAAGCGCGGCTGTACAGTAACAGTTGCAGTGTGGCACTGTGCCAGACAAAGAGTGAGTCAAATTGAAGAGTATGAAACAGTAATGTTCAGCGTGTCAGGATGCTAAGAGACTTGTAAATACCAAAACCAGCAAGCTAACATGTCCTCTTTATGTGTGTGTGTGTGTGTGTGTGTGTGTGGTGTGCGCATATGCTTCTTAACTTTCATATTGGAAGTGTGCCCCCTGTTCGACTGGGCTGTGTAGCTGTAGTCCAGTGGATTTAACTGACCGTCGGTGGATTGGGAGGGGGGGGGGGGGATAAGGAGGAGGGGAGAAAAAAAATCAAGTGAACACACCAAGTTCAGCGCTGGGAACATTCCTCCCCTCCGCTGTAATGGCATATTTCAGATTTTGAACAGGAGACAGAGAGAGAGAGAGAACAGAGAGAAAGCTAGAAAGAAAGAAGGAGAAGAACTTGATAGTGAGGTAAATCCAGAGGCATATCTTTCAGCTAGCCCCCCTCTATCCACCCATCCAGACGGGAGAGAGGGAGGGAAGAGGCCACCAGTCAGTGTGGGACTTCACCAGCGTCCGAGCTCCTTTTAGACAAGTGATTGACAGGGCCCATCTAGGCCCCGCGCCGCTTTCCCACGACACGGTAATTGTCAGAAGCAGTCAGCCGAAACCAGTGGTCAGTTGTTGATTGCCACCGCACAAAGAGCCAAGGGGGGATGCAAAGCAAAGTTGTGTTCCTATAGGATGGGATGTTCTCTCGCAAGAACCCACACACACAGACACATTCATACACATGTGTGTGTCCATAGATAAGAGAGTCTCTGTTCTTGACTTTTTGTCATAGCCACCAAAAGATTAACTATTTCCATGCTGCCAATTGAACATTGACCATTTGTAATGTTATTAGTCAGACGTGGTGGAGCTGGTCATCAGATGTTCAGCATTCCTTTTGTTTTGATTGTTGTTATGTTGACAGAAATGTCAGCACCATATAACATCAAACAAAATGAACAGGGAAGTACTTTTTTTTTTGCATGACAAAACCTGGAAACAGTAAGTCACCGCTGTTGATATGATTTGGTTCTCACATGAACCACAAGGGGGCGCCCTGCACTCTTGCTCCCATTGTTTCTGCCTATTCCCATCACGACTCACATTCTTGTTCACAAAGAAGCAATTAGGGAGGGAAAAAATGCTTTCAAGTAAAAAGAAAGGGAGGGAGGGAGTGGAAAAAAGAAAAACAAGAGAGAAGAAAACAAAGCCATTTGGCGGTGTCATTCGGCCGTGGCCGCCTGTCTCTGCGCTTACAGCCTGGCGTAATCCTGTTTGACTGAAGATGATTTCAGAGGTTTGGGAGCCAAATGAGCCCCCTCGTGTTATTTACCCACTTACTCGAGACATCTCAGAGTGCAGTAGGCTGTAAATCACAACTTTTGGGAGACAAGAGTGAGTGAGAGAGAGTGAGAGAGAGAATAGGAGGGAGTGAGAGAAAAAGAAGGGGGGAGGGAGTGAGGGAAGGAGACAGAGTGGCTGACTGGAGGAGCAAGAGACGGAGAGAAGGAGGGAGTGAGGCGTAGGAGGAGAAAGAGGAAAAAAAGAAGGAGAAGACGAGGAGAGGAGAGGAGTGTTGCCAGTGAGCGAGCGAGCGAGAGACAGAACAATGGGCCTTTCCCTACACACCCTTCTAATTCACTTTCTCACGTCATCCTCCCTCCACAGCTGGCCTGCATGGGAGAGACACTGAGAGCTGCTGCTCCACTCCGAGCATTACTCACACACACACACACACACATACATACACACACCACGTTGAGAAACATTGAGAGCTGCTGCTTCACTCCGAACATTACTCACACACACACACACACACACACATACATACATACACACACCACGTTGAGAAACATTGAGAGCTGCTGCTCCACTCCGAACATTACTCACACACACACACACACACACACACACACACACACACACACACACACACACACATACATACACACACCACGTTGAGAAACATTGAGAGCTGCTGCTCCACTCCGAACATTACTCACACACACACACACACACACACACACACACACACACACACACACACACACACACACACACACCACGTTGAGAAACATTGAGAGCTGCTGCTCCACTCCGAACATTACTCACACACACACACACACACACACACACATACATACACACACACATACATACACACACCACGTTGAGAAACATTGAGAGCTGCTGCTCCACTCCGAACATTACTCACACACACACACACACACACACACACACACACACACACACACACACACACACACACATACATACACACACCACGTTGAGAAACATTGAGAGCTGCTGCTCCACTCCGAACATTACTCACTCACACACACACACACACACACACACACACACACACACACACACAAACACACACAAACACAAACACAAACCACGTTGAGTCGGGGTGCCTCAGAAACACTTTCAACACACACACACACACACACACACTCACACACAGTTGAGCTGCTGCAGGAATTGTACTGTGTGTGATTTCTCACACTGGAATATTAGTATGTGTGTGTATGTGTGTCACACCGGGATGTTATTGTGTGTGTGTGTGTGTTTGTGTATATAGCGGACCTTATCTTTGCCACCTCTGTCTATCACACTCTGTGTTGTTCAGCCCCCTGGCGCCTTATCTGCCTCATCACTTGTCCTATCTGTCTGCTCCTTTATTCTTCTAGAGTGGAAGGAGGCCACGTATCAGTGCTATCTCAGTTCCCCATCTCCCTCCCCGGCCACTGTCTTCCAGAACCTTCTGTAACCCCCCCCTCCCTCACTGTCTCTCTCTCTCTCTCTCTCTCACTCTATTTTCTCTCACTCCCTTACTCTCTGTCTCTCTCTCTCTCACTCTATTTTCTCTCTCTCCCTCACTCTTATTTTCTCTCTCTCCCCCTCTCTCTCTCTCTCTCTCTCTCTCTCTCCCTGGCTCGCTCTCTTATCACCCCAATGTCTCCCTCTGTTTTTGCTACCGATCGAGCTGCGTAGTGTAGTCCCTGCTGGTGGTGCTCAGCTGTTGTGGTGATGTGGAGAGTTGATGTTGGTTTCCGGTGATGTCTGGGAGGGAGGGGATGTTCAAGGTCAGGGTGGGGATGGGGGGCGTGGAGAGAGTGTGTTATGTCGTCATGTCAACTGTTGATATGTAAGTAGAAATATGTGTTTGTTAGTGGTTGTGATTATGGGGGCCCTGCCTCTTGTGTTGATCACCTGTGGGTTTTCCCGGCAGCTTTACCTGCTGTGTTTATGTCTGAATTTACCAAGAAGGGGATGACTAAACTGGATTGGCACTCCGGTGGGAGTGCAGACAAACCGAATTTACCAACAGCACTTACATTGTTTTTTTTCCCTTTGTTAGGCCTTCATGTTGCACAGCACTTGTCATGACATTTTGAGTCTGTTAGGAGGCACAAAGGTACAGTTTAGAACATGCCCTCATAGCACAGCTTATTGGCCACCAATTTTTTTAACAATTTTCCCGACCGACAGTATTGAACATAAACAACTAAGCTCCATGGCCGGATTGGCCGGATTTCTCTTTGTCCCCCTTAAAGGATATTATGATTGCTGCCTCGATGCGTAGGATTTGGATCAGTTGAAACATTTTTTTTTTTTAAGTGTGCCCGCACTTCAATCACATCTACATTATTTTTCAAACAATAATAGTTTTATGGTGGGAGTAGGCTATTATAGTATTATATCAATTGAATAAATACACAATTTAACAACAATATCAAAATAACCTGTTTCTTTGGACTTTGGACCTAATAAAATTCATATTTGTTGTCTCAGCTCTCAGGAGCCAAATCTGAGGTGCCTGTGATTCTAAATCTGATCAGACCCCCTTTGTGAGTTTCTCTGCCAAATTTGATGCTTTAATTGTTTTGAAGTTGAGCTTAACCGCTCCACTAATATGTTCACACATCATACAACAAACATGAAAACGGTGCAACGGTCTAATCTTAAATAATTCATATTAGTTATGTTTATGTCTGTGTGTTATAGCCTATAGTCGGGGCTGCCTACTCTCACTCATTGGGAGTCAGATTCATTCATTTGATTGGCTCCACGCGCTCTTACACCAATCAAATGTGTGAGGGTTGGCAGCTCTGCTATAGCCTACCTAGGGATGCTTATATGCAGTGGAGTGTTTCTGTTCGGGTTGGGCTGGATTTTCCCGGCGGCTTTACCTGCGGTGTTTCCCGTCTGCCTGAATTTACCAAGAAGGTGATGTCTAAACTGGATTGGCACTCCAGTTGGAGTGCAGAGATGATGATGGCACGAGATGTCGGATCTCGAAATGTCAGTGTTGCGTCGCGTTTTACTTTTTCTGACGTTTTGAGATACAACATTTGGCACCAGCAAGCATCTCTGTACTCAATGAGTACCTAAACAGTTTAAGTCATCCTTCTTGGTAAATTCAGTTTGTCTGTTCGTAACAATGTACCAGTTAGATTTTTTATTAAACTCAGTAAGGTGCAGCTTGGGGCCCCCATGAGTTGTAGCTGCTCCAAACATGAATGGGTTTGCCCCTGGACCATGCTGGACCTTTCCACTGCACTAAAGGCAGGTAAGCAGGTAGGCGTGGGCTTCACTCTTGCTTTCGGTCATGTCAAAGTCAAAGTCAAAGTCAAAGCATCGCGGGTGTCACATCGCGGGTGGTCTGTGAGTGGAAAAGGGAGGTGGGGTGCAGAAATGGATTGCTTCACTGTGACAGGCCACTCTTTTTGCACTCGAGTGTGAAACATAATCAAGCTGAGGGCGAGAGGGAGTGAGTGACGGGAGAATGAGAGCGAGCGAGCGAGGGAGGGAGGGAGAGATGGAGGTGAGGGGACGGGCGTAGAGAAGTAACAGGCTCTTAAACAGCCCCGACGACTCCAGCCTTGGCACTCCGATGTGACTTATTGTCATTGACGTGGTGACGCATAACTTTGGAATCCTGGCCCGCGGAAAGAGAGAGAGCGAAATTGAGCGAAAGACAGAAAGAGCGAAAGTGAGCTAAAGAGAGAGAGAGCGAAAGTGAATGAAAGAGAGAGAAGGAGAGAGAGTAGGCGAGAGAGAGAGAGCAATAGAGTGAGAGAGAGTAAGTGAGAGAGAGTGTAAGCGATAGAGTTAAAACAGTAAGTGAAAAAGAGAGAGTGTGTGTGAGCAATAGAGTTAAAAGAGAGAGAGTAATTGAGAGAGAATGTGAGCAATAGATTGAGAGAGAGAGAGAGTAAGTGAAAGAGAGAGAGTGAGCAATAGAGTGAGAGAGAGAAAGCGAGAGAGAGAATGTGAGCAATAGAGTGAGAAAGTAAAAGAGAGAGTGAGCAATAGAGTGAGAGAGAGAGAATGAGCAATAGATTGAGAGAGAGAGAGTAAGTGAAAGAGAGAGAGTGAGCAATAGAGTGAGAGAGAGAAAGCGAGAGAGAATTTTAGCAATAGAGTGAGAAAGTAAAAGAGAGAGAGAGTGAGCAATAGAGTGAAAGAGAGAGAGTAAGCGAGAGAGAGAGAGTAAGTGAAAGAGAGAGAGTGAGCAATAGAGTGAGAGAGAAAGCAAGAGAGAGAATGTGAGCAATAGAGTGAGAAAGAGAAAGTAAAAGAGAGAGAGAGTGAGCAATAGAGTGAAAGAGAGCGAGTGAGGGACTTCGGCTCCATCAGGGTGCTGTTGGCTGCTGCCTGCAGAATAGGAGGCACCATCTCTAAATGCATAGTCTGGGTAGACTAGACAGTCTGTCGTGACCCTGACCCCTGTGACCCAGCATGTCTCATTGGCCCTCTATCGTGCTAATCAGGACAGGACAATAGTAATCGTTTTGGCCTATCACTGCGCACATTGTTGGTGGCATGGGTTCAAAACTCTCATCAGTTGAATCATCCCAGACATCTAAAATCAAATGACCCCAGTTTCCACTGTGTATTGAGTCAGGTCGAGCGAGACAGCCGAGGCGGAGGAGATGGGTGTGTTAGACGCAGGCGGTCTTGAGGCCCTCAGGGTTTGTGAGTGAGTGAGTGAGTGTGGTTGGGGCTGAGTAAGATGAGGTGATGGGGGAGGACGAAGTGTGTGCGTGTGTGTGCGTGTGTGTGTGTGTGTGTGTGCGTGTGTGTGTGTGTGTGTGTGTGTGTGCGCGCGCGCGCATGTGTGGGTGTGTGCGTGCATGCATGCGTAAGTGTGTGAAAATAAATTTTGTGGATGTGTGTGAGTGAGTGAGTGTAAGTTAGATGAGTTGAAGGACGTGAACACAGTGTCTTGTGTGTGTGTGTGTGTTTGTGTGTGTCTGTCTGTCAGTTGAGGGGGGGGGGGTGGTCTGGCTGTCAGTTATTCATCTCAGTGATTGTCTTTGTTGTGTGTATGAGCCATGCTCCGCTTAGCAACCTGTAGGACTGTCTCTCTCTCTCTCTTTCTCTCAATCTCTCTCTCTTCTCCCCCTCCCCCTCTCTCTATCCCTCTCTTTCACTCTCTCTCTTTCTGGCAGTGTGGGAACTTTGCTGTGCTGGTGGATCTCCATGCCCTGCCCCTGGGCTGCCGAGAAGACACCAGCTGGTTCTCCCAGGAACTCAAGAAGGTATGGGAATGGGTGTTGGTTTGGGAGTGTGTGTTTGCTTAATATGTGTGTGTGTGTGTGAGTGTGTGTGTGTATTTGTATGACTAAGCCTGTGTGATCTGACACATCAAAAGGCTGGAGCTGGAGGCTGCAGAGGAGACCGAAAAAGAAGAGATCCATTTTCATTGTTCCCGGGAGACACTGCCCCACCACCCCAACACACAGACACACACACACACACACACACACACACACACATACACTCTTTCTCTCTACCACACACAACCCACCACAAAGACATTCTCTCCTGCTCTCTCTCTCTCTCTCTCTCTCTCTCTCTTTTTCACTCACTCTCACTCAAACACACACACCCAGACTCACACACACTTTGACACATATACATACACACCTCTATCTCTGTTTTCCATCTCAACATCCCAGGTCTTCAGGGTGCAATTTTTTTAAATGCCAGACAATCTTTTTTGCACACACACACACACACACACACACACACACACACACACACACACACACACACACTCACACTCTCACACACTTGGCCTCCTTTTATTTTTGTGTTGAGTGACACCTCCTGTGTGTGAGTGTGTGCGTGCGTGTGCGTGCGTGTGCATGTGTGTGCATGTGTGTGCTTGTGTACATTTGCAAGTGTGTGTTCTTTTGTATTCCTCTGTGTCTGCAGCCCAGCATGCATTAAGTTCCATTCCCTCACGGTACATCTCCCTCCTTTTCTATGTCCCTGTGTGCTCCCCATTTTAACGGCTGACACACATGCACACAGAGCCCCACTTCCCCCTCTCCTGAATAAAGAAAGCAGCGGTCTCCAACTCTCACACACTTACAGTCCCTGCCGAGTCACTGTGAGCCCTCAGCACCTGGGCTACGTGTTTAGGTTATCAGGGGGTTACCACTAAAACAGAGTCGAGTGTTTGCTCAGAGTGTTTGCTTCTTGTGTTGTGTAGTGTTATGCTCGGGGCCCTGGGTCCGTGTGTGTGTGTGCGCGTGCGCGTGTGTGTGTGTGTGTGTGTGTGTGTGTGTGTGTGTGTGCGTGTGCGTGTGTGTTTAAGCAGCAGCCCTTTTGTGTCGGCCCTTCTTTGCTCTGCAGGAAGTGAGCGCTCTGATAAGAGAAGTGGTGGACCAGCGGGTCAAGCAGTTCCTGGAGTCCCGGTGGCAGCCACAGCAGAAGGGACTGCAGGCCAAGCAGAGGAGGGAGTTGAGTTCTGCCAACCCCCTGTGTATCAAAGGTACAGGCACACACCACACTCCCCACACGTCACAACACACCACAACACACACCCCAAACCCCCACTCTTCTCACCACACACACACTGCGCATCCCATGCCCCACACCCCATGCCCCAAACAAAATAATTATTTACAGTTCCACCACACCCCACACTAACAGCAGGTACAGTCACCCTGGATGTCAGAATTTAAAGATCCTGTAAACCAAAATCAGAGATTTGTTTAGAAGCACCTTGTGTAGGTAACTGTGTTCTGCAGTAGATTAGCACAAGATGCATATTTTGTGCGTTTAAAGTATTTTTTTTGTGTTTTCACATATTAATCCACCTATATGGATGAAATTTCATGCCAAATATAATCAGCTAGTTTATAGAATGGTTGGAACTATGTGGTAAGGCAATTGGACAAATTGGCAGTAGGACAAAAGCATTTGAGAGCAGAGTATATCGGTCATTTGTTCACAAACTTTTTTCAGTGGTGTGACAAACTCACACCACGTATTTATTTTTGGTTCACAGGGGCTGGTTCTGAAATGACATACTGCATTTGATCTTGGTAGACAGTAGTGAGCTGTATGCAGTACTGGAGATGCACCGATATGGAATTTTAAGGCCGATAACGATAAGCAATCTTTATTGGTTTGTTGTGGCCGATACGATAACCAATTATATTACATTGTGAAAAGTGAATTGGGGCAGTATTTAATAAGCATCATTTAATTGCAGTACCGGTAACTAACCTACCACCAATGATAGACAGAACTCATAATAGTCCTCAATGGTACAGCACTCAACAAAAGAGCGGTAGTCTAGTCCAGTGAACCTGACGTCAGTGAGTTGCGAGTGAGTGGCCTGCAATAGTGTATGAATCGTTTTCATATCTATGGAGTAAACGCTCAACACAGATAAACAGAATAAAGCTACAACTCCTCGGACTGTATCTTGTGCCTGTCTACTCTGTTGCACACAACCTGCTGTAGCAGAAATGAAAGGGGTTAGCCCTGAAGGTTTTAATAACTTATAATGATGACTGGAACTAAAGCAGGAATGTTTAATTTATTGGTAATAATACAAAACCCAAGCAAACAAAATGCAAATATAATACTAAAATACAACTTTGAACTACTTATCTACTCGTCCCATCAAAGTAGTCCCACCGAAGAGTTTGTTTATTTGTTCCCCCGACTAGCACAGTAAAGTGCAAACACACCAGCACAAGAAGTCTCTAGGTAGGCTGAGCTTCTCTCTGCTTAGGTTAAACGGAGGATCATTCACGAGAGGATTTTGGGCTGCACAGATTCAACGCAGATCCACAGATCTTGCTAGAATGGTGAAATACATCCACACCACTGACATTATTTTGAGGACTAAGTATAGACGACCATAATATTTAAATGTTTTCATTTATCGGCCAATAATATATCGGCCGCCGATATATCGTGCATCCCTATGCAGTATGTAGCACAGCAGAATGCCATTTGGGAAACAGCCAGCCTTCTTTATGCTTTCTGTTAATGCAGAACTTTCTTTGGGCCACGTGAGCACTATTCATTTGTATTTATTTCATTCATATCATTTCCAACCTCATGAACATGAGTGTTACTTATTTTATATGTTTCTATGAACAACGGATTGAGCTTGATGACACTGCATTTTGCTTTCTGTCATTCATTTTAATTAATATTTTTCATACTCTGCTCCCAAAAGTGTTTGAGAGTAATTGGAGTGTCCAGCATAAGGTATCGGCAAACAGCGAATATTGCCACTCTGCAGCACTCTTGTTTTTTAAAGTTCTAAAAAATAATAAAAAAAAAAAAAAATTCTGCATTTTGTTCTTTTGCCTCCTCTACTCATGACTGCTCAGAAATGACACAGCCCGAGATCAACGCTTGCTCCAGAGAATGTGTGTCATAGCAGCTTGCTTAAGACCTTGGAGGAGGCGAGAGTGGTAGAAGGAAAACAGGACTAGTTGAGACTAGGTGGCCCTCCTCCACACCCTGGGTGTAACGCATGCAGAGATATGCAAGGCTTGCGAGGAAGGAGTGTCCATGTGGGTGCTCATAACTGTGTGTATTGAGGTTTAGAGCTGCCTGTCATCTCACAGTTGCTACATTCTCCACCACCTGACCTGACCTGACACACACACAAACACAAACACACACGTGCACACACATACACACACGCATACACATACAGTACACATACACACACGCACGCACACGCGTACACACACACGCGCACACACGTACTGCAGAGGCTCTTTGTGCTTCTCCAACATCCTGAGAGCATTGCCCTCTCTACTTATCAAAACCTCAAGCAGAATAGTTACATTGGCATGGACACATATTCATTTGGCAAAACATTGGCTAAGCTTATTATCCAGAGCAATGTGCAATTGAGAAACAATAGACAAGCTGCAGTAGATTAGGAGACCTGTCTAGAGGAAACTCAAAGTACATACTGGTTGTACAGGATGAGTCTTTCCTTATAGGGTTATTAATGACTTTTAAACAGCTTTGTGTGAGACTGCTAATCGACCTAATAGCAAACGATGTGGTTGTATGGAATAGACTATTAAGCATCGATGCTGTTTCACACCAAAGTTTTCTCCACATGGAAATTCTCTCTTGCCCTCCTTAGCTGTAGATGGCGACATGCAGGATTGTTGCAGTCCTCCGTACATTTGAGTGTTTACACATCTGCTACGACTTCTAGCATCAATCTACTAGTTATTGCTGTTGGAATAGTGGCAGAACTTTGGTAGCAAAGCAGCGGTAGTGGTAGCCTATTGAGAATGTGGAGTTACGTCATGATTTTTTCGACATGGCATTCAGGCAGATTTTGGCAAAGATTCGCAATTTTGGAAGGTACACTGATCAGTTGCCATGGTTACTCTGACAGAGTAACAGACAGAGGAAGTTTTAGGGGGAAAAAAGAGAACAGACTGTGTAGCCTACCTCGTTTCACAGTAAATGTTTGTTCAGTATTTTGCCTATAATTTAGCCTACAATATTTGCCATTTTTGAATCCATGAAAATGAACCAAAATCTATAATTTCCTATTGACAACAGATCGAATGGTCTTGAATTGCATCGCTGCAAATTTTGAAGTATCAAATAATCAAATCGTTGGTTGAAAGAATCAATATCGTATTGAATCGTGATGAACCTTGCTATTCACTCTCCTACACGTGAGGCAGGCAGGTTCACAATAGCGTCTGATTTTTGCTGTTTTGAAATTGATTGTTTTGAGGATTGTTTGGCATGTGAGTGTCTGTCAAGTGTCGACAGCAGAGAAATTAAGGCTTCTCCACAGATTTGTTTATTACCACTATTAAGTCCACACTCCACCACCTGACGATGTGCACGTACACACACACACACACACACACACACACACACACACACACACACACACACACACACACACACACACACACACACACATACATACACGTACACACACATACACACATACACGTACACACACACATACACGTACACACACATACACGTACACACACACACACACATGCACACACATACACACATACATACACACACACACACATGCGTACACACACACACACACACACACACTGCCGAGGCTCTGTGTGTTTCTCCAGGATCCTGACAGCATTGCCCTCTGTACTCATCAAAACCGCAAGCAGAATAGTTGCATTGCCATGAACACATATTCATTTGGCAAAACATTTTATCCACAGTGATGTGCAATTGAGGAAAAACAGTCAAGCTGCAGGAGACCTGCCTAGAGGAAACTCATAATACATACTGGAGTCATTCCTTACTTCTTAATGGTTCTTAAAGGTCCTCTAAGCGATGCTGGGTAACGTCACTTCTGTTGACTTTCAAACAAAACAGAGAGCTAGCTCACCACTTCCTCCCCCTCCCTCCCATGCTGCTCCCGTGCATTTGGAACTCTCTTTTTGCTTGTTGCCGTTTTTGGAGCCTGGGCTGTCCACAGAGATCGCGTTTTTTTACAGTGTATTCAGAACACAGACAGCTAGCGGTTGGTTAGGTGAAGTTAGGCGAAGTGACATAAAATGTTTTAGCCTAAAAAACGTGTGGCATCGCTTAGAGCACCTTTAATGACTTTAAAACAGCTTTGTGTGAGAGTGCTTGAGCATGTGAGGCAGGCAAGGTCACAACAGCGTCTGATTCATGTGGTTTTAAGGTGATTGTTTGGCATGTGAGTGTCTGTCAAGTGTCGACAGCAGAGAAATTAAGATTTCTCCACAGATTTGTTTATTACAAGTCCACACTCCACCACCTGACGATGTGCACACCCTTTGAGTAGCTGGAAATACCACTGCTCCCACACAAGCACACACACGTACACACAACACAACACAACACAACACAACACAACACAACACAACACAACACAACACAACACAACACAACACAACACAACACAACACAACACAACACAACACAACACAACACAACACAACACAACACAACACAACACAACACAACACAACACAACACAACACAACACAACACAACACAACACAACACAACACAACACAACACAACACAACACAACACAACACAACACAACACAACACAACACAACACAACACAACACAACACAACACAACACAACACAACACAAAGAGAGAGAGAGATTATTACAGACC
>NW_027468620.1:10425533-10470533 GCF_046254945.1 Alosa pseudoharengus | reverse complement strand
TATACAGTTAAGAACAAAATGATTCATACCCTGGCAAATATTGATGTAATGTTGATTTTCTCTTGACTAATATGTTTGTTCTGACTGAAAATGACACTGCCACATGCCAAAAGGTTGTAAGACAATGTGGAATCATGGAATCAAAAAAAATCATTTTTATCTTTTTTTTTTATTTTTACAACACTAACACTAAAGCAAGAGGCTACACTGAGATTTTGGAGGAAAAGATCAGGCAGTGTGCCAAGAGACCTGCCTCAATAGGCATCATTGGACCATTAAACCACACAATGATCCAAAACATACAGCCAAACAAGGCAAGAAATGGTTAACTGAGAACAATATCAACATTTTAGAGTGGCAGAGCCAGAGTCCAGACCTCAACCCGTCAAAAAAGTGAGCACAAGGCCAGAGTGATGGCAAATAATCGTTCCTGACTGAAAACCCGGATTGCTGCTAAAAATGTGTGGTCTAAAATCATTGTGGAGACATGGAGAGGCTTGGTAGGTACTATAAGAAGCATTTTGAGAGCTTTGATGGTAAATAAAGATGTTTTCATTGATTATTTAAAAAGGGTATAAATAATTTTGGACATGCCATTTTTCATAAAAATGTTAAAAAAAAAGATACAAATATTTTTTTGATTCCATGTTTCAACCACATTGTCTTACAACCTTTTGGCATGTGGCAGTGTCATTTTTAGTCAGAACAAACATATTAGTCAAGAGAAAATCAACATTACATCAATATTTTGCCAGGGGTATGAATAATTTTGTTCTTAACTGTGTGTGTATATATATATTATATATATATATATATATATATATATACTAATTTATTTGGTTTGAGTCTGCCGTGGGTTTGGGGTTGGGGCTGGGTGATGCTCTGAAACTCATTTTGAAGTGCCGTGGAATGGGGTTGGGGTTTAGAGATGGGAGACAGGCATTTTTTTGTGCAAGATTGAGGGAAGAGTTTTCCATTTGACAAGCATTTTTATGCTCTGTTTTCTTTTTCCTGAGAAAGCAACCACTTGTGCACTAGCTTTTTTCCTTTCATTGCTTTTTAAGTGTGTGTGTGGTGTGTGTGTGGTGTGTGTGTGAGCGAGCCTGTGTGTGTGTGTGTGCGTGCCCTCAGCGGTGATGTGCCTGCAGTGGCATGCAGTGTGCGTGTCTGAGAGAGAGAGAATGTGTGAATGTTAATACTTGAGTGTGTTTGTGTACACGTGTGTGTGTGTGTGTGTGTGTGTGTGTGTGTGTGTGTGTGTGTGTGTGTGTGTGTGTGTGTGTATATGTATGTGTATGTATACGCCTAAGAAAACTGCAGTCAGGTCCGTGCTGTGACACATAGTCTTTCTGAGTGGTAGATTTACTGTAGTCACGATTACCAACCGCTCTGAAATAGAGGGTTTTGACAAAGTACTTAAAAGCATGCTTTTTTACTCTGTAAAGGAGTGCGCCCGAGCGGATGGTGGGTCAGACTGAAGGATGTACAAATGCTGCGTTGTAGTCAAAAGGCTTTTCTTTTATTATTATTTTTTGTTAGGCTGCCGGCAGGTTAATACAAAACAAAACAATGATGACAAACAAACAAACACTTAGTCAAAACAAGAAATAAACACAGGGACAATGCCCACGCAGAACTAGGCCTACCTCTGAGGTCCTTTGGCATGACCTCTCGCTACAGAGGAGTCCCTCGTCTGAGCTAAACAGCCCCCATTTAACCCACAGGTCTCAACCATGTAACGATATAAATCAATTAACACACAGGCATCATATTTTGGCCAACACAACATCCAAGCAATACACATTACTAAAAACATTCATGTGCCCTTACGATCATGCTCAATAAAACCTCATTAAGGAAACAAATATAAACCGTCTAGACACCCCTGCTCCAATGAGCGCTTCTCACTTCAAAGCGCGAAAAGAATGCATAAAAGTTCTCCATGCCCCGCACCTCGGTTTGCTCCCCATACCCGGAAGACACTACAAGCAGGCAACAGGTAAGCATGTTAATGCATATCTCCCCATACAGACCTAACATTTCTTTCTATCGGCTCGTAAGCATTGATGTTAAAAATGCGCGCTTATCGCTTACATTACCGTTCAGATAGAATATGCTACAGTCGGCCCGACGCATATTGCGTCTTCATTTCCCGTACATACACTCACCTAAACAAGTTCCCGTGTGGAATTACCTTTGCTTTTAGACACACAGCAGGTCTAGAACACACACACACAACTTCACATGTCCCCAATCAATGTTACAACCAGACACATATCGTATACATAAGCTTTCATATTCATTTCAACAAAAGTCATTTTTGTGCTGCAGCGGGAAAACTGCCTTTGTCCGTGACAGATGTGCTGCACTCTGTCACATACTCGACTGCTTTTTTTACTCGATTTGTATTTGTGTGTGGTCGCGTGCATGCACATGTTGATAACGGAGAGGGTGAAGAACATGTGTGTAGTGTTGTCACGACACCAAAATTATGACTTCGATACAATACCTGACATAAATATCTCGATACTCGATACTGAAATGATACCACAGCGAAATAAAGGACGCAGACCTCCTCCAAGTGTATTGAGTCATTTGTGTTGAATTTGGTGCACTTTTGTAGCCTGGAAAATCCAGACCCTGGTAATCTAAGGTCCGTGTAGATCAAGGTTATTGCATGCAAATCACTGAATGCTATGCAGAATGGCCTAATCTTTAGGCCATCTGATGTAGGCTACCCTAGGCCTTCCCATGTTTTTGGGATTTCTTTGACAGTTACTAAGGGAAAAAAGGGAAGATAGTCTTCTTTGCTCCCAGTGTAAGTTTCAACCACTTAGGTCTTAGATACACCATTACCTGTTGCAATATATCTGTAATTGTGTGTGTGTGTGTGTGTGTGTGTGTGTGTGTGTGTGTGTGTGTGTGTGTGTGTGTGTGTGTGTGTGTGTGTGTGTGTGTGTGTGTGTGTGTGTGTGTGTGTGTGTGTGTGTGTGTGTGTGTGTGTGTGTGTGTGTGTGTGTGTGTGTGTGTGTGTGTGTGTGTGTGTGATTTTTGTGCATTGCCGTTGGGGAACCCTCTCTGTTGCTACTGCTCTGTGTTTATAAACGGCCGTCTTCAAAGGCGCCTCTCGTCCTCTCTCCTCACACACACACGCCCACACACACCACACACACTCTCTCACTTTCTCACTCTCTCCTCTCTCCTCTTGCTCTCCCTCCTTCTGTTTCTCTCCCTACCTGACACCCCACCCCGACTCCCACTGTTGTTATTTGTGGTCTAGCGCTATGTGTTTCTACCCTCCCCGTCTGTATATGTGAGGCATGTGGGAGCGCTACCCTCCGCTACCTGCCCCATGCCCAGGGACCCGGGAGGACAGGGGAGAGGGGGTTTGGTGCTAAAGGGTAAGGGGTGGGGGAGAAATGCCTGTGTGTATGTGTGTGTGTGCAATCGTGTGTGTGCTTGTGTGTGTGAGGGTGAGGAGAGGGGATTAGAGCTAGCTGGACGTAATGGAGACCTGTGGTAGAGCTGTGCAGATTCCAGAGGCTGGCCTGGAAACGGACCCCCCCCTCCCCTCCATCACACACACACACACACACACCCTCCCTTCCATCACACACACACACACCCTCCCCCCCCCCTCTATCACACACACACACACACACCCTCCCTTCCATCACACACACACACACCCTCCCCTCCCCTCTATCACACACACACACACACACACACACACACACACCCTCCCCTCCCCTCCATCACACACACACACACACACACACACACACCCTCCCCTCCCCTCCATCACACACACATACACACACACACCTCCCCTCCCCAGCACCCACCGAGTCCCAGGTCTATGTCTCTGACCCTGTGCCAAGGCAGCGACGACGAGCCCCTGGTGCCACTGTTGCTGTGTAAATCCTGTCACTAAGCCGCACGACACACTGTCCCAACACAGCATTGGCAGACGCACATGTGATAACAGTCATAGTTACACACACATAAACACACACACACACACAAGCATATACTACACACACACTCATGCAGACACAAGCGCGCACACACACACACACACACACATACACATACAGGACTGCACACAGATACATTACTGTAACACCAGCAACTATAATTTGTGAATTCTTTAGGCACAAAGTAGGCTGTGGCCCCTGACACAGTGCAGATGTATCGGTTTTGGCTGTTGTCTCCCCTGTCTTTCCGCTATATTTCTGCTATATCGACATTTTCCCCACAAGGATGACTTCCAGAAAGAAAGCTATCTATCATATGGACACCAAAAAAAGTGAGCAGAGTCTCCATTGAAATGAATGGGACGGATAGACATAGTCCAGGCACTGACAAAATGAGTAGGCATTATCACTGTTGACAAGACCTATTTGTTGGGGGATGATTTAGCTCAGCTGGCCTTTGCCAAGCAGTGCAGAGCTGTCTAGCTACTGAATATGGATGACAGCCTGTGCGGTGGACTGGTGTTGAAAACACAAGTGGCTGGGTAGCAAAGGGCCAGTGTGTGAGTGTGAACCCTTAATCCAGTTCATTACAGTTCACACATGCACACACACACACACACACACCTCTTTGGTCAGCAGCTGAGATCTGTGGAGTGGAACCGCAAGCTCACCACTGCTGTCACCCCAGCCTCTTTTCTGTGTAATTACTGTTGAGGAATGGGAGCCTGAGCACGGTATTCATGTGACCAGTTCCTCTCGCAAACCATGAACACACACACACACACACACACACACACACACACACACACACACACACACACACACACTCTCGCCATGAACTCAGGGTAACTATGTCTCCTGACCAGAACACTGGCTTTAGGAATTAGCCGAGGAATCAGAGGATCACTTTGTTTTTCTTTCTACATATGATTGTGTTTTCCTTTTTCTCTCCTCATTTTCGTGGCATGGACATTAAAGACTTCCCGCTCATTTCCTCTTTCCCCTCTTTTCAGGAAAACAGGTGACCCCCCCCCTCCCCCACCCAACCACCACCACCACCTCTGTCTGCCAATTTGTGTCACGGTGATTCATAGCTATCAACACCACGCAATGTCACATTGCCAGGCCTTTATAAAAATGCTATTTAAACACCTAAACGAGTGTGTCAGACTCAGTTGAAGAGCACATGTTTCTCAGCCCTTCCTTTCCTTTAGGCTCCAGCATTAGCTCACTGTCACGAGCTGAGCGGAGCGGAGCTGAGCTGCTGCAGTCCAGATGGCGGAAGGTCTCGTCCAGGTGCGCTGCTGATGGGTGCCCCAGCTCCCTACAGACAGGCTCTGCACATGCCTAAAGTGAGAAGACGAATGGGGAGTGAGGCGAGCAGGCGGGAAGAGGCCTGGATCTAATGAAGGCCAATGTAGCTGTGGAGGAGGCACCAAAGCCCCGGCACAGCGGATCAGCAGCAGGCACAACAGCACATAAGTCAGGCAGGGCTGCAGGCACTCAGGCTCAGGCCCCGCACACCATTCATCTACTGGAACCCAGTGGGGCTGACTGACCTTTGAGAGAGTGCTTTGTTTTTGCCCCCAAGTCGTTCCAGAATTCCCACCGAATTCTATCTGAAATTCTGCCCAGTTATTCGTCATTATACCATTCATTAATGCCCATACTCCCAATGGCGGTGACTAACCTTTGGAGGAGAGAGATTTTTAATTTTGTTATTGCAGAGGTATACCCTACAGGTCTAGAATGTATCTTTAGTATCGCTTGAGTTATTATATCATCAAATGGATCCTTCAGTTGGCAACCTTTTAGTCACACACAGTATTTCTCATCGTACTCCTCAAAGGGGCTAAGCAGGTTCCTTCTTGCCTCCCCTCTCAGCACAGTCACTATAGAGCCTGTGCATGTCTGTCAGTGGATGTGAATGTACGCAGGATTGGACTTTTCAAGCTTCTTATTTGACCTGGTGGTCTGGAACAGTATGTGCTTGGTGCAGGTGTGTCGTTAAGCTTGAGTACGTCAAGTGGTTGTCATGTGGAAAGAGATATTGCTGGGAAAAAAGGCTAATAATAAAAATAATATAAGCCACCCATAGCTGCCTTTTTCTGAGGCTGCAATCAGTCTTTGTTTATGTGGAAGGAGTGTGGGAACTGTTGATTTTAAGAGGGAAAACACTCTTGCTCCCTTCTGTTTCATTGGCCCAATGATCTCATGCTGTCCTAAGCCACAGGTTTTATGTTGGAGAAGTGTAGGTGGTTAATTGTTGAGTTTGGACATTTTAATAAAAAGGGATTTTCCTCAATGAAACTGTGTGGGTTTGTCAGACAGTGTATGACGAATTTTACTCTGACGGGTTTTCTTTTTTCTTTTTTTCCCCTCAGATGTTCTTTTAAAGCAAAGACCAGTAAGCAGTCTAGTCGTGGCCACCCTATTCGCTGCTGCTCTGTTCTCTGGAGGAGGAGGTGGGGGTTGGGGGGTGGAAGTCTCCCTGATGTGTTTACATTTTGCTCGAACTGAAATGATTGCTTCTCAAAACAAAGATTTCCTAGTGCCTGAGAACGGCGAGGCGATGCCAGCACATCAAGGCGTGCACCGATTTTGGCTGCAGTTAAGACAACAGGGCTCATGCTCCACCCTAATATTATTGTGATGGCTTCAGCTTGTCCGAATAGGATAAACAGAAGATAGCGTAACATTGCCATCAGGATTGTTCAGACCTGTCCCCCTGGCATTTTGCACGCTTCGCTGTCAACACACTGTCTTTCTCTTTCTCTCCAAGTGCTGCTACTGAATTTTTTTGGTCAGATTATGTCGAGGGCTCGTAGTGGGCTCGTAGTGTTATTGAAGGAGGCTTGGTTAGTTGACTTATTTTCTTTGTCATTCTGTGGTCCTGTGTCCAGTGTGCTCATTGGCCCGCGCCATCACGCTGGCGTCTTTCGTAACCATTGGGGAGGGGTCACCCAAATGTTAAATTGAACACTCATGTGCAAATATTGTTTCAGGTGGACGTTGTGCAGAACGATAAGGCGCACTGGCTGAAGAGCCGAGGCTATGGTTACGCAGCGAGAGAGTGATGTTCTTCCAGGAAAGCCCCGTTCCGTTCTTACATGTGGTGTGTGTGTGCGTGTGTGTGTGTGTGTCCGTCCGTCCCCAACACCCCCCCCCCCCTTCCTCCCTCCTCAGTCTGCCCTAGTTACAAGCACAAAGAGATGTGGACAAAGCCTATCCCACCTGTATATTTCTCTATCCTGAGCAAGTTCATCAGAAATGTTGAGATACTGTAGTCTTGGTTCATCTCCAGTGACTAACATTACCATCAACCTTTTGTTAGCATTTTCTGTTGTTTTTCACCAAACCAGTGATTGAAACCCTTGAGGGGTCCTGGAGGGGGGTTGTGACGGGAGGGGGGTGTGGGGTCCACTGGTCCACATTGCCTTTGCACTTTTGAGTCGTGATGGCAATCATCCAGTGCTGTACTCCATTTTAGTGCACATTCTTTTGACATTCTTTTGGTTTGTTGACTTTTCTTCCCCCTCATTGTTTCACCAGGAAGTGGTGAAAGCTTAGTGTGTATGTGTGTGTGTGTGTGTGTGGTGTGGGGGGAGGGGGTAGTACACAAACAAACACACATACACACAGCTTCACATACACAAGCTGTATGTGTTTCAGCTGTGTGGAGTCTGTGGGTAAACATATTGTGTTGTTGTCTTGTTGTGGTAGGTTATGACAAGGAGCTGGCAAGGCTCAGTGCTTTGGAGCTGCTTTTCAAATCTGACAGAAACTGCTGCTCTCCAGGCGCATCTCCACCAAGAGAAATGCATATTCGGTGTCAATGTGTAGTCATTATACGATTACACCGTAATCGGTGGCCCGATTCCCGATGGCCCATTGCCACGTGTTAATTGGTCATGCACTGCTTGCCTTCCTTGTGGGGAGGGTTTGTCACAACATATGCTTGCTACATATGTACAGCTCAAACAGCAATATAAAAGCAACCTGTCCCGTCCTGTCAGATAAACCTCGTGAACCCAGGCAGGCAGGCAGGCAGGCAGTCAGTCTGTCTTTCAAAGAGGCAAATCAAAACAGCATCATGTGAGCAACTTGTGGATCTCGGGCAAAAAAGGGACCCTTTTTCTCCCCCCGCAGCAGGGTTCTTGCTAACTCAGAGATCAGAGCACGGAAACAAGAACGCGGCAATCACTTAGCGTAAGGACCCTGGGACGGGCGCCAACAGCAACTCCCACTCGGCGTAGGGAGCTTTAAGAGTCAGAGCAACAGCTGATGTCTCAAGTCATGCCTCTTGGTGGTTCCCAACTCTGGGTCCAGACATTCTAGTCTGCCTTGTCCTGGGAATTGGCAGACTCAAATCACCAGGGGAGAGGGGAGAGAGAGACAAGGGAGAGAGAGAGAGAGAAGGAGGGTGTTTGGTAGGGAGGGGAAAAAAAGGGGTGAAGGGTGTTATCCATCCAGTTTTAATGGACAAAAATGGTAGCTCCCCAAACACAGCCTGATGAGCTGTGAGAGCAGATCTTTCCTCTTGCTCTCCCTCCCACTCCAGAAATGGGAAGAACAAACTCAAGATTGATACCAATCTGCATACTTTTCTGAGAAGGCTTCGAGTGTTGTGTATTTAAAGCACAAGAGGGGAAAAACAGGGAAAAAATTCCCTAGGACCTGGCTGGGTTATTAACAAGACTAATGTTATGACAAAGTAGCTAGATTTTCACAATATTTTCTCATGGTCTTGTTGGTCAGGCTGAAGGTGGCACTCATGGGTAGCAGGTTGCTGTGGAGACCAGCAAAAACTAGATTGATGCAGTACAAGCCATCTGTAAACAAACTGTCAAGCTACTGTCAGAAGATGACGGGTAATTTACTGATATTTGGCAGCGTCTGATTGATAGGATATTAAATTCTTTGTTTTTTTTTGGCCTGCTGCTGAGTCTCCCATTGTTCATTACACCATAAAACCCCTCAGGTTCTCTGGAGTTGAATCCTCTCATCATGTAGTGGGGCAAATACCTAATCATTTGAGCTCCGTCTCCCTGCAGCAAGTTGTCCTTTCTCTCACGAAACTAGAGAAAGATGATGGCATTGTTTAGCATGGGAACCCTAGTCTGGAGTCTACAGAGGTTGGGACAGTGACGTAAATCTGTCTGCTGGAGCCTGCTGGGCAGGTCTGTCAGCCTTCACTCTGAGAAGAAGACTCTTTTCCAGTAAGAGTGGTTTAAAACATGATCTCTAAGAAGCGTGGCAACAATCGGTGTGTAGTGTTAGAGAAGAGAACTAGCCTAGCCACATGTTTTGTAAACTCTGAATACGAGGGAGGAAGGAGTGTATCATGAAGAACTGTTTGCGTGAGCTTGGGCAATGTGTCTTGCGGCGGTTCATGTTTGTCTTGACAATTTTCAGTTGTTTCCATGATGTAGCGCTCTTAGTAATGCCAGTTATTTATGGAAAATATCACTGGACCTCGACTGTGCAAAAATGACACAGCAGGAGTGTGGAGAAAGGGTGCTGTTAAAGCATTAAGTGAAGGGGGGGTGGAGGTGGACCCATCAGTCATTTGCCTAAAGTTACTCTGAGGAAGTTTTGTGGCTTGCAGACAAGGTAATTACATGTCATTACCTGCGGGTTCACCACAGGCTTTCTTTTGAAGTGTCACTGTTGTTCAAGGAGCCATCATGAGTGTCATCACTCGTGGAGAGATGAAGTGCGCTCTTATTGGTCCAGTCTGGCCCCGACACGCCCCCTCCTCATTTTCGACAGGTGGTCGTCTGAAGCCAAAGTTATGGATCTCTGTCTGTCGGCGCTAGCCTGTCGGTCAAGTATTCATTTGCCAGCATTGTTTGTTAATGGTCATGTTAAATGGTAACAGTGAGAAAAGCTCAAGGCAGGGAAAAAATACCAGAAATTCTCATATGTATGTGGTGTGTTTTAATGAATGTGCACTGTTTGTGAAACTGAGGGGGTGGTAGTGGTTGCAGTATTTTTTTGGTACCCCCCTACCAGCCTGGGGCAACCTACAGTACTTCAGACAGACACAGAGTCTGCATCTCTATCGCGGTCACAGAGAGGGCTCACACAGCATTGCATGCCTGTTGTCTTGTTTACAAAGCACAACTGGATTGCTAGCGTGTTAGCCAGACCCTTCCCCTCCTCACTGACAAATTCCTCTCGGATTAGGCAACAGTGCTGTGTCTTTTGCAGACTGTGTCTTGCATTCCTTCAACAATAGCAAACAACATTGGGTCAGTAGATTTGTTTCCCTGTATGCACGCTGGTTTTAAATAAAACCCAAGTGAATGGGTGCATGGTTTTGTACCCTACGATTTTCATTTCCATGGCTTTGTCCTTTAAAGAGGGATCAATTGCTGTCTAGCAGACTACAATTAAAGGCCATGAACTTGCTCTACTATGCAAAGTTCACATGGAATAATAGGATTTGAATGCAGATTAGCACCACATAACTTGCCAAGCACAAGACAGAGATGGGGATTATTTCCTGATGAAAAACACTGACTGCTGAATGCTGTGCAACAACTGCAACAGAGCAGATCATCAGATCATATAATGATACAGGGGCGCTGCTGGGGGGTAGGCCGATTCTAAGCACTGATAGGGGTCCCCCAGAGACCTTTTGACCTTTTGGTTAGTGAACCAAAGCTTGGTGTTCTTGCTTCTCATCATTTATCACTGCCTATCATTTGGTCTGTAGTGGGTTAGCCAATCGAAAACAATGACACATTTAGATCAGAAGGCTGGAAAGTTAAAGTGGCACGAGATCTGAGGGGCATTAGGAGGAGGAGGTAAGGACCCAGGAGGTGAGCACTTTTATTGGCTTAGCCTGGACACGGCACAATTGAGTTGAGTTGCTCTGCTCATCTCTGGGGTCTGTTGTCAGCAGAAAAAAGCCTGCAGACCAGCCATGGAACAACAACACGTCCGATTTCCTTCCCCAAAGCCAGTGAAGCATGATGAATTCATCATCCGGCGTCCACACCAGTGGAGGCAGTAAATTCTTTGGGCGTTCTGTCAGCCTTATTATTGAGTACATCAAAGGCTCAGCAGCCCCTGGCATCACTGAGCGGCCATGCCAGAGCTGTTGACAAGGCAGTTTCAATTTGCACAAGGCCTTTTCTGCTCTGGCCTTTAAGCGTTAAAGGTGCACTCATTGATTGTAATAGAATACACGTTTTGTCAAATTCAGCAAACTTCTCACGGTCTCATAAAAAGTCCATTGTGTGTGTGTGTGTGTGTGTGTGTGTGCCTGCGTGCGTGCGTGCGTGCGTGCGTGTGCACTTACTCTGGTGTTCATACACAGCCCTTGTTCTGTGAATGGGAAACTAAAAAAGTGGCTCGGACTGAAAAGTCCTCCTTTTGAAACACTGGAAAACACATTTGTATCTGTTGTAATTACTGTGGACATGTGGACAGTCATTTCTTTATTACCTTATTTTAACCTTTCAGCACGCTAATAAAGGAGCACTGAAGGAAAGGGTGTTTTTATGATTTACATTTAAAGTATTCAGCATACTCTTTTGTTCAAAGTAAATGTTGGATTGGCTTTTGAGCACAAATGTCAACACCTTCCGCAACAGGATGAAAGAATAGGTTTTTATACCCCTTGGTGTGAATACCCAATGGCATTTAGCACTAAGGCGGTAAACAGTAATTTGTCTAAAACCGATGAAAAGAATTATGCTCCTGAACCTGGAACAACATCATAGTGCAATACTACTGTAGGTGCTCTGGGCATGCATCAACAACATCAGAAACATTCATTCAGTGTAGCTTTAAAATGAATGACGTTGTTGATGTTGTAAGTTAAAAGAACCATATTGTGTTGCTTGAACATAACACTGCACCTGAAACATGGCCATTGAGTGTCATGACTCTCAACCCCATGTCCTCTTGTTCAGAGTGTTTGTTGGTGTAGAGGTGATAAGATCTATCCACATATCCCACATGCGTAATTGAAGCCACTCTTTTGCATTTGGAAATGATTTGTTCTTTGCGGCAGCGCCTTTCCTTCTCCTTCTCTGTCTTTCTCTCTCTGACCCGCGTCATTGCCTGTATCAGCATTCATTTGAATACCACAGGCTCCTGACAAGCGCTGCCCAATTGATTATAGGCCAGCTATGCATTATGAAAATGTTCAGTGTCTCCTGTGCAAGCCGGCACCATGTTTTGTCACGATGACTCCGAGCTCTTTTCCAAATCGCCAACCTGCCCACCTTGCTACTGAGTTAACTCTGTGTCTGTTGTCTTTGGCAGGGCCCTCCTTTCGCCTGGCAGCGTACTTCATGAAGAGGCACGCCAATCTCAGATGCATCGCCAAACAACGTCACCGAGGTATGCCACCAGCTGGAGATGAGGATTTGCCTTTAAGGGGAACTTTGTAGAGGAGCTCGTTCCCATCTGTGCATATACAGTACAGACATTATGGGTTCATTTGTTTTCTTACTACTAGGATAATTTCGTTTAGGTCTATGTTAGGGCTTGTCCTGTTGCAGCACATGGATAGTGGGTGAGCTGGTGCAAGAGGCCAAGAAAAAAACAAAACAAATGAGAGCGATCAAGAGAGCGTTCTCACACTGCTTAAATCCTGTGACCTATGAGTAGCTTATCGCTGGGCTCTTAGCTTCTCTCTGTGGTTTGAGGGCCCGAAAATTACCAGCGAATAATGGTTAGGCTCAGTGTAAAGACTGCTGAGTTCCATGTTTTTCCCCCAGATTAAAAACAGTCCTAGTAGTGGTGAACTGGCACTGTCTTTGGCAGCCTGTAATTGTTTGCTTATTTTTTCCCCCCCTACATTCCAGTGAAAGTCAGTTGATGCGACATGGGCTATATTTGTCTTCCAAGGACAGTTTTGAACACTCAAAAGTATCGTATTTAATGCTCGCGAGAGAATTGCAAAAATAAACTGTGACAATGGCAAAACAAAAGACGATAAAAACATGAAAGAATGTAAATCTGTTTTTTTTTTTTTTTTTTTTTTCAATTGAATGGGAAGAAAACAGGACTTTGAGTTCACATTGTCTGGTCTGCCTTTTAGAGTTGGAGTGTGCTGCAAATATGTGGTTTGTTTTGTCAGTATTGGATGTCGTAGTCGAACCTCCATTGATTGAGCAGTGCGGCATGGGGGATTTTTGTCCATTGAAGTTTTTCTTGATGTTCCACATTAACATGATTCAACTTATCCACTCTGATCGCTCTTTAAAAAGAACAAAGCTCTCGAAGTGAAAACAGTCTTTCCCATGAAGAGGGTTAGCTAGGTGAACCTGGGCTGTCAACCTTTTTTCTCTGGGGTGTGGGCTTGTTTCAGAAACCCCAAAAAGCACTTCTAAAAAGACACAGTCTGTTTTTCCCTGCTGTGAGAGAAGAACGAGGAGGGTTATTAAGCTCACCCGGTAGTCTGTGACCCCTCCAGTCAGTTCACTCCCAACTCCGAGTGAACCCTGGCAGTTCTCTGTCTGAGTTTCCACTGTCCAAGTTCGTTTGTTTTGTTGTTATTGTTGTTTTTTTTCCCCCCGACTCTGCTTTTCTCCCCAGAGTTACGTGTCTTTCCCGAACGGTTTGTCGTGTGTGTGAGCAGACCGGAGGACGCAGCGGCGGCGCGCGGAGGAAATGTGACCCGATCTATGGTGAGGGCTGTTTATGTTCCGGTATTTCCTCCATTTTTCAGGACTTTCTTGGCTGAAACAAGCCGGGCGGCTTCGCCAACTTGAGGGCTTCTCGGCCGCCGCGTGCTGCGTAGGCAGGGCTGTGTTTACATGAGGTGGTCCTCTGGAACAGAGGTTGCCGCTTCCGGAAACAATCTGGTTCTCAGGGATGTGGTCGGGCCAGGCAACATAACTACTTATTGAGGCATGTTCTCACTTTTCTCATCTCTCTCTCTCTCTCTCTGTCTGTCTGTCTCTCTGTCACTCTTGCTGTCTCTGTCTCTTTTTCACTCTCTATCTCTGTCTTTCTTCTGTTGGTTTCATATTTGTTCTTTTTGACATCTCTCTGTCTTTCTTGTTAACATTCGTAGGTGGGCCGCCACACATAGTGGTGGTCTTGTGTGAACTTCTTATGGTCTAACCCCATGCATGCTAATTATTTATTTTCAGAGCCACCAGAAGAAGCAGTAAAGCCACGAAATTGTATACATTTATTTTGTGTTTTTGGATGAATACATGGCATCTGTTTCCTATTTATCCTGGACACGCATAAATACATACACAGACTTATTCTGCATGGATGTTTTATTGACTGAAGGGACGAGTGTTGAAAAGATTGATTTGGATGCGTAATTTTATCCATTTAATTTTCTCCCTCATGTGTACACAAACACACACACTTCCACAAACACATACACACACACACACACATACACATATGCATCGACATATTGCTCAATGGCGTGTTTTTGTTCTCTCCCGCTATTGCGTGGGCACGGAAGCTCAGATGTGCTAATCAGGATTGTTGGTCCCGAGGCCCTCGCCCAGGGGTGTAGGTGTGTGCATACAGACACGGAGAGACGCTTTGGACGGTGCGGCGGCACAGGGATTTCGGCTCGCCCAGCGTTCCTGTTCCAGTTCCTGTGGAGGTCCATGCTGCGTTTCCCCTCTTTACCCCCCCCCCCCCTCCCCCGGACCCCCCTGTCCAGCTCTCCTCACGCCTGCTTTGTCCCTGATGTCCTGCTCTGGCCGTGAGCTGTGGCCCTTCCCTCGCTTTCATGTCTGCCCCATAAGCACTGTCGTCCTCTAGGTTCCCTCTCTCCTCTATTTTCCTGCAATCTGCCCCCCTGTCCATCCACCCGCCCCTGGCCCTGCCCTTTTCCCCGTCCTGTCGAGAACCCTGGGAAACGTTCGGCGAGCCACCCACCTTGGCCGACACATCAAGGCAGGGAGCGGATGCGTCTCTGCCCCCCCCCCCCCCCCCATCTCTCTCGCCATCAGCGCTGCCGGAACTCTTCAATAGGAGCATTCTGCTATTGTTTTTCTTTTTGAGAAGTTTCTCTCCCCCCCCCCCCCTTTTTCAGTCTCCCCTCCTTCATTCTCACTCATCTTCTCTCTTTCTCCCTCCTTCTCGCTCCCTCCCTCTCTTCTTCTCCTTCTCCACTTTGGCTTTAAATGAAAGCAACAATTGTAATAATTTCAGCAAAGCGCTCCAGTCGTCAGTGAAAAGTTCACATTGTGTAACTGATTTTCCAGTTGAGGGAAGCAGGGCTCTCGTGTTTTGCTGCCCCCCCCACCCCCACCCCAGTCTTCCCCTCAGGATGTGGTTCTCTCGGCCTCGTTCGAGCCATAGGGACGGGGTGGCGGAGGCTTGTGGTGGGGTTCTCGCTAGCTCAAAACTCGCCGGCGGTTTGGGAGATAGAGAGAGAGAGAGGGAGAGAGACACCAGACGAGCAGGCTGGAGGTTCTCACATGACAAAACAATTATTTGTTTACCTCGATCGCTCTGCTGTAATTTGTCAGGGGGAGGAGGGGCTTATAGTCTCTCTCTCTCTCTCTCTCTCTCTCTCTTCCTCTCGTACTCACACACACATACACACTCTCTCTGACACGCACATGCATACACGCACACACACACATACACACTTTTTGACTGTAGCCAGGAAAGTTATAAATCCAAATGAAAAAATGTGGTTTTGAGCCGAATGAATCACATCTGATGTAAACTCACAACCCACCCTCCCTCCCTCCCTCGCTCGCTCGCTCACGTTGTGAAAATGATAATAGGGCGCTGGATTTGTTCTCCCTGATGCAGTCATGTATTTGTGACAGCCCGTCCCACCACAGTGCTCACTTCTGACAGTGTGTGCCGGGTCTGGGAGACGCCACATGTTTTCCAGTGAGGGAAGGACTGGACGAGACGAGACGTTCGGCTGAGGGTCCTCTTGTTTTGATTTAGCGTGTGGTCGGAACTAGAGAATCAGAAAGGTTTGCGGCAACTATCTTCCTTCACACCTATGGCAAAGATGTGTGGGTAGAACATCAAAATATTGATGAAACCTCACAAATCACAATTTGTGGGCAGTAAAGTTTTTTTCTTTTTTTTTTTTTTTTTGATGGGGTGGAGTCATAGAGTTCATAGAAAGTCTTTGCACCCTTGGGCAGAGGTGAAAGATTCACACAGTGCTGGGACATGGACAAAACCAAGTAATCATGATGTCATTCATCATCATTTGTGGGCCGTTAACAGAGTTTATTGGGGGGGGGGGGGGGGGGTCTTTGGGTTTGTGGTGACACACCTATGGCCAGGGTGAAGGGTTCATGCTGTGACATGGACAGAACATAGCAAATCATCATCTCATTCATCACAATTTGGGGGTTGTTAAGTGGGGTTTTTAGGGGTGACGCATGGATGGTGCGTGTGTGTGGTGTGAAGGCTCTAGCGTACTATTTGCCACTCACACAGTGGGCTGAGTGAGGAGCCACATCCTGACGTGTGGTTAGTAGACAGAGGTCATCTGTTCGGCTCAGACATTTCAAACTCATGATGCTCGGAGGGGGAAAGGAGCCGGGGTCAGTGCTGTGCTGTGGGGAAAATCACTGGCATTAACGGGCACACACACACTCGGTATTAGGGGAAAACCAAAGCTAATTGCCCGCTAACTCGACTAAACAGTTTATTATTCAGCGCTGATAGTGCAGTCTCTGACGTAAGATGTTTGAACGTTAGTGTAGTCACATAAGGCTGCTACTGCAATGGCGGAAGTGTAGACCTTTCCTGTTTACTGATGCACATGCAAATACATGCACACGCACACACACACACACACACACACACACTTACGCGTACAGTATGCTCTGCTTGACCGTGAAGAGATTAATGTGGGTGACTGAGAAAGAAGGTGTGTGTGTGTGTGTGCGTGTGTGCCTGCGTGTATGTGGCGAGATACTTGTGGTCAGGATGTTTTCATGTTTGTGTGTGTGTGTGTCACTGAGTGAGAGAGGGGGAGTGAGAGAGAGAGAGAAGGAGAGAGAGGAAGGAAGAAAGTATGAGATGTGGCTGTCCTGCTGTGCTGCATAGAGTCAGATCAAAGAGCAGGGCAGATGTGTTTTCACTGCCCCCCCTCCAACCCCTCCACCTCTAACTCTCTCTCAAACACACACACACACCCAGACTGCTCTTGGAGAAGGCCATAGTGTTTATACTCATAACCTCATCCGTTTAAGCCAGCAGGGCTCCCTGTCCCTCAGCTCCTCCTCGCCCCCGTCCTACGCTACGCGGCCCTCCTTTGGCTCCTCCGAGGGACCCGCTCCAGGGTCTGATCTCAGACACTCTAAACCTGACACACCCACAACCTTCCCCCTCTGTGTGTGTACACACACACACACACACACACACACACACAGACAGACAGACAGACAGACAGACAGACAGACAGACAGACAGACAGACAGACAGACAGACAGACAGACAGACAGACAGACAGACAGACAGACAGACACACAGACAGACAGACAGACAGACAGACAGACAGACAGACAGACAGACAGACAGACAGACAGACAGACAGACAGACAGACAGACAGACAGACAGACAGACAGACAGACAGACAGACAGACAGACAGACAGACAGACAGACAGACAGACAGACAGACAGACAGACAGACAGACAGACAGACAGACAGACAGACAGACAGACAGACAGACAGACAGACAGACAGACAGACAGACAGACAGACAGACAGACAGACAGACAGACAGACAGACAGACAGACAGACAGACAGACAGACAGACAGACAGACAGACAGACAGACAGACAGACAGACAGACAGACAGACAGACAGACAGACAGACAGACAGACAGACAGACAGACAGACAGACAGACAGACAGACAGACAGACAGACAGACAGACAGACAGACAGACAGACAGACAGACAGACAGACAGACAGACAGACAGACAGACAGACAGACAGACAGACAGACAGACAGACAGACAGACAGACAGACAGACAGACAGACAGACAGACAGACAGACAGACAGACAGACAGACAGACAGACAGACAGACACACACACACACACACACACACACACACACACACACACACACACACACACACACACACACACACACACACACACACACACACAATGTCTCACCAGTGACCTCTCCATCCCATCATAATAGCTGTTGGTGTTGATCGTCCTTGCCAACACATTCATCCACTACACGTGATCCGTTGTAGTAATGTTTCTCATTACTTTTTTATTTTCATTTCAAACTGCCTTGGGGTTTTTGGCTTTAACAAACAGCCTCCGTATCCAAGACACTTTCAATTTGTTTGCTTGTTTTGCTCTGTACTTTGAAGGAGTTTTTGTTATTCCACACCTTAGCAGTTGTATGGTAACTTGAGGTGGTTTGTTGGTTGCATTCTTTGGGTGTGCCCTTGCAAGTTTTTTATGACACGTTTTTTTGCAAAGAGCAATCCAAGGCAAATAAAACCACCCATCCTTGTCAAAATGAATGGGTCTGGTCGCAACTGCAGAGGTAAGTTTATGGATACATGAGATTCATGCCTTAATTGCTTTTGGTAGTCAGAAGAGGTGTGCTACACTCGAGGTGGGCCCCCCGTCAAAGGTGGTGTCAGCTGGAGGCACCGTTGGCGCTATTGAATTGCTGCAGGGAGGCCTTTTTGCCAATCGTATTAAATGCACCACTGAAAGATGGGAGTGAGCCACAGTCTGGTTGTTGACATAGCGTTTCCACAAAGTTCTGTTTCAATGTGCTCTTGCATGTTTAAGAAAGGGATTGTCTTTGAGATTAGCCTCGAGGGCTTTGCTAAATGACTGGAGGTGGTTGTGTTGGAATGGAGGCGTGGATCTCAGCCAAATGAATTGAGGCAGAGGGGAAGTGTAAGATAAACAAGGATATCAGGTCTCTGCAAATTGATGGTTGATTGCAGTCGGGATTAAAATAAAAGGCTTACTGTGGTCTACACGTGTAACAGTTTGTTTTCAGTGTGTTAGACACCTGTATGATGCATGTTGTTTTTTGTAGTGTGTATAAAACCATGTTGGAAAGAATATAAATGGTTGGAAAAATTATTACGAAGATAAGGCAGAAACTCGGAGAACTCGTCTATTTGTTCTCAGTAGTCAAATGAGTCGCAAGTAGTCGCAGTGCCACAAGTGCCTTAGGAAAACGCTAACCGGCTGTCCGTCTTCTGCCCCAGTCTAACTTGGACTATGAACTTAGAGGCTTGCCTACCTGAGGCCTCTTCCTCTCCAGCTCCCTCGGAATCTGATGTGTCCAGCTTAAGGACTGAACTTCGCTCCATTGAGGTTCTCCTGGACGACGTTCTCATGTCTGTCTTCTCTTATGAGGACTCTCATGCTCCAAAAAAGTCCTGCTGCTTGGCGACTACTATTAGAGGGGTCAAGCTTCCAGCAGCTATCACGTACTGTCTCAATGGTGGCAAGGTTGTTTTCATCTCACTCATGCCAAGGCTCATTTACCTCCACCCCACTGTCTCCATTGTGATTGTCCATACTTGGACATATGATGTTATGGATAGACTGTCTGCTAAATTACACCAGGACCTTGAGCATTTATGTTGTGTAATTGAGGGCTTGTCCACATGGAGACGCTTTTTAGGTTAAACGCAGAGGTTTTGCTTCGTCTTGGCCGAGCGATATAAGCATACAAAGACGCTTAGAACTCACGTTAAGCCGATGGTAGCACACTGAATGCGAATGCGCGATTTAATGCAGGCAAAAGGTTTTATAGCAATATTATACATGTGGCGACAGAATAGCCTAGAACTTGGGTAAGCCTTGCGTTTAGTAGCCTAATTGCGGTGATAGCCAAAACTAATGTGAATCACGGACTATCCTACAACCAAAGAAAGTAAAGGTGATTAGTAGGCCTACCTGCGTTAGCCAAATAAAGGACGGGACTGCACCCTTCACAAACCGTAAAATAAAGTTTATTAGTTTTACAGTTGACTACAGTTGACAGTTCACCATCAGTCCACACAAACAATTCTGGTTTCCTTGCACTAGCCATTTCGTCGTAGCCTATTCTGTCTGTTTGTAAAGCGCAAGTTTTGGTCAATTTCTGTAAAGAAACAGTGCCACCTATGGGCCTGGGGTATGAAGTAACGTGTTGAGTCGTGTTGAGATGGATCCGTTTGGACGCAAATATTCTTGATACGGTTCCAGGGAAGACGGAGGAAAAAAAGATCGGTTTGGTACGTGTGGACTAGGCCTGAGAGTCTCTGAGAAAACGCTGCATTCTGTCTGGCCCCATCCCATCTCCCTCAAGGGGAGTGTTGTAGTCGCCTCTAGGAGAGGGGGTGGTGTGGTAATCTACACGTCAAGTCTCTCTGTAATGATTTTAAATGCTTTATCGGTTCAGCTTTGAATTTCTTGCTGTTAACATTATTTTAGGGTCTACCTCTTTTACTGTAGCAGGGGTCTATCGACCCCCCTCTGCTGTCTCAAGCTCATTAGATGTCCTTGCAGATCTGCTTGCACAGCATTCTAATTCTTAACGACTCTTCCAGCTCCCTCAAACGGGTCACTAACGATATACTGTAGATTTGCCCCAGCTCATAACGGAAACCACTAGGCCAAACCTGTCAGACCACTCCCAGTCTACCTGTATCGACCTTATATTCTCCAATAGAACTGAAAAAATGACTGCCTGTGGTGTCTTCGAGCTTGGCATTCGTGATCACTGCCTTGTTGCTTGCATTAGAAATACAAAGTTACCCAAGACCAGATCTCACATGTTCACAATGAGAAATGTTAAATATTTTAATAGTCAAACCCTTTTATCCGACGTTTTTTTTTATAGTCATTTATATCTTACTTCAGAAATTATGAATGTTGAGCTGGCACTTGATTTCTTTATAAACAATTTTGTCACAGTTATCAATAAGCACGCTCCTTTTAAGACATTACGTATTAAAGACACGGTAACCCCATGGTTTACGCCTGAATTATCAGCCTTCCTGAGGGAAAGAAATAGAGCCCGGTCTCTTGCAAGAAGGTCTGGAGACCTTTAAACAATTACAAAATATTTGCACTTCCTCTGTGAGAAAAGCTAAGTGTAATTATTACACAACCCTAATAGAAAGCTCCTCCTCAAATCCGGCTAAATTCTGGACGCCTTCATTGATATCACCTTAACAATTCTTGCTCCATTGAACTTGTGAGTTTCTGCTTTAATGTCTTTGCAGGATGTCAGAATAGCCTCCCAGAGCTGCTGCCAGAATGTGAACTGCCTCCCACCCTCATAGATCTTTTGCTTGATGATGCTCCAAAGGTTCTCAATTCGGTTGAGGTCAGGGGAAGATGGGGGCCACACCATGAGTTTCTCTCCTTTTATGCCCATAGCAGCCAATGACCCAGAGGTATTCTTTGCAGCATGAGATGGTGCATTGTCATGCATAAAGATGATTTTGCTATGGAAGGCACAGTTCTTTTTGTAACAGGGAAGAAAGTTGTCAGTCAGAAACTCTACATACTTTGCCGAGGTCATTTTCACACCGTCAGGGACCCTTAAGGGGCCTACCAGCTCTCTCCCCATGATTCCGGCCCAAAACATGACTCCGCCACCTCCTTGCTGACGTCTCAGCCTTGTTGGGAGATGGTGGCCACTCATCAACCATCCATTACTCCATCCATCTGGACCATCTAGGGTGGCACGGCACTTATCCATAAACAAAACTGTTTGAAAATTAGTCTTCATGTATTCCTGAGCACACTACAACCATTTCTGCTTGTGAGCATTGTTTAGGGGTGGCCGAATAGTAGGTTTATGCACACTTGCAAACTTCTTGAGGATCCTACACCTTGAGGTTTGCGGGACTCCAGAGGCTTCAAATACCTGTTTGCTGCTTTGCAATGGCATGTTAGCAGCTGCTCTCTTAATCCTATGAATTTGTCTGGCAGAAACCTTCCTTATTATGCCTTTGTCTGCACAAACCCGCCTGTGCTCTGAATCAGCAACAAATTTCTTCACAGTATGATGATCACGCATAAGTTTTCGGGAAATATCTAATGTTTTCATACCTTGTCCAAGGTAATGCACAATTGCCATGCCTTTCAGCAGCAGAGAGATCCTTTTTTTTCCCATATTGCTTGAAACCCGTGGCATGCTTAATAATGTGGAACATCCTTCTTAAGTATTTAATTATCACAGGTGTCCGAGATTGATTTCAATGACCCAAAGAGCCCTGAGGCACAATACCATCCATGAGTTTAATTGAAAAACAAAAAAAATAATGTTTATGACACTTACATCTAATTTGCATAAATATTTGGAACACTGTGTAGATCCTGTCTTTCTTAAGCCAACAGCATTTTTTATCACTGAGCCTATAACTCATATGTTTAACCTCTCCCTCCTACAAGGCAAATTTCCCCACCCTGGAAGATGGCCCATGTAACCCCCCTACAAAAGGAGGCGACAGAAATTACCTACTAGATGTACCGCAGAGCGGTACAAAATATGACCGCCGCCCAGTCCAGCACATGTTTTCCACAAAAATAAGTCACGCTGAAAGGCATATATGATTCTAACTGTCTCACTGAATTGCATTATGCACACTCAATTCTCACTGGTATCTGCTAGACAACAAGTACCAAAACATGATTAGTTCATAGATTTCACATGTAAAATACATTTTATACAACCCCACCCCCATTTTGCCTGTTCATAATTCTGAGAAATTCTTGAATTGTGTGCATGTGTGCGTGTACATGTTTATGTTTTTGTGTGTGTGTGTGGGTGGGTGGGTGGGTGTGTGCGCGTGCATGTGCTTGTGTGTTTGCCTGTTTATGTGCCTGTGTGTGTGCATGTGCATGCATGCGTATATATGTCTACTGTGTGAGTATGTGTCATACGTAGGATTACTGTGAATGTATGTGTGTGCGTGTGTATCTGTTTATGCACATGTGTGCATATGGAATGGGTTTACATGACCCCTGGAGGCAAACATACGCAAAAAATTGGTCATCCTAGGCCCTACGGTTCTCAAGATATTCACAGAAAACTGTGTCTGCCCTACCCTCCTTTCGGGGGTCCAGTCCAGCGGGGGGGCTACAGATCAAAACGAAAAACGATGGTTCCATGCTATCCATGTGGGGTTACATGCCCACCAAGTTTCGTGTACCCCGGTCTTTCGGTGTCCCGGGAATCCTTGTTGGTGTACGGTCACTAAATGTACACATAAATAATTTTATTGTAAGGCCCCCTATGAACGAAAGTCCACAAAACTTGGCATGCCTTCGGAGGGTGTCATAATGATCCTACACTTTCAATTTCGTGCAGTTTTGACCATGTCAGCCAGAGATATTGTGATGAAAACACCTAATGTTTTGCTTTTTAATTTTTAACTAGGTGGCGCTATACATGAAATAAGTGGTAATGGGATAGGTTGACATGCCCCCTTAAGACCAACATATAAAAAAAAGGTGGACCTCCTAGGCCCTACTGTTCTCGAGATATTCACAGAAAACTGTCTCCGGCCACCTACAGGCCAGTTGGTGTATAGTAACATAAATTAATTTATTGTGTGGCCCCCCATGAACGGAATTCCACAAAACTTGGCGTGCATTCAGAGGGTGTCATAATGATCCTACACTTCCAATTTCGAGCAGCTTTGACTATGTTAGGTCACAGATACCTGCGATTACAACACCTCATTTTTACTTTTTTGTGTTTAACTAGGTGGTGCTATACATGAAATGAGTGGTTATGGAATGGGTTGACACGGCCCTTTGAGATCAACATACAAAAAAAATGGTCCTCCTAAACCCTACGGTTCTCGAGATATTCACAGAAAACTGTGTCTGCCCTACCCTCCTTTCGGGGGGTCCAGTCCAGCGGGGGGGCTACAAGTTTCGTGTACCCCGATCTTACAGTGTCCCGGGAATCCTTGACGAAAATTTGGACATGCGAAAAAGAAAAAAAAAAGAAAAAAGAAAAATCTGACTAAACCTATATATACCTAATAATTACCGTCCTATTTCCAAACTTCCCTGTCTTTCAAAAATTCTTGAATCACTGGTTAACAAACAGCTCAAGTCATTTTTTACTAGCTTATTAAGTCTGCATCAATCTGGGTTTAGAGCTAATCATAGTACTATCTCTGCCGCCACACTAGTAACAAACAACATTATAACTGCCCTTGACAATAAAAAGCACTGTGCTGCTCTTTTTATTGACCTGTCAAAGGTGTTTGACACTGTGGGTTATCTAATCCTCCTGGACTAGATGAGAGAGCTTGTAACTGGTTTCAGGACTACTTTTCCCAGCAATCTCAGTGTGTAAGATCCACGAATACCCAGTCTGAATTCTTGCTAATCATTACGGGCGTCCCCCAGGGGTCCGTTTTGGGACGGTCCTTTTTACAATACATCAACGATATTGCCTCCTCCGTAAATGGCTCTCATTTACATCTGTATGATGATACTGTCCAACTTGCTATTATTCATCTCTAACTAGCATTCAATGCTCTACAGGAAGCCTTTTTTAATCTCAAACTCCTCTTGGAACAGTCTCCAGCGCACTTTAAATGTAAGGACTCTGCCATCTTTTAATCAGTTTAAATCCCTTATGTGTTTTATGTTATTATGACCGCCGCGCAGCGAAGCCTTTTTTATGTATGCGCAGGCACACACACAAGCACGCACACACACACACACGCACACACACCCACACACACACACACACTCACACACACACACACACCCACACACATAACATAAACATAACACAAACAATCAAGAATTTCTCAGAATTATGAACAGGCAAGATGGAGGTGGGGTTGTATAAAATAAATTTTACATGTGAAATCTATGAACTAATCATGTTTTGGTACTTGTTGTCTAGCAGATACCAGTGAGAATTGAGTGTGGATAATGCAATTTAGTGAGACAGTTAGAATCATATAGGCCTTTCAGCGTGATTTCTTTTTGTGGAAAAAATGTGCTGGACTGGGCGGCGGTCATATTTTGTACCGCTCTGCGGTACATCTAGTTTTATTGTTTATTTATTGTTATTTTATTGTTTTTTATTGTCTTATTGTGTTTTATATGTCTTTTTATATACATATTCATCTACTTTTATTTTAGTTATTTACCCCCCCCCCCCCCTTATTTTAATCAATTTTTTTTTAAGTCATATCTTATTGTATTTTAGTGTGCATTCCTCTTCCTCTACTTGTAGTATATTTAATTGGTTTGTGACCATGTAATCTCGGCTTCATTGTAAATGAGGGATTCCCTCAATGAACTTTCCGAGAAATTAAATAAAGTACTACTACTAAGATGACGTTTGTCTACCACTTATACACTGTTGGTCCAGCCCAAAATCACTGCCGTCTGTCTAATGATTTTTTTCCTCATTGCTGGAAACACTGTCAGAATCCTTCATTTCAGCTCATTGGCTGTCTGCCTTGTCAATCACGGTATTGTGTAACACATTGGGATAACTCAGAATAACCAAGGGGGTAGTCTAACATGCAGTAGCCTGAAAAGTTGTGGGTTCAGTCAATTCTCAGCGTCCACCGCTGTGCCCTTGAGCAAGGCACTTAACCCCAAGTTGCTCTGTTGCTCAACATCACATCTATGTGACCAAGCTTGATGCCCAACAGGAAACTGGCTTAAACCCACTTCATTTCTTTCCAATCAAGTCAACGGAGTGGCTCTGTCCATTTGATTAACCAATCACAGACCTTTTCTGTTAACTGGAACATTGAGGCCTCTAGTTAAGTCTATGGTTGGTGGCTTTGTGTGTCAGCCAAAGGGTGCTTTCTCATTAAATTTGTATACCCTGACAACTTTAAAAGCTATTCACTATTTATTCTTTTCTGACTCAATTCTTGCGAAAATGTACAAACAGCTAAATATCAGACAGCTAGCTAGCTTTTAACAGTGCCTACCAACTATGCTGCTTTTAGTGTTTACTAAGCAAGTCTCTTCAGTTAACTCACTAGATTAGATGAATCTTTACAGCAGTTTTAAAAACTACATTCAAGTGAAGCAGAGGACATCTTTGGTTAGTGTTGTTTTACCCAGTGACGTGGCAAACATGCATGTGAAGTCCGCTTATCCAGCTCTTCTCTGCTGAAGACACAGCAAGCTATGACAGCCATGGCCTGACATTTATTTTCCCATCAGCATCACAAAAATAGATGGACGTCTTTGGCGATAGAAAATCTCACTTGCCAATCTTTCACCAGTGTAAACTCGAGTAGGCTAATTCATTTATCTCTTTGCTGTCCACTCCCTTATCTCACGTCAAGGCGGGGAAAAAAACTGACCGTTCTCAGGCTCAGTCAGAAAGGATTGTCATCTTTTCCACTCCTTTGAAGTTTCATCCAGTTCTCCAACATAAAAAACAACTCAAAACCTTTATCAAGCTCAATTATTTTATCTCTTGTGTGACTGGGTTCTCTCGTTTAAGTTCTGCCCTTTTTAGTGCTCCAGTGGATGTGCCTGTATGTGCCTTGGTGGGATTTTAGTAGGCCTGTTATTGAGCAGACCCTGGTGCGCGGCAGTGGCAGCACGCAGTGGAAGCGGCATTAGTGTGAGTGCTGTCTTATTTATGGCTCTCTCCAGGCCTCGGTGCCTCGGTGGACGCGTTCCAGCCCCGGGGAGTTTGCATCATTCCTCTCAGATTAGACCTCTCTGGTTCCCACAGACTTTTCACAGCCCTGACTCATGCTGCTCATGTTAATTATTCAGCTTTCAAAATACAACCCCCACTCCACACACACACACACTTACTTACTTACTTACTGGTACCTCTACTGTCTGCGTCTCTCTCTCTCTCACTCCCTTTCTCATTCTTCATTTTAGTAGCTCATTTTTTGTTGTGTTCCAACAAATTCACTATTTTCTCTCTCTCCTCCTGTCTTCCCTCTGAGAGTTGGCAGAGTGGGAAAGAAGCATTTTCATAGAACACTTTCTCAGAGGAAGTTATCGCTGCCTCATTGTTGTCTTTTCTTTCAAGTTTTTTCAAACAGCTTGTGTAATGAATATCAAAGCATGTCCATGCAAATTGCCTTCCACATGTTTGGTGGAACTTCTTTATGTCCATGCCTGTGTGTGTGTGTGTGTGTCTGTGTGTATGGGAATGTGTGTGTGTGTGTGTGTATCTGTATCTGTGTCTGTGTGCATGGGTGTGTGTGTGTGTGTGTTCTCTTGTGCATGGGTGGTGGTGATCTGTGGTTTTGTGAGTCTGGAGATCCCCTCAGAACCCATTTAACCTTTTTCACAGAGAAAACCGGGTCCAAAGCAACAGTCTTTGTGTGTGTGTGTGCGTGTGCGCCTGTGTCTTGTGTCTGATGGAGACACAGAGACATTAGCTGCCCACACTTTGACATAAATTCCTCTTGCACAAAGACAGTCGTCTGTTTCTGCTGGGGTCTGGATGCTTGTCTCCGTGGGCACTCTGGAGGGAAAGAGACAGAAGGAAGGAGGGGGGCAGAGAGGGATAGAGAAAAAAGAGGGAAAGAGTAAATGGGAGGGGAAGAGATAGTAAGATAGAGAGACAGACAGAAAGAGAGGAAGAGAAAAAGAGACTGAGAGTGAGAGAGAAAAGGAGAGAGAGAGACAAGAGAGAGGGAGAGAGTGCTTAGGTCAGGGGTTGGGTCTCTGGAGCTCTGTTTCTCTTCCTCTCCTCTCCCCGACGCGGCACAGAGTAGAGCAGACCTCCTTGTGCATTCCTCCTCGACCGCGCTTCCAGCATCGCTGCCAAAGCCCAGGTTGCACAGCAATCACTCGGCTCGGCTCAGCACAGCACAGCAGCCGCCACGGCCTGCAGTGCCAACGCTCCAAACTCGTGTTTAGTCAAACCCCTGGACAGAGGAGTGAGGGGCGGGGGGCGTTGGGAACTACAGTGAAACGGCATTGTTGCTGTCTCACTGATTTGAAATGAAATCCGGAGTGGAGCAAATAGGCACTTTTTAAGGTGAAAGATATTTTGATATTTTTTTGGCCGATGGCGATTTTCCTTTGTTCTACAGTCAGTTAGACTAAATCACACTTAATGCCTTGTGGACAGTGTCAGGGGTCCAGCCTTTTGTTAACCAAAGCTGTTCTGGTCCTCTGGGTCCATCTAATAGAGATGAGATGATGAGAGTGTGTCCTCTCTGGTGCCTCATAGAGAAGATCTAATAGCAAATAGCTATCTGGAAGTCTGGGTAATGGAAGTTAATTTTGGTATGGGATGGTGGTTAAAGGGGCAGAAGGCTTGTTTTTATGTATAATACTGAACTGCTTCATCATGCGAGGTCTTTGGGGTCAACAGCACACACAAGCGCATGTTCTGTTTGTGTTCAGTCAAGGACGGGTGGCTTGATCAGTGGTCGTCATTGACTGTCAAAAGCACGTGGCAGGTAGAAGGGGTCAGTGAGTCCCTTTGTCTTCTTTTGCATGTTCATGGGGATGGGGGGGTAGCTCCAAGTGGAACGCCAAAAGTGGAACACTCGCTCCGATAAACTCATAGACAAAACGAGCAAGACAAATTAACAAATCGAACCAACTGTTCTGATGCACCTAAAGGTTGTGAGTTTAGTCCAGTTGCTCTGGAGAAGAGCATCTGTGAAATGACAGATAATATAAAAGTATTAAAGTAATGTAATGTTTTTCCTCCCAGTATTATCATGCCTACAATATATTCCTTTATATTTAATTACCTTGATTGTTTACAGGTTTCAATGTATTTATGTATGTAAAGGGTGTCACATATATTGTCATACTTTACTCTGCATAATAAGTTGTGTGATCCTGTCCAATAATGGTACCTATAGCCCTGTGTGTTTTCACATCAGGAATGATTTGCCTTCGCCCACGCACCTCCAGCTACCTTGCCATTTCTCCGGGATGGTAGAGTTCCAACACGTTTCACAATCTGCCTTCTCAGTAAGACGCTTCGGGCCAGTCCCTACCACTGCTATGCTCACGCCTAGGCACATAACTGTTTGACAGACATTATTATTTTAAGAGGCCTTTGAAGTTGCCTGGATGAAAGGCCAGGTTAATCCTTTGTGTTAGCTTTGGTGAAGCTATGTTTGTCTGGAGGCTCTATAGCATAGCCATTTTTTATGTGCTCTTGTATTACAATCAGAGAAATCCGATAAGTTCATAGCTCGGGTCTGTTGCTGGGACCCCTTAGACACACAACAGCACCCTAATAATAGGTTCCAGCGAGTGCTTATAGACACATGCCGCTAGACCCTGACAGTCACAGACACACACACGTGTCTGCGGATCAAATGGTGGGCAGACTTGCCGAGGCATTTGACATCGGTGGGGCTAAAGGTAAAGAAAGCAGTTTGCCAGCCAACGCTCCTATTTTCTAGATTTTGTTTTGTTTTGCTTTGATTATGCCCCAGAGACGGCACAAAACAAAATAGAACCCCATGGGATTGCTCCCATGACAACAGCAAATATCTCCAAATAATACAAAGAGGTTTTTTTTTTATTTGCTTGAACCATGTATCAACATGTCACTTCAGTTGATCTGAATGTGAAGTGTATGTAAGTGGTAGGCTTTGTAAGTGGTGTAGTTGTGACAGAGGTTTGTCATTAGGCAAAATGTTTCCAAAGAGTGGCCAAACATAATATTTTTTAGTTCGCTCTAAACATTTTTTATGCTGTTTGTCTTTTTTGAGGAGGAACAGGGTGGACAAAGCAGCTCGGAGTATTTTTCCGGACGGGGCGAAACCCTAGACCCATTAAACAGCTCAGCAATAACAAAGAGGACCGCCCTTCAAAAGATGTGAGTTACCATCCAACACAAAACTTTTTCCAATGCTGGGAACGTGACAATAAAGAGAGCTTAGACAAAAACACACACACACACACTTCAGAAGGTCGGTCTCTTTTGCTCACAGCTGTTACCGTGTTTTTCACAGCGTAAAGCAAGCAAGCGCCCAGGTCGACCCCAGAAACCCTAACCCACTGAACAAAAACTACGGCAAGCCGGAGGCACTGAGCCTGTCCAGTTCGTCCGCAGCGGCGCAGGGAGATGTGGTGCCACCACTCTCCGGTCCCAGGGATGTGGGTGGGCGCGTGGTTGTCGGTGGGCTCCTGGGGGGCATGGTGGCGAGCTCCGCGGGCGCCTGCCTGGAGGGGGGAGAAGGTGAAGTGCTGGCGCCTCGCTCCAGACCCAGGAATGAGCGCTCGGGGACCGCAAGCCGGAAAGTGTCTGCCAACCCACAGCAGCAGGAGAGCAACAGTGACCCCACCACCTCCACCACCACCACCGTTCCCCCACAAGCCCAGCCCTGCGTGGGGGATGACAGCAGCAGCAGCAACAACAACAGCGGCAGCCGCAGGAGCAGGAAAAGAGCCATCTGCCTACAGGCGGGCCTGCTTAAGCAAAACGCAAAGCGTCTCTGCGTCAGAGGGAGTTCAGAGCCAACCACAGAGGTGCAGCAGCAGTCTGACAGCTCCAAGAGGGCCTCAACAAGGAGCTCCGTGCCTGGACCCTCTCCCTGTTCGCCACCACCACCACCACCACCTTCTCCGCAGCTATTGGAGTGTGTGCTAGAGGTGGAACAAGAGGCGGAACATGGTAATCAGTCCGGGCGACTCCCCCTCCGCGTCAGTAACGCGGAGCAGACAAACTCGAGCAGGCTGGCCGCAAGTCTGAGAGGCCTATCTGTCAAGCCTGTATCCTCTGGCTCCTCTATTGGTTCCAGACTTGCCGCCAAGGAGGAGAAGGAGGAGCGGGAGGAGGAGGAGGGGGGGAGGCAGAGCGCAGCCAGAACATCTCGACTACGGCGGCCCAAAAAGTCCTGAGGGAGCTGGGCCTGCTGCAGTAAAGATGCCTGACGCCACGCAAAATGGATGTTGCTGCATGTCTCTGCACACTGCGCTTTGTCTCTGATGCACCCACACAGTCATGGAATCTCTCTCTCCCTCTCCCTTTCACACACACACACACTTACTCAGTCTAAATGTCTCTCGTGCACAATCAGTATCATACGTTTTCCCTGTCTTTGTCATATTACTTTAGTCTGGAATGGGAGTCTACATGAGTTGGTTCCAACAAATTGTAAATGAGAAACGTAAATAAATAACAACGCATTCACACATACTCAAAACATTAAACCGTGTACTGTGAAGAACTAAAGACTTAATCTTCTACTGAAGATTTGAATTTCAGACTACTAGGAGCCACGGAGGACGCCCATGGCAAGAAGCCCAAATCACCCTGGCTCCATGTGTCTGAAATATCAAATCTTCAGGCTTTAGCAGAGATCTATGATTGATTTCTGTGTGTTTTCACATACAAAAAATGCCTTTAAGTAGTTTTCGTCTGTTGCCCTGGAGCCAACTTATTTGCTCGTCATGGCGATCAGGATAGGATGGTTTGTTTGTCTTTGTTGTTGCCAAACAATTTTTGTGAGAAGACGTAGTTCCGTTTACGCTTATGATTAGAAGTCAACATTCCACTTGCATGTCACACACATCATTTCTCATAAACACATGACGGTACAAACAACCTCTGTCTTTTTTACCCATACATTTGTACTTACATCATGCAAGGGCATCTGGCTGTAATTAATTAGAGTGGCACACATACTATCTGTAACCAACTATTTTGATTGTTTATGTAATAAAAAAAATGCTGAAAGTTTTTTTCTTTGTAGTCAAACCCTTTGCAAACTAACCAGTATACGAGCAATTCATGCATGCACAAAATCTATAGCGGTGCGGTTTTCTTCCAATGTGACAAATTGGTCTGGCCTGTCTCTTGGGTTCCCCTTGAGCTGTTTGTGTATACAACAAAAATTCAAATCACTGTCATTCAAATGGTATCCACTCAAAGCAACAATAAGTGGCATCAGTAAAAAAGAAGTTCTGCAGTAACAGATATACAATTAAGTTACCTGTTGCTTTTCTTCTGCTTAATGTTTCTTACTGTTGTTAGGAGGGAAAGTTCTGGTCAATCATGGCCTTAGTGCTGTTAGCACTATATAAATAAAATTTAATTGAACACAAAGATGGGCAACTTGCCATATAGGGAGTGCAATAAATCTCCAAAAGTGCACAACAAATGACAAATCCATTTTGAACAACTTTTAATTCTCTTTTCATACAAAATATTTAATAAATATGACTTCAAAAAAAAAAAATATTGCCAGGAACACCTCAAAAAAAACATTCTGAAGTTTTAACACTAATGTCAAAAGTTGAACACAAAATGTCAATGTGGTTTCAAAGGATTTTTACAAATGAACGAAATATGATGGTTTGCCTTTTTTTTTTTTTTAAATGAAGAGCCTTTTAAAAAAAAAAAAAACAACACACACAACAGTCCATGTACACAGCAAAAAAAGAGCGTATAACAGACTACCAAAGAGCAAGGCAGTTTTCTACAGTGTTCCCATTGGCCCCTTTACTGTTCAAGTATTCAATGCCTAGCTTATGACGTCATGCAATCTAAAGCCAGAGAAGTGAAATGGTGCAGCATAGTGAAGCATGTGTTACCTCAGGCACAAAGCAGACGGACAGTTTTGCTTGTCATGGGGTTTGTCGTGAGTGGGCAACCAATAAGCTGCTGAAGATTATTGTTCCCTTAAAGCAATTGCCGTCTTATATTTGTGGCAAGCAATCTGTCTGCCACTGCGTTATAAGTAAAAACGGCAAAGCAGCCATTTTCTGTTGATTATTTTTCCTTTCTCACTTGCTTTTCGTACTTAAAAAAAGAAGTCCTGACAATATGAATGTGAAAGATAGACCTTTTACACATCTGATTTTTTTTTGTATAAAGACCAAGACGTTTGGTCTTTTATAAATTTTGGCATTTTGAAACACAAAACAAAGTTGTCATCAAAAATAAAAAAAAAGCTGTAAGCTTACAAAGCTATCAAAACCTTCAAACCTAGACAGTACATATAAATAAAAAAGGAATGGTATTTTAAGGCTCTTGATTATTAAGTTAATAAATCAAATATACACAGTGATTAATTGGAAAATGTACATATCTACACAAAATGATCTAGATTGACACTTTGAAATTCTTCATATGGCAGCGACTGCTGACAGACCCAACCCGCCCCAAGAAAAAAAATAATAAATAATAAAGTTTTTTTTTTTTCATTATTATTTTCATTTCTGATGGTTGCTGTGGTGTGAAACTGTAAGGGCACTTTCTGTACGTAACCATGGTGAACCAATCAGAGAGCCCTTCTACGTAACCTGGACTCTCCATGTCCTTTTAGCTTTTTGTCAAAATAAACAATATATATATAAAAAGTAATACTTGCAAACGTGTTGCAAAATACACTGTGTCAGGGGTATAATGTCAAGATACACTCACATATCCGCCTGTTCAATGTTTGAAATGTGGCAGGAGGGTACTTGAAACTATTTTTTTTTTTGCATATATGTGAAATGCAGCACTTGGTAATCCGGCCAACCACAGCAACTATCAATAGCCAGTGTAAACCAGCTTGTCAAAACTTAAATTAACACAGGGATTCTATGCAAATAATAACCTTAGAGTCAAGAATATGACGAAACAGTTTAAGAACTACACATCCCCTCATACCCTTGGCCTCGTCCCAATTGCCAAAACATGGAACAGGAAGGCGGAATTGGGTTTTCCGGGGGCTTGTAGGGTTTTGGTTTTTGCATGACAACACAGTTGCCTGCTATACAATATAGTCCACCCTGTTTAAGCTCTGTGCTGTTTCCAAGTCTCTGTTGTCTTGCTTATTAGTCCAGTTTGGGTTTTTATTGGATGTGCGCTCTTCCCTCTCCACAAGCGTGTAGGCCGGTTGCTTGGTGAACCGGGCCTTCTGCAGGTGCTTGTCCACGTCCTCATCCTCCGCCTCGGGGTTGTGTGTCCTAATTTTGGCGATTATGGAGTTCTTGCCCTCATAGTCTTTTATAGCCACGGTGTGGGCGCCGTGCTTCTCGATGGGATTCTTGATCTGGTTGAGTTGCTCACGCACGTTGTTGGTCGTGTTGTCCTCGGCAGCTGCTGAGGCTGCCGTGTTGCCATGGCTGCTCTGTTTTCGGCGGCGACGGATGCACCAGAGGAAGGCAGAGGCCAAAGCCAGAATCCAGACGACAATGAAGATGGAGCTGAGCAAGGGGACCAGGTAGTCTGAGGAAGACACAGATGCATTCAGTATTGACTCAAACTGCCATTTATCACAGCTGAAATGTCTGCTACAAAACAGAGATGACCTCAGCTTTCATTTTAATATCAAGGTTACCAGTGTAGACATCAGGCCTGACGTACAAAACTGCCCTGGTGCCTGCTCTGACAGATACATAGTTGGAAGCCAAATTATAGTGCATTCCAACGGTAATCAGGAAAATTACTTTGAGCATGAATAAACCCCAGAGTTAACATAATTAAGAGGGGATGTGATCCTAATGTCTCATTTTAACCTCGCTCACTAGGAAAAAAGAATTTGCTTTGTGACAAGCTGGCGACTAGCAGTCTGGGAGCGGGAGGTCTACTGCTGCCATTTTGATAAATGACACTACTGAGGGTGACCCAAGCGTCCAATTGAAGCCCTCTCCAGCTGGCAGGCCCAGGCCCAGACTTCTCTCTGCATAAGCCTGCAGCAACAGGGCTCCTCCGAGAGAGTAGAGAGTGAGGCTCCGCTCAAAAAGAGAGAGAAAATGACCTGGCCGTGACTGAGGAGGAGAAGGAGGTGGTCTACTCTGAGGGGCCAAGGCCAGGGTTTCTAAAAAACACCCCGGGGGCCCTGGGAGAACATTACCAGAGGCCCCCGCTCCGCTCGGCACTCTCTGTTGTTCTTCCAAAGTTGTGGGTGCCTGCCTAGAACTTGCCAAAGGCGTTAGACCACAGTAGGGGGGTTCTCACCGGTTTTGCTGGGTCTCCGGTGCACACGGACTTCTGTGATGGCAGCGATGATGGAGTTGTTGCCATTCCTCTTGCTCACCAGGTCGATGATCCAGTCGGTGATCTCTTTCACAGGGCTCCGGTCCATCCTGGGCTCATCAGTTGACTTAAGAGAGAGGAATAAGAAAGTGGACTTTGAGGGGAGAGCAATCTTGGCAGCACTGTCTGCTGTAGAGCAACATGATTCTCTTTTTACGCTCCTATGGTGTTTTGTTTTACTCGCTTGGCCACTTTGTCTTTTTGAGGGAGTAAAAAAACTCCACAAATTGTGCCACAAAATCATGTCCAATCCATGCAGAGAAGACCTCAGAAGTCTTCACAGCACTCAAGAGAATTTATTTCCTATTGCCCATCCCGGCCCCTCTATACTGACACACACACATATATACACACATATACACACATATATATATATACACATACACACACACACACACACACACACAATGGACTTACAATGCTGACGTGGATCTCGTTGCTCGCTGAAGGCGACGGCTCACAGGTGATGGTCACCGAGTGCTCTACGGACAGGTTTCTCACCAGGTAGAGATTCCTCAGCTCGTTGCAAATGTTCTCAATGCTCTTGCCCTAGACGACACAACAGAAAGCCACAGTTAAGTTTTCAGAGCACTCAAACATTACGATATAACCTTTCAACTTTGGCTTTGTTTTGTTTCCCCCCACATTCACAGCCTGTTTTACCCAGTCACTGGGGTAAGCTTTTGGTTTTAAATGAATTGGGATGTACTGGGCTTTTGAAGGGAAAAGCCCGCTGGGAGAGTGGTTTCAAAGCATTCAGAGGGAGAGCGAGGGCATGACAAACAAGAGACACGGAATCGGGCGATGTGACCGAGTTAACAAAAACTGAAACACAATTGAGTTATTAAAGATGAGGCTGAGGATGATGGAGCCCAAATGAAAGACAGGCAGACATGAGGGCTACTCTCTCTGTCCAGTCACCACACTCGGCACGCTCAAAGGCAGCACTGCTTATGCCATGGTCACAGGCCGTTGACAGGCCGACCACAGGCTCACGCATTTGTCACTGTCCTCAGTCACGCCCGCTCGACATCTCCTGCCAGCCAATTATGACTGGTTGGTGTAGAGTCGCCCATGGTCACTTACAGAGACTCAAGCTCACGGGATATTGGCATTGAGTAGGGAGGGTGGTGGGGTGGGATTATGGGTTTGGTATGCCCCGGGATGCAGTCACGGGATATTAGCGGAGGAATGCTGTAGCCCAGGGACGAGGGGTCTGGAGACAGGACAAAAAGAAAAACACAGGCTTCGGAGACGGGACGAGGAGATGGGGAGAGAAAGAGAAAGAGGGGGGAGAGAGAGAAAGAGGGGGGAGAGAGAGAAAAAAACGGGGGAGAGAGAGAGAAGCCTCTGCTTGGCTGGAAAACTTTCCCCACGAGGCACATCCCGGGGTCTTAAGAGAACCTGATCTTCCATGGCCCACTACTCCGCATGCACTATTGAATTAGGGCAGTGGGGAGGAGGGAGAAAACAGGAGGAGAGAGAGGATGTGGCCACAATTCCCATAATTCAATCTCTCTCTCACCCTCCCTCTTTCTCTCTTTCTATACCCCTCTATCCTTCTATCCCTCTCTCCTTCTCTGTGTGTCTCTGTCTGCAGCTATGACTCACCTCAGGAGGCATGATGTCCTTGTTGAATGTGAATATGATGTTGGCACAGCTGTTGTCTTGGTAAGCGGAGCCGGGGTGGCATTTGGAGGGTGGCGGCGATGCGACGCTGGGCCAGCACTCTCCCAGGTCGGGGCACGGCTTTTTGAAACACTGGTCCTCCTTAATGGGCATGCACTGCTGACCCATGGGGCACCCTCCTCTGCCTTTACCGCTGATCCGACAGGACCTGGGGCCGCACCACATCTGCACAACAAAGAAGACAAAGATAAAAGTAAAAGGCAAGGCAAGTTTATTTATATAGCGCATTTCATACACAGGGGTAAGTCAATGTGCTTTACATAAACAAAAGCAAAGAATAAAACGACTATCTGCCTCCCACTGCGCCCACATTTGATCATGTTAGAGTGACTGAGGAGGAGATGCTTGAGAGACAATGAGAGTGGCTGTCTGACGTACCCTGGTGCAGATGACTTTCCCACTCATGCACTGGCAGGTGTTGCAATCCTCCTCCCACTTCCTGCCGTCCGTCATGACATGTCCATTGATAAGGCAAGGCTGACCGGTAACTGAAAACAAAAACATGGCTGTTAAATTAAGCATAGCACAAGACGGTGGCAGAGACCGGCACGTCGCACATACACTTGCCTGGTCACCTGAGACCCAAAAAAGTGCTACTGCAACTAATGTTATTGGAAGATGCGCTTGAACATGGAACCCATTAATAGCCAAGAACCACAATGAAAACCATGAGATCAGTGATGCCCACCTTCCTGACACTGTATTCCGGTGCGTCCAGATGGACACAGGCAGCGATAGCCGTTGATCTCGTCCACACAGGTGGAGCCAGGAGCACAGGGAGAAGACTGGCACTCGTTTATGTCTGAAAAGGAAAGGAGTCAAGGAGGTAAGGAGGTGATTATTAGACACACCTTACTGAACAATCACCAACACTCAACCACCCACATTATCAATTGTCCTCAACAGTCAGGGCTGAGAGCAAAGTCAACAGGGTGCTAAAGAGCTCTACTGAAGTGAAAAAAGTGTTGTTGACATAATCTAGATCATTTGTCATCTGAAATTTCTAATTTTCCCACCATTGATCGAGATTCTCAGTGTGGAAATGTCACACCATCCCACACTGTTGGAAATTAAAATTAAAGACTAGTGAACTAGCTGAACAAGTCTGACACTCCCAATCCAGACATGCAGTGCGGCGCATACCGAAGGCCTGGGAAACAAAATCAAACGTACCATTTAAATTGGCTCCTTGTACATGTCTGTTACCACAAACATTAGCCTAGAAATCTAGACGCACCCTAGCGGCGGCAAATTAATTTGCTCAGCCTGTACGTCTAGTATCAAACCATAGGGATTTCTATTGGCTGACGCCGTGGACGTCATCCAATCACAGCGCTCTATTTTGTTAGAGTCTTAAGGCGGGCTTAACAGAAAGACGACAGTCCTGCGACGGTAGCAACAAGGAAGGTGGCTATGGCGAACGAAGAGCGGTTGTTTGAATCGGCGTTGGCGTCAACTTTGGAGGAGTTGGACAACACAATGCACTTAAGTCATTTCTTTCGAAGAAGGATGTATTTGCCGTTTTGCCAACCGGATACGGTAACTGTTTTCATCGCTCTGGCCACGTCATCCTGCTCTTTGTTCTGATTGGTCGTAGCGCTGGCCTATTGCATGCCTAGGCAGTTTGAAAGACAATTCTCTGCCCGCCCCTTGGATTAAGCGAGGTGAATGGTTCAATTCCAGACTATACATTTCAATGATATAGGATGGCCTGCCAGGCTACACAAACATGCTATTCAAAAAAAAAAACTGTCACAGACAGACAGGTTGTAAAAAAAACAAACTCCTAATAAAAAGCCGTATACCCACTGATGGGTTTGGTTGGGAACGCCTGGAGACTGCAGACGAGTAATGGTTGGTCTCGTAAGCCTGCGTTCCCTCGTCCCCCCTCCAGAGGCGGAGAAGGTGTGGTGGCCTGGGGAGAGCCGGAGTACCATAGAGCAGCACTGCGCCGCACTGGGGGTTTGGCGAGCGGAACTAATTGGATGGCTAGACCTTCCATTTGCGTTCTCCTATGGCTATGGCTGTTCCCTAGTCCCCCTGCAAGAGCTGCCTTCATAACGGAGCATCGTCCAGCACTGGGATAGAGGAGGGATCCGACATGGATGATCGGCTGATCCTAGAGGATCATCAAGCCATTTGCCAGAGGGGGACAGTGGAGTGAGGGTGGGGGGCGAGGGGGTAGGAAAGGGGACAGTGACTCGAGGGGAGAGGGGAAGGCTGGGACTTACTTATGCGACAGTCTGGACCGGCGAACCCCGGGGCGCACTCACAGCGGTACCAGTTGTCTCCGTCCACACATGTTCCACTGTTATAGCTGAAAAGGGAGAAGGAGACCAGGGTCAGTCCCAGTTCAGCAGCACCACCCAAAAGACACACACACACACACACACACGCACACAGCGCCAAAGTCAAAGTACAGTGTGAATAATCCTCCTGATGGATTTGAAGGAAACTAAATTGAACATGCTCCCTCTGACCACAAGAGTTCAAAAGCATGAGTCATACTAAAGTGTCAAACGTTTCTGCTTTTACTCTGGAATCCCCCCCCATCCTTTCCCTTGGAGGAAAGGAACACCACCATTTATTTACCTAGTTAAAGGACGTATGAACATGCACCCACGAGCAGCAAACTGAAAAGGCCTGGAGGGCTTGAGAGCAGTTGAACTGTAAGTCATGAGCAGAGTGCACAATGGAGCCGCCCGCTGCTGACTCGGAGTGCACCCTTGGAATGACAGTGGGGAAGGGAGGGGCCGCTTCCCAGCACCGCCACACTGCACACTGCAATGCACCGACTGTGAGAAAACAGTGTGCAGCTGCAGCCTTGTGTTTACAGGAGCTAAATGCTCTAGGAAATGTTTTGCCTGGACTTACCATGGGTGTGGATTGCAGTCGTTGGTATCTGAAAGAGAGAGAGAGAGAGAGAGAGAGAGAGAAAGGGAGGGGAGAGAGTGGGAAGGAGTGAAAGAAAGAAAGAGAGAGTAAGTTTGTTTTATTTCACACACGTATGACTTGAGACGACAAGATCACAACAGAGAACACGTCTGTGCCTGTGCGGATGGAATGGCTGATAATTCCTTGTCATTAACAGATACTGCATTCTGTTCCTCTCTGCTTCTGAAATGGGTTTTTATTTAACCCCTCCCTCCACCTCTCCCCTCCCCTGTTTCCCCTTCAGAAATGGTTAGGAATCCATATTTGCCCCAGTGCAGGCACACTAGGATGCCGGAGTACAGCAAGAGAAGAAGGAAGGGAAAGAGGAGATCGGAGGGGAGGGGGGGGAATGGGGCAGGGGTGGAGAGGGGAGGGGGAGAACATCTGTCTCCACTTTCCTCATTTCAAACTTTTTCCCTCTCTCTCTCCTTTTCTCTCTCTTTCTCTATCTCTCTCTGTCTTTCTCTATCTCTCTCTCATATGGCCAGCAGCAGTCTACAGCGTCCAGCCGGTATGTGTGTGAGAGAGAGGGAAGAGAGATGAAGGGGAAAGACAGAGGGCATGAAAGAAAAATAGCGAGGGAGAAGAAAAGAAATGGAAGAAAAAACAAACACAGAGAGGGACTTTCGGCTGAAGTAATAAAGGTTACTCGGCCACCTCCTCCTGTCTAGTTTTGTCTCCGCTCTTTTCCCCACTCTTACACTCCACCCAGCCAACCCTACTGGTCCCTCACCCTCCATTTCCCTCAGTGAAACTGGACATCATCACCTTACTCATAAATACTCTCACCTGCCTCATTGGTCAGATTAGAGGTGTCGTGTGTGTGTGTGTGTGTGTGTGTGTGTGGTGGGGGGTGGGGTATCTACTATGTGTGTGTTGGGCTGGGTGTACTGTATGTAGCCATGTTCCTGAGCTGAGATGCACTCACTCTCTGTGCAGGTGAGGCCCTCCCAGCCCTCCTTGCAGACGCAGGTGAAGGAGTCTCCGCTCACCACACACGTCCCTCCGTTCTCACAGGGGTTGGGCAGGCAGCTGCTGTTCTTTGCTGCAGAAGAGAAAGAGAGGGGGGAGAGGAGATGAGGGGAAGGGTGGCACTCTGGTGGAATTTAAATCCAGATCATGAGAACCGTGACCCAAAAACTCAACTCGCAACATTATTATTATTAAAAAAAAAAAAAAAAAGTTCTCAATAACAGTGGCTGCAGATTAATTACAAGAAAGCCGGGGGAGACAAAAAGAAAACGGGGGAAAAAAACAGTTTTTATTTTTGAGAATCAGTGGTCCCAAACGCCCCAAACTTTGGCGGAGATAACCTGTCTGATCAGGCTTTTGGGACAGATTAGTGTCAGCGCTTGCTGGCTCTGATGAAAAGGGAACGGGGCGGAGTGTTGATGGAGGGCGAGATAAGAATCCAGTGCGGGCATCTCCGTGGCCAGTACCCGCCGGCTTCACCTTACGCTGCCCTCAAACAAGAGTTTCGTATGACAGGCAGGTGTTGAGACTCTGCAATCCAACACCTTGCTCTTGCTCTTGCACTAGCGGAACACTTTCAGCTAATGCCCTTAAAGCCTCTAAATGCTGTCTAATCGGTTTAAAGGGCATCCTCGTTGTTAAAACTCACAGGAATGTCTTCGGAGCAATGCTGTCAGTTTCCTCTCTCCAAAAACACATCTTCTCTCCGGGCATGAGTGTGTTTAATGGCACCGTTAAAGGTCATGGCCTCTACCGAGGAGGTCGTTGTGTTGTTTACAGTATGTTGAAGGACAGTTGTGCGAAACTCACCGATGTTGCAGGTGGCGCCCTCCCAGCCCGGGGAGCACTTGCAGGTGAAGTTGTCCCCCTCATCCAGGCAGGTGCCCCCGTTGTTGCAGGTTGCCTCATCGCACTGGCTTTCACCTGTGGTGATGCCACAACAGTCAGGTTTTCGTAACAACAGAACACACACACACACACACTGTATACACAAACATACTCCTTTGCATACACACACTACACAAACATACCTACACACACACCCAGGGAGAAAGGAGGCTAAAGAACATAGGGCGGGGAAGAGAGAGGGGAAGGAGAGCTTTCTTACGGGAGTGGCAGGTTTTTCCCTTCCAGCCATTCCTGCATTCGCAGTAGAAGTCGTTCACCAGGTCTTGACATGTCCCTTTATTAAGGCAAGGGTTCAGGCGGCAGTCGTCAATGTCTGCAAGAGAAGGAGGTACAGAGGGTGAGAAAAAGTATGCAAGAGATAAGTACTTCTGTAACATGCACAAATCACCACAACAAGTACATCCTGTGAAATCCCAGCACAGAGATACCAGTGAGGAGATCAATCACTGATTTCGCACTGGTCTCCCTCCCAGCACAGAGCAATACTAGTGAAGAGATCAAACTCACTGATTTCGCAGTGGTCACCCTCCCAGCCGTCGGCACAGATGCACTTGTACACGCTGACTTTGTCGATACACGTTCCACCGTTTTCACACGGGTTGCTTTCGCAGTCGTTAATGTCTGGTTAAAAAAAGAAAAAGAGTGTGGGAGAGATGAAAATTTGGATGCATATCCGACCAAGGTTGTTTAGAACATATGAAGGTGTGTCTCAAATATTGTTTGGGTTAGGGCAGTGCTGTTGACATGTCCATAAACCACTGTAATGTGAAATGTCCTGTCTTCACATTATATCAAAGTTAAAAATCCCCCTTCAGTTAGACCAATAAAGACTAACAGCTACCACACCTCTCCCCTTGCACATCCAGTCAATAGTGTTAGTTTGTCTTACTATTTAGCATTCAATTGTTTGTTTTTGTTTTTCTATCTTACTCTCGTCAGTTGTTTATTTATTTATTTGTTTGTTTGTTGGGCTTACTCTCGTGACAGTAGGTGCCCCTGAAACCCTCCTGGCACTCGCAGGTGAACTGCCCGCCAGCCTGACTCCGGCATCGTCCGTGGGGACCGCACACGTTTGACGAGATGTAGCGTACGCCCTCGGGGGTGCTGTTAGACTTCACCGCAACTGTACAGCTGTCAATGACTGCGTGGGGGAAAAAAACGAGAACAGAAGCATTGTGATGTTCAGTCGCACAGAGAGAGAGAAAGAGAGAGAGCGAGCAAGAAAGAAAGAGAGAGAACAAAAAAGAGACAGAGAGAAAGAAAGAAAGAAAGAAAGAAAGAAAGAGAGAGATTAAGACAAAAGGCATACACGCATGAGGCCTCCGATGTGCAACAGAGCATTTTGCTCGTCTGTGTTTGTTATTGTTCTCCCTAATGTTCTGTGATGGCGAGACCACTATAATCCTCAGAAACGGGGAAGCAAAGCAGGATGATGCTTTTTTGATGCTGTTACGGCTTCTTGGACAATTTGGGATCTTTTTCGGGATGGTTTTTGCTGTTAAAATCTACCCAGTCTGTTCTTGGAAAGTGTGAGATGGTGTGACATGACTCTGTTCAAAAATGTCTAGTTCGTAGCCACTGCCAAGCGGACTTAAACACCGCTGAACTTAGAGAGAGGTTAGACCAACCGCAGTGCTCAATATCACACACACACACCTGTATACACATTGACACATGCACATAATCTTTTTCTCCAATACACACTCATCCACACACACACACACACACACACACACACACACACACACACACACACACACACACACACACACACACACACACACACACACACACACACACACACACACACACACACACACACACACACACACACACACACACACACACACACACACACACACACACACACACACACACACACACACACACACACACACACACACACACACACACACACACCAAAAAAACAGGGAATCCCACCAAGTCATTACCAAACCGAGAACACACACAGAGCTGTGAATAGTTTGCCAGATTTTCAGGAGAGCTGGGGCAAGAGAGAGAGGAAGTGGGGGAAGGTTGGGGGGTGGGGTTGGGGGGGTTAGAGAGGGCGGCTGTCCAGAGGGGTTACTGTCAAAAAGCCCGTCCTGGCAACAAAGGCCTGAAAGCCTCATGAAAGTGAATCTGAGCCCTCCTTTTCACTGATGTCTCCCCTGGGGGAACACGCAGTCTCCACTAAGCTAGCCTTACTCAGCAACTACACAATGACCTGCTACAAGGAGATCACTTTACAGAACGCCAGAGAGAGGGGGTGAGTCCGAGAGATAGAAAGAATAAAAGAAAGAAAGAAAGCAGGGTGAAGGAGATACAGAGAAAAGAAAAGAAAGAATGAGAGTGCGATAGGGATGACAAAAAAAAAAAGAAAGGACACCATGTGCGGATAGGGGGCGAAAAAGGTACACAGGGTAAAAGAGAAGATGAGAGCAGCTGAAAAGAGCTAGAATGAGAGAGAAAAGGGGTGAGTGTGTACAGTAGTTCTTACCTTGGCAAGCCGTGGTGCGGCAATGGTCTTTTAGGTGCGAGCAGTTCTTGCCCTCATAGTCGTCTGTGCACTTGCAGAAGTAGTCAGAGGCTAGGTTAAAACATGGGGCTCCGTTCTGACATGGATTGGGCTCGCAGTAATCGATGTCCAGCTGGATCGGGGAAAGGGGGGTGGGGGTGGGGGGTGGAATGGGGTACAAGATAAATAAATAAAAATGTGAGTGAGTGATGGAGGGAAGTGATATCCAACATTTTTGGAGGCTGAGGAAAGGCAGCACAGCCCACAGCATCCTCCCTACAGGACCTGCCAGGAAACGGAGCACTAAACGCCCCGACGAAGGAAAATAAATAAAAGGCAGATCTTTGAGAAAGCAGCCAGAAGCACAAGAAAGAGGAAAAAGGCAGAACAAAGCGGAGACAGAGAGAGTAAAAGAATAGAGTCAGGATTAAGGCACATCTTTTGCCACCTATAATTACATGGGACCTTTATTGGAAAGAGGGAGAGGAGAGATGGGGTACACGTTTTAGTGTTGCTCACCTGACACAGGTTACCTGAGAAACCAGCCAGGCACAGGCACTGGAAGCCGTTGACCTCGTCCTGACAGCGGCCACCGTTCAAGCACGGACTGCTGGCGCATTCATCGATGTCCTTCTCGCAGTTCTCCCCAGAGTAGCCTGGGGGACAGACGCAGCGGTAGCCATTGACCAAGTCCTGGTGAAGAAATTAGGAGACATACACATAAGTAGGAAGACTGGTTAGTTAGCTTTGCCTATCCACAGCAGAGAGCTGACCAGGCAAACCCTGGCCGTTTATAGACTTGGACATACGCAACGAGGATGTGGAAACAAGACTGCTGCCATGAGTGCAAATCCCAAACGAAAGGATCCTGCACTTTTTAGAGGCAGCAACTAATTCTTCAAGACAAACGATAAAAACAGCAGTTGCTGGTCTATGAAAACAAGTACGCCAATAACAACATGTGTAGACAAATATTACAAGAGGAGGAGGATACTAGCTGTGATTTGAGGAATGCGAGTCTTGGAAAAGTACGGGAAGAGGAGAAACAAAAACTCGGGGGAGAGTTTGGGAGTGGACGTTGTAAAGGCGCCCTAAT
>NW_027468620.1:10370533-10423033 GCF_046254945.1 Alosa pseudoharengus | reverse complement strand
TCTCCGCTTCTCATATGACTCTAAATACAGCTCCAGCGTCTCCACCACGGGCCCACTAAAAGCAGAGGGGCTGACTCAAGTGGAACTCGACGACACAACAGCCCCACGGATGGACCTCAACACGCTTCTCCTTACAAGAGCACTTGGGAAGACCTCTCACTGCGTTTTGAGGGTTACTGATTGACACAAAGAGTATCCACACTTATATATGCAGGCGCACACACACACACACACGCACACACACGCAATTCACCTCTGTCAGTTCAGAGCGGAAAGAGTCCTTGAATTGTGCGCTCGAGGCATAAAGCGACCAAGCTTTGAGATCCAAATCCACTGGCCTGAGCCGAGGAGCTTTTCCATGCTTTTCCAACAGCAACACGGCGAAGGGTTCCACGTTATGAAACACCATGTCAGTCATGAGTAAGTAATTACTTAACGTCGTGTAAGACCATTAGCATTACCCTAGCAGCTGACAGGAGTAATGCCTTGAAATGTTCATCCAGTTGTACAATACAAGTCCTGCAGTTGACCTCACTAAAACTGGCTTTTTTTCAATTGTACGCAACATTGCCAGTTACTGGCATCTGTGCATTCAGTGCCTCATTCATTCAGACACAGGACAAAAGTCCACCATGTGTGTGTGTGTGTGTGTGTGTGTGTGTGTGTGTGTGTGTCCGTGTCACAGTAAGGGCTTGAGGTCTTGTGTGTACACCATTAAGGTGAGAACAGGAGGGCAAATACCTCTCTCGCAGTTGACTCCTGAGTAGCCCTCAGAGCACGAGCACTGGTACTTGTCCGGCCCTGTGTTGCTGCAGGTCCCTCCGTTCTGGCATGGCTGCCGGGTTGCACAGGTGTTCAGGTCTGTCATGGGGGGGGGTCGGTGGAGGGGGGTGAGGGAGAAAACGGAGTTGTCAGACAAAGACATAGTGGCTGCTATAAATAGCTTTTACGGAAGGTGGTGACCGGTGAAACCTTCCCTGGATGTTCCCGGCTCAGACTCACTAAGGTCACCGAGCCATTGTTTAACCTCTTACATTAATAAGCTGACTGGCAAAGTACTTTTGAGAATTTTTTTTTTTTTAATTATTATTCAGCCTGCTCTCCCTTCACCACAGAGTCTGAATGTTATCAGGTTGAGAAGAACTGGTTACAGGAAGTAGAGTGTCCGAGAGCCATTGAGACCTTGGCGGGAGCAATGGCGTAATCAGGGACATGTACCTTTGTCACAGAGCTGTCCACCCCAGTTGGTGTCACAGAGGCACTGCCACGGCTCGATACAGGTCCCATGCTGGCATCCTGGGTGAGGCTTGCACTTGTCACAGAATGGCCCTTGCCAGCCATACTGGCACCTGGTGAAAATGTCACAAAAACACACACTTAGTACATGAACACACACTTTTGTAGAAGTTATACATCTCTGGATCTAGACTAACAATATCACAACAAAAGTACATGCTTATACTGAACACTTAGTACATGAACACACACTTTTCTAGAAGTTACACATCTCTGGATCTAGACTAACGACATCACAACAGGAGTACATGCTTATACTGAACACACATACTGGTAATAAATACCATAAACCATACAATGTACAGCGTTCCTTGTAGTGCGGACAACACCTCCAGGGTAGGAGACATCTACTTCTGCACTGATTCTGCAGATTAAAGATTCTGACTCTAACGATGTCATGTACTTATGTTATCTCTTCCTTTCCTCAAGACAAGGGATCAGATTTAGTCCTTTGACACCAGAGGTGGTTTACAATAACAAGCAAAGAAAACCAGATAGGAAGGACCACATCAATAAAATTGGCCACACGAGTAGGCAGAGAGAATTATGTGTCCCAGATTCACTTGCCAAAGGCTACTGAATTGAAAACCACAAGACATGCAGTATAATTTCCAAACGATATTAGACTCTCTGTGTGCCGCTTTTTTCTCCGAACCTCAGCAGACAATAGTATTTTTATGCTGCTGGGACTTCACAGCAGAACGTTTTTTAAAAACCCAACAACTCTATTCAACCCAAACTATTTAATGCTCGACCATTAAAAACAAAAGAGGGGGGAAAAAAGCGACCAGCTTAGGGCTCCGCAGGGACCTTTTCTCAGAGCTAACATTAGCCTGTGGCAAGACACTGTGTGTTTCAACACTGTAACGGCGGCTTGGCGTGGGGACAGTGCGGACAGATGAGGGGGTGTTCTCAAGTTTGCTGACTGCGTCGTCCCTTTTGGCCGCGCCGGGATTTTCAAAGGCCTCGGCGTTCCGGCAGGCCTCCCCGGTCCGTGTTTTCCCACGTACCCCCCCCCCCCCCCATTCCTCTTCCTCCCTCCTCCCTGCTCTCCCCCTCTCTCTACCCCAGGCGTAGTGCAAGAAAGCCCTCTGACCGCGGAGAATCTCGCAGGCCGTAATTAAGCAGCGCCTTCCGAATCCCCAGCACTGGAGTGAGTCTCCTTTAAGACCGGGACCGTAATTAAAGCTCCATATCTACGACCTCCAGCGATAACTGGGTCTCTTTTTTAAAAAGCGGCCCTGATGAGATAGCATTTCAACAGATAGAAAGAGAGAGAGGGAGCCCAGCGCGAAGGAGAAAACAGACAGCCCTCTGGGAAAAAGAATGAAAACAATTAGCCCCGGGCAGCGGCTCAGCTGTAAAAATAAACGCGGTGGTTAAGTAAACCCCAGTCTGTGATTAAACAGGCTATTCGCACACACAAAAAAAAAAAACGGAGACAAGCAAAGTATCTCTCTCCCTGAGAAAAACGGACAACAACCTCTAACGAAATCACTTCCGGCCCCAGTGCTTTTTGGGATCCCTGAGACACACTGAAGGGGAGTGGAGGGGCTGCTGGGAGTTGGGTAGAGGAAGTGGGAGAAGAACTGCACTTTTAAGCAACACAATGCAGTTCTTTTACCAGCTTCACACTCATCCTGATGCCACACTGACTTACAATATGGAGAATGAAGTCTCTGACATTGCCAGTGTGTGCCTACAATGCTTGATATTGCACTATGTAACATTGTTGATTGGGTAGGATAATGACCCTTTTAGTTGGTTTTGGACTAACTGGGTACCATCTTAGCTCTAAAAGGTGTTGGATATTGATGCCAAGGGGCATAGATATCAATCCTTCCAGGGTATTTCTTTAAAAGTCTGGGGGAGGGAGGGAGGGAGGGAGGGAAACGATTTTCCTTCAACGTAGGACTTTGCCTCTGGAAAGTGTGTTGGGCTCTAAGTGTTGTTGTGTCCCTCTTTGTGGGAATAGACTGGACACACTGGACCTTGACATGCTCTGTGCGGCACTTTATACACAGGCTTTTTCGGAGGCCTAGTTCTGGTAACCCACACTGTGAAGCTGTAAGTGGGAGCCGTGCAGTAGCAAGTTGGCCTTTACTGGAACCTCAAGGCTTTTTGTGATGTATGATAAAAACGCTTTACACGCTAAGGACCAAACCATAATGACTCGGGAGATCACATGGTCGTTCTGGGCATGTCTGGGTGAGACGGCGATGTTCCAAGGAAGCACATCGAGAAAATGCCTTGGCTCTGGATAGGGGACTGCACTTGCCTAGGGCTGCCAAGTCATGCAAGTCAGCACTTTTTTTCCACAAAGAAAACAAAACAAACAAAATAAAAACATTATACTAAAACTCCAAGATGCAAAAGCCAAAGGCTTTGTTCCCAGACTACAAGTTTGCTCCTGACCAAGAGTGAAAAGTGTTATTCATAGTCAACATTCATAGCATTGGCCTCCAAACAAAGAGGTGAAGCAATAAGCACTAGCAGCATTTACCTTAGGCGATGGTGCTGATAAAATTAGCAATTAAAGATAACATGGCCTCATTCCTGTTTGCACTCTGAATCAAATTCACTTGCCTAGTCAAGTCAATGAAGCAATCACTTTTCCAAAGGTAAATCAGCGAAACCATCCACATTGGCCATAAGTTTCGGAACACCACATGGCAACAAGCCATATTTGTATTAAGGCCTACAAACTAAGAGTCTTGTGCAAAAACATATAAGGCAATAGACCAAGCCAAATGACTGCATTCGTAACAGTACGGCCAGTGTGTGTGAATGTGTTGCCGTTCGCAGCGCTATCCCTCTCAGTGTGCTAACTTGTTTTGATATTCGTCTCCAACCGACTTCCCCTAAGGCGAAACTCATAAACCATTACCAAAACAAGCAGTGCATTTTGGGGCTCAGAGAGGAGAAGAGCTGATGCAATGATAATACCAGCAGCATGCACTACCAACAATTTCACTGTACAAAAATCCAATAAAAACCCCATAATGCAGCACCCACATTAAGCCCATGAAGACAGGTTTTTAAAAGTGTACAACTGGCTCGACACCGCTATGTCAACAAGGTAAGTTGAAACAGCCACTTAACACAACCTGTTGCCACCAATTCTTTTCTCAGATAGAGATGCTACAGCATCAGGACATTAGTAGTAGAAGAAAGATCCCTGACAAGAATCAAGCTCAACCACAAAACGTTCTGTGCAGTAACAGCTGTTCAGTAAAGCTGAAGTTCAGCTCAGAAAAAACAAAAAAAATATCTGAACCCCGTATACACCAACCCACAAACAAATCAGTTTATTCACTCCTAGCTGAAACTACTTAATGCTGTTAAGTAATGTTCGCAAAGAGAAGCATTATGTCCTAAATGGAGCAAAGGTCATCGCAGCAAGACAAGGAGATTGTTGTGAGTGACTTACCGACATTCACCTGGTTGCTCACAGTCACCGTGCTCAGTGCTGCAGCCTTGTTTGCAAATAGCTGAGGAGAATGAGATAGGGAGAAAGAGAGAGAGAGAGAGAGAGAGAGAGAGAGAGAGAGAGAGAGAGAGAGAGAGAAAGAAAGAGAGAGAGAGGGAAAAAGGGAGGAGAGAGGAATTAGAGACTTGAGTGTTATCTGCCCCATGCCAGGGCTTCGATGTTGAGTCTGCCGACACACTCGTGGGAACATTTGTGGAATGCGGAGGAAAGTCTTCTAAATCCCCCACTCAGTAACTTACTTTCGGCCAACTCCGATTTCACACGACTTTAGCCACAGATGAGAGCAACTTCCACTTGGGCTGCAGGCAATAACACTAGCTACATCTTGACAGCAGTGATGATTAATTCAAAAGTGGCAACACACCCCCCAACCCCTCAAAATACATTGCTTATACGGTTAAACCCCCCTCTTGTCTTCAGCCAAACACAGAGCCCAACAAACAGCCGAGACAGTATGGCAGTGTGGTGGTCAGCTCAGCCGCCTACCTTTGCTGCAGTCACGGCCTGACCATCCATCTAGACAGGTCTTGTTGCCATTATGGTCGCAGTTGAAGTGGCCAAAGAAATCGCTGCGGGGTCGGCAGTACTTGTTGCAGCCAAAGCCGTAGTAGTGCTCGTCGCAAGTGACCCGGATCTGGTACTCGAACTGGGCCACGTTGCCGTCGTGGGACAGCTTCTGCCATGGGTGGTTGGGGTTGATCATGCCCGAATGCTGGGCCTTCTCGATGATCTTCCCCAAGGAGCCTACACACACACACACACACACAGAGAATATCAAGGCACAAGTCAGACAACACACAGATAGAAAGAGAGAGAGAGAGAGACGCATTTTAAAACTAATGAAGAGTTTGGTTCCAAAATGCTAAATAATATCTGCCATTTTAATGACTTTTCATAAATATTTTTTTATTTAGTGAAGTTGCAATTGGGTTATTGTCATTTTATTTAACTTTATTCAATCAAAACAACACAACTGCAGTTTCACTGATATTACATGAAATTCACAGTTAAAAAACATCACTCATTAATATTATTGAAAATATATTGAAGCGATATTGTGTTATGGAACCAAACCAAACCAAACCAACACTTTTTCTACAGTGCTAACCTCATCTGGCCATCCTAAACATGGCTGCCAGTGCAAGTTATACACTGCTTAAGTACAGTGCAGTGGTGCATGACGATGAGTAAGTGCTAGTCTGTCATTCTAATTTGTCTGTGCATCCGTCTATCACTCTGTTCTTCTGGGTCAATTGCTCATCGTCAATTAAGCTGACACTGAACATTAAGGAGCCACCTGTAGCAAAGCAAAACTTTTTGTCTACTGAAGACATCAGTAAACCTAATCCAGAATCCAGACACACCACAATTCGCCTGACGCCCATTGCTTGTTGCTGCCTCAAACGCTGAGATTTGTTGCGTGACATTTAGCCACAAAAACACTGCTAGTCTCTTCCTGTCTGAATGTGGCTTTCCCCTTAAACAGTCCCCCAGACCAAAACAGAAGACTACATGCTTCTAATGAGCTTTGTGATCCATGCCTCAAAACAATGGAATGTTAAATGTCCTCATAATTTACTGACGACAAGCCCACTACACTGCACATTTACAAACTGTTGCACAAAATCTTATCTATAACCTTCCAGACTCAGATTGACAGGGATGTCACTCACACCGACCCTAAACACCACCCACCTGACGACCACAACAAACACAAACATGGTATCTATAGCAACACTCATCTACCACAGGAACGCTATAAACTGGCTCAGCTTTCTAGTCTTCTTAGAGAAACCACAAGGCCTACACCTCGCATGTTGCTTCACACTTCTGTGAAATGGAACCACAAAAACGCAGTCACTTTGTCATCTCTCTATCTGTTACTTTCATGCACACCCACGCATGTATACAGAGAGAGAGAGACAGACAAAGAGAGAGAGCAGACAGTCACAGACACAGACACAGACATAGAAAGACACACACACACACTACTTCTACTCCTCAGTGAGTGAGCTAGTGTGTGCGAGACGAGTGAGAGGAGTGAGTTGTGGGAGGATGATGTAATCCGTAGGATGACCCGTGATTGTGTGTGCGTGTGTGTGCGTGTTGACTAGGCGTGTGTGTTGACTATGCTCGGGAGCGAAAGGCTTGACGAAATCACGCCAGACGAACTTTCCGGGGCCTAAGGAATCCCGCAGCTCACTGGGGCATTTCACCAGCAAGCTCTGGCTTGTGGCTCGTGCCAAGCAGCACGTCCTCGCTACCTGCTGCCCCAGCCACTTCACCAGGAGGTGAAGATGAGCGGTCAACATAACAGGGGGCCACCACTACTCTCCAAAACATCATGCTAAGGCCAAGACATTCAGCAGTTGCAGTGAAGCTTTTTATACCATTTTAAAAAAGTGAAAGCTCAGTGTGCCTTTATGCTAAGTGAGAGTCAACGAATGGGTGAAAGATGTCTAGGTCAAGTCAGGAACACAAATGTTTCATATTGCATGTTTCATATATAAACAGTTTTGTGATTTTGTCATTTGCTATTTGTTTGAGTGCAGAACACCCACGTAACTTTTCCTGAACTCCTGAGCACTTCCTAGAAATCCTAGAAGAGTGTATGTGCTTCCTAGAAGAGTGTATGTGCCTCCTAGAAGAGTGTATGTGCTTGCATGTGTGTGCATGTTAGTGAGAGAGTGGGAGTGTATGTGTGTGTGTGTTTGTGTGCACATGCAAGTGCATATGTGTGCATGTTACTGTGTGTGTGTGCGTGTAGGCCAAAAGCTACCGGTTTGTGTGGTGGTAGTAGTAGTAGTTGGAGGAGGAAGAGTGATTCTGGAGAGGGCTGCTGGTCTTTAATCGGGGTTATTCACACAGTCATCCTAATGGACTACTGGAAGATGGCAAACAGACAGCCGACAGTAGGGACCTACTAAAGCCTGCAGTCAGTTACCTCAGACAGGCACTGTAAAAACCACCAACTGGCCCCAGCCGAACTCTCAAACCAAAAGAACACAACAAAACAATCAAAAAGGCACCTTACACTTAGGCCTAAATGAAATTCGATCAGACAAATAGATTTACGGCAAATATCGTAAAAGGAAATACTGGGCATATTCCAATGTTCTTCGGTTTTTTAGTATTTTGCATGGTTTTTAGTATTTTCAATTATTATTTTCAACCAAAGGAAAAAAATGACAAATTATACTTGAAAGATATTTTTAAAAAAAAGATACATATAGATGGGGGAGAACAATTAGTTTGACTGTATCTTACACAACTATAACTAAAGTCTAAAGCCATTTTTTGACGACAACCATGTTAAACTTTCATCACCAAACGGCAAACTGTGTTAGAGACAATCATAGCCTTGCTCTGTACACAGCCCAACAATCAAACTCAATGATATCCAACACCACTCTTAACACAAAACACACCCACACACTCTCTCTCTCTCTATCACACACACACACACAAACATACACACAGGCAATAAAACTGTCTCTGCGGCGTAGTGTTGAGCTGTGGAGCTTATGGCGTTGCAGCGGGGAAACAGATGCGTCCAGAGCAACGCCACGGTGACAGTGAGAGTGTACATCGCCGGCCTACGGCACCTGCCATCAGTCGTCAAGGCATCTGAAAACATTTTCATAAGCATGCGAGCCCTTTCACCCCTGCAGGCCTCCTCTCCTTCCCACACACATGCACACACACACACACACACACAGCAGTAACCCCCCCTCACACACAAACACACACACAGCAGTAAACCCCCTCCCACACAAACACACACCAGTAACCCCCCTCCACCACACACACACACACACACACACACACCACAACTCTTTCTTTCCTGCCTTCCTCTTCTCTGTCCTGTGCTGTTGCAGGCACCTGTCAGCACACTTGCTTTATCGGCTACAGGGCTGACAGGAGGGAGGGAGAGAGGGAGGAAGAGAGGGAGGAAGAGAGGGAGGGAGGGAGAGAGGAAGGCCGGAAAAATAAACTTCCATTTCTGGTGTTAACTAGAGCGGCTCCCAAAAGATTAAGCCAGAGTGTGTGTGTACGTCTGTGTGTGTGTCCATCTGTGTGTCTGTATGTGTCCGTCTGTGAGTCCGTCTGTGTCCATCTGTCTATCCGCGTGTGTGTGTGTTTCCGTGTGTCCGTGTGTCTGTGTGTGTGTGTGTGTGTGTGTGTGTGTGCATGATTGTAAGAGTTGAGAGTTGGGGTAAATGTGCAAGGGTGGTTGAAGAATAAAAGAGAAATAAAAACTCAAAGACATGCAAAGAAAAAGTACAGCTTGATACTTACTTCCACTTGTGGTGTCGTTATCAAAGTCCAGGGCTTCCACTATCAACGAATAAGATCTCTATGGGAAGCAAAAGAAGAAGGCAGGTCAGAATGGAGTTCACATGAGGAAGCACTCCTGAACTCTCCCGTCCACAATTTCTCACGAGCTCAGGCACAATCAATGCATGGCTCACAGGCATAGAGAGGCAACAATTTAGCTCAGCCACAAAAATGCACATGCTTTCCTCTTCCGACATGGTGTGCAAGTTCAGCTTTTATTTTTTATTTTTAAAAAAAGAGCTTAAATTAAACTCACTGCATAGCTTAGCCCAACAGGCAGGCAGGGTGATGAGAAAAACAGCACAGAGAAGGAGAGAGAGAGAGAGAGAGAGAGAAAGAGAGAGAGAGAGAGGGAAGATAAACCACAATCATCTCTGTCATCACTAATCCTCTTAAAATCTCAAATGGCCGGACAGCGCACCGGCACTGGTCCCCCGGCTCAACCGACGCTCCCCTGCACACAGCAGGAAACCGTCTGACACCTCCAGCCGAACGGCCAGTCGGCGAGTTCGCATCTCTAATCCACACCGGTCAGAAGGAGGACGTCAAAGCATCCTTCTCCTACCTCTACACCTTACCTAGTTATCTTCTCGAGTCACACAAGTCAGCGAAACAATGATTAATTAACACCACATCCACAAGAATAAGCCGTTGTTCTGCACTTGTCTGTCACTGTCACGTTGGATGAAAGGGTCAGCTAAGTGAAGTGCCAAACACACTTTTAACATATTAGTCAAAGCTATGCTATTTCATGTCGATGTCTACTTGGTGTTGACCGAGCACAAAGAGTCAACTTGGTGTTGCTCAGAGCACAACCACACAACCAAACGGTTTCATATTTCATAGACTATGGATCACCTACTTAAGGGCACAATGACGCCTACAGTATACGGCACCTTCTCAGAGACCACAATGACACACTACCTGTGTGCAGGGCCTAAAGAGAAACACGGGCAATGTTTTGGTGTCAGTGAAAGTGGTTGACACATCAAAGGGAAACGCTTATCTTCATATCTCGGTGGGTGCGAACACCGAGGTATGACAGCAGATAAGACGATGATGTCACAGTGTGGCTCACACCTGTCATCCTCCTCTAAGCCGGTTAGCCAGCTGGTTGAAGGAGCAGCCACACACACACACACACACCTGTAGGCTGACAGTGTGCAAGCACTACAGTTTCCCAGAGAATACTAAGGACTCACTGGAGCAGAGAAAGTTGGAGAACACACACAGCACACACACACACTTTTGTGATTAATAGGTCTTAAAACAAGTTTGATTTCTTTTTCCTTTTACCTGTGTAAGCAGCCAGACCAGTTTTGAGAAGGGATCTGAATAATTGTATTTGTGTGTGTGTGTGTGTGGAAAGAGAGAGAGAGAAGGGGAGGCTTTTAGTGTGACTCTCATGCAGGATGGGATCTCTAGAGGATCTGGCTTCACTTCAGCACTTCTGAAACGCTTTGTCTGACTTAAGGTCATCACAGCTCTCACTGATATCAAGTAACAGGGCTAGAGAAAGCCCAGCAATGCTGCCCCACAGGAGGACAGAGAGACACAAAGGTTGTGTGTGTTTCTCTTCCTCTGTGTGTGTGTGTGTGTGTGTGTGTGTGTTTCTCTTCCTCTGTGTGTGTGTGTGTGTGTGTGTGTGTATTTGTGCCACTTTCTCCATGTGAGTGTGGTTGTCTGCCTCTCTCCATGTCTGTCTGTATCTGTGTTTGTGTGTGTGTGTGTGTGTGTGTGTGTGTGTGTGTGTGTGTGTGTGTGTATCTGTGTGTGTGTTTCTTCGCAGTGCCAAGGCATCCACTTCCAGCACCTACTTGTCACATTCACACACCGCTCTCCCTCCTTCCAAGATGGACTCGCTGGAATTTCCAAAATAATCAAGATGGTGGCTCGCAGAGCACTGGCAAGGTCAGGCCCTCCGTTGCACAGATACGTTAGCCCCACTCAGACACTCTTCACAACCCCAGTCCACAAAGATGTCCCCTCTACCTTACATGGGCTGATACACTGGCACTCAGCAAGCATTCAGGCAAAAGTCCCTTAATCTTAACCAATCAGACTGCTATTCAGCAAAAGCAGAGATTGTCACTAATGAACCCGAGCTATTATGAGAGGGGAAACAGCTGTGTGCTGAACTACTGATATGTCCGTCGCTAATGATAAAAGACCAAACAAGCTCATGTGTCCACATAGCCACATTAGCCTACTTTCGCGAACACTGTGTGCTCTATTCACCTCATCAAATCACCTCATCAATCAATGTAGCAGGGTTGTGTACAGTGCGCTGAAAAAAAAAGGGGCTGTTCCCCAGTGAAATCTCACTGCCTACCCACTCAGTTCATCTTTGCCGAATAAGACGGGGCATAATGCCTGGGAAAATACTTCAGAGTACAGTTTGGACAAGCCTAGGCATGAAAGCGACTGGTCCCTTTTCTACAAATCCATAGCAAAACAATACGGGGAAACAAAGCAAACATGAGTCATCAGCAAATCACCTGTCAGACAAATCAAAACAAAGCAGCCGTCAAGTACAACAAAATAAATTCACATGGAAATACTAAAAAATAAAAGTGCCAACAGCACATGTAGTCGGTAGCAGACTTCCAGAAAAGTGCTGGACTAGACTGGACGGCAAGGCAAGCCTGCCCCATTCATCTCACTCCATAACTCACTACCTGCTTATCAGCTCCGAATGCCTGCTGCCGCCAGGTTCATTTTTCCCATGCTCGCCACTGACCCCTCAGTCTTCTTTGAACTCACCAACACACACACTCCACCCCCGTCGCTCCATCCTCCCCACCCCACCCGTCCACCCCCCCTCCACTGAGTCTCACTGCTCTCTGCGCTAAAAGCGGCTCCCTTACTCTGCGTCGACACCAGTGTTAAACGTGGCCTTATCGGACGGGACTGACGGGCCAGTGGGGCCCCTGTTCAGCGGCGGCATAGGCAGCATCTGATAAAAAAACGCCTGCCTGCCTGCCACCGAGAGGCCTTCACCGCTCTTCCCAGCACTTTTCAGCAGCCTGCCTACAGTATGGACATCCAGCTATTTGCTAATTTCTCTCTCCATGGACCCCCCCCCCCACACACACACACACACACACACACACACACACACACACACACACACACACACACACACACACACACACACACACACACACACACACACACACACACACACACACAGCCCACCGTCTCCTCCTCCTCCTCTTTCTAGTGAGCTGCCCAGTATAAACAAGGCCTGAGAGTGTCTGTGAGAGAGCAGGACTTCCTGTAAAGCGTCTCCCCTATGAGAATAGCCAGAGCTCGAGGAGTCAGTGAACTGTGGAATGAGCCATGTCTGAACCCAAGTTTACACGCTTTTTTTTTTGTTGTTGCGTGTGTGCGTCTGTGTGTGTGAGGGGTGTTGGCTCTGATTTCTTACCGTCCCAAAAAAGAAACACATTCGGCAATACACTCCAGCAAGACAGATTTTTTTTGAAGAGGCCATATGCTATATTGGCTTGCTATGTCAGTGAAAACACCTGCCTCCTAACACAAGGTGTAACAAGGGCTGGGACTTTGTGTTTTTGCGTCAAGATCTGACGTGATAACATGTTAACAAACGTTTAGAGTGGATGCCACCGAAATTTCCCATCGTTACCTACAGATTCAACCAAGGCCCATTTTTGTGGCCTATTCTGATAACCAGGGCCTGAGAACCCCCTTGTTTTTTCCCCACGTGAGATTCCTACTAAACAGGGGTAGCAGATAAGTAGGGTCTCCTCTGTGAGAACCTCTTGACGAGGTCTTTTCCTGGGTCCTCTGTGACAGGATAAGGAGTGCTTTCCCTGATATCAGGCTTTTGTCACTCAGCAGTTTGCACATATTCCATCGGACTATGCTATGCCACCTAATTGACAGCCAGACTGGGGGAAGGATGGAGGGAGGGAGAGAGGGAGAGGGAGAGAGGGAGAGAGAGAGAGAGAGAGAGGGAGAGAGAGAGAGAGAGAGAGAGAGAGAAGGGACCCGTGAATGACGGGAACGCTAAAGGTGGAAAGCAAAGCCCTGGCGTCTGAGGGTTTGGCTAGCAGCGTTTTCGGTTTCGACTGGAACGCAGACAACTCTTGAGAGCCACACGCAGCTCAAGGGCCAACTCACTCTTCTCCCTCTTTCCAACTCAGAGAGCTAAGAGCAAACCCATGTAGAGTCTAACTGGCACTGATCAAGCAAAAACAAAGGCTAGCACCAGAAGTAGACCTTGTTTCGATGGCCACAGACACGCTAATCGCCCTACAATAAAATTACATCTCCAGCAAACATCCACAGCGCACACATGCACATGCACGCACACACCCTTGTTCAGCCCTGAAGAGGGAACATGAGAATGGCATTCTCCTCTCCTTCGCTGGAGCAATTTGCACATAAGTGTCGCTTCAGACATCACTATTGAAAGCAAACACGTCATTAACCTTAACTGCCAGTAGCCCTTTCCTTCAGGGCATGTGCTCTTAGACAAGTCACCTCACCCGCCTGTAAACACAGATGGGTGGCGGAGCTACACCAGTCACTCTTAGTCTGAGTGAGAAACCAAAATACAAACAACAGATTTCAAGTCAATACAGTGAAAAAGAGAGTGCTTTTAAAAGAGAATGCACACACACACATTGAGGGACACACTATATGGACAAATCGTTTTGCGGGCCATCCAGACACACCTGCTCTAAGGGGTAAATCAATTTGCAGTCCATCCATGACACGCTATATGGGGCAAATCATTTTGCAGTCCAGCCATACACAGCTGTACTAGGGCACACTGCTGTGACCACCACTCTGCTGAAGCCGCCGGTATGTGAGGCAAGGTCATCGCTTGGTTCGGTTTGTCTAGGAGCCTCTCGCATCTTTGCTGAGTCCAACACTGCTTCCTGTTGCTTTCCCTGGACGAGCATTATTCCTGGATTGACTCCATTATGTTCTGTAATCCTCGCTGTGGCCAGTTTGGGCAAGCCATTGTCCCTGGTTAATATTAGCTGGGCCTGGCTCTGTCTGGGTGGCCTTTCCAAAAAAACCTCTCCCTCTCTCTCACACTCTCCAAATTGCCTAAAGTGTACACACCCAGCAGCAATGCTGGAACAGAAGCAAAGAGAAAAAAATCTACTCTGCTGAAGCCAATAAGCAAGAAACAGGGTAAAGTGGATGACAGGGTCATTATTTATGTGGGATATGAACATAAACTGCAGTTTTTCTTGAAGCGAGCTGAGGCTGCTTTGCAGCTGCTGGGTGGTTCCTCTCGCTCTACCTGGCCTGGGAACCTGCGGCCAAGCTCACAGAGCACAGCGGTTACTGAGGGTGGCAAGGTTAAGAGATGAAATAGCTAAGATTCAGCCAAGCGTGTCTTTCACAAAGCCCAAGCCTCGACAAGAGGCCAGCTCCAGGCGGCCAAAAAAAAGAACTTTATGAACCACATCCAACCGCCCAATCACCTGCTCAGCAACACCATCCATCCGCAACAACCAATCAGTTCAAGGGAAGAACAATGGATGATATGAATTACCTCCCGGCAGATCACACAGGGAATTGAAGTAATTAAAGAAAGAGGAAAAAGTCCTGACTGGCTGTGGTCCAACAATAATTGCAATAAACACGGCCAGATAAGCGTCACCAACTAAATTGTAAGATCGGAGCACGCACATACAGTATTCAACTGGCGTCAAAGTGTGTGTGTGTGTGTGGGTACAGATGATGTCACAGCGGGCCGAAACATGAAATGGAATATCTCCTCCTCGCGTTACTTTATTCTAAGCGGCTCTTCGCACCAAACCAAACCCTGTTTAAATTTTGCGCCACATTTAGCTCATGGTGAAAAAAACGGGCTGTGCGTTGTTGGGAATGTGGCCAAAATACTCTCTGGAGCAGGAAACGAGAGGTTGTCCATTTAAAATGTTGCTGTCCGAGCCGAGGTAATTTTCCACATTTAAGTTATCACCCAACGACAACGTTGACTGAACTAGTTGTAAAAGAAAAAAAAAAAAAAACATACGACGCCGCAGGTTAGACATAAATAGATGCGATGTAATTGGACACGTTCATGCTTGGGCTATAAGTTTAGCCTTAATATGCACGTAGTGAACGCATGCTTAACTCTGACTCTGACATATTATCCACAGTCATAGGTAAATACGTAGCCTAATTCTCAATCCCATTGATATGTCATCATGTAAACTTGAGTGACCGTAATCCCTCTGTTCAGTTCCTCCAAACCTGCAAATTGAGCGCGAGGGAGCGCACGCCTCCATTCGTAGGCAGTTCTGCTGCTAGCATTTTACGAGTTTCTCTGTAGGAGATGCACATTGTCTATTGAACTCATACGTCAAAAATAAGCGCGTTAAGGCTACGAATCATTCATGTCCCCCATTGCAGCTGATTCTAACCACGAATGCCAGAGCTAATAACATCCCCGGCTGTTCAGGTGAGCGCCGTGACCTTATACAAGTGAGGCAGTACGGAAGTTATCGCAAATAACTGAATTTAGTTTAATTGAATTGATTTGTATTGTGGTGAGGGCACAACGTTTACAGTTAATGAGAGCAAAGGGACGAAACAACAGGCCCTGCATGCGATCTTGTTTCATCAACTCAGCGCAGGGTCATCTTTCTTTATTACCAAGGGACCTCTAATGCCGAGGTGAAACTTATAGACTACCCACTGCCTCCAATAACCGTTTGGTAACTTTACGCAGTGTGAAATAGTACGGTAGTGCGATGCCCGATAATTAGCTAACTGGTGTTTTGCAATACCCTTGTTGACTGTCTGATAAAAATGACCAAACCAATTTAAATCCAAACATCAGTGTAATAAGTACTTGAAAACAGCCACAAACCAATGTTTCAGGGGACAGCAGTCAATTATGTAAAAGTAGGTGGCGCAAAATACACTAATGAACAGAATAACGCAGATGCAAACATGTTCATGCAAATGATTAATCTGTAGTCTATGGGTAAAGGCGACAAGACTATCAAGACTGGAATGTTCATCAGTCCCAAAGTCTTCTACAGCAGCCTAAGTTGTAGTTCAACTAACTTCCAACAAAGCAACAAACTTCCTATTCTGTTGTCAATACGCCTTGGCGATCACAGCGATATATATGAAATTACTGCTGACTATCAAGACAGATAGACACAGTGAAGACAAATTTTACTGTAGAATATTAACCATCTTCACTAATAGTACTGAACGCTATCCCACGTGTGTTCACCGTGTTCATGTCGCAGTGCAAGTAAGGTATGGGAGAAATCTTGATTAGTGATCAGCGCAGGCACCATCTCACGATGTAGGTTAACTTCACATATTACCTTGTAATCATGTACTCACCGGCCAAGCGAAGCTGAAGGGCAAGACAATCCTGGATTTTTCATTCCTCAATGTGGTTTTCGAAGAAAATGTATTCCCTCCGAGTGCGGGCGTAGATCCAGTTCCAAAACTACAAGGCCCAGCAACCGCAGCGACACGACGCACGTATTCCTTCAGACAAACTTTGAAATAAGTATCACATTCATCCCTGTTGCACTTTCGGTCCTCCGTGTTCCTTGTCCCATCACAACACAAGCCGTTTTGCAATTCGCCATTCACGTTCTGCATCGATAAGATTTGCAACTCGAATTGTCCCGATGCGTCAGACACCTGTTAGAATAAAACAAAATCAATGAGAAAAGAGACTCACGAAAGACATACACAGACATTAACGCAGCCTATGTTGATATGTTCTGACTCTGCACCGCTCAAACGTAACACTTTTCCATAACACCTCTGTCAAACGCAGCTCGGCTGAAAGTTATCTACTGTCCTTGTACCCCTCAAAATAAATATCAACCTACGCTGGATACCCTTACAAAAATCAGGCAAGGCAGCAAGCCAGTCGGTTAGACAATTTGAAGTCCAAGCTAAACAATCGTATATCTAGGTTGTGCGCAACATTTAGTACATTAATTTGGGAAAATAATATCAGTCTTTCATAAATCCTTCTTCCTGTGCGTAAAAAGATGTCAGAGGGACAACACGTTCATGCTTTTGCCAATTGTGTCTTGTCGGTACTAATAAGGATCCACATACCTTCGCACACAAACACAGTAAAAAGGCATGATAGTAAAAAGCTGCAAACACTGATCTCCGTCGCAAAATCATGCCGTCTTGTTGATGTTGCCGCTTGCTCTATAACTAGACGTCTGGCCGACTCACGGCACTAATATTCCTCTCCGATTTAAACATGCAAGGACAGAGAGCAAAACTTTTTGGAAAGAAAAACCGCCACAGATTTCCCAACGCAAAAAGTGAGCCTCCTTTATGCACTTGTTTTCTTTTTAGATTCTGAAATTGTTCTGTTGTTCTTCTGTACTTTCTCTCCCTCACAGCAGCGAGAAATCGTTACACCGGAGCCATGCGAGCACCGTCCACAACTGAGACCTAGCAGTAACTATGGAGCGAGTTCAGCTAATGGGGGTGGCAAACGCATGCGTGCAGTTTAATATTCAAAAGATGGGGCGGCTGACTTATAAGCTCCAGAGCCCGCCCCTTCTCTAGGACACACAGGTCTTATGCACCTTAATGTAAGCACAGCCACTGTGAGTTAAACCATATGAAATAGACATATATTTCAGTGTTTTAGGGATTCATATTATGTTATTTGACATATTTCTCCTTGTAGGAACAAAAACACCTTGCCTTTATGCACACAAATATCAAGTAGCCTATGCATAAAACCATTTAGAATTTCTGTCATCAGTTCAATCACTTTCAGATTAACAAAGTTTCCAATGTTGCTTAATGAGCCTATGGGTTGCAGTCGTTTTTGGTTATTATGTGTAATAGTTTTTTTATTTTCTTCTAAATGACTACTATTAACACTCTTCCCTCTAACTTGATAGCAAATTTTGTACAGTGGAAATTGAGGAGGGAATATCAGTAGACTTCTATGTTGAAAGTGTAGGTAATGTTGTATATAGTCTGAGATTGTATTGCCCCAGCCTGTTTACCGCCCTCTAGTGGCTGTGGCAAAACCCATTACATCTAAAACTTCCCTGCAAAAAGTAAAGTAGATGACGGCTGATGGGTTTAACTTGGAAACCAGTTGGAGTGTGGTGTGTGATGACTGTTTGCAATGCCTCCCCTACAGTATTTTCCTCTGAAATATCTAATGCAAGTACCTAGGACTGGTCTGAAGCAATTACACAGGTCAGTGTGAAGAGTCATGCTGCTAGACAGAAGCATAGGGTCAATCAGTAACCAGCAAGGTATTTCACCATCATCTTTTATGACCCATTTTTGTGTGTGTGTGTGTGTGTGTGTGTGTGTGAGAGTGATCCCCACAGATAAGCATCTGCAGCAGCAGCATGTGCATCTTAGCACTGCAAAGACCTGCTACTGCCACTACTGCTGCTCCTCATTCTGAATGACAGTGTCACTTTAGTCCGAGCATTAAGCCTCATTGTCATGTCCATTGACCTATGACCTATATGAGGAGCAGAGAAAAATCTGTCTTGGAAGTGGAAACATAAATATCAAACCACAAGCAACAGATACCAAAAATAATATGCTTTCTGTGTGTATTGGTGTCTTCTTGGACATTGAATTTAAGGACACACTTTTTTGTCTCCCTTGAAAACCTGACTAAAGTAAGTGAGGCATGCAAGCACTTTCGGAGAGGGTGTTTGAGTCATTGAACTCTAGATGCCAGGCTGCAGTTTCCTGTGGCTGGGGTTGGAGATGAAAGGTGTGCTAGCTGCCTTTGTCTGAGCCGAGATGCCTGAAAACATTCCTGCCCTTCAGGAGGGCTCATGTTACTCGATGTATTCAAATGGCCATTCTGGGCGTAATAAGGGCTAATTAGTGTAACTCTTTAACTGCCAGGAAACTCCCGCTTAGACTTTTTACTCTGGATTTAGACGCTAAAGCACATTTTGAGTGAGAGAAAAACAAATGGCCCATATCTAATATACTGACATGGAAAGAGGGATGTAAGGGGAAAGTATTTGTTACTTTTGTTTTGAGAGGTTTTGGAGTACCGGTATAATTGCTGGTATCACTAGCCTGAGGATAGGGAAAAAATGGTGTGAATTCCTTCGGCTCTCTCAGAGGAGTAAGCTGCAGACCACTGGATTTCAGCATCTCTTCGACCCTGTCAGTGGGGGGCTGGATGTCTCCCTGGCAACCCCCTGGGGACATCTCTGTCCAGTCCAGTTCTGTTGTGGGTTTAGACTATGAATGGCCCTTGTATAGACCATTTCAATTTGTTCCTAGAGGGCTTCCAGATTAAACATTCGGTAACACTTAAGGGTACATGAATTATCATGAACTATGAACTCATGTCAATTCCTGACGATTCATGAGATATTAAGAAATGAAGTAATACATAAATCACAAATTAATTCATGATTCATGTAACCTTACCATAAAGTGTTACCAAACATTCAAAATAAGCTGTACGCAAATAAGTTTAAAACTTTAAAACTTTTTTTATTATTATTTTTGTTTATCAATGAGTTACCATTTGCTCAATATTGTTTTCTGTGCCAGCGGAAATGCCTTAGGAAAGCACGATTATGTAGTTGAAAGCAGCCCTTATAACAACAGTGACCATGTAAATAATTATAGACAACGGGATCCAGAGATCTCACGTTGCACGTGTGAGAGCAGTCGCTGCTGGTCAGTTGTCGGGATGTGAAGACTTGAGAAACACTTCTCGCATCCTTCCTCACTGTGTAAATTCCCTGTGAAAGTATCCCCTTGGGGATCAATAAAGTATCTATCTATCTTTATCTATCTAAATTCAGAATATTCTTATCTGCATATGATCTATTGATGTCACTAGTGTGCACAGGAGGGGGCATGCCTCCAGACCCCCCTAGCTTAGCAGAGTTACCAACTTTCTGAAGTGGGCCCTCTTCCTTTCTGTGCCCATGGGACACAGAGGCTCATGCTTGAAACATCATAACAGTTTGCCTGAGGTTGCGACCTCATGTGTTGACATAGGTGCCTTTTTTTTTTTCGCCCCCGCCCTTCAAGAAGGCTGTGCACGCCACTCATATCAACGATATGACATGATAATTAATGATCCTTGCATGAGTGACAGTATGAGTAAGATAAATGCTTATTCTGTAGAATAAGGCAGGGCTTTCTTCTGACTAAATCAACTCCCTTACTTCTGAGGAAATGGCTGGTGTGTGGGTATTGCAACATTCAAATCCCTTCACCAATCAGTCCATTACCGCTGTTGATATCATATAGTGTGCTACTGATGCAAATAAGAGAGAGAAGGCCCAGTTTTTCTAAGAGAAAAATGTGTTGAAATAAATTGTATGTATAATGAAAAAGCCTCCTTGCCTTCAGTTAGTGATGACGTTATCAAAAGTAGCATTACTGGCTCTGTGTGTGTGTGCGTGTGTTTGTTTGTTTTGGTTTCTAGCTTCATTTTCACACCTCTCTCTGTCTTTAATGAGGCCAGGGTCCAAGTGCTGGGAAATGATTCATCCTGTCTCATCCCCTCTCTCTCTCTCTCTCTTTCTCTCTCTTTCTTTCTCTCTCTCTCCCCCCACCTGGCAATTCAGATGAAGTTTTATGTTTTTAAATTAGGCTTGACCGTAGGTCATCGTGAATCATACCTCACCGCATAAGCGTTAAAGGCTTGAGTCTTATGGTACCATTTATTCAAAACTTCCCTCCCTGTGGTTTCTGCAGGGCAGGTTATGAATGGACTGTTGGGTTTACATATAATAGCTAGTATAGTTATGAAAATAAATGCTGTAATATATTTTATGATGTGCTATTTATTATAAAAGAAATAATACACTCTCACCTCCACCAGCCCGAGTAAGAGAGAGAGTTAGAGAAGAAGAGAGTTTCTTTAATAGATGTCGTTACCTGCTAGGGGCAACACACACTAAATCGGTCTCCAAATGTTTATCAGATGATGAGTAAAGCACACACTCCTCCCCAACCCCTTAAGCGAAGCCTGTCCACCAAAGATCATCATCTGGCTCTCAAATCTCATATAATAATAATAACAAATAGTAAATTGTTGCTATTGTAAACTAGATGAGTGGTCCTGGCTGAAGAAAACCCTACTGGGAGACCACAGCAGCAGACGTCTTGCTGCGCGTCAGTCGTGGGCAGGTGTGCGCTGGACAATGAGACAGTGAGAACCCCTGATCTGTGCATCAGTGACTTCAAAAGCCAGAGCAGCTGGGGTCTTTGGATGGTGCCGGAGCCGGACAGCGCTGGCAGGCGAAAAGAGAGGGAGAGCAATTTAAGAGGGCTGGGGGTGGGGGTGGGGGGTTAGCGGTGGAGGGGAGGGTGACACGGCTGAAATGTCTTTCGGAAATAGTGACGTACTAATGTTGTTCCAAAAATAACACTGTTGTGGACAGTCAACATGTGCGGCCACTGGGGAGAAGGAGAGGAAAGCAGGGAGGGAATAATGGGAGAAGGGGGAAAAATCCCAAACACACACAGAGTGGGTGGGGAACACATAGACACAACATGAGACTCTGCACTGGACGAGAGTGGAGATCTCCGTGGGTCTGTCGATGATGGTGATGGCAGTGCTCTATAGCCTGTTGGTCTCAAGTGGACTGCACTGTACATGGTCTCTTAGTGGACTTGAGAGAAGTGCTACTAAGAGGCATTAGTGGGTGGAAAGCCAGGGCTGGTTTCAGCACGACCTGCAAACATGTGTCTGTGTGTTTTACGCGTGTGTCTTTACGTGTGTGTGTGTGTGTGTGTGTTGGTGTCTATTGTGTGTGTGCGTGTGCACACCACTGTGTGTTATGTGTGTGCATATGTATGTAATCTGTGTGTGTGTGTATGTGTGTCTGCTGGTGGTTAGGGTGTGTGGGGGGGGGGGGGGGGGGGCAGAGTGGGTAAGGTAGGCCAATTGTGATCTTGGCCAGATGACACACTGTAAACCCTATGGTATTTTGGGGGAGTGAGAAAGCAACAGACGAACAAGAAAGTGCTTGGGAACATCTCTCTCTCTGTGCGGCGATCTTCACTTAAGCTTTTGGAACGTTTACCCTCTTTGTTTATGAGAGCTGCTTTTAAAGAGTGTGTCACTGACAGCAGCGCAGGGCTCATCTGAAATAAATATTATTCTCCTCCTGGGATAGCTCTTCATTCTTATTTTCAACATTTATTTTAAGACTGGCCTTGTGAAATGAATAATGGATATTTCATTGAAGTTTGAGTGAGTGAGTTTATGCCAACCGCAGGCCCTTGCAGACAGGGGCCTGTGTGTGGGAGAAATTTGACTTTTTAATATATCCTTGACCTGTGCAGCAGCGGTTTTGAAAAGGCTAGAGCTCGGCATTCTGGGAAAAATAATGAGAGTGTCTGCCTGTCTGAAGGGTGGCTGGCAAGAGAAACAGGAAGCAAAAGGCAAAATCTCACATTTTAAAGAAAAAGTAAAATCGGCATATTGATTTTGTTGTATTGTGGGCTCCATGACCTGCAAAACTGATGAACCATTGAGGTTAGCTGTAGGAAGCATGTGATTAGGCACTGTGCTTATCTGATTAAAGACTCTCTGCCCTTAAAGGCTTGTAGACAAGAATTTCAGCCTTGTGAAAGTCGATTGTTTTTGTTTTCTTCCTTTTTTGCCTCACTCAGCTTTTCTTTTGAGTGTGGGGGATGGTTGTCCAGTCTCAAAAACTCCAGACATTTGACACAAAGCCCAGGGTCAGGGTCGGTAGACTTCTGCGTTCCTATCTCTCTCTCTCTCTCTTTCTCCCTTTTTCTTTCTTTCTTTCTCTCTCTATCTCTCTCTGTCTGTCTGTCTGTCTCTGTCTCCGCAGAACACAAAACTGCCCACACACGTCTATTCTGCATGACCCTTGATCAGGCTGCCCGAGGGTCAGCAGATAACGTCGTGTAAGCAGCCTTAAATTCACCACCACCCTAACAACCCACCCACCCCTCATCTTCCCTCGTCCGGCCAGCATCCACCCTCTGTCCAGGCTGCATTCCTCCCCCCTGTAGATAGACCCGAGCTCACGGGGCACAAGGTTAGGTTACAACAGCAGAGATAGGGCCGCGAGTAAAGATAAGCAGAGAAAATGGGAGAAACTGAAGAAAACATTTTGATTGCTGTTTCGTCAAAAGACAAGCTGTGTGTGTGCTGTGTGAGTGTTTCAGAGGGAGTGAGGAAGCAATCTTCAAGGATGAGATTCCTTCACCTTGCCTCTGAGTGACGTAATTTACCTTCTTTTTACCGTGTTTTTGTTTCTTAAATGTCATTATCTGTGTTTGATATACCACCATCCTTGGTTTTCCACAGTTTGTTTAGTTCAGTTCAGTTCAATCAAAGTCAGTTAATTTCAGTTCAGTGCGAAACTGAGGATGACCAATTTATGTAAGATTTTTGTTGGCAGTACCACCATGTGATTCAGTTCATCATTCATTTTTGCTGTGGTCAACCAGCTTTAATGGACACAAGAGGCGGCCACATTCCACCCACAAGTCAAGTCACAGTAAGTTCGCTTTAGCCCTCGTCCACATCCTGGTCACACAGGTCAGCCCTGATTGGACCCGACAGCAGCGGCGGCGGTTCCCTCCCTGATGGATTTATAATCGTCCAGTTTATGTTCCTGAAGGTCCCCTGAAGTTTACACTGGACCAAAGATGCAGTGTACACAACGCCACCCCAAGGGAACTGAGTAGGAGGCAGATGTGTTGACAGCCTGCCCAGGTGACTGGCCTTCAGTACAGACCAAGTATGGCAGTGATCGAGGCAATTGAGGTAGACCACTTACATGAAGCAATGGCAACAGACCGCCTTTTGGTTTGGATGAAACACAACAAAAATTAATTTCTCATTAAGTCATCGTGGAGTTATAAATAGAATGAAAAGGTAAATAAATACTTTTTGAAGAAATTATGAGGTGAAAACATTTCTTTATTTAGAGTTGTAGCACACACGCGGCTGTGTTTCCCTTGGCTAAAAGCTGCGCGTGACCTGACTGAAATGACAGCGGTGCAGGCTACAGTGGCTAATAGGTTTAGTTTTTAGCACATACGTCAACACCGTCATTAGAGGAGAACAGATCTGACTGGAGATCAGAGGGAGTGAGTGAGTGAGAGAGAGAGAGAGAGACTGTGCGTGTGCTTGTGTCTGTGTGTGTCTGTTTGCGTGCGTGTGAAAGGCGCAGCTTGGCTTGCTCTATCACTTTGTGAAAGAGCCAGCCCACCCCCCAATGTCCAACATATCATATTCTATTCCCATAGATCCAGTTTCTTACAGGCAGTTTCTCTTTTGTGATAGCCAATCACAAGTATACACAGCGTTCTTATGATTTGATAAGGACTGGCATGATCAACACAATTAGTTTTGTTTTGCATGGACCATGACAATTCTAAATATTCTGAAATTCAATTTGCTCATTTTTATTTCCTTTTCTCTTTTTTTTCCTCAAGTGTCCATGTTTGTGGTTGAAGGCACTGACCATGTCTCAGTCTCAAACCTGGTCAGCAGAATAATTTCATCGTGAGAGAGGACACAAAAATGCTAAACTGATGATTACAGCATGACCATGGCAGAGAGAGGCGGGGAGTCAAATAACACAATGTTTGTCCAGCTCTAGGAGTAAGCAGCTCTGGTGAATGTGTGTGTGTGTGTGTGTGTGTGTGTAGCTCTGGTGAATGTGTTCGCTTCATGCTGATCAATGTGTTCTCTCATGACTGCATAACTTTCCCGTGAAGAGAGAGGCGACTCTCTTGACCACTCCTGCCACCGGGCCCCTACACTGCCATGACCCTCTGCCGGCCAGGGATGGTGGACACATGAGACCCTCTCTGGGTGGAGGAATGACAAAAAAAGACAAGGGATGAAGATGGCGGGTTTGAACCTAAATTTCTCTAGGGATAAATGATCTGTCTATCTGTCTGTCTGAACACAGTGGTATGAATAGATATGGCCATGTGGTCGTCTGTTGTTGAAGTGAAAAGTAAGATATACTAAGTGTATATAAAGACAAGGGATGTGTTATTTGAACCTAGATTTCTCTCAGGATAATTGATCTGTCTGTCTAAGACTGAAGCAATATGATCATCTTTTGAGGAAGTAAAAAGTAGGATATAAGAATATATATGTATTTTTCTGGTTGGTCTATATCTCTTTCCTTCTCTCATTTCCTCTCTATCCCCCTCTCTTTGCCTCTCATGCTCCTGCTGAAATAACAGCACTGTTCCCACACTAGCTCTAAGTCCCCAGTTTGCACTAGTGGAACCCAGGGAGATCCTTTGCTTGCTCTGTTCGCCATGCAACGGGACAGACGCCCAATGAGGTGGAACACTGTCCTCCTTAGACAGGAAATAGCCTGTTAACCCTCACAGGGCTAATTAGCCACATTTCCCTTTCACAGGAAGGGCATTTTGATTGTTTTCACTCCCTGTCCCTGTCTTCCGCCCAAAACCCTATTACTCTTCCATTCCTCTTTTAATCATTCTCTCTATCTCTCTATTTCTCCCTCCCTGGTACTTCCTTTCACTCGCTCCGACCGACCCCCTCTTCCATCTTTCTATGTCTTGTTTTTTCTTCTTTTCATCACTCCTTGCATACCTGGCTTCAGCCATGTGGTGGTCACTCTCTTATCTCAAATGGGATCTCCTCCACTATACCAACAAACGTGTTAGCAAAAGCCACCATGTTCTCTCTCTCTCGCTCTCTCTCTCTCTCTTTCTCTTTGAGTGTGTGTGTGTGTGTGTGCTTTCTCATCAGCGTATTTACTCAGCCAGTGAATTGCCCTTAAAAGGGGGGACGGGGCAGCCAATTAACCCACTCTTTGAGAGAAGTGCACGTCAATTCATCGGGAGCGGTTGCCGCTGAGAGCGCACTGCTTGCTCGCCCCCCCATACAGTGCAGTGCGGCAGCCTGCGGCTTCTATCGGAAATGTTTGCAGGGCCTCCCCCAACCAACACACACACACACACACACACACACACACACACACACACACTCCAGCCTCTCCTCCCTGCTCTCCCAGGCAGCAGAAGGAGGCATGAGAACTGTCAAACAAACCGCTCTCTTACTCTCCACTAGCCTCTGAAGCCAGACAGACCTCTGGTCCAGCTCTCCTCTCTCTGCATTAATATCTCACGTACAGGGCCTGTGCTTTATGCCCTCTCTATGCCTCTTCGCTCTCTTGACCATATCAAATGTATATCACTGTTTAGCCAACGCTGGCAGTGTTTTGCGAGTTTTACAAATGAGCCATTCATTTAGCTGTCAAGGGGTCAGTCATCTCTATGTAACCATATAACATCCATATTCTTGGCTTCAAATGTTTTTCCTTTTTTTTTGGTCATATTCATGATAAGAGGTTTGATGTGTGTGTGTGTGTGTGTGTGTGTGTGTGTGTATGTGTGTGTGTGTTTATGTGTGTCAATGAGTGCAGGTGTGTGTGTGTGTTTATGTGTGTCAGTGAGTGCAGGTGTATGTGTGTGTATATATATATATATATATACTGTAGGTATCCTTGCGAGTACTCCTGCATGATTGTGTGGTGTCCCCTCAATATTCTTGTCATCAGATCAGTGGTCTACAACTTGTGAACTATACTGTCAAATGACAGACATTGCGAGCCCAAGTAAAATATTGATGCTGGCAAAGTGCTTGTATGCTTAGCGGCTGATGATGTAGCGGTTTTTCCATGACACTTGTGACGATTGCTTCCAAATGGTCCTGTCAGTATTTATAAATCTGACCCAGACATTCCATTTTCTTTCAAAGTAAACCCAATCCAGTGCCGCGCATAGCCCTAGACTCATAGACACACATTTGAAGGCTCCGACTTGAAGGGGAACAGGCAACGCAAGAAGATGATGTATGTTTTCATGCTGAGGCATTTTCCCCCCTCTTTCCCATGGAATGTATGAGTCTATGAGGGGGATCGGATTTATAACGTTTGCTTAACACTGCAAATTGAAAAGCAAAATGTTTTTGCAGTGAACTGAATCTTGACCCTCCAGTGGACACTCTGGAGTTGTGTTTTGTGTCAGTGCATGTCAAACAAGCGACCTACTGAGCTCTTGAACACTACAATTAATGCAGCACATCACCCAGCATCATAGTGTCAAACAGACCTCTTGAAGAGTACATGACGTAGATAGATATCTCTCAAAATGTAAGATTGTTTCAAACAGGTTGTAAACGTTTGGCTGTCAGTCTATTGCAGCATCTACTGAATTACCTCTCTGCTTTCGAGAGACTGTTAAGATGCGACGCTGAGGAAATAAAGTGCAATGATGCAATGTTTTATGGCAGCGGATTGTCAACAGATTCCTTTACCTGCCAAGCTATTGGAGGGTAACCACTGTATCCCAAAAAAGTTAAATATTTGACAGAAAGTGCTTAACTCCACCAAGCATATCCACAACAAGCTTTTTATTCTGAACTAATGAGCCGGTTGTTCCTGCCCCGTGTCAAAGCAATCACAGTCAGTCTGCTGACGTCAATTAGTGTTTTAATGGGCTACACAACAAGGGTGAAAACTGAGGGGGGGGGGTATTTAGGGTTCAGCATTACTTCAGGTGTTACAGTGAAAACAGCACATCACACCTTCAGCAAAATGCCATGTGTTCATCTCAGTCTGAGAACCCTACATGCAGTAGTGGCATCAACCAGGTCTCCATTATATATATATTGATTTTCATTAAATATATTTTTTTTTTTTCCTCGTGTACATATCTCATTCAGGGGTTCAGGCTCTGTAAAATGCTTTGTGATGCTAAATAAATAAATGAATTGAATTTACTTACATTAACAGTCACAGATATGTTTTGAAACTGTATGTTATGTTCACCAGTGCCATGGCCTCTATGGGGCTGGTATTTGGGTCGCATCTCTGCTTCCCTGTGTCTTGCCTCCCACTCTCTCAGGGACTCACCCCGAGCTGCTCATCTCTCTGGGAGCTGATATTTCAGAAATGCATTTCCCTTCACACAGCTCTGACAACAAAAAAAACAAACACTTTAACGCGGGGGAATCTGCAGAAAGATGAGTGGAGGGGTTGGGTTGGGTTGGAGCAGACTACTAATAACTAACTCCAAATTTTGCTGGAATTCAGTAGCTCAGCACTGTAATTCAACAATCAATCTTCCCCATGAAAACAATGTGATACGAGTACAGACGGTTGGCTCGCCAACGCCTCTTTTTTTCCGAAGCGCTGTAGTAATGCTAATATACAGTGATGGTTGCAGAGTTTATTTTAAAAAGTGCTGGAGGCGGTTTGAGCTATGTTTTGTCATTCCTGCAGGCCTGCTATTGAGGAAGGGGGGGGGCATTGGTCCCTATGAGATCCCATAAACAAGGTGCTTTGTGGTGATGAAGTGTTTTCGGATGTGGTGCGGGCAGGAATGTGCGCTCGTCTCTGAGAAACTGGACGGCGTCCAGAGAGTTTGCCACAGGTTCTTGGGGGATGCCAGCCACAGTGACAGGGCACCATAAATTGGAGCAAATCCATTTTGTGTAAACTTTCTTTTTTTGAGTCAACAAGGCTACACGGAAAGAAAAAAAAAATCTCCTGTGAACATCTCCTCATGGATGTCCACACGGTGTGGTGTGAACTGGGCGTTTCCCCCATCAATTAGGTGTCCTTCACAAGCCAAGGGCCTCATGACCTTGGGAAGTTTTTTTTTTGTAAAAGCAGTGTCCAGAGGCCTCTTAAGGGGATGATTAGACTTGTGTAGCTATAAAGCCATCAGGTCTCCGGGGAAACAAGTATGATGCAGAGCCACATGAATGAGAGGGGGAGAGTGCTGAGGCCTTCAAGTCTCGGACACAAGAATGACACCGCTGTCCAATCTGGGCCCATATTTTATTACCTGAGTTTTATTGCTCTCAAGGCCTGAGATATCTTTCTGGAAAAGTACGCCATAAAGAGTCTCGGTCTGTAAACCTCAGCATTAGAAATAAAAACATCATAGAAAAGCCCATCATAAATGTTATCGTCTGTGAAGGTGAAGATGTTCATCAAGGTCCTACGATGGACAATCTCTCGTGGTTTAGTGCTGTGACCCTCTCTTCATTCCGACAAGTCCATGCTTGTAGATATTTGGCAACCTCGCCATTCACTCAGAACCAAAGTGCCAGTTCAGTGGATGCAATGCGTCTTTTCTACTGAACTGTGAATAGGAACATAAATGCCTGCTCTTTGAAGACACTCTGATTTTAGATCAATATCTTTGCTCCTTCACTTTGCCCCCCCCCCTTCGCTAAATGGTGTGGAACCTGGCAAAACCTGTCGGAGATACAAATGTGTTTCACATTGATAAGATACCAGGGAAGGTAGGCACAGTGACACATGACCTTTAGGCAATCAGGCTGCCTAAATAACAAAGATAAGACGAGGGGAACAATCACAAGCACATTTGGCAGGAGTTGCCAGCACACAGCAATGTGAAACATGTGAATTGGGAGATGGCTTGGCAGGTTGTCGAAATGACATCTGCATAGGTTCACATGCCAAGACGAATTATGCTTTTAATGTAATCCAGACAATGATTTAGAGTTAATTAGATATGTATGAAATAGAGATAAAACAATGAGTCCCAAGCCAGAGCCTCACACTACAGGCCAGGATTTCAGAATGCTTTTAAACATTCCAATTCCTGAACATTCCGATTGCTACAGTATGTTTTTCATTTGCAGTTGTAAATTACAAATTGTTTCAGAGTATCCTGTTTTTCTGTAAATGGTGTATGGGCTTTGGTTGATTTAATGTACACCGTTATAAAATGACTCGGTTTTAAATCACAGATATTGTTACAGTAAATACCGCTTGGTATGCCTAGGATTTGGGTTTGGATTGACACTTAATCTGCTGCAACACTCTTAGGTAGATTGCATTGTAGCTCTTAAATAATGATACCTGTGGTTATGTAAGCATTAGCCAAATACAGCACCATTGCATTGCAAAGGAAGGACATTGTAAGTTTTCATTGAGAACTGAGTTATAGTGACTGGGATTGAAAAGGGGCAAGTGAGTCTGTCAGGATCTGCTGTTTGGGTGCACAGGGCCGTTTCAGTATGGTCTTGACTCGGCTAACATTTTGAATCCTGACATATCCCTTTGTTTTAATAGGAAACAGAACCGTCTGAATACAAAGTAATGGATCACTGCACTCACCGCTGTCCCATGTTGCTCTTCCAAGTAAAACCAGCGTTCCTTCAGCCATTTACTCAGACTAGACTGTCACATGTTTGGAGCCTTATAAAAAAGGTCCTTTTTTCAAGTCCTAATCAGTTTTGAAAAGTACAAGTACTTTGAGTGTATTCCATTGTAAGAGGTTACACACCATCTGTGGTAAGACCTCAGATTGCAAAGCTTCTTAGAATCAATAGTTGACTTTCAGTTGTTGTTCATTTGCTGGCTATTACTTAATGTCCTACATAACGACTTGATTGTAAGTTAAATATTCAGAATTACTTACGAGGTGGAATTAAATGCACTGAATAAGTGGTGGCTGTGTAAGGCTGGAGAGGCTATACAAAAGTTTTAAGATTGAATCTCTACATACATCACACCTGGGATAATCTGGATAATCATTTAACAGCCAGCTGAAGGTCAGGGCACCTTTCCTTTGAAGAGTTGAGTGGGCCCAAAAATCTGCCCCGCCACACTGCCGATTATACTTCAGTGTAGTAGGAAATTAAATCTGAAATACTATACCTCACTGTGTGTGTGTGTGTGTGTGAGAGAGAGAGAGAGAGAAAGAGAGTGAATGTTTGTGTTGGTTTGTATGCATGGTGTTTGTATGCCTGTGTGAAATATTTGTATAAAAATACGTAGAATCATCTGATAGTGTCACTTGGCCTCTCCCACCATGATTTTTGTCAGATAAAGGGGCTTGTCTGTCACTGGCCCAGTTGACATCTGCTGAAAGAGGAGAAAGTCCTGGCGAGTCTCAGAGTGTTTAAATCAATGCAGTCTCCATGCCAGCAATAAAAAGACTGCAGCTCTGTGTGCTCTTAATTCAATGACAGACCGAGCAAATGCTGTTTACTGCGGCAAGGAACCGGAGCGGGCTCAGTTACAAACTCTGGAATCTCAACTTCTCTTTTTTACATTCTGCCCTCTTTCACAAGATAATGTTGTTTGTTATAATTGCATCAGGACAGGGGAGACCAAAAAGCTTTGGTAGCCCAGTAATATATTTTGTGGATTTTTGCATTCACAGCATGACAAATGGGCAGGGAGACCTTTTTTTGAAAAACATTTTTAGTGATAAATGCCCTATCACTTTAATATTCTGTTTTGTTCATAAGCCACAAGTTAGTCCCAGTAAATTAAAATCTGCACTGTTTCCCTCACCCTGTCTGTGCTGAAATGTCTCCGTAAGCAGACAGGCGTTCTGAGTAATCCCGTTTCAGGACGTATTTTAAAGCTTGGTATTTGCTGTAGTCGCCACAAGTTGCAGTCTGTCTGCTCCAGCACACTTCAGAATGGAAAGGGCAACGTGTGAATGTGGCAAAGGTCTAGTAAAGACACGCTGTTCCTGAGAACAACACAGGACTGGTTTCACATCTCAATAAAATCTTTTTTCAGCCTGTTGCGGGTTGGTCTCCCCTCAGTCCTCTACAGTGCGCCTTGTTTTGGGGGAAGGCAAGGTTGGGTTGTTTGCACCAGTCAGATTTTTTTTTTGTCTCTCTTCATTGTCTTATGAGGACTTCTGAGGTCATCCTGCATGGAAAAAAATGTGGAGACCAGTCTCTCTCTCTCTCTCTCTTTCTTTCTCTCTCTCTCTCCCTCTTTCACTCTCTCTCTCTTTCTTTCTCTCCCTCTCTCTCTCTCTCTCTCTCTGAAGCCTTGCAGTAAACCTGGAGAATTCTCATACTCAGATGGAGTACAAGGTTACCACTGTGGGCTGTAGACAGTCTCAGAGGTGGACAAATATTCAGTAGCACTAATCCTCTCGATGGAACTCATGGCTCATGGCTTTCTGTAAAAAACAGAGTCTGTACAGGAACCCCTCTCCCCTCCCACCTCTTCACACACACACACACACACACACACACACACACATGCACGCATGCACACACACACACGTATTGTCTGGGAATGAACCCCTCTCCCACCTCTACAAACTCACACACACACTTCAAAAAAACCATATTAATTCTGGCTCAATTAATCCCAAATCCATTCTTATTGGACACCAATCATTCCGCCCGAGCGATCTAAAGGCCATTGTCACCCGGGCCACTTGAAGGATTCTTTTGTGTAACAGAAGAATGGGCGGCTGACCCCTTGAAGGCGGAGAGAGCGAGGCCAACGAGACTTGTGTGCGTTTGCCGCTCGGCTTTGTGCTGCGTCGGGCCGCGCTGCGTCAACGTATCGAGTTTCGGGGGGATCCTTGTGGCCCTGAGTGGCGTTGAGTGAACGGGTGAGAGAGAGGGACCCTAAACCCTAGAGCTTTGATGAGTGAAATGAGACGTCCAGGACCTCTGCCCACACAATGGTGCGCTCAGAGAGCCACTGAGTAATGTGCTCCGTATGAGTGGCCGGCATGTGCTGCTATGTGTGTGCAGCTTGTTTGTGTGTGTCTGTGTGTGTGTGTGTGTGTGTCCGTCTGTGTGTGTGTGTGTGTGTGTGTGTGTGTGTGTGTGTGTGTGTGTGCTGGTCTAAGAAAATCCTATAGTCTTTTATATACAAATCTATCTATCTATCAGTAGTGTTTCTAAAGTAGTGATGCTAAAACATTATATTGTTTTCAATAGACTTGATAGCTGACTTCAGTCAAAGGACAGTCAGATACAAGATAGATAGATACTGGTCAAGGATAAGTTTGTGTGGACAGCGCTGGACCCATTCCTCAGTAGCTCTCTCTAAAGTGCTGCTTGTCTGAAGTGACCTCACGAGGCATCTCATCGCAGAGCCTCCGAGTCTGACTCGGGCCTGATAGGATAATAAATGAGAAGGTTTTTTTTTCTTCTTCTAGCCACTGTGGTCGGGATTCTTCTGGGGCAGTCTTGCTCAACATGAAGCGACCCACTCCCGCGCTGAGGGGCCCCCTGCTGCTGCTGCTGTTTGTGAGGGCCGCCTGAGTGGCTGTTGGGGCCCATGTAGATTCCCCAGACCCCCACTGGCTCCACAGAAGGTGAATTTTCGGGGGTCTGACATTGTGGTCCAGCACATGGTGTGTGGGTGTGTGTGAGAGAGAAAGAGAGAGAGACGGGGAGAGAGTGAGGGTGTGTGTGTGTGTGTGTGTGTACATGTATGTGTGTGTGTGTGTGTGTGAGAGAGAAAGAAAGAGAGACGGAGAGAGAATGAGTGTGAGTGTGTGTGTATGTGTGTGTGTGTGTGTGTGTGTGTGTGTGTGAGAGAGAGAGAGAGAGAAACGGGTAGAGTGACTGTGTGTGTGTGTGGACTATTTGTGTGTTTGTGTAAAAAAGATAGAGAGAGTGGGGCACCACTGTAACAGGCCCTGCGTGGGAGCATGGGGGGCCCCTTCCCAGCATGCCCTTGGGCGCCCTTGTAGTATGTTCAGTCTGAAGGGAAACAAATGTTCCTCACACACACATGACAAATTACATCTGCCAATGCAGACAGTCCGACAAATAGCCATGTGTTTCACTTTGCCTTTTCTCCCTCTCTCTCTCTCTCTCTCTCTCTCTCTCTCTCTCTCTCTCTCTCTCTCTCTCTCTCTCTCTCTAACTCTCTCCATCCACCCACCCACCCCTCTCATCCTTCCATTTCTTCAGATGACTCAACTCCTTATTTCTGGAGTGATTTCATGAAAGGAATGGCGCTCTTCTCCTCTGTGAGAGACGTCTCCTTAAAAGCAGTGGAGACGTCCATCTCAAGCAATAATCAGAGTTCAGCAAACCTGTTTAATCAAATCTCGCCACTTTGCGCCCTTGGGAAAGCTGCAGTATTTGCCTTGTAATTATGCTATCAAACTTGTGAAGGGAACAGATTGGACTGACAACCTCGTATCCAGCTGTGCCATTGCGTGCCACAGGCAGGTAATTCTCCTGCCATTTAGCTCATCTAATCTGCCATTTAACTCATCTAATGGGCTGTATAGGTCACTGTTAATAGAGTACATTTCAAGTGAGGTTTGAATTCCTCTAGCGCCAAAAAACTCAATAGAGATGGAAAGGGAAAAGAAATTAGTGCACAGTATATTCGCTGCAAGGTGAGATGTTTATACATGTATACATGTTATACACGCTCTGTGTGTGCAGCATCATTTCATTCACTACACGGTGCACTATGGCCAATATACAGTCATGCACTATAACTTGCACCATGTATAGAAGAACAGATGGAAAACCTGGCTTCAGAAAGTAAAAGTCGAACCACGTATTGGTTCTACCTGTGCACCTTAAACAAAGTGATTTCACAAACCAGCTCATTTACCCGGCTGAAGACTTGAGCTGATAAGAATCGGCTGTTTTTTTTTTTTACTAAATGGTTGAGACAAATATGTGGTGGGACTTTTACTTTCTGCAGCCGGGTTTCCCATCTCTGGTAGTGAATGAGTGGATGTTTTGAACACAGCGTGTGAGTGCTTCTCACGCCTCCTCCCCCTGATGGCCTACTGAAATGAACCTGCATGGAGAGAGTAATGAGTGCGGGGCCAGGCCGTGAGTGTATACAACCCTCCAAAGGATGACGGGTTGAAAGGTTTACAAGGTGCTGATGACTCGGAGGAAGCCTCCTCCACACCCTAAGGGCCTCTCAAAGTCAACTCTTTCAGCCCAGGACGAGCCTTAGGGATGGGCACCATCACGTGGCGACCCTGGCTGGCTCGCCAAGCTCCACCACCTCCACCACACTCAAGGGCCTCTCAAAGTCCACACTCAAAGTGCCCACACGGCAGCCCCAATTGAGGTGGATCACCGATGTCGTTGTTGTCGTTGGGGGAATACTGTGGGCGGGTTCCCCCTTGTCGAAAGTGGCTTTTGTAGGTGGACGACTGTTTACACAGCTGATCACAGTTCGATCCCAGAGTGAAATATATGGCCTTGTTTGTTATCTGAGACAGTCTTGGTGCTCTGCTTGACGTTCCTATTTATTTTATGAGGGAAATATGTCAATGTGGAGCCAGAATAACTTTTTTCTTTTTCTTTTTTTGGTCGTTTTTTTTTTGGTCCCTTAGTGCTCAATCATGAGAGAAGTGAATTTGTTCCATGGTGTTGAAGCCGACGATTGCACTGGAAGGAATGAGGCGGATGAGGTGGTCTGCCATTACCAATAAAGGCAGTTCTGGAGAACGGCCTTCACTTGTTAAAAAATATATTTTTTAATCAGGTCTCATCTGCCTTTGCCAGGAGTATCCATTGGCCAATAAAAAAATGTAGATCACTTTTTTTGCTTTTTATCCAATTTGAACATACTTCAAAGTCCGTCAAATTCATCATAAAAAAGGAAGCATAGAAGCTATTCAGATGAAGGTCTTTTTAGTATGTGCTGTAAGGCTCTTTAGTTATAATCAGTGGATTTGAAATAATTTCCATTTCTCTGACGATCACATTAAATACTGACTTTTATCACCATAGATGAATATGAAAAGGGATTATTTTCACCCTGATCTTTCTTTTTATTCTTCAATCAATTTTTGTGTTACGATTATTCAAAAAGCTAGATTGTTTGATTTGATGGTATAAGAACAAATTCCTTCTCTCTGTGTAAACAATTAATGTTATGAAAACGTAGGGTTATTAATGTCAAGCGAACTCGACTGAAAGACAACTCAATCTGAAGACAAGTCTGTGAAACTGTGAATAGGAGAACTGTCGGCAATGAATGCTAACAAAGCAAGTGAGCAACTTCAGCTTTTCTCTTTCTATCAATCAAGTCCTTTTGAACCCCACCTTCAGAGTACACACTTCAAGCACCATTAATGCTTCAAACATTTCCACCTTGTAGCTGTCTTTGGTGCTCACCCACATGTGATGTAGTCCACAGATCACCATGGTTACATGCTAATTGATGCCTGGCTGCACAAATATGGAGACCATGAGTGGAAACCATCCACTCCATCTCCAAAACCATCCAAAACTCAATCTTTTATCTTTGTCATTGTGCCTTCACACCTACAGTATATAAAAGATGTAGTTTCAGTTAAGCACAGGGAAGACAGGGAACTCTGAAGCTTAATCTGGGCATTGTGTTTGACCCCTTTTCATGAGTGCAGTCTTCAGTGGTTCTGTACACAAATAGCAGTTTCTCTTTTCAATCTTAATGGATGCTTGTGAGTCAAACCACGCCTGTTATATAAAGTGTGTTCTCCAGGGCATAAGTGTTGAGGGATGGATGTGTGTGTGTGTGTGTATGTTTTCCAGTTACCTGTCCACCCACACATCTTGTCAGAGAGAGACACTTGAACCAAAACAGCCTCTTTAAATGCATGCACTCTCCATCTCAAACACACACATTCACGCACATATTGAAAGACTCACTCTTTCTCTCTTGCCTGCCTGCTCTTAGTTATTTGCTGGTTGCCATCATGCAAAACAAACTTTCATTTTCCTGGCATTTTCATTGGGAATTTCGTGCTAATGGCAATTGCTCCGCAACAGACCAAATATACCACAGAATGATCTCTTGCCCGACATGCCCAAACCAGATCTGGCACTCTTGGTGTATATTAAACACATGGTGAGACATAAAAGGTGTGGAAACATCGAGCAAGGCTCAGGGAGGACCCCCTTTACATGCCCTATGATAGACATCTCTTCCATGCTCATTCACAGTGGTGAGAAAGAATGTTTACATCATATTGGGCTGATGTGAGAATGTGACTACGTGTGTGAAGTGGCCCAACGCCTGACCTGTCCACGCTGTTGTTGTTCCTCGTTTTCTGGCTAGACGACACAAGACGAGACGAGGCCCTCCAGTCCCCACACACACACACACCTCACCCCACTGCCCCTGATTAGCGGGGGAAGTCCCGCGTCTGTGAGCCGCGGTGTTGAGTAATCTGGCCTGGGAGTAGGTGGAGTGGGCGAGAGCTCCATGAATGCTCCCCTCTCTTCCATGGAGCTTACTGCACCACTGGACGGCTACCACGAAGACTTGGGCAGGGCCTTGCAGAGACGCAGAGCGGTGTTCTGGAACACAGGCGACGTTTGGAATTCTCCCCTTCTCACTGGAGTCTCCTCCAACCAGTCATTGGGTGAAGGGGGAGCAAAGAGGGAAAGCCATATAGTCACTGGGCCGGAACATAACGCACAGCACAAATGGGAAAAAAAGAAAAACAAACAGCCAATTAAATTTGGGTTAATTAAAATCTTAACGCCAAATGCTCAAGTTAAGAAGGTCTACTTTTGTTATGTCAACAGCCAACATGGTTCTCGAAAAAACAAAGCTTTTGGTGGTAAGACTGCTTGTGGCTTTTCAAAGTCTTTAAAACCCAGGCAGAAAAGAAACATTTCTACATAATGTATCTTTAACTGTCACCACAAAAATGCATATCAATCACAATAGGATGTTTATGAAGCAGATGAGCAAAATTGTTTGGAGACATGCGAATATTTCAATCTTTATCAATCATCTGATGCGCTCATTCCAGCCCCTGTGTTATTACACATTATACAGTCTTTATAAATGCTGCATTAATGAATACAGACAACCACTTCAGACAATTGATGGTCATGAATTATGAATCCCTCTCGCCAGATTCTCCTGGGAGTAGAGGCTAAGGGCAATGCAATCCCATCTGAATTAATAGAGGGGCTACGCTTGGACTAGTAGTAAATCATTAATTACACTCAGTAATGAAGACAAAGGGAGGTTGTAAGGCAGGAATTATGGTGTGCTGGGGAAACAAAAGAGGATGTGGTCAGTGGGAGTTAGGCTAACGGGCAGAATCCACTCATATCTGTGGCCGGCTGACTGACCTAATCCAGTGCCAATCACCGGGCCGGGACGCAGTTAAAAACAGTGCGGGGAGACAGTCGCCGCGATGCGCTACACCGCCCCCCTTTCTCCCTCAATCCACTCAAACCCTGCAGGCTGCACCATGCAACCTTCCTTAAACAAGGACTGATGGAATGCAACTGAACGGACCAGTTCAGTACGTGGGAAAAAACACAACCAGAGCTCGACAGATTCATACCAAAGAATTAGGCTGGTAATTGGTACATGTGGTATGCTAACATCGCTAAGCTTATCTTTCATACTGACACTGTGGCTAAAGACAACCTGCTACTCAACGCTCCATACAAAGCCAGCGCAGCCCTCGTTCCTCCTTACATGGGTAAAATGGCAGACATGCTGAGGTGGTTTTATCACACTATGATAACATGGCTCGAAGCTCAGGCTCTGTGTAAATAAATAGCATGTGAACGCAGGCATACGCTCAGGATTATGTGCCCCCAACACCCCCAATCCAAGAACAGAGACTTAGTGAATGTTGTCCTTGTCTATCTCACGATCAGCTAATCAGAAGAATTTAGCAGGGCTGGATGTTGAGTGTATATTTACGAAAGATTTGAATCGGGAGTGCTGTAGAATATGGGCTTAAGTTTTCAACGAGGTCCTGCAAACATAGCAAAATAGCCTAATCTACACAGGATGTAGATCCTCAAATCAGACGAAATGCCAGTAGAGAGGAGTGGAGGGAGCGTGTGCGATGAGTGAAACTTTTTTGTCATCGGCACGCTGCTTCTGTGTGTGTGATTTGCTGAATGATCTAAGCTTTGGATGTTGGCGACTGCGACTGGCATCCGAGGATCCCTACTGATCGAATGAGTCGTTTGGTTTGGCTTCGTTCTCTAGAGTCCCCCTTTTCCCACAGAGTGCACAAAATGGAAGCATTCATGCTGTGTTCCGAAGTCATTTGTCACAACGGGAGGCTCTGAATGTTTGACTTTTTGATTTATCATCCATAAATGCATCCGACCACATCCGACGCCTTCCCAAGGGCACAATTATTTTTGTAGGCATTCAAATCCCTCGCCTCACAGTGTACAATTCTCTTTTTTTCCAGCCTTTACTTGTGATCATTGATTTAGCCTGCCATTTTAGTCCAAGTGACTACACTTCTATTCTCTAATCCCATGGAGAGAAGGAATGTATTCTCCTCACAGGCAAATAGGTGAGTAGACAAGAATTTGCATGACTAAGGATTTGCAGACAGAACATCGTTGTCCTGAGGGTAGAACTGATCTACAGTTGGTGTATACGCTTAGCTCAGTACTATGGGGGCCCTTAACTCTCTCTCTCTCTTTCTCCCTCTCTCTCTCTCTCTCTCTCTCCCCCCCCCTCTCTCTCTAACGCCTGACCCCAATCAGGCATGTGAGGATTGGCTCCCGGCGTAACGTAATCAGACCGCCCCACACTGCACCAAAGTTGTGGCGGGGTCGAGGGGATTGGGGGGGGGGGCATTCACGTCCGGCACAGCTCCCCTGGTGCAGAGTGACAAATCATAACTGTTAGAAGAGGGTTGACCCCTGAGCGCCTCCCCTGTTAGGCCCACCGTGTCGGGTTCACCCAGCTGAGGGGTGCAGGGGGGCAGAGTCATGAGCAGCAGAAATGCACCTCACGGTTGCACGCTCCTCGCGTTTCGGCTGGTTCTCCTGCAGCGAACTTCTCCTGAGTTCTCCTGAGTTTTCCCCCTTAACTTCTCTCTCAGTATATTACTTTTATAGAATTAGAAGCCATTTTTAAGTGGCTCATCTGACAGATATGCAGGAATTTCTCCTTTGCATTTCACCCACCTGTAAGTGAACACACAAACAAACACACACACTCACACACACACACACACACTCCTGCAACTCACTGCTGCAAAACACCGCAATGTATACATGCAAAATACACACAGGGATCACATGGTATACCAGTGCTGACATTTTGTTGTTTTTACACTTGCAAACACTGGAATACTAGCAACACACAAACAGCTGGTCTCACACAGTTTTGTGACATGAAGCACTGCCCTAAAATAGCCCACCATCCGTCCATTGGCTCAGGCTGATTCTTTTGCGTCCTGCGGTTTTCCTTATGTCACAAATCATCACAGAGCCGACAGTGTCTCATAAAATGTTTTTCGTGTTACCCCGTTAGCGGGTGAATCGTGGCTTTTGTGACGGACGCAAGGGTTGTTGCTGTCACTGAGGAGGTCCGATGAAGGACACTATTATGTCCGGCAGCGGTGGGAAGTGTTGGTGTCCATCGGTCACAGTTGTGTTTGAGCCCTCAGCTTGGGTTTTTCTCATGCAGCCAACTGGCAGCCTGTTTGAAATGGATGCTAATCTGTTTACAAACAGCCTGAAGAGGGGATTTCTGCTAACATATCAATACAGATCTCTCTCTCTCCCTCTCCCACTCTCCCTCCCTCTCTCTCTTTCCCTCTCCCACTCTCCCTACCTCTCTCTCTCCCTCTCCCACCCTCCCTCCCTCTCCCTCTCTCTCTCTCTCTCTCTCTCTGTCTGATCCTTTGGAGGGTAAACAGGAAACTTGAGTGTACTTTGACCTGAGGTCTTTGCCCCACCACACACACACACACACACACACACACACACACACAGACACACACACACACACACACACAGGTTTTGGTACTGGGCAGAATGTCCTGGAGATGAGGGAGATGAGGCTGTGTGAGGGAGGATTCTCACGCCAAACCAAGATTCTGTTGCACCATCTGCAATCACCTCAGGTAGTGTGAATCTTTCACCTGCCTAGTGACCACACTCTCCTTTGAGCTCAGTATTTGAAACAGCATTGATGAGATGCAATTTAAAACTAGCAAGCTGATCAACTAAATGTTCATAAACTGACTTTGCATGCACCAACATCAAACGTTCTCACATTTTTGTAATGTGTGTGTGTGTGTGTGTGTGTGCGTTACTTGGAAGGTTTGGGGAAATGACAGGTGTGTTTGCCTCTCCTTCACATGGTCCTATCATCAAAACGAAATCGAGAAGCTGAGAAAACTAAGAATCTAGGAAAAAATATCTTAGAGGGGTAAATACTGATAAATACTTCTACTCTATTGATTTCCGAGTAAGCCCAAAGAATGAAGAATGTGCTTAGTTGGTCACAGTGCAATAGCTTTGCATTAATTTACTCCATATGCTCTTTATGGTAATTATTTAAACTTGATTCAGATATCACATTTAACCTAAAGAAAGAATTCCTGTAGATTGTATCTTCTCCCATGCTTTTGTCCGACATTATAATGAAACACATTGTTACCAATGTCAATATCAGGGAGAAATCCGAGTTGTCTCAAACCAATGATTTGTGTGCACTTCCGTTGTAGCAAAAAATGTTGGCAGCTGAACAATTGCCCCATTGAGGTGTGTAACAACCTCCAGGGGCAGCCTGGGGTCAGAGAGTCAGACCCCAACAGTCGCCTTTCCCAGGGCCTGATGGGCTTTTCTGCCCCTGTCAGTTCAGTTCATCGCTGCCTGTGAGAGCAAGGGGACCATCACACATCAAAAAGAGAAGGAGACAAAAAGAAAATCTTTATGCAAATGTTCCTGTCAGTCTCAGTGACGAGTCTTTGGAAAGCATTTCAAAGTCATCAATAAAGAATAAAGGCCTGGGTCCACCGGCAGACCCCCCCCATAAAAAAATATAAAGGCTCTTGTTTTGTCACTCTCGCTCCCACAAAACGGAGATGCTAAAACAAGGAGATCAAACAGGAAGAGAGCGAGTGAAAGAGAGATCCGGTATAATCAACAAGCTTTGACCGCAACCCCTCTGAGTACGACACTGTATTGGTGTGGTTTGAGGTGTGTAAACAAGTGGTTGACACAAGAGATGTTTGCAGTAAAAATCTATCACATGTTTTGTGCTGAGCCAAGACATCCTTGGGTCTTTACATGCCTCTTTGGCTTGCCATGAGAATAGGGCATTTGGAACCGATTGGGGAAAAAAAGAAATCCACATGTATATGTATACATGCAGTATGAATTCACTGGAGGTTGGCTATACTGTGGTCTATTAAGAGCATGTGTATTTCATGGAGACGACCTCACCAACATGTATTTATTTTATTAGTGAACCGTCACTTTTGGGATGGCAGGGTGGCTAGTGAGGGGTGCGAGTCCGGGAAAAACACAACCACTCATTACAGTCTAGACGCAACATAAAACCATGCAAATTGTAGCAGTAAGCACTCGCAGACACTTGTGGAAAGCGCCGTTGGTGCCTGCGCAGTGTAATGCAATGCTGCGGGATGTGCCTGCTCGAAACCTCTTCTATAATACATTAGGACTGCATCAAGGCCACCAGCGCTCTAGTACAATAAACACAAACCAAAACATGTTCTTCTCCAGGTCACTTCAACTGTCATTATCACTGACCGTCACTGGAAAGACTTGCAGAGGAGTTTGTTTTGCCAGAGTTTGCTCCATCTGACTGCTTTTAGAGGAAAAGCACAAAAACGCAAGACTATTTTTTTTTCCTGGGTCTGTTTCAGCATACTTCTTACCATTTCATGCAATTTCCTCCATGCTATTTTACAAGATATATATTTTCTTTTCAAATGACATTAAATTATAACTCATCATGCTTCTTCAACGTTCTAACAAAAACTCTGCAGACGGGCCCCGCCGCTTTATCTTTCACAAAATCACTTCACTTTTTTATTTATTAGCTTAAACCACACTAATGGCTTCTGAAGAGCCAATATAGCACTCAATATCTTTTCCCACACTTTCTCATTTCCCTCAGCCAGCCCAAGACACAGAGGCACAAGGCAATATCCCTCCCCGGTTCATCCTCGTCATTTAATTTATATTCTGGGGCGCGTATCCTGCCGGAGGCTTCCCTTCCTCGCCTCGGCCACTCCTTGCTTCTCCAGAGCTCAGGGGGGAGACAACAAGGGCCAGAGTGAGAGACAGAGAGAGTGTGTGATGATCAGGGTGGGCTCTCCTTCACCTCCCCTCCTGTCCGATAAGGGACCTGGGGTGTGTGTGTATGTGGTGGTGGGGGGGGTTGTAGGTAGAAAGAGAGAGGGGAAAGAATCCACTCTGCTCTCCTCTCCTCTCTCCACTCTCCGGAGTCTGGAGGTCTGGCTCGCTCTTCAAATAACACAGTGTTAGATGGGGAATGTGCAATTACAGAGCCCAGGCCTTTGATCCAGGTTTTTCCATCAGGCCCAAATTGTCCTCACATTGAGCGCTGCTCTGTATCCTTGGGCACTCTCTGTGCACAGGCTGCCTTTCATGTACACCCCTCTGGAACTCAAGGCATCCCTGCCTGAAAACTGAGCTTTTCTCCGGCCAGGTTCCAGCCCAGGGAAGAGAAAGAGAGAGAGAGAGAGAGAGAGAGAGAGAGAGAGAAGGAGCAAGGGAGGGTGGGAGAGAAAGAGAAAGGAAGAAAAAAGACAGAGGGGGGTGTGGAAAGAACTTTTTGTGTTGGTGTTTGATTGTTCTAAAGGACTGTGTACAGTGTAGAGGAGTGTGTGTGTGTGTGTGTGTGTGTGTGTTAGGTGTCTTGTGTCATGTGTTTGGGTGGCTTTGCACTCTTGGCTGAGTTCTTCCTCTGTCTGTTTCGGTACTGTATTTAAATTGGTAATGCAGAAGGGATATATATTCACCTTCATATGTTTATATGTTTATGTTTGTATAAGAAGAGGGTGTGTGTATGTGTGTGAGAGAGAGAGAGTTAGAGAGAGACAGAGTAAGAGAGAGAGAGAGAGAGACTTTGCTGCCCTTGATTCCTTCCATATGCTGCCATATGTTATCTGTGTGCTTCACATAATAACTTCCACCTCTGCGGGATTAACCCAAGAATTTTATAGACTTTCTTTCATTCTCTTACCCCACCTCCTGCCCCATGCCACCACCCCCACCCCCCCCTTTCTTTTTTTCTACCCTAAATTACAAGTGGCAGCCGTAGTGTCCGTTTGGAGAGGGCCACAGCTGCACTCTCTCCCTCTCCCCCTGCTCTGTCCGAGCTCCCCCCCTCGCCACGGGACCCCTCTTTCTTGTGCTAATGGTGGCGCGCTAAGCCAGGGCACCTGGTCCAGGTCAGGTGACCAGGACCACCGCTGTGTGGCACTCCTGGCTGTGCCTGTCCCGTCCTGTCCTGTTGTGGCGGTGGCGAGGCGGGCGAGCGAGCGAGCGGACGGCCGATCAGTCGCTGAGGCGGCCATTTTAATCTGATTAGGATCAGCAGAACATGCTCTTCCTCTCTCTGCGGTGTGCGTGACTCAGCCCTCTGACATGATCTAACAAGAGCTCTCTTTGATTATCAACTGCAAAGCGGGAGCAGATGTTTATTGTGGCCATAAAAAAAAAAAAAAAAACGAAGAGGAGAAACAGGAAAGGAGGTGTTCCTCGAGCGGCATGACTCCCCTGAGCTGTACACGAACCTCCTGCGTCTGAAGTCGAGTGGAGCCTCGGGTCAGGTTCATTTATTATTTTGTTCAGAGCAGGACACCCTTGGCCTGAGAATTCAGTAAGGTTAATCTCTCAGTGCATGTCTCTCAGTGAGAGAATCTGAATCTATGTGAGCAAAAAATGTTGATGACCTAAGACTGACCAAAGCCTCTTAACTTGTGGTGGATACTTTTCAGTGGTGCTTCAAGTCCAACTGAAAGGGGACTGTGGGCTTAATCAAATATTTCCATTGGTTTGTGCCCTTCTCATGAAAACATGACCTCAGCCAACGCACACAAACCCGTCAAAAACATGACATATTTGTAACCCAGAATACTCCTCTCATGAAAATGAAAAAATGTGTGCTTGTGTACCTGTTTCTAATAATTAAAGTGCAGATGGGTCTTGTGCAGTTTCAGGATTTTGGCTCTCCAAGATGAAAACATTTTTAAGATCCGTTCCACTAGTGACCTCTGAGAAGTTGCATGCGGCGTGAACAGGTGGAAACAGGCTGCAGAGGAACATTGACTCATCTAGAATCGATTACAGGGAAAGAGGAAGCAGAGATCAGAGACCGATTTAACAAAACGGACACTTTACGGACACTATCTTTATAGCCATTTATAGAAACACCGCTATGAGGAATTCTTTGAAAACTCAGAATTATATGAACTCAGTTTCCGACACAGAGAAACTCATGACGGATTTTGTCAATTATTTTCTGCCTTGTAAATCATGGGTAAGGCACAAAGATCTAGCAGATAACATGTTTGCTTGTATCATGAGACTATTGCACTATAACAGTTTGACTTGTAAAATATGGCACAATTTTGTGGTACTGCACTGAAACAGTGGTTAAGCACTACCAGTCTACAGAGGGTTCACTATGGAACCAGACAGAGAGCTCCCCACGTCGCCCATCATTTATGATATTCATCTCTTCAAACTTGAATTCCAATCCCATAATTCCAAAAGTCAGCCTCATCGAAAGCTCTTAGAAAACTTGAGAGAGTAGCCAAGTCATGCATATAAATCTCTTGGTGAGTTTGGGATGCTTCCCCCCCTCTCTACTCCTCTTCATGATTATGTACTGAGGAGAGCTTTCTTGAGCAGGGAGATAGTGTGGCCATAGCTCAGCATGTGTTTGGCGTTTTTGTCTTCAATGGTAAGAGATGGCGGCCAGTCAGTGAAGGGGAAATAAGAGGTTGCGCTGGATCTGAAATAGACAATGATTCTTTTTTCTTTCTTATTTTGTTTTTCAAAGTGTATCCGGGAGCACAATGGTGGTGGTGCGGCTGAGGGTTCGTAGCCACGAAGATTCCACAGAGATTTGCATTGGCAAAGCAAAGAACAATAATAATAAAGAGGAAAAAAAACAACAGGCTGGCACAGAATGGCTACGAGCCTCGGTCTCAAGAACTGTACACGCACATTATCTGCAGATTAAACTCCGAGGTTTCTGCGCAGCATGGAGTCGAACGGAGTGCAGTTCCCATCCTCGGCAGGATTTGCTCTGTCACTGCATATTATGGGTCCGAAGCGCAGGGAGAGAAACTTCATAAGTTCTGCATCAACACAAAAGCAGGCCCCCTCTTATCTTCAGAGCTTGGGTCTGTCTCTATGGGGATCTGCATGACAGGATCTGGACAGTCTGGCTAATACAGAAGATTTGACTTCACATAAACATAAAATTGTTAATGTCTTATGCGTAGTGTACTTATGTGAGCGCATACAAGAGGAAAGGCCCCTGTCTGATATCATGGCTCTGCTCCCACGGGGTTTGTGAAGCTGAAGTATTCTTTAAGAGAAATGGGCTCTGTCTGTTGAATGTGGAACTTTATTGCGCTTGGCAGCTCTCTGCAGGGCCAGAGACTTCCCTGTGTGATGAGCGAGAGATAGGGGGGTGTCCTCACAGACACGCCCCCCTGTGAGGATGGATGAGAGAGCAGTTGTCTCCATCTGCACAGTTTCTCACTTTCACACACACAAACACACTTACACATACACACACACAAACACAAACACAAACACACACACACACACACACACACACACACACACACACACACACACACACACTCACACACACACACACACACACACACACACACACACACATACACTTAGAGATACAAACACACATACACACACATACACTCACTTATTCAGTCACACACGGTGTAGCATTTGAGCCGCAGGCTGGCCACATCCAGCACCTAGCTGGGTAAATGTGAGTTGTCGGGCTGCGTTAAACGGTCGCTGGAATGCGATTGAAGTGGTCTGCGGCTCGGCCCGGCGGACAAGGCTCCGTGGCGAAGCCCTCTTCTCTGGCTGGCCGCCCGCCAAGTCCAGCTGCCAGAGCCTACAGGGAGGTAAGACCCTGACCGAGCAATAGAACGGAGAGAAAAAAGAGTAACACTGGAATTAAACACTAATGGGGCAGAGTCCCAGCGAGGTGTAGAGAAGTCTGACTGGATGTCCGTCAGCCTAAGGTTTTCTCTCCACGATCCCCTCTGTTTTTTTTTTTTTTTACGCTTCGGGTCTTTTGGGGCTCATATGAGAAATAGGGTTAATTAGAAGGCAGAGGATGGCTTGTTGTTAAAAGTGTACGATGCAAAAGCAAAAAGCTGTGACACATTACTAAAGAATGAGAAAGGAGACAAGCTGGATGAGCAGTGCGAAAAGATGAGTCAGGCGGGATCGAGAATTAGTCTCTCAGGCGACATCCCTTTCAAAAAAGAAAAAAAAAGACAACGAAAGAAAAAGCGTTCACTTACACACTCTCTCACACCAAAGGGCTGGTGTGTGGTATGAGTTAAATGAGCGGATTGTCTCGGAGTGACACGCTGGGGGTTTGTGTTGTCTGCGTGGGCTGTGATTAATGGGCTAATAAAAGCACCAACGACAGCAGCATCTTGACTGGATTTGCCCGTGTGGCAAACGTCGAAAGACAAAAGGGCTCGCAGCCTTTGCTCCCTCTCTCTCTCTCTCTCTCTCTCTCTCTCTCTCTCTCACTCTCTCTTTCTCTCTCTGTCATGCTGAGGGCTTCAGGAAACTCCAGTGGAAAGAGAGGAGTTTTGGAGACTTTGTAGCACATTCCCTTCTGATAAAAATGTATTATTGGAGAGACAAAAGGGAGGCGTATGCAGAAATGAAGCAGAGCTGGGCCTGGTGCCGACGAGAGCTTGGCCGGATGCCCTGGAAAGCCACACATGAGTGTCTTTAATTGCCAGACAGACCAGAATAATTCTTTCGTAATATGAATTTATACAGTCGTTTTAGCGAGGCTGTAACATGCTGACAAAAACGGCGCTGAATATTGAGGCCTTTGAGTGCCTTAGAGCCAAGAGAGTGGACCAGGGCAGAATAATGTGGACATTGTGAACACAGACTTCACAGTTACACCATGTGAATGGATAGAGGAAGAGGAGGAAGAAAGGAAATGTGTCAGAGAGATAGAGATGGAGAGATAAAGAGAGAGAGAGTATGTGTGTCAGAGTGGAATGAAAAGTTAGAAAGAGAGAGAGAGAAACACTTGAGTAGAGAGAGATAGAGAAAGAGAGAGAGAGAGAGAGAGAGAGAGAGAGAGATGATATGCATGTATGAGAAAGGAATGAAAAGTGAGAAAGAGACAAACACAGAGTACTGACCAATTTCAACGCCAGAGCTCTAAACGCTCTAATCTCGTTAAAGTGTGCTCTGGGAGGCCTCTCTCCATAGTGGCAGCCGGCCTTGCCTCGGCCCTTCTCAAGGGCCCATCAATTACGGCCTCCTCTACGGCCCTTTTGCATGGGGGTGGGGCAGAGGATAGATGTGTTTGTGTCACTTGGTCTCATCTTCAATGATTGATGCTCTGGGGAAGGTCAGGCCTCCCCACTAAGCGGCCCTGCCTCTTCCCTTGACCAACGAAGGTTAGTCTCGGAGGTCTTCGGGACGGCCCACCGATGGTAGGCTCTGAAGGTGAAGACATTGAGCTGATTTTTACACATCGTCCTGGGTGAGGTTCAGCCAGACGATGGGGAAGGGAGAGTGGAGCGCAAGCACTGTCTGCCATGAGATGATAACATGAAAGATTGCTGTATCAGTTATCATTCCTAGAGTGTCCTGAATGCAAGACATGTTTGCTGAGCATTTCATGAACAAATCTCATTGCCAGAGTCACAGAGGGGGGATTGTGTGGAGGAGTGGCTTGACTTAAAGGCATATTCACGCCCATGTAAACTCCTTAGACCTTATCGTAGACACACAGTTTCTTTCCCTCTCTGGCTGCCTATGTTCGGAACATTTTCTAAAAAGATTCCTATCAGAACAAGATAAACGCAACGCTGAACTTTCAGCACTTTTTCTCCTCCTACCTCCTGAATCAGGAACATCAGAAACGTTTCTAAAAATAGTCCCAGCTTCGCTGACCTGTCCCAGCACTGATCCATGTTCTGCTGCAGGAGTGCGTGTAACTGGAGGAGCTCAGCCCATCTGCTCCTATCATTATGGCTGTGCCTCAGTTCCTGCTGGATAGGTGTGTGTGTGTGTGTGTGTGTGTGTGTGTGTGTGTGTGTGTGTGTGTGTGTGTGTGTGCGTGCGTGTGTGTGTGTGTGTGTGTGTGGAGCAGGGCTGCCGAGCAGCGTGCTGGATATATATGACGAGTCTCCTGACTTATGGGAGGCCCCATCGCTCTCTCTCTCTCTCTCTCTCTCTCTCTCTCTCTCTTTCTCTCTCTCTCCCTGTGGCTGAGGGGCCTGTTTGTCCACACACGCCCGCTCCACGCTTCATGTGTGATGGATGCTTCAGTCTCAGGTGAGCAGTAACTTCTCGGCATGGCTGGAGGCCGGGTGGGGAGTGGGGGGTTTTGGGTGGAGTGTGAGGTGGTTAGAAGTGGAAGGTGGGGAGGAGGTGGTGATGGTAGCTGAGAGGACTGGACTTATGATCGTTATTTTTCTGGATGAGGATGCTGCGGCACATGGCACACACAAATACACACACACACACACACACAAACACACACACACACACACACACACACACACAAAGTTTTTCCAGGAGTGTGCAAGCGAGAAGCTTTCTGGAAGGAGATGAGAACGGCAGGGGGGCCCCGCGGCTGGTTGGAGCCAGATCAGCCTCGGAACATCTCTTGGGGGGGGGGGGGGTTGGTGGGGGGGTTGGGGTGCGCGAGCAGTAAATCTGAGTTTAGTGCGGTGCTTAGTGTTGATGTGTCTATCCAGGCTGGCCAGCTCTGACAAACACCTGCAATTTGCCAAGTTGGATAGAAGAAATGTGAGTCAATTACTAGGTGATGGGAGAGGAGCAGAGAGTGACAGTGAGTTAGAAGTTAGCTGTGTGTGTATATTTGTGTGTGTGTGTGTGTGTGTGTGTGTGTGTGTGTGTGTGTGTGTGTGTGTGTGTGTGTGTGTGTGTGTGTGTGTGTGTGTGTGTGTGTGTGTGTGTGTGCTCAGTCCCATCTGCTTCGCACTGACACTGACTGATCCCCCAGAGATGTTACTGATGCTAGAGGTCAATATCTCTCCAGCTGCTCCAGTCACTTAATCTCATATAATCTACACAACAAATGTGAAGATCTCTATCTCATCAATGCAAATATGCTTTAGCCTTTGCTGCAATCAACCAGAGAGCTGTCTGTTGTAAAGTGGAATAAAACAACATTTGAGAAGTCACTACATTTCAAGCCCTATGTTCATGCAGTAGAGTTTGGAAAAGGATGTGGCAAGCATGCAACGTGTTTTTTACATTAAAAGGATTCAAGAAAATCAAAAATTGGTCACAAACAATCCGACAATTACTTACCTTGTTTTATTCTCTAAAAACATTGTGGCTGTTGCCATCATCACTGTAAGTTTTCCCAAATGACAGTGGTTTCACTGGATGTTCAATAGCATAGCAGTAAAAACCAAACGTTAAAACTTATAGGCACTAAACTCCAGACTTGGGCAGTGTGGGGAAGGGGATTTGATCAACCAAAGTAGCCGCCAAATATCGTTAAAGCTCAGTGCCATTAAATTGAATCAAAATATGTAGTGAGACGCACGCTTTCCATTATGCCTAAATATACTCTCTACACGCATGGCTGACAATAGACTAATAATTATGATCATGGGAGTAATTCTCTAGTAATACTATAATCATGATTACAGACTGAGGACATCCCAAAGATCCTGAAGCCATTCTGCCCTTCTCCGGTCGGCACGGAAATGGGGGGAAAGGAAAAATAAAAAGCTTCACTTAGAGCCGCATTGCACCGGCGGGCCCATACAGCATCCTCCATATCTGTTCTATGTTAGTGGAAAGCCTGAGGGTGAAATGGCTGTAGCAATACAGAGAGGTCGATTAGGGTTGGGTGGGTAGATGGATAGGCCAAGCAAAGAGACGAGCGAAGAGCCAGGGGAGAGACTTATCATCCCAGTGTGGCTGCGGAGAAGACCTGTCTGTCTGTCTGTCTGTCTGTCTGTCTGTCTGTCTGTCTGTCTGTCTGTCTGCATCACTGGCAGTTGTGCTTCTCCATCCCTGCTTTTCCCATTTGCCTCCCAAACCACCCAGGCCATGCTGTTTGGGAAGTAAATCAAGAGACTTTTTTCCAATCGTTCACATCCAGGAGCAGACAGAACCATGTCTCACAGCAGATCAGGGGCAGAGTGGCAGAATGAACGAACGACCGAACAGACAGACAGACAGACAGACAGATGGATAGATGGATACAGTAGATAGATTTCATTCCAGTCCTCAATACTATATGTACACAAAACCCACCATTCATTGTGTGAATCAAATACAAAGACATATAATACAAAATAGACATGGAATGCTTTAATTACAATAATTAGACTTTGCATGTGTAATTATAAGCTAGCTATGTTTTTTTTCATAAAGGCAAGGCTGTCATTAGTATATGTGTGGGAAGCAGTCTCCTCAAAGATGCAACCTCAGAAACCGATTTACTTTATCCTAGAGCTAATAAATAATGTTTGTGGAACCAAGGAGAACCGCTATTATCAAGGAGAGAATTGTTTTCCTAAAGAGATGACAGTCCTGGTTTCGGTGTTGTCATTTTGTTGCTTGGTCTCTGTACATGCTTGGGTTACCCATGTGAAAGTGTTTTTGTCAGTTTGATTTCATGGAGCCACTGGGGTGGTCATGTACTGTATGAGAGGTTTATTTTGTTTTGACAATAGTTAATGGTACTTTATAAACTTGTCTATGTTTTTTACTGGAGGTTTGTCTGCCTGGCATTGTTGGTAAGTGGATGAATGTGTGTATTATGATTTGTGTTTGTGTTTGTATGTGTGTGTGTGTGTGTGTGTGTGTGTGTGTGTGTGTGTGTGTGTGTGTGTGTGTGTGTGTGTGTGTGTGTGTGTGTGTTTGTGTGTGTGTGTGTGTGTGTGTGTGTGTGTGTGTGTGTGTGTGTGTGTGTGTGTGTGTGTGTGTGTGTGTGTATAAACATGTGCATGTTAGTAAGAAATTGCAAGTTAGAAAAAAGGTATGTCGACTCGTAAGCGATACTGTTAGTATAAGAATGCCATCAATAGAATGTAAGAGAAGGAGACAGAGGGGGGGGGGGGGGCAGAGAGAGAGTGAGAGATTTGGGGAGGAGGAAGTTAGAGGGAGGGAGGGAGGGAGGGAGGGAGAAGAAAAGCCAAGAGACGCAGACAGGCCAGAACAAGAAAGAAAAGAAAATATCTAATTGGAATCAAGTGTCCTGAAAAAGCGCGTGGGCGACTGAATTCCGCAAAGCATGCTGGTTTCCTTTCGAGAGCGGATCGGGTGGGGGTGCCGGGGCGCAGGGCGCGGGGCGATGGGTGGGTGGCGGGGTTTTGAACTATTAGACATTCCTCCTGTATGGTATACAGCACTTATTTTAGGGTGGTGAGTTTAAGACTGATGACAGAATGCCAGAGTGCGGGCCAGAACACAACAGGATTTCCAGAGACACCCTCGTCTGTGCGTGTACACTGACAAGAGTCAGGCAAGGCAAGGCAGCCCAGCCCAGCCCAAATGAGAAGTGCATTGCGAACCATGTTTTTGTGAGTGTTACTGACTGCTTGAAGGTGCT
>NW_027468620.1:10363033-10365533 GCF_046254945.1 Alosa pseudoharengus | reverse complement strand
CTTGAAGGAGATAACAAGAGGATAATGGATTACTTTCTTTTATATTATATTTTCTTAAAACCAGAGTCCAGGAAACGCCCTGACTTTCAAACGCACTGAAGTGAAACATTTCTCTCATGGGGGGGTGGGGGGGGTGAGATCATCGAATTGCCTGAGATGACAATGTCTATTCAGAGGGGATAAAAAGCTATTTGTAGACACTGTGGTGTCGTGAAAAACACAAGCCTCTGTGAGAGACTGTGCTGTCTGACCTCGCTGGCCTGCTCTAGAGCCCTGTCTCTCTGCCTGCCTGCTCTATAGCCCTGTCTCTCTGCCTGCCTGCTCTAGAGCCCTGTCTCTCTGCCTGCCTGCTCTTGAGAGCAGATGTTGCTGTTGTTGTTTGACACCATCCAAAACGGCATGTCTTTTGTTCCAGCCCATGCACGGCTATCCTTCTGTGGCTCTGAAGCCTAGTGAAACACTACCCCCTGGAAGAATCACCAGTCACACACACACACACACACACACACACACACACACACACACACACACACACACACACACACGCACACACACACACACACGCACACACATCAGCAATAATAAGGGAGATTCCAGAGCTGAGATTTGGGACGAGGTGTTGTCCGGTTGCGTGCTCACTTGTCTCTCTCAGCTGTGCGAAAGTTTTGGAGAGAGTTTTAAGAGCGAGAGTCTGCGTCCCAGATTGATGTGGACGAAGCCAAACATTGACAGGAAGTTATTCATCCGACAGTTTCACGGCCCTTGGACGTGCAGTAAATAAATAAATAACCAACGTTCAACGTGACCTGTGCGCACTTGACTCTGTATTCTTAAGATGACTGAAATTTCAGTCAGTGTGGATTTCTGTCTGTCTCTCTGTCTGTCTGTCTGTGTGTGTGTGTGTGTGTGTGTGTGTGTGTGTGTGTGTGTCTGTGTGTGTGTGTGTGTGTGTGTGTGTGTGTGTGTGTGTGTGTGTGTGTCTGTGTGTGTGTGTGTCTGTGTGTGCGATGGCGGGTGTGGTTACCATCTGAAAACCATGCTTGGGAGAGTGACCCCTTGAACTGGCCTTATTCCTGGGAGCCTGTGAGACTCGGCTTAGCCTCCTGGAGTTCTGGCCGTCTCGCTCTGTCTTCGGTTACACTGTCCTGTGAGTGGGCATGCCTGCAACTGTGGGCTTTTTCTTATCCTAATGGCTGCTCTCCACTGTTACTGGAGTTATGGCACCATGCACAAGCTTTTGAGAGATGTTGTGCCCACTAAGAAAGGTGTTTGTCTGTGTGTATTGGTGTGTGTTGTTGTGCCCCCTAAGAAAAGCGTGTGTGTGTGTGTGTGTGTGTGTGTGTGTGTATGTGTGTTTGTATGTGTCAGTGTGTGTTGTTGTGCCCCCTAACCCTAAGAAAAGTGTGAGTGTATGTGTGTGTGTGTGTATGTGTGTGTGTGTGTTTGTGAGTTTGCGTGTCTGTGTGTATCGATGTGTGTTGTTGAACCCCCTAACCTTGACCAGATGTGGTGCCTGAGTGTTTGCCGGTGGAAAAGTTAAAAATAGCTTGAGATGTAACACTCAATCGTTCACAACTTTGCTCGTACTGAGCGACCAGAAAACCCACGACAATGGAGCAAGCACTCTTTTTATCCCCTTTAAATGTGAGAAGGCCAGCTGCAGTAGAGCTCATTTAACATTTAAGGGGATATGTTTTTCATGCTCTCTCATACAGTATTTTGTTCCATAACTTTCATGTCTTTATTTCATGAGAGTTTTTGTTCCATACTGCATATTCACACCCAAGTAATCAGGCGAACCAAGCGTTCTTGTTATCAAACTATCAAGTGGGGAGGCCTCATTAGGTCAGTCTTGCACTGGAAATATTTGCTTTTCATTTAAAGCGACTAGCTCATGGCTTGCGGTCCTTGCCAAGGACATTATGCTTTAGTGGCTGTTATATGACATTTTTCTTCTAAAAATTGACCGCGGGTCATGCAAATTAAATGCGGCAAGTGCCGTAAATAGCACAGGGGGACACATGCCATGCACTGAGCATGCTGTGGTGGTGGTGTGTGTGTGTGTGTGTGTGTGTGTGTGTGTGTGTGTGTGTGTGTGCGTGTGTGTAAAGCACAGGCACAAGGCTGAAGGTAGAGAGGTAGTGTGTGTACAGTATGTGTGTGTGTGTGTGTGTGTGTGTGTACATGCTGCACCACCAGGCGCGGACTGGCTCGCTCACGCGGCGAATGGCATGTCATAACAGATTTGGGCGAACGCTTCCTGGCGTGTCATTACTCAACACAAAGAGGCAGCTGCAGATGTGCTGTTTGAGGAAACGCCTCAGATATCCACCCACACACACACACACGTGTACACACACACACATACACACATGTACACACACACCACACATACACACACCACACACACACATACACACAGACACACATAGACACACACACAATGCCACTCATTACAGAAAAGTGTGTGTGTGTGTGTGTGTGTGTGTATGTGTGTGTG
>NW_027468620.1:10345533-10360533 GCF_046254945.1 Alosa pseudoharengus | reverse complement strand
TTTCCCACAAGCTGTGTGCTGCTCTGCTCCCTCTAAAGGGCAAAAACAATTACGTGATGCATTCCAGGCATTCTGCTAGAGCAACACAGTCCCAAGGTACACAAATAATGAACTCCATACTCCTCAGCGAGGGGAAGTGAAATCAAATCAAGACCCAGAATGGTGAACCTTGAGTCATCTCGTGTCAGTGGTCTCGGGCAGTGGCATCCACACATGAACACACAAAGAGGAAATCCATTTGGGCTGGATAATAATAACGATTATCCACAATAGCGGTCTTACATGTGCTGAAAAGCCTTCAGTAATTCTCTCGGGCACAAGCAGGCAAATATCAAACACATGGTCAGGATCATGAATAATGAATAAACACTGAAAACCTTGACATTTTCCCATTACAAGGACAAATTGCACTTGCCTATCTGGAACTGGAAGAGGATCAAACATGGCCATTATCTGCAGATAGCGATCATACAATACCAGTGAGCGAATTGTTAAAACATTCCTGTCCTCAGGGAGGTCCAGACCGGAGGACTGCCTATTATCCACGTATGTCAGCACCGTGATGGGAAGAGGGCATAACCACAACCAGACTGTTTTACAATAATGCCTGGGTGCATGAATAAGCCATCACCTCTGGCAAAGGGGTGCACTAAGCTGACATTTAGAGCGCACCAAATGGTCCCTAGCCTCAAACAGCTCTCACGAAGGAGCCATAGGCATGGAATTGGTGTGTGTGTGTGTGTGTGTGTGGAGTTGGGGAGGGGGGGCACTTTCAGAGGAGGCTTGATACATACAAATTAGCGAGCGAGCCTTTTGATGAAAGTCAGCATCAAAGGCCAGCTGTGCTTTGTCCACATGTTTTGGCTCTGTAAATAGTCCGAAGGGCCTGAAGAAGTTCTCACAACCGGGCTAGAGCACCAGGCGGAGAGATGAAGCCTAATTTAGTGTGTGCGTTTCCTTGATGGATGAGCCGGCCGAGTTCTCTCAGGACTCTTATCAGTAGTGGCATTACAGCTGGCATCGCATGCGCATTCCTCACTTTGGTCGCTGTGTTTTTATGGAGCTCCACTCCGCTCCGCTCTGCACTCTGTTTTCAACCGCATCTTTGACCGACACGGCCGCGTGAATTTTGGACACGCAAGTCTCTTCTTCTTCGTTTTTTGTTTGTTTATTTGTTTCGTGCAAGGGGGAGCTTTTGTGGAGAAATTGAGAGAGAGAGATTGAAGAATTCATGTGGTATGGTGTGTGTGCTGGCTCCTGCTCCTGTGGAGGGGAGGAGTGTTCTGCTGCTCCCGGGGTCAGGGTGGCTGTTCTGTGTTAGCCCTCAGATACTGGTACATGGTGATTAAGAGCAACACGGCTTGGGCCTCTGCCTGGTTCCCTTGCTCTTTAAAGAGCTCCCAGCAGCTGCACACCGCCACTGCTGCGTCAGTCTTTTGACAAAAACAAAAAACAGAGAGAGAGCGCCCGCCCCCCCCCCCCCCCCTGCCCGCCGAGCCCCCCCAGTCCGCCCGCCCGCGCCTCGGCCCTGGAACCCAGCGAAAGACGTCAAGATTTCATCGGGTTGGTTCCTGAGGCTCGATTGCCTCCTATGTCGCTGGCCACCAGGAATGTTGATGACCAAAAGCCACCTAACCCTCTTGTCAATGGTGGTTAGAGCCGGCTGACCACATGAGAGCATTCCTGGAGCACCGTGGTCAGACCACAAACTCATATTTACTGTGTGTGGTGTACGCGCCACAGAGGATCCCAAAAACATATGGCCTGAAATAAAGCATATGAGCGCACACACACACACACACACACACACACACACACACACACAGATTTTATGGCACACACTGGACACTCACACACACATAACATATAACACACACACAGACATATAACACAGTCGTGTCATACACACAAACCACAGAGAAAGCCACAGCAACCATATGGCACCTCTGACATCTGAACATATTCAGCGCAAATATAAACAGACCTTCGGGTGTTAACTCTGACACAGGCATAAACATCCCAATGGTCGCTGGCGATATCTGACATAAGACAGAGTGTGTGCTCTTACGCCATTTCGCTGTTTTTTACCCCCCCCCCCCTCATCCTCCCCTCCACATCCCAGGGACTATCGCTTGGCTCAGGTCAACTATAATTAGTTCAGCCCCTGAGTCCTTTCTGGATTTTAATTAACCGAGTTTTAATTGAGTTTAATCACTTTCACAGAAAATTTCCTCTGCTTTTTTACGACGCCTGGAGCGCACATTATTAGAGCTCCAGCGCTTGTCACATCACTCCTCCCTTACAGAGACACATCCCATTAGCAGATTGTAATAAAAGCGGGGAGTCTTTCCTTTTGCCTCTTTGATTGTTCAGTTTCTTAGTAGTTTTAGTGGCGCTTGGCTATTATCATTCTCAGAGGTAACAGGCAAAAGCCCCTTTTATGTCTTCCCTGAACTTTGGACAGCTGTATGTGTTTAGGATGGTTATAATGTAACAGAGGTTCAAAAGACTTCACTACCTTCCATTTGCCTCTCCTGCAGTCCGTGTTGCGCACACACACACACACACACACACACACACACACACACACACACACACACACGCACACACGCACGCACACACACACACACACACACACACACACACACACACACACACACACACACACACACACACACACACACACACTTGCATAGGGCTCTGGCTCTCATCAAAGCCATATGGTCAGGTCAAGGAGGTTTGTTGGTGGGGTACTGAGAGAGAGAACTAGAGAGAAAGGGAAAGAAAGAGACAGAGCAAGTAAGAGATGAATAGAGTGAAGTGGGAAGAGAGAGAGAAGGAGAAAGGGAGAGAGAGAGAGACAAGGAGGGGGGTGCCGGGAGAAAGCCTTGATGTTGAAAATAAAACATTCCATGGGCCAGACAAGAAGCTTCCCTCTGGCTAGAAACCCTCAAAATGACTCTGTAACTGTGAGAGGAACAATGACAATACAAAGCACTTAGGACAACCAGTGAAATGCAAAGCATCGGTTAATAGAGGCGGTCGCCATTATAGTGATTGCTTCTGGACTTCTTCAAGTGATTTGGCAACAGCTTCGAACAAAAAGAAAAAAGGAACCATAACCCAATTCCCCCTTCTCTTCTTCTCAGTTAAAAAAGGCAGACCACTTATTTCCACTCTCAAGTCTGTGTTAGTAAATACGGGTTTAATGCGCTGTGCGTCACTGTGACTGGGTTTCCGTGGAGACGTGGTTTGATTCTGTAAAATTTTATGCAGGGTTAGTGGCGTGACATGGGAGTGCCTCGCCTTCACCTCCATTATAAAAGCGCTGGGGCTAGACTGCAGTGGCATTAAAAGAGTCATAAATAAATACTAAAAAAGAGAGAGATGGAGAGATGGGGTGGAGAGAGAAGGAGAGAGGGACAGAGAGAGAGGAAGATGGAGAGGGAAGGAGGGAAAGAGTGAGACAGAGAGAGAAGGAGAAAGAAAGAGACACTTAAGAGTCCCCCTCATCACTAAGCAGGCCAGGAGGCACTGGGTGTGTGTGTGTGTGTGTGTGTGTGTGTGTGAGTGTGTGTGTGTGTGTGTGTGTGTGTGTGAGTGTGTGTGAAAGCTGAGAAGGCAGTGAAGGAGGGTGAGGGTCCATGATACCAAGACGACTGGCTCCCTCCACATTTTACTTCAACCGCTAATGCCCCTTGTGCTTCATGGCTGTGTGTGTGCAACCAGATCGCTTTCTAAGGGTAGAGGGGACACCAGTATTTACCAGCGTTATAGACCCAGAGTTTTCCTTAGCCCTACTTTACTGTTGAAAGGGTTATGTCATCCAGTCAAAGAGGCTTTAGCAAGGGAGCGGGTGGCCAGTGTGTGTGTGTGTCTGTGTGTGTTTGAGAGAGAGAGAGTTTGTGTCTGTGTGAGAGTGGGTGTGTTTGAGAGAGAGAGAGAGAGAGAGAGACAGAGAGTCAGAGAGAGTCACTCTCTGTGTGTGTGCATGCGTGTGTGTTTGTGTGTGCGTATGTGTAAAAACCACGTCCAACGTCATCCAACTTCCCCTCTCCTGGCCGAACAACCAGTCACCTCTTACAGGAGGCCAACTGCCTGCGATTGCTCGATTTTACAACATGCAGCACAGCATAGCATACCTCTTCAGCAAACTCACTAAGTGCTGTGACCAGGAATGTTTGGCCGTGTCGATCGTGGTTCACCTCACTCTGATATGACTGGAATTATTTCGGCCGACGGTACCATCAGCGTCCAGCCCGTTTGCCTGCCCTGGTCTGAAGACCTCGAGTGAAAAGATAAGATGACCCCATCAAAGCTATACACATGGCACGCTCATGGACAGCCGGTGTGTGTGTGTGTGCATGTGTGCGTGTGTGCGTGTGTGTGTGGCCAAGGCACACCATGCACACACTGAGTGCCCTCCAGGGAAACTGGACAACGTCCTCCACTTAGCTCAGGGTGAGACGAGCACTAACGCTTGGGGGAATGTTGGTTTGGGTGGACCGTTTGGCTTCGCCTTCGCACTGGGTGTTTTGTCAGTCGGTTCGTTTTCACACAGAGGGGGGAAGACGGAGCTGAATCCTTGGCCTCGGCTTCTCGCAGCCTTGACAGTGAGGGGAATGAGTACAGACTTTTCAACAGCCAAAAGTCCTCATTCATCAGAGCAAGCCGAAGTCCAGGGAGAGGAGAGGAGAGAAGAGGAAGCTGTGGGGTGGCGTTGAACTAGTCCGTGGGTATTGGTTATTTACCCAGGTGTGTGTGTCAGAGTTTGGCAGCTGCGCTGTAACAATATTCGAAGCAGACAGCTGAGCGGCTGCTGCCTATACCACTGTAACCTGTGCGAATGGATGGCCAAATGGCGAAGCTATGTGTGCCGCTCCTGCCCCGCTCACAGCAACGTTTATTTATATGAGCCCCGAATCAGGGAAGTTCGGGGCTGGACTCAAAACGACGGCCCCACGGGCACAGCAATCTTCGTTCCACTCCTTGTACAGTGGACAGTGGTTGCCAAACCTACCTCCCAGCTTTCTTTGCCTTTCTCTATCCAGAGCTCTGTCCAGGGAGCTACAGAAGATTTCAGTGTGGTTAGACACGTCCAGCTGTTTCTCTGCAATTTGGAGCTTTGCTAAGGGGCCTTGATTACTGGTAAAGAGCCTTGAATCTGTGGCCTGCAACACTTTACATCAATATTTTCCCCTTGCTTCAATTCTGAAGTATCTAGTGTCTATGGAAACAGTTTACGCACTGTACATAAATTGAATGAACTACATAAACTGAAGGATTTTCTTGAAAAACTACATACACTAAAGAACTGCATACATGATTCGTTCAATGTGAGAACTGTTCTTAATCCCTTTGTGTAGTTCAGGCTGAGGGGAAAATAGTGTTGGCATTTACATGATACACATGTAATGCTTCTCACAACTGTGTGCTCTGCTGGGTAGAGTGTGGTATCCTGGTCTGTGAGGGGAAGCCAGCTATTTTCTTTTCATTTTTTTCCACATTATTTTCTTAGCATGAGCGACGGAGAGGGAGAGGGAGGGAGGGAGGGAGGGATTGCAACAGCCTCTTGGCAGGTACACTGGAGTGTGACTGCAAGCTTTTTCCCCCTTCAGTGCATAATTTCACCAGGAAGTGAAAAGAAATCACCAGTAAAGTAAGTAAGGCAGGCGTGTGTGTGTTTCTTTGTGTGTGTGTGTGTGTGTGTGTGTGTGTGTGTGTGTGTGTGTGTGTGTGTGTGTGTGTGTGGGTGGGTGGGTGGGTGGGTGGGAGACATACAGTATGTCTGACATAGCTGCAGGCATGGCCAGAAACCACCAAGATGACAAACGTAATGTGCACAACTTTGGCTAGGTTTGACTAACTTCATATAAAGTGGCTTACACATTGTACATTTCTTCCAAAGAGTCATATAATTAACTTAACTTTAATTAAATAACTTTTTCATCAGCTGCTCATACACACTGGTCACACATTACAGATGTAATTTTAAGTTCTGCTGACATACTCTGTTCTATTCAGATATTATATTTACTTTAATACATAAAAACCACTGGTGTACTTATTTCTCGGCATTATGGTGTAGCACATAGTTTGTCTTGTATTATGATATATTGGGTGCAATTTCCTTCTACATACAGTAGGCATACTACTGTACATACACATGCTGTAATGCAACCTGTTGCTAATAGCTTTGCACATGTTCTCAGAATCCTAATGTCTTTAGTCAGAACAGTAAGCTAGGCTAATTCTTTGATGAGCCACATCCTGCAAAATGATCCATGTTTGAATCATAAAGTCAGAAATAAAACAGACTAAGGTCAAGTATTAGTTTAGGAATTTCTGGCTTGGGACCAAGACGTCCTACCTTTTGAGTCATTAAACTTAAATGCTAGTGGAGTGACTGTAGTATTAGCGTAGGTTAACTTTAAACCCACACTGTTCAAAGGGGCAGCTGGCTCATAAGAGTGTGGCAGGAGCTTTGCATGCAAGTCTCCACATAATATAGCTTTTATTCACTTAATGTCTCACCCATGGAAAACATGCATCACAAAGGTCCCCTCTGAAGCTCCCCCAAAGGAAAAAAAAGGGGCCTAAATTCCAAGACTGAAGGAGGAGGAGGAGGAGGAGGGGAGTCGATGCGGAGTCATGACTCCTGAAGGTGTGGCCGTCACACTACCATGGGGTCTACGAGAAGTGTGTAGGAGGTAAGGTATGAGGAAGCCATCTCTCTATCTCTCACCCTCTCCTTCTCTCTCTCTCTATCTCTCACATTCTCTCTCTCGCTTCCTCACCCCATCTCTCTGTCTCCCTTCCTCTTTCCCTCACCCCATCACTTTTTCTCTCTCCCTTCCTCTACCCTCTCTCCCTCTCTCTCTCTATCCCTCCATCCCTCACCCTTTCTCTCTCTCTCTCTCTCTCTTTCTGTCTTCTCCCCTTGAGTAGATTCACTGCCAGCTTTTGTGTGGTGGGGACAGGCCAGGGGTTTTTGATAGAGGGTTTTGCAGGTGTCAGTAGTCTCAGGAGGCCAAACACGTAATGTAAGCCAGTCTTACCCCCCCACCCCCCGCCTACAGAAGGGGACATCCAGAGTAGTTGTGCATTTCGCAGAAAAAGACATCTTGGAAGACTTCCATGCAGCCTAGGGGATGTGTGTGTGTGTGTGTGTGTGTGTGTGTGTGTGTGTGTGTGTGTGTGTGTGTGTGTGTGTGTGTGTGTGTGTGTGGGGGGGGGGGGGGGATCACATCCTCTCAGATTCCTCAAAGACAAGTATTCCACCCATTCGACATCTCCTAAAGTAGGGCCTTAAGTCAGCCGGAGACATTCCTGACATGCTGACATGTCCCTTTGTGAAAGGGAAGAGGGCGAAACAGACACACTAGGAGGGTGAGAAGGCAAAGGTGGCTGTGTGAGGGAGTTGACGGGTGCAAGTCTATATATGTACCATTTCCCAAGCTGTCATCCCGCTGATTCTCTAACCACCAGTGGGTCCCTCCGCGCTGGGTTTTTATGTCGGTTGCGTTTTGCTCTCCGGATATTAAAACGAACCCCAATGTTTTATTATGAATATTTTACCAGTGTTTTGACCAGTGTCACTGTTGTCATAACAGCTGCTGTTTGAGTCGTTATTATGACCCTACTGTAATGGCAACAATGCACTAATGCGACAAATTGGTTCGAAACCAACTGCGGTTACTTAGCCCTCTCTCTGATGCTTGGGAGGGCGTCCCCACATGTGCTGGCCTTTTGTGAAAAAGAGAGGGATAATGGGAGCCATATTACATCAACACTACGTCAGGCTAGTCATCGCCGCCATGAGGCCTCCCTTCCCAGCATGCCTGCTCACTGCCCTCTCTGGTGCTCAGAGGAGAGGGCAGTCATGCGTGCAGCCCAAATGGATTTAGCCCCGGCACCGCCACTAGGGTGGCTGACTGGCCCAACTTCCCTTCATGCGCGAGGGGTGGCACAGAACTGGGTGTGTTTTTTTCCGGGGGTGGGGGTTGTTCTGGGGTTGAGCTGACGACTGGATCTGGAAAGGGATTAGGGTGCACGGTGGTGGGATAGGCATTCACCGCGAAAGTAGCCCCCGATCGGCACGCTTAACTCCACCCCCCATCCCCTTATCCCTGGAAAAGTTCCATTAGAGGCCGGCGTGCGAGGCGGCCAAAGCGCTCCGGCGATGCCGCTGCTTGGCGTCTCTGTGGTTGCATGTCTTCTCACCACTGTCATCACAGTAAACACAGTCTGGAGAGAGTTCATTCGAGGTCCTCCTCCTCCGCGCGCTTTCTCGCTGTAATCAATCAATTCACATTGCGGCGACCACAGTTGCGCTCGGTTAGCACGGCCGGATCTCACTGCTCCCCGAGCTCTTGGACACGACGCGGAACCCTCAGCTGCCTTTTGTGAGGGCCCCCGTGTTTACACTGTTTACTCACACCAGCGGGATCAAAAGCCGCGGCCGAGACAACAAGCGGAGGCGGCTGCTGGAGGAGCCCTCTCGCTGTGGCGGTGCCGCCGACATGTCCAAGAGCTCTCCCACTTGCCGTGCCGCCCACTGCTGGGCCTCTGGATATGGTGCCGATTGGCACGGTAACAAAAAATGGGCCTCTCTCTCACTCTCTCTCTCTCTCTTTGTTCTTGTCTGCTGCTGTTCGCAGATCAGCTTGTTGCTTGAATGTGTCGGTACCTGTTAATATTTCACATGAAAAGCAACGGGTTTGAGGAAGTTTAAGGAGTTTCTCAGCACAAAGAAATCATAGCCTTACGTCCAAAGCCTTTTTAGGACATAATCATAGCCTGGCAATATCCACAACAACAAACAAATAAACGATTACTGAAAGAGTGTTGCGGAATCTTCCTTTGAATTGAAAATCCTAGTAAAGTTGGCCTTCCAGCCCAGTTAAATATTATAATGGGAATATCTTTGAACACACACAACAGCAGATTGAAGGATGAGTCAGAGTGAGTGAGGATGAGTGAGGCATTTTGTCGTATTTACACAGATTTAGACACACAACAGACACACACAAACACACACACACACACACACACACACACACACACACACACACACATGCACACACAGGCAAAGGAGACAGAATCACTCTTAAAAGAACAATTAGTAGATAATACAGTAAATATGAAACCAGTAGATATTGCATCCAGTAATATCTGGACAATCTGTGCCCCACAGTGCACCTGACCCTTTTCTCAGAGTTGACATCAGTAACTGTTGATCCCAGTGCAGGCCGACCCATTTCGCTGGTCATTACCGGTCACCGCCATCCGGGTCTGTGAGGACAGGGCCCAGCAATGAGGTCACTTCCCCCTGGTCTTTACGTTCATCCTACCGGCCGCTCCCTGTCTCTGAGTCAGCTAGCAGAGAATGACAGGAAGCAATCTCTGATCTCTGCTCCAATCTTTCCCCCCTTGTTCAGAGCTCATCGACTGGCAGCTCAGTCAGAGCTGTGGGACAATCACAGGCAAAGGGATTAAATCAGGAGACAAAACGCCTACCCTGCCTTCACATGGCTTATAGACTTTGCTGAATGCATCACCCCCTCATTGGGACCAAACACACCCACACACGTGTGTGTGTGTGTGTGTGTGTGTGTGTGGGGGGGGGGGGGGTATTTGAAGTGGACATACACACACCAGATGTACAATGTCACAGTGCAGCACCACACACACACATACACACACACACACACACACACACACACACACACACACACACACACACACACACACACACACATTAAAGCATCCTGATTTTTCTCTGTTCTCCTGTAATGACATAGCAGATATCTGTTGTCTGCAGGTGCACCTTATAGGATTTCCTTTTTGGCCAGCAGCTGAGGAAAAGCTGTGTTTAAACCTCATCAGATGATTCACCACCACCCACGTCCACGTGAACGTTAAAAGGTATTATTCCCGTGGGAGCCTACTTCAATCCTACGTGGAATTCGGGAGCTTCAATGCTCTCTGGAGTCCCTCATGTCTCACGTGTGTTCACGTCTGAGAACAGAACCCCCCCCCCCAAAAAAAAGACTGATTACAAAGTTCCTCCTTTGTCCATGACGGCGACCAAATAAACCTATAGAGGTTCCTTTTAAAGAATTTTCCTCTGAGCCTTCAGATGCAGGTGCTCATCTGAGATCAAAGAACAGCAAAAGATTCAGCATTCATTCGTGCATCACACTGGTTCGTGCTCTACAGTTGCACAGACTCGCCTAGTCATCTGTCTTCTGCTCAGTAAAAAATACGCTTTTTTTTTGTTGTTTCCCTGCTGAGTTCCAAAAGCACGGCTGATAAATATCTCCCACATGTTGTGGATACTGTCATTTGGCTGTCACTGCAATAGTCAAGCCCTTCTCTTCTTTGGCTTCTCTTGAACTCCCTCTCCACATAAACTGTTTCACACTGTTTTTGATCGATTACAATACGAATACAATACGAATACAATACAACTCATATTGTAATGAGGTGCCACCATGACACTAAGATGGCCTAGACAATTTAGTTGAGCAGGGCATAAATGACTTGGAGGGATTGAGCTGGCACGCAGCAAAGGAAGAGTTGTGCTATCTTCCTCCATGGGTCCTGCATGCAAGGAGACACATGGTTTTAATGAAGTCTCGTGGTGTACAGAGAATCCAACCAGCATCCTGAACAGGCCAGACCATCTACTTAAGAGTGGCAAAGCAGATAACAGTTTGACTCTAGTTGCTCGAGGGAAGCAGTGGGGAATGTGTCTTCGGCTGCAGATGCAAATCTGCTTGCATTGATTATTGTATTTCCCATAACCGCAAGGGTCCTTGGAAAGGAGGGTCTTTGTAAAAGAAAAACTGATAAAAAAGTGGGTTTTAAACATGGACCAATGAAGGGGGAAAAAAATAACACAACAACAAAAACACTGGCCCCAATTCGACTGGTCATCTGGTCAGCCGTCAGACTCATGAAAACACCCACTCTGCGTTGCGAACCCCTCTGAGCACAAACACAAATTAGGGGGTCTGGCCTCTCGTTTGCCTGGTTTTGGGCTCCCGTTGCCATGGCGACCCCAGTGTGTTGCGTTGACTTAATCACACATAATGATCCCAATAAATGTGAATGATCCCCGTCCCAGTGGCAGAGGGGAGCGGTGGGGTGGGGGGGCTTGGGGGCCATGCACACAGCGCCAGCGAGCGCAGAGTCTGCTCCTCCACATCCTGGCACGGAACGCTTGGCAGCGGACGCCAGGCCCTCACCAGCCCCACCCGCCTCACCCGTCCCACCCGCCCCAGCAGAATGACTCTCCAACCATCCATCTCACTGCTCTCCAACATCGATGTCAGACATTTTTCTGTTTCTCTTTCTGTTTTTTTTCTTCACTCTTTCTCTCTCTCTCTCTCTCTCTCTGTATGTGTGTGTGAGAGTGTGAGGAAATTCGGAGAGAGATGGTTATTCATCTGCCGTGTGCTGCGTTTTTTTTTCAGGATGGGAATCAGACCTCCCTGAAATCAATGAGAGCCTCACCTTTTATAGACTAAAACCATTTAGCTCTAAATCCCGCCTTGAGAGAGCGCCAAGAATCAGAGAGAACCTGAACTGGTGTGTCTTAGCCTCTGGAGAGGCAGCTAATCCCATAAGCTTTTGTAGGAGGAAGAATGCTATGCCTATTCAGCCTATTATCAAGTGAATTGCTAGAGGAGGATCCGTGTTTGTGACACGGTAATTATTTATTGCGGCAATAGCTAGCTTGCGTCGGTGTGGTGGATTAGCGTGGCGCTGGCACCCAAGTCAGCTGAGGAGATGAGCTAGGCTACTTACACACAAAGAGCTACTTTACTCAGGGGCCATGTTCTTAGGGTTCAACCTTTTAATCCTGCATGTTTGATACACGTTCCCCTGGAAGAGCGGAGTCGACGGCTGATCTGAGGGGATTAGGCTTGCTTAGGTGTGGTATAATTGCTGTGATGACTCTCAGCATGTTGTTCACAGCACACTAATCAGTGTATGAACAAGACTTAAACACTGTTCAGATGTTCACCCATATGTGACTGGAACCAATTCATCGACGACCCTCTCCCCTACCAACCAACAGACAGACACACACAATGACACACACAGAGACACAAACACACACACAAACATGCACGTTCCCTCCCAACCCTCACCACGTCACTGCAACCTCCATGATTTACAGCACCTCGGCTACAGTCGTTTGGTGGCATTATTTGGGCAAACGTGTGCAAGTGTGTGTATTTGTGGTTGTGTATACTTGTCTCCAGGCAACAGTCTGTAGCCTTTAGTGTCAGGTTCTGATGTTGGCTGCTTCTCCTGCTGAGCTCTGACAGTGTGGCCCTCCTGCACTCTGACGTCTCTTTGTGTGTGTGTGTGTGTGTGTGTGTGTGTGTGTGTGTGTGTGTGTGTGGTCTGGGCTGATGTATGCTCCACAAGTCTCTGTCCCACTCTGTTTTTTTCTTCATGTGAAGTATGAAAATGCTCTTTCTCTCTCTCACACACACTCACACTCACACACACACACACACACACACACACACACACACACACACACATGCCGTCCATGTGATTATTTCGCACAGTGCACACAAACACACACCCACCCCGCTGGGAGTTCATTACAGTTGAGTGGAGCATGCTTTGACATGAGAAAGGGCTTCATACAGTCACACAGAATGGACAACTCTCTTTTCCGTTCATGTAAAAATAAATAAATATTAACGACTCACTTTTCATCAGCTGCCATTGGATAAAATCAGACTAACTTAATCCTGAGTTAAATTGAGCCTTTTAGATAAAAGTAGACAGTACTTCACTGAATAATAGGCATTAGGCCTGAGCACTACAGATATCTCATGCTGAAATAAAACTCAGAAACAAACTTCTTCCCTTGACACTGGACTCTTCAGTGGAGATCACATCATACTTTATGAAGGGCTATTACATTTATGAAAAAAAATAATAAAAGTATCACAATCTTAGACATAGGATAACTGACCTCCCAAGACTTATTTGGTGAGAAGATATCAGATGGCCAATAAGAATTTTATGGACAAAATCATGGTCCAAATTTAACATCTGGCTAAAATATAGCATTGCGGCTTTGATTGCGCTCTGGCCCTATACAGACTTGACCTCTCAGAAACAGACAGTTTAGCATTTTTAGATTAAAGAGAGTTTGGCCAAATTTAAATTTACCATGCACATAACATGAATAATGTGCCACTGCCTTTACTTTGAACAGCCCCAAACAACTGGAAAAGCTGATTTTTTGTAAACGTCATGGTATGGTATGGTGTGCTCAGTCTGACACTGTAGATGTGTAATCTGTTATAATTTCAGTCTAGACAGTTGAATGTCACCTCAGTGCAGCTAAACTAAAAACAGCTCTCTCACCAGCTGTGAGCTAAATCGTCACAGCGATCATGTGAGAGGCTGTCAAACATGTTTTCTGTCTTAAACCGAATGAAACGCTCAGGGTGTATGTGTGCGGAGTGAGTATGTTAAATCAGCGTAAATGGATAACATGCGTAGAGCCATCCTCAGGCCAAGCTGATCGCTCTCTCAGTTCTCATCTCTCTACCCATGACCCACCAGGGGCAAACGGAAAGCCCCGGAACCTCTCAAAAGCCCCTTCATGGGGCAGGAAGGTTGGCATGTTCGAGCTGAGCTCTCCTCCTCAGTAAAGCAAGCTAATGACGAGTCTCTTTGTGCTGGGGAGAGTTTGGGGGGAGAAAATGAGAGGATTTTCTGGTTGGATTGGCACTAATAAGGTCTGCTTTGGACCTGATGTTTGTGTTGAGTGAACGCTTTCACGGGCGTCTTCATCTGACTTGACACGGGGTGACATGGATGATCGTTTGCGCTCGGAAGGCCTGCCTCTGCCCAGGACAAATAAACATAAATTTAAGTGCAATGATAATGGAGTGAATAGACACCTGACAACGGCCTTTCACATGTAAGTATTAGAAAACGCAACAAGGTTTCTCCAGAGACATATATGAAGAGAAAGACCGAGGTGAACAAAAAAAGAGAGAAAAATGTTAAAGGTCCTTGTTGTGACACGTAGCGACCGGTGAATAGAGTCAATAAAGGACGTGAGAGCCATGTACACACAGGGTCATGCTCGTCAAGCCCCAGGGAAAAGCATTAGCGACATGTCAAAAGCATGAGACACACCGAGACACACCGCGGCACCTCTGGAACGGCACACCCATAGAACGAGAGGAAGAAGAGGCACTCAGCACTATAGGAGGCAGACAGCGCAGAATTATTTTGGTTCAAACCTTTTGGGGTCTGGGTTCACAAACACACTCACATTCAGACACACACACACACACACAGAAAGAAAAAAATCTGGACTGCACCAGTTAAGGAAATCTGCAGTTAAATTAACTGTTGATTAGCTGTTGAGAGCTAAGAACTCCATGTACACATTCTGAATCCAAAGCTAAAGTGCAGTGTTGGATGGAGAGAGGCTGGATCGTAGCATCTATCATTCCCTCAGGTCCTGCTCTCATCCCTTCCTCCTGTCGACTAACCCGACCTTACATGCACTGGCCTGGCCTTACACCTCCCCTACCTCTTTAAATCCTGTCGCTCAAGAGAAAATGTTCTCTCTCCCTCTCCCTACTCGCCTCTCTCTTGTTCTCACTTTTAGTCACATAAATTGTCTGTGGTTTTTTTGTAAAATTCCTGCACACTACAGTCAAACATTCCTCTCCTTTTCTCCTCTCCTCTCTTGTTCCTCATTAAAGTGCAGGGCTCCAGAGGGAGAGGAAAGCTTTTATTTTGACGCCATCTCCGGGGGCCGTACCGTGGTCTGTTGCGGGTAGCGAGACGCTAACTGCTAATGTGAGTAGCTCTCCCTCTCGCCCCATGGGGACTGAGACACTCACGTTTCAGGTTCGCCATGTACTGTAAAAGTACGTGCCCCTCCAGCTCTGACAAAGACCAAGATGGTCACTCGTTTACTCACTCCTCTCCTCATAG
>NW_027468620.1:10335533-10343033 GCF_046254945.1 Alosa pseudoharengus | reverse complement strand
TGTGTGTGAGTGTGTGTGTGTGTGTGTGTGTGTGTGTGTGTGTGTGTGTGTGTGGAGGGGGGGTGGGGGGTAGAGAGGAAGAACACAGACAGGAGGACGGGCGTGGATGGAAAAGCCCATTGCACTTGGCTGCTGCACACCCTTAAGTAACAACACATGGCTAGGGGAGGACGAATTCCTACAAGTTGTGGACTGTCGAAAGTCAAAAGTCTCCGAGAGGAGAGGAGAGGAGGGCAGGAGAGGAGAGGAGGGGAGCGGAGGAGAGGAGGGGAGGAGAGGAAGGGACTGGACTGGGGTGTTGTGGTGTGGGACAAGACGGGATGGGGTGAGGATGTGAAGGCCTGGGATCTTTGCTGGTCTGGCCCTCTTGGCTGGCGTTGGCGCATTGTGGATGGCTGATAAGACGAGCCATACCTAATTCCTTTCCATGCTCTCATCCCCGGGTAGGCACCACAATGGGCATGATTCATGGGGTAATCCCGCCGGCTACCGACTTGGCTGCCGCTCGCATTCGGGAAGAATGTGACCTCACAATGTGTCTCTTTCAGGCCCATCCCTGGCTGTCCATCTCCCAGGGTCGGCCTCAAGCATGCCTCTGTTCCTGTCTGTGTGTATGTGTGTGTGTGTGTTTGTGTGTGTGTGTGAGAGAGAGAGAGAGAGAGAGAGAGAGAGAGAGAGAGAGAGAGAGAGAGAGAGAGAGAGAGAGAGAGAGAGAGAGAGAGGGGGGGGCAGGGGGGTCATCTGTTTCATCTGTTTCCGACCAGAGGTCCATGAGGTAGAGGAACATGACACTGTCTGGTCATCGGAGAGACGGGAGCTCCACAGTGCAGAGTCTTTCCTGAATAACAACGATGATTTAATCAGCTCCCTGGCCCATTAGCCACGCAGACGTCCATGTTTGATTTCTCAGTAAACATATCCTGTTCCAGGACAATATTTTTGCTCCATCGAGTCCCTTTAATACATTTGTTGACCTGTATTTAATTGAGAAAACAAACTGTAATTAGTGGCAATTATTTGGGTACAGTCCTCCCGTACAGTAGATTACTGCACACTTACTTGTGAGTCACATTCCAGTCCTCTGAACCGCAAAGCCTATCATCGTTTTTTGGCTCTCAGCGCTGAAATATAAATTAGAGTGTCTTGTGACTTGTGAAAACAAGAGCCTACAAAGAAAGAAATGTAAGTAAAGATCTATATGCACAGAGAAAATATTTATCTTTGTGATTTAATGATAACAATGGTCTACAGAAGAAAGGATAGGGGTAAGTAGTCACCATAAAGGCATAGCCCCGATAATGGTTGCAATCTAAAGCCAACGAACACATGGGCCGCTCCAGATTACCTTTCATCAGGTTCGCGACAGTAAGTCCTGTAATTCACAGCAACACTACGGCGGTTTTACAAATGAATTAATGTGATGAAAGGCTTCGAGATGACACTCCCCATACTGAAAATCTTTACAAATCCATTCGTCATTCAGCATGTAATGGCTGCAGGGCTTGCGGTTCCTTGGAGCAGGGCTCGCTCGTGCAGCTCTTTTGCATAGGCTCTGTGAGGTCACTATGGAGCTGACGTGTAGAGGAGAAGGAAATATTGCGAGTGAAGGAGAGCAATTTTGGACAAGGGCTCAGGGTGATTAAATGAATACTTAAGAGGGAAATGGTCCCCCCCCCCTTGATGTAAAGCTTTATATGGAGAATATTACTGCGTCAACTACGACCCCAGCCTACCCTTACCCTACTCTCCAATACCCATCCAGGCTTGGACGTCCTCTTTGGAGCCCAGAACCACGTTATTAAGTTATTTTACTCCTCCAGAGGAGTTCAGAGAAAAGAAAATACTGCCCCACAGGTCCAATAAATCAGCCTTTTATTGAAGCCGCCCGAACAGACCCACACTCCATTTTTACTCTTGAAAGGAGAAAAATTAGAAGTGACTGTACAAAATCAGCAGTTGTCATAGCACACACTGGCTACAAATGTGTAAGCGCACACACACGCTCACACATACACGCACGCACCCACATGCTGAAATACAGAATATGACTAGAAAGGGCAAAATGCTCACGTCTACTCCACAGTTGACATGCAACCAACATGCACATATGGAGACATTTGCACAAATACACACACATAAGCAGTATGTAAACTTACACAAACACACACACACACATACAGACATATACACTGCTGGCTTTAAGCCTGCCACCCCCCTCTGATCAGCCCCTTTGGAGGGAGAAAGCTGAGTGGAGCATGATGTCAGTGCTGGCCCAGGCCTTCTCCCCTGTTTCTGATACTCTTCAGGGGCCGCCTAAGCCAATAGCAGGCAGACGTTACTCAGTGTAAAAGTGGAGACTGTCTGTTCTCCCAACACTAAAAGCCTTTATTTGTTAACACACACTCTGCCAATAAACTCTGCAGTGCAGCGCTCCCCCTCGCCACAAGACAAAGACGTCGCTGCCGCGTCGCTAGCAGCGCACCTCCTGCAGGGTCGGGAGCAGGCACACACAACACTACACTACGCACGAACGAGCGAACGAACGAGCGGCCAATCTGCCCCGCTGTCTGTTCACTCGAGAGGTCACGACAGAAAAGACTTCCGTTCACATTTGGCAGACGTTCAAGGATCCATCTGACTGGAGGCTGGAGCCAAACCACAGTGTGCTGCGATTCACCAGTAATCTTGGACTTGACGTCAAGTTTGCACCATTGGCCTTTTTTTTAGGGTTGTAGTTGAGGTCTGGACCATTGTTGCACCCCAGAAACGATTACAGTGGCCCCTTGCTCTGGCTTGTGTTAAATCCTTGCCAGTGAAATCTGTTCACTCTCTTCTTCCCTTTTTTGTGTCACTCAGCGCTGAAAAAGTGTGGGGAGATTCCTCGATATCATTTGTTTTTTCCCCTGAGGCTTGCAAGTAAGATCCCTCTAAGAACTTGAAGCACAGCTAAACCAAACAGCTTATGTTTCTCGGCAACTTGAAATATTAATTGGAAAAACCCTTTCAGGCTATTTGTTATTTTTTCCTACACTTCAGTGCAAAACAAAAGGCTCAGGCTGTCTGGACCTACAATACCCTGGCAGTGTAAAAGAGGCACTAGTAAGGGAACAGTACAAATATGGGATCCTGGGCCATCTCCCAAATCCACATCTCATCAGGACCACACCCTTTCTACTTCTTCTTGTTCAAGAGACAAGTCAAGAAACATGCTCTACTCTCAGTGGTTCTTCTGAAGTTGATCTGGATTAGCTCTGAGCTTTTAATAATTTTACTGAAAATACAATGTAATGATATGTAATGCAACATGGAGTCTGACCTCTTAAAAAAGCATTAACTGGCTACGTGTGCAGAGCAAACATAAATATTTTGGTGCGTCTTAAAGGAGTTTTATCTGCATTTCTGTAGTATTAAGGGTGAAGTGATAATACTTTGATACATGTCTGTTGCCAAGTTACATTCTGCTAAGTTGATATACAGTTTGTGAACTGTAAATGACTTCATTTGGTGGGTGTAAACCACAGCCACGTTGTAGGTTCCACAGGCCCAGCGGTCTCTGTGATCTGTTTTGGCCCAGGAGAGTTGGCGATGCCTCCGAGCCGCGTTTTTATTCCGCTTATTCTGTTTTATTCACATGTTTTCATCTCATGCAGGCCCAGTGTTCTTCGATTTCATGGGATCTGATGAGAGTCAGGCTGAGACAGAGAGCGTTGCCTGGAGCGAGATCGTATCTCGCTGTGGGAGGCAGTGTATCCGCCACAGGATTACTATGGAGAAAATCAGCACACACAACATACCCATGAGGAAGGCATTGCCGATATTACAGGGGGAACCACATAAATGGATGCTGTAGATCTTGTGAACATACTACTTTGAAAACATGAGAATAATAAATATGGGTTCAGTCAGCAGGATTGACACAAAGTATATAACGGCAAGAAAACTTTACAATATGTTCAATAATACTTAGACCAAAGCCTGTTTAAACTACCAGGAAATTTCCATCCTTCTTTTGAAAAGTGAAGGCGTTGCTTTCTTCCTGCGCTTAACCGAATGAGTGAGTGTAATGTTTTAAAATAAAGTTCAATTAACCAATGTCAGTTATTGCAGTAATTAACATGAACAAACCGTGACCTTCACATGTAATAAACTGTAATTAATGTTAAATGTTTAAGTTTATTGCCTGTTTGTGCTAACCAGTTAATTCCACTTTATATCCTTATTCACATCGTAATTCGACATTAACAAACAATTTACCCAGCTTTGGTAGATAAGTATTGCAGTTTCAGTTGCACTGCAGCCTTATGGACACCATTGTGTTTAAGGGTTAGTGTTCAACGGAACTTCAGTGTCAGTGGTGTTAAAAAGCATGTTTCAACTTTCTGTACTCTGGACATGGGATATTTGCCGTGTAATATAAAATGTATCTGGGGACTTCCCAGAGCCATGATAGTTGGCCTCTGAATTCTACTGTAAAGAGAGATGGATGATCCTGCACCCATCACAGTACTCTGTTCTCTAGAGAGAGATGGGGATCTTCCTACTGAACATCTGCCAGATTTCTAACAAGCTCGAGAGTCCATCAGATATGAATCAGATGAAATAAAAAGGACAATGATGTCATCCAGTCCTTCAAATTACGTTCTTTTTGTGCTCTGGGAAAAAGATCGTCTGGGCTCGTGAAACGTCTATATAAGTGCATTTTATAAGAGGTCTACAGTGGCCATAATTGCTTTGTGTAAAACAACAAGTAGGGCCGACAAACTGCAAATTAACAGATTTGTGGTGATATTTACCACTGGTTTTGAAACTCACAATAACAGCATACATTAAATGAGTTGGATATACACTCCAGAAGTGTAAAGACCACGAATGAGCTCATGTTAAGAAAAATAAAGTGAACCAATGACGGATTTTGTTGGAGGATATGTTTCACCACTTAAGACTCAGGGTCCACAACGCTTCCCTCATTAATTACCAAGGAAAACAGTGTTGCGTCTTTATTAAAGCAACATGGCTGGCCTGTCAAAAGAAACAGCTGGAGACAGGGTAAAGTTGCTAGGCAACTGTGAATATATTGTACAATATTACTTAATAGGCAAAATGAGACCCTTAGTTAAGTCATTGCCCATGTCAAACTCAAGTCATGAACTCAGTTATTCTGTTATTAAAAAAACAGCAGGAACATCTCATGAGTGACCACCAATACTTAAAAAGTTCCTCAATGTAAATGTATGGCATTTAGTTCTGCAGTTACATAGAAATTGCTGATCACCATGCTAGTGCCCATGTCAGGTTTATAATAGTGTCATAACACGTCATTCCATCACATGTCCATCAGTTATATGCCATACATTAAATTCAAGGATTCAAGGATAGTCACATACATAAAACATGTAGTGAAATGGCATTTAGCTGCTTAACTTTCATGTGCATATGTGTCTATTATATATAGAAAGAAAGATATTTAGAATAATTGAATGTAATTTAATTAAATTTAATATATTACTATGAGTGAAACTTAAGACTAGCCTGGCTCTGCCCTCCTACGTACTTCCGCTTCAGTACGTCTCTGTACAAATGAAATGTACATACGAGAGTCTGGATATTTCCAGGCTAACTTAAGACCACTTTGAAGCCAAAAGGTCACTAAAGTCACTTTCAAGTGAGTGAATGTGATAAGTGAGACTGCACATTTCAACTTTTTATTTATCTTGTCATACACTGTTGTCAGTGAATCATAAATGTCACATTTCTCATCTCCAAACATTCTGAACCAGTTATGAACACTCGTAAATCTCTACTGCTGTAAATCTTATCTAGTTTAACACAGCATCATCAGCTAGCGCATGCTACAGAAAGAAGGGCTAGCTGCTGGCGCTACTCACACCACGCCATCTAAAACGTCAGGAGCAGTGTGTGTGTGGAAGCCCAGGTGCGGTGGTGTGTCGGGTGCATTAGAGTGTGTGTTCTCAGCTTCCCGTTTCCTGCTTTCGATGAGTGAGCCTCCGATCGACACTTCCTTTTTGGCCTGACACTCTGCACCACCTCTGCTCAAAGAGGAAGAGCCGTGCACTTAACGGCTTTCCTGTTCACAGAGAGCTGGGTCTTCACGCACACACGCACACACACACACACACACACACACACACATACAGTACACACACACATATATACACATTGTACACATGTACAAACACCTGTACAAATACACATACGCATGTCATTGCATTTTGTAGCATAGCACACACATCATGTGAAAGCCACAGCCTATCCTTCCCTGGAAAATATAACACTCGGTCTGTCAATGTGCTCGTCTGCATACAGAAACAGTGTTTTTTTTGCCCAGAGGGCAATCTGTGGTAAACGAATATCAAATGGACTTCTAGTAAAAAAAAGTTATGGCAGAAGGATATACCCTTTAATGGCCTCTGTATTGAGACAAAAAACCTTGTTATCCAATGATGGCTCTCATTGGTGTTGTCAAAGTAAATCTACTTCACTCAGATGACTCAGAATATGCAGTGCTCTCTTTATAAAGACCTGTTACTGTACACTTTAAATCTCTTGTTTCTGTAACGCACGCCAGCTCCTCTCTTAGAGTTGACTGTCTCAGACACTAGCCACGTTTTAATGACTTTTTTAGAGGCCTGCAACTCAAAGTCAGACTCTGAGTACATGTCTTAAGTGGACTCTTATTCTTGTACATCCCATATTTTACACCAAACACCATAATTGTGGTGACAGCGACAAGTTCATTCTTATTGTGGCATGTGTCTTAAAGGTTTAATGGTCATTTTGCCTGTAAGGGGACAAGCAATTACAGCATTTTGAGGCACTATCATAAATCATCTCTGTAAAACACTGTACGTTGCATATACCATGACCTCCTTCTTCCCTGTAACTGAAGTACGGCTGGAGGAAAAACAATTCAACATCGCTATTAGCGCTGGCTGCAACTCTTGTCATATTTTGCAAGTCCAATCTTCAAGTGTGCTGCATGAGTTCTAATCTGATCCTCGTCTAATCTTAAGGAAACACATTGGTTGGGGGCAACACACGGGAACTGCCTTGTTTAGGCAAGGTCTGATCTTGATTAGAGAAAAAAAAAGTAATTATAACCTCAAGACAAGTAAACGGGAACCATAAACAAAGAAAAATGAGGCAGAAATGAGCTCCATTAAAGTCCGATGAGTCTGATGACGGACATGATGGGTTGGTCCATTCAAGCTGGAAATTTTACACATGATTGAGGCTCTATTGGATGTAATGAAATGGCTTTCCCAAGATAATGCACTTGAGTTGGCAGGGCGGCCAGTGGAACAATGACAGCCATTATATATTTTGGGAGACCTGAACCCTTCCCCTTCATTGTGCTGAGGGCCCGGATCACGGTGGCTCGGCGTCAAGCCACACACGGGTTTGGTCTCGGGGCTGGAGCAATTGGCCATGTGTTAATTGACCACCGCAATCACTCAGCGCGTTTATGGAGACTTCCAAAGG
>NW_027468620.1:10328033-10333033 GCF_046254945.1 Alosa pseudoharengus | reverse complement strand
GTTATTATAAAGCCTGCTATAAACACTTGGACAGAGGGATGGACAGATGGATAAACATGCAAACAAACCAACAAACATGTTCATGTGAGGCTCTTGAGACATGTATTATGCATATATACCATAACTATGAATTCAAATAGAATTAAATTAACAGACAGACTGAGATACATTATATACAGACAGAAAGACAGGCAGACAGAGAGAGAGAAAGAGGGAGAGAGAGAGCGTTAGACATAGATAGATAGATAGATAGATAGATAGATAGATAGATAGATAGATAGATAAAGAGAGAGGGAGTAAGAAAGCGATAGATAGATGGATGGATGGATGGATATCTGTGTGTGTGTGTGTGTGTGTGTGTGTGTGTGTGTGTGTGTGTGTGTGTATGCGTGTATGCGTGTGTGTGTGTCTGTGTGTGTGGGCGCATGTGTATGCGTTTATGTGTGTGCGAGTGTGTGTGTGTGTGTGTGTATGCCTTCTCTGCTGTGCTGGCGTGTGCAGTTGCTGCTGCTGCATCTAAGAGAGCGTGCTAATGGGTTTGTGTTACGCCTCTAAATCACCTTGAGCTGTAACCCGGCTCTGAGAAAACGTTTACGATCCATTAATGGCCGGGCCCCCCCCCCCCCCCCCAGTGCCAGCATCTCCCAGCATCCACTGCCAACTGGCGCACAGCGCCATTCTGCTATCATCGAGACTCGAGAGTGTGAGATGGCTTTAGCGGACTTTAGGAGGGACCCCCACCCCCCCGTCTTCTTCTCCTCTTCTCTTCTCCCCCCTTCTCTCTTCTCTCATCTCCTGCCCTGTCCTCATGCTGCACATGCTGTTTTCTCATCAGACATTGATACTGCTCACCCACTGGTGTGGAAATGCTAAGAGTCTTGTAGGTAAGGAGTTGGGTGTATGTTGGATTTGGACGGCCGAGCACACATCATAAAGAGGAGCAGCTTTGGGACTCTTTTCAGAGTGTTTTGGGTGGAGACGGCCTTAAAACAGCAAAATCCTTCCAATGACTGAACGCACAAATATGTATTTTTCAGCCCTGGGCTTGGGATCAACCTTGCTGTCAACACTGTCTTTATCAAGCTGACAAAGATTTATACACAAGGGCAGAATTCCTGTGATTCTCCTTGTGAAAGCCAGTCCATTTTTCATGTTTGTGGAATACAGGGGAATTGTTGGACTATACATGGCTTTTCTGTGTTATTCTTTCCAGATTTCCAGCATATTCTCTCGAAGCAATTTGTTAAGCCAAATAAGAATGGAAAGTTATTTATTAATTACACAAAGGGCGAGCGCCAGCATGTTCTTCATTTTTTTCTCAGCATTTAGGCTCCGCTGCTCTTAAGAATGCTGTAGAATAAATTTAGGTTGCCAACATTGCATTGCTGCACAGCGTCCAGTATAATAAACTTGCTAGACTATATCTCACTCAGACTGAGGAGTACAGGAAACATGAAGCCCTGAGAAGAAAGAGTCGACTTTTCTTCCTTGAGAATAGTGTCTTAAGGATCTATTTATACCTGTATATTCATAGATAGGTGTAGGCTACAACAAATTCCACCACTGCTGCTAATCCTGACTTGTTGTCTTCTGTCATCTATTCATAGAGCTGGACAAAATCCAACATGTTGAGAACTAACAGCTCTCCCAAAAAGAGTTCCCTCAGAAATCGCTTTAACGTGACTCATCCCTGCCCTGACTACAGGGAGTGACCTCCTTGGATAGTGAAAAAAGCAGGTCCAACCCTTGTTCTCTCTCTCTCTCTCTCTCTCTCTCTCTCTCTCTCTCTCTCTCTCTCTCTCTCTCTCTCTCTCTCTCTCTGGCCCATCTCTATATAAAACAACTCTTGAGAACTCTACCCTGATGCTATGTGTTCTTATGGTGAGGTAGGCCTAGCGGCTTGGCCGGGCAGCCCCTGTGAGAGACACACGCAACAATAGTTCAAAGGCCTCCGTGCTGGTATTTGATCCATTGTCCCTGTCTGGTCGTTTGGAGGCCACCACCCACCGAGCATCATCTTACCCAGGCTAAAAGAGAGTCGCCCCCCCCCCCCCCCCCCCCTAAATCGCCGACCCACCCCCCAGCTCAGATGCCCCCGGTAGATTGGCTTCAGGTGAGGCATACCGACGGAGCAGGGAAGGGCTAAAGACATCTCAGCCATTGTTGAAATGATCATTAGAAGTAGATGGTGAAACTAAAAGCTGCCTTGATTCTGGAATCTCCACACCGCAAAGAAGTGTGTGTTTGTGTGTGTGTGCCTGTGTGTGTGTGTGCCCGCGTGTGTATGTGTGTGTGAGTAAGAGAAAGAATGAAGAAAAAGAAATGAGAAGAGTGAGACAAAGATAGGTGGGTGAATGACAAGTAAAGAGAGCGGTGCCCCTATAAAATTCACCTTTTGATTTGAGACATTGTCATCAGATTCTCTCAGGTCGTTTATCATAACTGTAGCATAACCATAGCAGCCTAAATGTCTATATATGGCTATAATTTCCTCTGGCTTCTCCAGTTGAACATTTGCTGAATTCACAACCTTGCCTTGACGCTAAAAGGGTTTCATGAATGAATGACATTGATGTTGGACATAATCTCAAGTGTCCACCATGTTTTTGTCCTACCTATCACACTTTGTTCATATCTCTGCCTTGTTAAATCTGTCTTGTGTCAGTAAGATTATGATTTTGCACGACGCGCGACTATCACAACGAGGACGATGGTAATGGTGCTGATGTCAGTGGTGATGAAAAGTCTGTCCCACCTCCTCCCATGGCATGAATTCAGACGTCCCTCTTTCTCTCTCTCTCTGTCGGAGCGCTGGGCCGGGACAGTGGGCTGGTGCCTGGGATGCCACTGCCTGGATTACGGGGCTTTGCATCGTGGGAGCTCGGCGCGCCGTTCTCATGCTGTAATGAGCGGGTGATGTTCCAGGAATTAAGCCAGGGATGAGAAGATGTGAAGTTATAAGGCCCCCCTCCTCGCTACCCCCCGCATCCACCATCTCCACTATTCTATCACGCCTGAATGTAATTGGCATGTTGGCGAGCAAGCCTGCATTGATTTAATGAGGGGTGGAAAGCTATTTGAGAATCGGGATGCCGAGCCCTAAAAAAGCCGGGAGAGGAAGAGCTCATTGAGCTGGCACACCATAATGAGAGGCATGCGTGGTGTTAATTAAGCCGTGTTATAATTTATAGCCTGGAGGTACTGGAGTCACCAAGAGCTACACAAAGCACTCGCTTCCCTCTGGCCTTTTTCAGCCAGCCAGGCATGTTCTCTCTCTCTCTCTCTCTCTCTCACTGTCTCTCCATCTCTGTCTGTCTGTCTCTCTATTTCATGTTCTCTCTCTTTGTCTTTCTCTCTGTGACTCTGTGTCTCTACCTCTGTCTGCCTGATTGTCTCTGAGGCTGACTGTCTTCATACAAATTCCCTGTAATAACTTAACCACCGTTTCAACTCCCATTGGCCCACAACCTGTCCTGCTTACAGACACAGGGCCTGTCTGTCCCTAGCCTAAATGCTAGGTTGTCATATGGGGCGTTCTCTTTGACAATTAGCATTGTGTTTAGCATGACAAGTTGGTGTCACCAAGGTCGCTGGGCAAGCATGACATGTCTGTGTCTGTGTCTGTGTCCGTGGCCCAGTGGTAACAATGGTGTAGGTTTATCTGAGAAAAAGGCCCACAGAATCCTATTCGGGCTGCGCGTTGGCACTCATAAATCATGCTCGCACAGCCATTGCCGTTTCTCAAGGCTGCGGTCGGACTAGAGAGTGTATAATGTAAACAAGTTAATGCAATGATTCATTCTAAAGCACAGAGTCCACTGAGGTCATTATTTGACTTGTGAACTAATTGAGTGTAAACAAAGGGATTTGATTGTGTGACGGAACCACATTTCACTTAACCCAAAACCACCACTCCACCCCCCCGCCCCCCCTCTGTAAAATGTATGGAGGTACGAATGCCACTCTCTGCACCTTGTCCTTTGTGACGCGAGAGGAGAGAGAGGAGAGGTTCCTGTTCTCCACGGTTCTGCGGGTCATCTGAGTCGAAGATTATATCTCTGCCCGGGCAGAGGAAGCCCTTTAGACAGCAGGCCAACAGAGGCCTGTCTCAGAGAGCAAAACAGAAAGAAAAAGAGAGAGGCCTGGAGGCCGGTCTCAGAGCAAAACAGAGGGAGAGAGAGAGAGAGAGAGTAAAAGAGAAAGAGAGATAGAGCCAGAAGCCTGTAAGTATAAGTATATATATATACTCTTTTGATCCCATGAGGAAAATTTGGTCTCTGCATTTATCCCAATACGTGAATTAGTGAAACACACTCAGCACACAGTGAACACACAGTGAGGTGAAGCACACACTAATCCCGGCGCAGTGAGCTGCCTGCAACAACAGTGGCGCTCGGGGTGCAGTGAGGGGTTAGGTGCATGGTTCGAATTACGGGGGGTATTGGGGGGTCCGACCCCCCTAGATGGGGTCGGACCCAAAAGGGATGAAAATAATAGTTTGGGGGGTACTGAAAAAAATTAATAAAATGTAATGTTATCCAAATATTGCATGTAATTAAATGCAGTATTATCATCACATACCAACAATTCAGGATATAATCTAATGAAATACGATATTTTAAAAGACTCACTCCCATTTCTCTGGTACGTTCAGACTGTGTTCTTTGCTATGATATGATACTACTGACGAATTAAAATAAATGCACAGTAGGCTGCAAAAGCCTGATATACGAATGGGTTAACAAGCGCTGGCCATACATTTATGTAATATTTCACTGCCTTTGTAATATAGTGATAGCCAACCTTTGTAGCAAGATCGCTATGGTTTAACCGGAGGTCTCCCTTCCACTCAGCGGCCACGACCATCGCTGCTGCATATCTTAAAAAACATTAGGCCTGCAATAACACGCCGTAGGAGGAGTTCCAAATACTGACACGGGGAGAGGTTAAATGAGGCGATTTATCATTTTGTGCAATTTCATTCGTAATGTCTTAACAAG
>NW_027468620.1:10318033-10323033 GCF_046254945.1 Alosa pseudoharengus | reverse complement strand
TTGGCATTTGAAAAGGCCATTCAGGCACAGGAAATGAGCCACCACAATGCTCCTTCTGACTAATTGACCAGATTCTGAGGCTCTAGTTTCCCCTCAAACAGATTGTTTGATACAGTCAATGTTTGTTGTCATAGTTACGGGGGCTCATTCGCAAACCCTTGTGGATGCATGCGTCCATTCGGCTCTCTTTACAACGGAGCAGTGAAGGTGTTCCAGAACCTTGGATCAGGTGAGGGGTGTTCTCTTTCCTCACTTTTGAGCTCTCTGAGTTCCTGCGCTGAAATGAGTTCTCAGGACACTAATTTGCACCGCGCCCCTGGCCTGGCCAGAAGACCAATATCCTCGTAAGTGGTTCTCACGGCTTCTGGCAGCCCACAACAGGACGTTCATTAGCCTCTTTCAACACGCTGTGTGTGCTTGAGCCTTGACTCGCAGAGCCCCGCTTTGTACCCCTCCTCTCTCTCTCTCTCTCTCTCTCTCTCTCTCTCTCTCTCTTTTTTTCTCTCTCACTCAGTGCACATGGCCAGTTCATTGTGCCAGCCAGTTGGAACTGAAACAGAGGCAAAGGAGAGAGAGAGAGAAAGAGAGAGAACCACCCATCACAGTGAGCTGAATGGGGATCTTTGAGTGTTGACATTGGGACAGCAGGCCTGGCCGGCGGAGGATTCGGGCCTGTACAGCAGGGCTTGTGGTGTTTGGAGTTGTTGTGGGGGATCTTCCTGCGTCCGGAGCGTGAAGGCATTAGGAGAGGGGAAACGTTAGCCTTGGCTCGGGAGTGGCCGCGGGAAAGTAACACGGCAAAGTGTCAAACAGGTGGGTAAATAATTACCCTGCGCCACTGCGGGTTTCCGACTTCACACAGCTGCCTGTAATCCATCTGGGGACATTACAACATGTCCTGCCGAGACAGAGAGAGGGTTGCTCTGCTCCTTCTCTCTCTCTTTCTCTCTCTCTTTCTCTCTCTCACGGACACCCAAACCACACACACACACACACACACACACACACACACACGCACACGCACGCGCACGCGCACGCACACACACACACACACACACACACACACACACACACACACACACACACACGCATGCATGCATATCTTTGTGCATATTGCCATACCTGCACACACACACACACACGCATACTATGATTTGAATATATACAGTACCTACCCAAAAACCCTATCTTTCTGAACAGTGCTATAGATCTATAGACACAGAAAAACATATACACAGTCAGTCTAAAAACAGCCTCTTCTCCTCCCCTGAAGACAGGTGAGCAGAGAGTGAGAAAATCACGATGTCATAACTCTGGACCTAAATGTGCTATGACAGACTTTCTCCAGGCATGATATAACGTAACATTCCTGTTAGACTCAAACCAGTTTTTCCTCACTTAGCTCATCTCAACTCAATTCAACTGTCTCAAACGATTAATCAGTGAGGGCCTCACTCATGGCTGGGGGCTCACAGAGCAGTGCAGCAGTTGGGAAATGTAACATGCAGCCTTCTCTCTGTTAAATGCAGATCATATGTCAGTGACTCCCCCCCCCCCTACTGCCACCACGCCAACAAACACACACACACACACACACATACACACCACACATACACACACACATACACACACACACAAACACACACACACAAACACACAGAGACACATACCTTTTATCTGCTGGGAATATTAGACATAAATCACCACCCCCCGCCCCCTCCCATTTGTGAAGCCTTTGGCAATTCCATTGAAGGCATTCTTGGGCAGCCTCACAGGCATCCAAATCAATTACGACTTCTGAGTGAGAATCTATTGAAGCGCCTTGCGTCTCAAAGAGGGGAAGATTTGTTTGCAGAGAATTAAGAGATCATGACATGTTGTTTGTCTTGGGGCAAAATTGGACTTGAGACGCCGATGTTTGTCTTTATTACACTCCAAAGGCCACAAAAACGAGTCGCACATCTTTAATAAAGTTCAGCTCCATCGGCTCCCACAATGATGACCAGCCTTGAGCACTGACTCGACAAACTGCACCGCCATCACATTCCAACTCATCACTTCAAACAAGCACGCTCACTAATTATAGGGGCATGCAGTGGCAGTGTGGTGAGCGTCTGATTTTGGCTTGATATGGGAACTATGGGATAGCGGATATGGCGCTGTTGCTAACAGGAGCAGGTATTTAGTCGATATGGGCCCTCTCCTTCAGACAATGCCCAAATCTGCGGGCCCTCTGCCTCTCTCGGCCGAGGGATTTACAAACCGCTAACAAACCTCCTTTGACAGGCCTCCACTGTATCAACAAGGCGATTCCCCGCTCCATAAAGTGGTGATGAAATTGCGGTTTTATAAGCTATGTTTTGTGTTACTGTCACACTACTGGGATCCATTTATCTTGAGCTGTGCATGTAAGCCCGATAATGGCTGACGGTGCTGGATTTATACTGTCAGAGACAGACAGAGGAGATCAGAGGGGGCGACAGACACTATGGCAGCCAGCTGCAGTAGTGGGCTAGGACGCCACTGACGGGTGGACTGTTTGTACTTCACGTCTATTCAAGACCCAGAAGGGGAGTCACCCCCCCCACACATACACACTTCTTATTCAAGGCCCCCCACCCTCCACCCCTCCCCTTTCTCGTCACCGTTCTCCTCCTCCTCCTCCTCCTCCTCCTCCATGTCCTGTCTGGGCTATTTGGCCTGTTGGCAAGGTTCACCCTTTGTCAATAGTGCGATCAGGAAAAACCGATGACTCCAAAAAGAAAGAAGGTACCCAGGGCCGTGGCCGGTGTCTTGCCCCCTCCGAGGGGGCCACAGTCGCAGCCTTGTAGCCATCTGTTGTCCCCGACCCCCGGCCTGAATGGGACAATTAAGTCTCTCTCCGGGGGCAGGAGAGGCGTGCCGCTGGGAGTGGACAGGATAATAGGAACGGACGCTTGTTTGTGTTCCACCAGCATTTCCTCGTCCGAGCCTCACACACCACATCTGCCCCGAGCTCCCATTGATCGATACGGGCTCAACCAATCACTTGCCACACTCAGTTAAACTCCTACAACTCCCCTTTTTTATGCCGCGGAGCTTCAAAGGGGCCCCTTGACCAAAGAGGGGGGACAAGCAAACGAGACTTTAGTGAGGTTGTTATTGGGGCTGCCTGACAATGGGGGTCAACTCGACGGAAATACCATCCCTGTTTTTTCTTTTCTTTTCTTTATTTTCTTTCTTTCTTCTTCCTTTCTTTTTTTGGTGAAAATAGGTCAGGGTGGCCATGAAAGGAGACGGTCGGGCCAGTGGCAGCTGGGCATAAAGCTGGGCGAAGGGCCGAGGCCGGGCCTGTCTGCTGTCCGACGTGCCTGCAGCTTGCCACATTTGACGCCCCATTGTGTTCCCCAGCCACTAATCGGACCATTCTCTAAACGTTACTATTAATTTGGAGTGATTTCTATGGTGGGGTGGGCGCGACAATCATTAAAGGACTGTTGTGTGGTTTCTCTCTCTCTCTTCCTCTCTCTCTCTCTCTCTCTCTCTCTCTGTCTCTCTCACTCCTGTACTCTCTCTCCTTCTCTCCCTCTCTCTCTCCTCCTCTTGTCCTGTGAGAGTAGAGTGCCCTGTGGATGGGTGGTCGGAGGGCCGCTGTGGTCTCGGTGTACTCTGTGCACCTACTGAGTGTGATGGATTCAAAGCGCGTGGTTTTGAGAGTCGGCCATAGATGTGCCTGCTGAAAAGTCTTGACTCGTTAGTGGACGCAGGACCCCCCTGCTGCCATGGTTCCACACACAACAGCATGGAAAGATGAGGATGTGATCAGGACCCTTGTGTATGTGTCCAGGTTGATTGAAGTGAAGCCTCTGTAGTGACTATTGATCCATTGCTCCAGCTTTTATATGGTTTTCTTTGAATCACCCCCCCCCCCCCATGACATTCTCACATATGTAAGCCTACAAAGCATCCATTTTGCCAAGATAGTTTGGCTAAGTTGCATTTATTCATTTAGCAGACACTTTTATCCAAAGCAACTTGCAAAATAGCATTCAAGCTTGCAAACGTGACCTTAAGTACCACTAATACCTACCTAAGGTATACCATATGTATACCTTAAGGTAATACTACTACAATAAATACTACTACCAGTGGATGAGTGCAGAAGTTGAAGTACTGGTCTGTGTGGTAGTGGTAGAAGTGAAAGGAGGTAGAAGATAGTATAAAGGAGTATAAAGGAGAAAGTATAAAGGAAGTGCATGGTAAGTGCATGTCAGGTTGCATGCCAGGCATGTTCGCTGACACATTCATGGTACAATATAGCTGACTAACTGTTTTGGATGTTTCCCCTTTTCCATTTGATGTCTGAAGAAAACAATCACATTTTGAAGGATGATAATCAAATAAGACTGTTGGGGTGGCTGTGGTGGTGGTGGTGAGGGGGGGGGGGGGGGTTGCTTGCCTGCCTGTCACGCTGTCTCATTTGGAGATGAAAGCTGACAAATTGTGCTGTTTTGACAAGAAATCTATGGCTCTCATTTGCATTCCTCCTTCTCTCTATCCCTCCCTCTCTCCCTCTCATATCCCTCCCTTCCTCTCAGATCCCTCTCTCCCTGATCAGAAGACCATCACAATAGGCCCTTTGACTGGACCTCAGAGAACTATCACCATGGAGACCGAGGAGGACCTCTCACCAAGTTTGAATCTTTATGCCTGCCCCAATCCAACCTCCTTCCCCCCCCCCCCCCCCCCCCCCACCAGCCCCAACTCAAACCCCGGCAACCCCCCTCATTTTTGACTCTTGCTCGTGTTTTTCCTGTGGTTCTAAGTACTGAACCTCTGGGTCTCTGAGTTTGGAAAGGACAACAGATATTTACAGCGGCCTTCCCGAGAGCAGAGCCAGGTTATCCACGGCAAAAAGGTAGATAGTGCCCAGCAGTATCCTCAGAGGCTAGTCAGTGCAATAAATACCATTCCCATGGGAAAGTTTTGGGAGAAACGCATGAATGCCATGCCTTTCTGAT
>NW_027468620.1:10275533-10313033 GCF_046254945.1 Alosa pseudoharengus | reverse complement strand
CAAAGACATCCAAGATGCACAGTTCACTTTGTCTGTAATTTCAGGGCAGCTGTTTCATCTTGATCACTATCCTTTATTACGCAGTGCTGCAACACAGAGCGGTGTCTTCTCTATTTACATATCAAAAGCTTTTAATTAAAGCTGCCATTCATCCTCAAGTGTTCACCTGACCCACTGAGAGACCAGCGGTTTGGCCAGCTTTCATGCCACTGCTAAGCAACAAGTCATGGGCACAATTAGTATTGCATGCAAGGGCCACACACAGACACACGCACACACCTCTCTCTCTGGGCTGTGGCGATATAGAGAGTCTGTTTATTTCTCTGTGGTGTGGCAACAGCTTGGTGTTTGTGGCAAGACTAGCAGATGCACTTGTTTATTGGTGCAGATTAGACATGATCCCGTCTGTCTCTGAGGCATAGACAGGGTTTGTGGGGGAGGTTTCCTGCTGGCATGGTTGCCAAGCTGCCGTGAGCAAGTCGGGTCAGGCGCCGGGTGGCCATGAATGCTACGGTGGGCTCGTCAGCGGAGCTGGAGGAGGTCTGCTTACGGAGACGCTCGTGGAGGGAGAGGACATTGCGATTCGCTCGGACACTGTTCCGCTGCTCGTGCGTCAAGGCTCAGGAGAGGGACTTTGCTCTTTGCTCACAGGACGGGAGAGATGACAACCTTATCGCAGGTACGGCCGAGGGTGCAGAGAGCATCCACATTATCGTCGAGGACCTGGGGCTCATCAACCCGACCTTCATCTTATTCACAGAGGACAACCAGGTGGAGGAGGAAGGTAGCGGTCCGACATCGAGATGCGCCATGGCGCGCTCGTCCAGCTCGGTGTCCGCGAGCCAGCGGGCGGCACGGAAGAGGAAGCTGGCTCCACTCTCGTCTCTCCCCATCCAGCCGCGGGCCGCGCTGGGCAGTCTGAACAGCGAGGAAGACTTCCTGCTCTTCGGCGGCAGCGGCGCCAGTGCGAGCAGTGGCGGCACCAGCGACGGCGGCCTGCTCACGCCGCCCGTCATCAACCTCATTCCTCCCACGCCCTCTGACGTGGACGCAGCGGACGACGACCAGTTCTTCGACATCAACTCGGAGGAGGACAGCGTGGCGCTCACGTCCGGCAGCGAGGGAGTGGACAGTGAGTGCAGCCTGGCCACCGCCGAGCTGGAGGCCAAGGACGACAAGGACGGAGGGAGGAAGGAGCAGGTCAGGGAGGAGGAGGAGGAGGAGAAGACGGAGGTCAATGACAAAATGGAGGACTGCTCCTTGTCCCCTCCAGTGACAGAGATGGATGAAACAGACAAGGAGACGACTGCTGCTGTCACAGCTCCGGCTGTCGGAGAGAGCCGAGTGGAGCGGTCAATGCAGAGTTTCCTTCGTAGTACCTTCCAGGTGGCTCCGCTACCCGAGTACCCCAGAAAGAGTAAGGCTTCGGCCAGGCTGAATCACCACAGTATTGCTCACGCCGCTAGAAAGCACGCACTACTAATGGCTCCACAGTTTGTGTGTTTGTTTGAGCTGTCTTGAGACTGGCACTTTGCATCTACAGTGCAGGTCAAATCTTTCTTGTTGATTTGTATTTGCAGGGAGTCTCAACATAGGGGTTAATCTTCTGCAGTTTACTGAGCACAACTTAGGTGAGTGAGTCCTGAATGTTGCTTATCGTTTTCTTGCATGTCTCAAAGGTGATCATCAGCACCTCAACTAAACTCTCCAGGGCACAGTGAAATTCGTTCATAGCAGAGGCGGACATCCAGGGGTCAGAAAGTAAAAGTCCTACCATGTATTCTTTCTAACTGTGCACTTTCAGTACAGATATCACTAATGATCTATTCTGCCTAATTAGGATCAGCAGGTTTACTAAATGGTTGGATCAAATATGACAGGACCTTTACTTTTTGAACCTGTGATGTCCGCTTCTGGTTCATAGTGAAATTGATAGTTCTTTATGGTGTGCGTGCATACTAATGTTTTTCCACAAATCTGGAATATAGACAAGTATAAACAACTTTTAATGGAGTGTATAATAGCGGAGATTAATTGTTTTCATCAGTGTTAGCTTCTAGAGACGCTAAAGACATTCGTTGTGATTGCTCAGAGTGGCTTACTTGTGAAGTGGTCGGAAGAGTTTGTGGGTAGACACAACACAATGTGGCTATTATATTGAACCGTGACTCAGGTGTTCCTGATTTCCTAGGCTGCTTCAGGGTATTTCCCCTCCTTTTCAGAGATGCAAGAATGCGTATTGTGTGCAGAGAGAGAGAGAGAGAGAGAAAAAAAACGATGAAAAGTGAATACTGTACGATTCCATTTGAAAGGGGCCAAAGAATGGCATCCATCTCGGTGACTTGTGTGTCCTAACTGGGACACTGGTGTGTGATGGCTCATCGGCACAAAGGCCTCTGCGCCATGGCGGAGGACTCCCACTCGGACCATTGTTCCGGCCGTTCCCCTGTGTGCAGCCGGCCGGCCGGTTCCCAGGCATCGGGTTCCAGTGACTCAGCACAGCCCAGCCCAGCTCCTTCACAGACCCACTCACCTCTCCTCCTCTTCCTTTCTTTACCTTTTCTCTTTTCCTCTCCTCTACCCTCTCCTCCTCTCCTCTCCTCCCCTCTTCTCTCCTTTTCTTTCCTTTCATCTCTACCTTTCCTCTCCTCTTCTTTCCTCTCCCTTCTCTTCTCCCCTCCTCTCCTCTCCTCCGGCTCAGTCAAAGGCTGCCATCACACTCTTTGAGACCCCGGGCTCACCAACTGGGCTGACACACAGTGTCACGACAATGACAGCAATACTTTTGACCAGAGCAATATTAAGAGCCCTCCTGGTAACAAGAGGCCATTGAGTCGTGCAGGGTTAGAGTTGGGCTGGGAAGGTGGGGTGGCGGAGGACGTGGGGCAGGGGGGTGGGGGTGGTTGGGGGGGGTGGTGGTAGAAGTGGTTGTCACGCTCATCATTTTTCGCATGTGAGGGTTCCCATAAATGTAAGAGGCTAAAATACTTCCTGCTTTTGACTTGCAAATATAGTTCACCCTTTCTTAGCCCTTTTGTCCAGTCTTGTGAATACCAAGCAGCTTTCACTTCATCGACCACATTTTATCCTTTTTAAAATACAGCCAAAATGGCTAATAAAAATTCATTTTGAATTTCACTGCTGTTTTTGCACTAAAATAAGAATTCCTTTGGTTCCATGTGTGAAAATGGGCAGAGCGGGGCTCGGTAGCGTCAGGGGAAACAGCTGGCAGCGTGTGGAAATGCCCGGCCTCTTCCCACGATCTCCTCGTGCAGGCTCCTCCACTCCCTGACCCACAGAATACCAACTGCCCAGGCCAATCACTGGCTGCAAACCTTCAGTTTAATAGGATATGTGTCTGACTGGCTCGACAATGTGTGTTTCTGTGTGGGTGTGTGAGTGAGTGAATGTGTGTGGTGTGTGTGACTGTGTATGTGTCTGTGTGTGTGTGAGAGACTGTGTAGGTGTGTGAATGTGTGTGTATGTGCGACTGTGTATGTGTGTGTGTGTGTGTGTGTGAGACTATGTGTGTGAGTGTGTGTAGGTGTGTGAGTGTGTATGTGTGAATGTGCGACTGTGTGTGTGTGTATGTGTGAATGTGCGACTGTGTGTGAGTGAGTGTGTGTACAGTATGTGTATGTGTGTGTGTGTGTGTGTGTGCATGTGTGTGGTTATTTATTCATGTCGGGGGCGAAGCATTTGACTGAGAGGCCCTGTCCAGACTGCTTCTCTCAGAGCTTGACCTGCGGTGACTCTTCGCCATTACTGAGATTTTCCCTGAACTCACAGGGCTCCTCGAAGCTCACATCCTCCCCACACACACACACACACACACACACACACACACACACACTCCATCCACCACCACCCCACCACCACCCTCCCCCTCTACACTGGACAGCGGGGACACACTGGTGACAGGCCATGTGTGTCTCAGCATCTCCACGACTTACTTTCCCAGATTCATTATCAGGTCTTTTTTTGCACTTAACTCACGTCCTTTTTATCCTCGAGACATAACTCAAGGCACAGCTGTACTGCGGATGTGTTTCAGTCCCGACAGCCTAGAGCTTCTTTCTATGTTTGCTATTTTCCCTTTAAAAAAAAAAAAAGCAACATAAGTCAGTGGAGTGGGGTGCACAGCAGGGGGTGGAGATTTCCTGGGGAAGTGACATTGTGAGGTTGTGAGTGAGTCTGTGGTTAGAGACACACTGCTACTGCAACATTCCTATCCTGCCGTGGTCTCCTTAGTGCATGTAATCAGGAGCAGTACACTTAATCCCTCTGTACCAGCTTAGCTTGATCCAGTTCATAATTCAGACGCAGAGATGTAACAGAGATGTACAGTTGATCTCTTTATTCTTTGCATTTCTATCGAGTACTCGTGAAACTCAGGTGCATGCCAAGACAAGAGCGAAGGAGATTTGTTTTTGTTTTTGATGCTTTAAAGAAATCAGTCCGTTTTTTGGCCTGACGGTGTATGTCTGTCCTCAGTGTCCCAGCATTGTTGGATCATAGCCATAAACAATATTTCAATAAATAGATTACTAAAATATGAACTTCAAGGGATGTCTGGGATATCGAGTTAGCTTGGGAGGTTGACTCATGTAGCTCATAATTAGCCCCAACCGAACAAGGTCAGCAAGCCAACTTATGAAAGAAAAATAGATAGACATATTAGGATGACAATTCCCAGCCCTTGATCACTTTGGAGCTCTCTGAAAGGGCAGAGCTGCAGCGAGAGAGAGCCATTCCCCTCACAGGCTCAGCAAAAAAGTGTTTGTGGGAATGTTTGAATGTCTGTTTTCTGTGGGAAACCATGGGTTGTCACAAAACTATGCCATCGGCCAGCCAGACCTTCATATGTCCTTTCGGGTTGCCGGGGCGACCGTGGCCACAACATCTAGTTCCACTGAGGCAGACTACCATGTGTGGACAGGTCTGAGGGTTCATGACACGGGCTTATCCCTCCCAACCAGGAATCAGAGACAGTGGTCCAAGAGGAACATGATTCTAAGCCTGGGTGTGACTCCACCAATGCCTTTCCAATCAAGGAATAAATTGAATTACTTGTTCAACAACAACAAGGATGACAAAAAAAAGAGAGAGAGAGAGAGAGAGAGAGAGAGAGAGAGCAAAGTATTTGCCAGAGGAGTGTACACCAAATATGGTATCTGCATATGACAAGTCCAAGTTTGAGGCTAATATTTTCCCATGTTGGTTCAACACTGGGCTTGTTTGGTTTCCCAGAGAGGGTCTCAGTGACCCAAAGAGAGGGAGGGCTTCAACACTGCCAGTCTTATTTTTTCCATCAGCCCATGGCTACTGTGAACTTCCTCCTGACATGCTGTTTTGGTTCTCTTGTCCCTCAGATGATCTGAGCAACAAGGATTCCAGCAGCCATGATTTACTGAAGACAGAGCTACGGTTGCTTCCCCTCAGCAGTAAGATGGAGGCTTTTCTCCACCAGCGGGTGAGCCACACAAAAATTACATGCCATGAGAGCAAAACTGACAAACTTGTGTGCTTGTTTTTTTTCCCATCTTCTGCTCTATATTTTGCTCTATTTTATCTGTTTGACATCCTCCTCCTTCCTTGAGAAATGATGCACACCAGTAGAGACAAGCACATTGTACTGAGTGCATGACTGAATGTATGACTGTACATTTGATGTATGATGTGATGACTTCATTTGGCCCATCTTGTTGCATGTGGGACTGTGACCTACTGGTTAGAGCTTTGGGCTTGTAATCGAAGGGTTGCCGGTTCGACCCTCGACCAGTAGGAAAAATGTGGGCGGGGGAAGTGGTTGAGCACTGCTCACTACTCTCCCATGCCCACATCCATGGCTGAAGTGCCCTTGAGCAAGGCACCTAACCCCTCACTGCTCCCAAGCTCCGCTGTAGCAGGCAGCTCTGGATTAGTGTGTGTGTACTGTGTGTGTTTCACTAATTCACCGATTGGGATAAATGTGGAGACCAAATTTCCCTCACGGGATCAAAAAAGTATATTTACTTATACTTATACTTACTTATGTACTGTATGCTCACAGAAACCAGCTGCTCGGACCTGCAGTCTTGGAGAAACAGTGCCCAGAAGCCACACCTTTCATGCCATTGGCCAGGACACTGAAAATGTGTCAGAGGAGGAAGGATCGCCAAGGCAACGACGGATAACTGTCGGTAATAAAGTCACCGCTGCCATATTGCATAGAGGCACCTGCATGACACTCCGAACACATTTACTTTACGTACATACTTACATACTTACATACATTTACTTTACTTAAGCTTTCACTGATCCAGACTGCAGAAGTTCATGTTGCTCTGAGAGAGTTCATAAAAAAGCAGGGTGGACTGTGGTATAAGTGGTTGCAGCGTCCATACCACATGATTCGGGTCCAAGTGCCCATGGGGAGAATCCGACCTGCGGTCATTTCTCCAATCCCAACCCATCTCTTTCTTTCCCACTCTTCACTGTCCTATCTGAATAAAGGCAAAAAGCCTAAAGATATACTTTAAAATGCAGACGAATAAGTGGTAAAAAGCATGTTTTTCAGCATTCACAACTGTCCACTGCAGAAGTATGAGGGCTCTCTGTGTGGGAAAGTCACTGTTGCCCCTGGGCCTAAATAGTCCTCACTAATTAGTCCGTGCTGTTGTGCCTTTCCTGTCCCCAAACTGTTAAAACACCATCATTCATGTAGCGGATAGGATAACCCTTCATTAGATTAAAATCCTCTGAGGACAAGAGGTATGCCCAGAATTGTCTGACCCAAGTCCACCACAGACTCATTCTGGGTGGCACCAGATAAGTAGTTTATATAGGCTTCACTATGTCCAGAATGAGCATTTTATTATTATTATTATTATTATTATTATCATTATTATTAAGAAACAATCCATTCAGTCTCCTGACCTCTTTTCTCCAACCAAGAACATTGTAGTTGGTTTTCTTCAATGTTCCACTTGTCATCTGAGGATAACCAATCACTGTGTAGAATTTTTAGGTGGCACCTGAAGTGACCTATCAAATCTGCCTAGTGGCCTATCAGCACTCTTGCTTTTATTTAACTCTAGTTTACCTCAGGAACTGGCCTTCTAAGGAGCCAAAGCCACAATGTTTTCAAGACGTTTCCACATTTAGCCATGCCTAACCATGTTTATAATGTCATCTATTTTTTGTATACCATCTTATAATTCCTTTTGTTGGAACATGGTTATGTGAAGAACTTCTAATCACATCTGTCTTTCAATGGTCATTTGGTGCTTTGGTGGAAAACCCTGTGAAAATATGAGACTGACCTTTTATAGCAGTTAGCAAGCTAGTTTTTGTTCCAAATATTCTTTTTTTTGTGTTGTTATAACAAGCCATTATTGTTGGCTGTTAGCTAGTTAGACTGTTAGCTTTAGATAAAAACTTTTAAATAATAGCTCTGTAAGTGACTGCACTCATAAAACTCTTTAGTTTTGATGATTCATGGCTAAAGCTGTGTTAACGAACAACCGCAAACTGTGCCAATAATGGACCAAATTTGACTGGAACAAATGAAATAATACCAACTGCATTGAAATATCAAAATGGTTGCAGATGACTGCCAGAAATAATTGTGTGTCTTTTATTCCTTTCCAGCATCTTATATACCCCAATCAAAGGACCAAAATGGAAATTTTGCTGGAAAGGTAAGATTGGCCTAACTAATACCACATGTGATATGTCAAAAGTTAACTTACTTTTGACAGTTCAGTTTCATGTAATTTGTGTAAAGTGATACACACACTGAAGGCTTCAGCTATGAAAAATGTTGACACACAAATGTATGTGCCATGTACCTCACTGTCTGTTTGGTGTCTGTCGATATCTGCATCGCATCAGTCTAGTTCATGTCTGTGTAAACGGTCGTAGTTTAAGGGTAGGCGGTAAAATTTAGCACAATAATGATACTGGGGCCACGTTTTTCCTTTTGCGTTTCCATTTGTCCTTTGACCTGTATTTTATGTCATCTAATTATGTTGATAACAGAGAACACCAAATGGAGTAAAGCCATGCCGAGTCAGTGGAATTGGGCAGTGGGCGTATTTGTCAGTGAAATTGCTTCCTAACAACAATCTTTTCTTTAACGATATGCTCCACCATTATGCATGAACATTCACCAGAGTTTGGCAACTGGCCAGACCACACAGCCCTGATCAAATGGTTACTCGCGCAACTAGCGACGTTTGCCAAGACTTTTTTGGCACAAGGCATGTTTTACAGGAGATAAAAATCCATTTCAGTTATTAAATGTTGTGTAAGGAACACAACCGAAATTGGCATGATCTCATGTTTCCTTCTTTTTTTTACAGTGGACTATACAGCAGCCTAGATACAGCACGTTATTGTGCTTAACCCACAGAGTAATAAATAATTAATTTGATGGTGAAGATTATATGATGCTCCTTTAAAGCATTTTGAAATTGATTGTGGACTTTAACACTTCTGGATATGTATAAACTGTGTTTGATGGTCTTTTGGGCCTCCACCGTCGATTTCAAGGCATCATTGCCACTGTCGACTTCAAGGCAGTGCTGCCACACCTAACCCTAACCCTTGCCTAACCCTAGTGCCTTCCAGGCAGTGCTGCCTTGAAATCGACGGTGGGAGCCCAAAAGACAATATATCATAAAGCGTACATAGTATATGTGTGTACACATGCATGTGTGTGTGTCTGTGCCTTTGTATTTATGTGTGTTTGTGTGTGTGTCTGTCACCCTTTCTCTCCTTCTTTCTCCATGTTTGTGTGTGTATGTATTTGTCTGTGTGTGTGTGTGTATGTGTGTGTGTGTGTGTGTGTGTGTGTGTGTGTGTGTGTGTGCGTCTGTGTATGCCCATGTGTCAATGAGTCTGGGGCGTATGCTCACACACGCCCGTCTGCTGACCATGGCTTTTGGGATTTCTGCTGTTAGGAGTCGTTGAACGGGCCACGGGCCAAAGCTCTCGCCGAGCTCAACACGGAGGAAGTCTGCCAGTGGTTCAGCAGCATCGGCCTCCACCAGTGCCTGCCCCTCATTAGAGGTAAAGACTTTGCTGCCCCCCTCCCTCCCTTCATCCACCAGTGAAGGGAAAAAGCCCCAGTGGCTCCCCACGGCCCCGGCCAAGGGAGGGACCCGCTGGCCCCGGCCCCGGTCCTGATCCTGGCCTCTCCCTTGCTGACGGTCTCCTCACCAGAGTCATTCGAATGCACTGTTTGATCTGTCACACTGCGGGCAGTATGTGTGGGCGTTCGCCAGATTACTGGCTGGGCCCCTTCGACTTGTGATTGCTTGGCAAGGAAGGGGACTACCCACCACAGCTCGTGGGGCAGTCAACACTTTCCACATTATGCGAAACATTACATTTTCAGCCCTTGGTTTGTAAACAGAGTTGTAAACCCTGTTTTGAATATTTGGAGCCGATGTATACTGTAAAAGATTTATAATCTGCAACAGGAACTAAATTTGCTTGGCTTGTTATTCGCTTTGTTTACAAAACTGGAAGAAAATGCTCACTGATGCAGTTCCACTATAGGACTTTGGCAAGGCACACAATTGGTCTAATATAGGTAGTGGATTCGTGACAAACCAGGGTGAATTAACTCATGGTACCCGGTAAACCTCCTAATAGAAGGAGTCTTTTGGCTTCATTTTGCAGGGTAAATGAAGTCATAGGGCTATTCTATTAGAAGGTTTACCACATCCTCTGAGTTAAACTACCCATTTTTGTCACTAACAACTATGCAGGGTTCATGCCAAGAGAGTCATCATTGCCCATGGTCATTTTATCTGGTTAAAGTTAAACAGTGGACTAATTCAATGTATGGATTTGTTTTCTAATTGTTAAATTACTTACTTACTTTCTTTCTTACTAAACATGACTGTGTGCTACAGGAGCTCATCTCAGTGGCTCTCAAATCGCCTCTATTGACCTGAGCACTCTAGAGCTCCTCCAGGTCTCCAACCTGGACGACAGAGAGAGGCTCCTATCTGCCATCTATGAGGAGCTTCATCCACCCAACACGGCCTCTCAGAGAGTGGACTCGCTTCTAGGTAAGTGTCAGCAGCATGAATGCAAAACTATTTCCCTCACTGCAAGAGGAATGCTTCTCAACTGGACACTCCCAAAACCATTGCACCATTAAGCTATGCACACGTGTGCCAAAACAGCTGACTGTGCACAAAGTTCAGCTCTGTAGCACAGTATATCATTTGTCATTGAATAAATGAAGATGGATGGCAATGGTGATGCTCACAGTCATGTCTGACGTTGTTTTTCCGTGCTCTCTCTCTCTCTATCTTTCTCTCTCCCATAGCAGCGTTTGGGCCGCACAATGTCGAGAAGTTTACAGCTGCCCTTGTGTCCATGACCAGATCCCACTCCTCGCCCCATGTCAGCAATCTAAACCAGTGCTCGTTCAGGTTCAGGTAGGGGAGACGCATCATTGGCTTTTCTCTCCGTAAACAAACGTGAGTTGACCCCGTGCTTGAAACTAGGGGCTCTGTTTACTGTCTACAGGCATTGCTGTGTTTCTGTGTTTCTTCTTGTTTGTCATGGTTAAATGGCATCCAAATGTGGCGCATAATTGGTGTGGTACCATTTTGCCCATAAAGCCGGCAGTAAACGAAAACAGATTCAAATATGCTCATATTGTCCTAATATTTGACTTTGTAGAAAAGCGGCTCTTGAACACAAATATTGTGGCTCAGTATGCATACCTGGGTAATGATTTTGTACCACAAATATGGGTATTATGTACAAACATTTCATTATACTATTAGTGATGTCTCTGTAGTCCTTAAGGCAGTTGAGATATAACTTACAATGTAACTAAAGTTCCTTTTGTCAACATGACTAACTTTAGTCAACATGAAGTACTGTTCTTTTTTTATTTTTCTGCCACAGCTTGTAACATACTGTTTATTTCTCAGACAAAGAAGTGCTGTTGCCCAGAGAAACTCACAGCTAATTGAAGTAACAATTAAAGGTACATAATATTAAGCAAAGTTATGAATATTCTGCTTTTGTTTATTAATATCTTCAAAGAGAAATATACATCCTTACGCATGTTACGTGTTGCTAAATGTTTCTCTGAAATGGACAGTGTGTGCATCGGAGCAGATCGTACACCTTCGGACACCCAAGGACACAACAGTGGGTAAAGTGCTGGAGTCATGCCTGAGAATGCTTGGAAGCGAGGAGGAGAAGGACTCCTTCATCTTGAAGGTCATGGAAGGTAAGGGAACACTTCAAAGATAGGGTTAGTATTAACATAATATATGTTAATGATGCTGTTATTTTATTCATGCATAATAAAAATAATGGTGCTGGTTTTGCCATTGCTCTCATTTAGGGACACATAAGATTATAAATTTGCATATACTGTATATCTAATTGGCATTGACATTTATTCATTAATCTTCCAAAACATTCTATACTGGGGTTTTGTCATTGTGCTCAGTCATTGCACATTTATTTTTTGCTAAATGTTTTTTTTATCATTGTCATTTTATTGTCTTGGTACAGATGAGCTGCCCATGGAGCAGCTGGTTGGGGATGTGCTTGGCACAGACAGTCGACTCATAGAGCTGCTTCTGTGCAAAAAGGTAAAGGCTTGTTATCCATGCCAGGGCAAAACCCCTTATCATAATTATCATAATTACATCGTAGATAGATATCAAACCCCATTCTCCTCCAGTTTTATTTTTTTGGTACCACACCAAAGATTACTTTGTACAACGTGTCATTCTACAGAATGAATGAACAACCAATTATCTATAATTTCGACAAGTGGTACTGGAAATGCCTTCTTTATTGTCTCACAATCCAGGATTTGAAAGCCACCGCTGGCTTCTAGTTTCTTTTTTTTTCCTGCAACATAATTTTCTAGTTTTTATTACTGAGATACGGGTCCAGTTGCAGCACAGGCACACAGTGTGTGTGAAATGGGACGTCGTAGGATGGAAATGTGCCTGTGGATGGGTACTATTAGGGAAGAATTAGCCTGTGCCTCATTTGCGCTCAGAGTTCAGTGAGGCACCTGTGGCCTTTGAAGTGTTTGCTTCACGGCAGCTTGACCGCTCAAGACCACCGTGTGCGAAGCAAACAAGGGCCGCTGCGTTCAAAACAAACCATTTCAGTGAGCAAAACAACCATCTGCATGCACTGTGCTGTGCTTCCCTGAATGGTCTTTCACATGCGAGCCTCTCTTTCTCCTTATAGACAGGCCCAATCACGCTCCTGGTTCGCATCAAACAGGTGTGGCTGTGCTGGCACTCAGCAGGTGCCAGCGAGCAATGGCAATATTCGAGGCCATGCCTTTTATGTGGTTGTGCAACATTATGCCCTGGCATGCAGATGCAGAGCCATCCGATCTCCTCCTGGTTTCTCTCAATTCAATCCAAATTGCATTAACTAGTTTTGCTTGTTTCCATGGTGCTCCGAGCGAAAAATCACAGGGAAGCGGTTCTACCCGAAACTGCCCTTTCACATGAATCGCATATGTTTGGAAGTGTTTTTTTGGTTTTGGGTTGAAATGAAAATCAATCATCCGTTTTGCAGAATCATACTGTTTGTCCTTTTGACACTAATGACAAAAAACTGTGCGTGCTTTTCAAGGAGAAACCAACACAATCTGAGCTCTCAGCTTCGACCCCAGCATGTCCAGTCATGGACAACTGTGATGTAGAAAACCAGATACAATGCTGCAACGATGAGAAATTGCAAGAGTTGAACCAACAGGTGGAATCCCTTCAGAATGTGATCTTGCAGGTAATCTATGGTATTTTATGAGTTCTCTCAGGGGGAAAAATGGCATACAATGTACCAAAGAGGTATTATGCAATCCTGCCTGTAGTCTTTGTTCTGCAATTTCACTGTGGTAACTTTCAATTGTGACATGACTCCAGACTGCCAAGTCCCTTAGGACATCGTCACAGATAGAAATGAAAAATAATAACAAACCACATACAATGCTGTGTTCTTAGTCAGACGCATTAGTGGTTTGTTTATCATAACTCTGCACACACCCAGTGGCATAGCCTGTCCACCATTTTGTCTCTGATTCGACCCTGCAGGTGCAGGAGCTTCATCATGGCCTGGTGGCCTTCTGCGGTGAGCTACGGAATATGGACGCGGAGCCAGACACAGAGGGCCTGAGCAGCGCGCAACTGGAGGAGCAGCTGGCCCAGACACAGAGCTCCCTGCAGGACAAGAGACAGAGGCTGCAGGCCCTGAAGGACAGTCTCAGCACGGTGGCCATACACAGGACGCACAGGTATGGCCACTATAGTCAGACTGAATCAGAGTTTGTAGAGTTAACTATAATGCAAAACAACAACAACAACAATAACAACGTACATTTATAACGCCAGGGTTCTCAAGTCTCACGCAATAGGCGTGAGATACATGCAATTCAACCAGTTCACACGCCACACCTTGTATTACTCATGAATTTAGATTTTTTGAACAAAATTACTTGCCTGATCAAAATGTTAAAGAGAACAGACTGCTATGGGGAAATATAGCCAAATTTGACTTTTTTCAAGAACATGACATAAAATAGCCTATTATCACATAATAACACTAATGGACAAATTTTTCAAATGAACTAATTTTTCAGACAAAATTCAACAGTGAAAACTAGAGAGAGAAAGAAACATGCACTTCATATCAAAGTGCGCAACCTCAGCTTTCCGATGATCCTAGTGGCTAGCTGCTATTACATAATATAACATTATGCATACAGTTCTGCTTCCATCTCCACACCGGTGGAATGTCTCACAAACTCTTGACTCAAAATATGACAACCCATATATCCAAATAAACAGACCTTACTGAATACAAGGAGGTAAAGCATTCCAACTACAAGCCTAGTGCTTTATCATGGCACCAAAACACTTTACAGTGAAAGGGGAACCTGACTAACCACCACCAATGTGTAGCGCTGGTGGTGTAGCACCATAGACTGTAAAAAATATGTAGCACCCACCTGGGTGATGCACGGCAGCCATTATACGCCAGAACACTCACCACACACTGGCTTGAGATGGAGAGGGAGGGAATTAATGAATGTGCCAACTACACATGTAGTGATAATATAGGACGAAACATAGATACAATTCATAATCAACTTTCTAGTCAGGGAAAACAAATCCAGTTGGCATGTTAAAGGATCAATACACAGAACAGCCAACAGAACACTTCAACAGCCAATCAAATTGCACTCCATTTTGTGGTGAAGCAACATGTTTTTTAGACTAAAGTCTGGCTTGGCCTGGACTGTGTGTAAATATCGGAGTTCTTCCCCTTCAACACATATCGTCACAACGGAGTGACGGGAAAATGAACGTTCTATCTGGGCTCATTGAAGTCAACATGGAATTTTAGAACCTTAAATTGCTGTGGAACAAAATCTTTTGTTAGAATGTTCAAAACTCCTGTGCTGAAGGATTTAGTGCACTCACACAACAGTTGGAGGACTGTGAGGAGCACATTCACTGAACTTGACAAAAAGAGCACTGTGTGTTTGACTGTCTGTAAATGCTTTTAATCAAGAGAAAAAGCCCATATCAACTTACTAGTCAGGGAAATATTTCCAGTTGACACGTTAAAAGTTATCATGTTAAATATAATTCAGGAACATTGCCCCGTACAAGTTGTATCCAAACAGCAGAAGGAGGGAAAAAAAGATCTTTCACTGATAAAATCCACAGAGGAAGTATTGGAGCTGACACAGAAGTGTATACAACATGTTTTCCCAGTGCCTCGTTGTTCAATCACTGCCCCGGAGCAGGCAGGATTTATTGGGTGTTTTTGTTTGTACGCATAGGGCTCTACTCTACAGATACCAGCCAGGCATGTCTAAAAATGAAACAAAGGAAAATCATTCCCCACCACTCTGGGTCCCACATTAATCACCTGATAAGTAACTGAAAACCGGACCTCCCTTGGGCACACACACATACTGCTGCCGCAGAGCCATTAATCAACTTTCCCCTGAGCACCAGGGGAAACGGGCACAGATGTCCATATGAAGCTAATCAATGTGCCTTTGAATCATTTATACGCCGAATCCATCTCAGTGAGGGTTTGATGTGTAACAATAGCTGAGGTGGCTGCGAGTGATGTACGTCAGGAGACAGAGAGCCAGTTTGACTCAAGTGTCATGAAAGAATGGCGACAGGCATGAAGGGGAATAATTTGATATGTTCTTTCAACTCTGCAGGAGGGTGGAAGTGCGTTTGCTGGAGAAGATGAGACTGAACTGCCATGTGTTTCAAGAGGAGATCACCTTAGTTCACCTGAATCGCCAGTTGGCTCATCTTCAGGTAGCCCTCGAGGAATGTCAGGTCAAGGTACCGTAGTACAATCAAACATTCATTTTTGACTCAGTAATCAGCATTAATAATCCTTGGTTAAAATATGTTTATGTAATTGCAAGTCATCTCATGTTTTTTTCTTATGTTTAATTAATTGTTTATGGTATGCACAGTCTTTAATAGGGTCTTCCTAGTTGACTAATATCATGTTTTTCACCCCATAAAAATATGCTGCAACTCATTAACTGTTTTCCGTGGACAAAAGCACTTTGCAATGCACACTTTGCAAAGCCTCTGATCAGGACATGCGCTATCTATTAGCGGAACTTATTAGAGATTCCGTCTCTGGACATCTGTGACCGTAACCATGCCAACCGTTTTAAACACTTCTGACAAAAGCCGTAAAGGTGGGAACAAGAGCTTGTGGGACCTCTACTAGCATGTTTACAGCTATCTGTATGTCCCAATGGGAGACTCCTTTCCTAGCCTCACCCCCCCCCCTTCTTTTTTTAATGTGGTTCTTTCATCCCATCAGAGCGGACTAACGAGGTGCCATGAAAGGACACACGCGGCTCAGCTTTGAAAAGCCTCCGTGTCACGTTGCCGCCCTGGGGCTATGGTCTTTAGGTGCTGAGTTTGTGGGAAAAGCGGCCGTGCTAATGTTTATCATATGACCTAATCAGAGTTAACGCGCGGGTCAGACCGTGGAGCAGTCTGGGAAACTAATGGAGCTGGAAGCCTAATAAGGAGCAGACTGCCGTTTATTTGCACTAGATTACAGACAATAAGGAAATATTTCATCACTGGCTTAATCTCGAGGATCCATCAAAGCTGGCGAGCATCAGTGGAAGAGGCCAGAAGATGTAGGAAGGGAGGGAATGTGGTAGGAGGAGGGAGAGGAGAAGGACAACAACTGACGGAAATTATTATATATTGGCTGCCTTAAAAAAAAAAGAAAAAAAAAAGAAACTGGGTAGACACAGGACCTAGGCCTACAGACCAGCCCTGGAAGGAAATTGTGCAAAATTCCCCCTCCGCCTCCACCCTCCACCCCCACCTTCCCCCTCTTTTAAATGGACTCAAATTCTAAACAAGTACTCTTCGCTCCACTCCTTATGTTGGACGGCGGAGGTACCCGTGGCTAAGGAGTAGAGTTGGGTTTCACCCTTCCCATGGGAAAGGTGGTCGAGATACAGCAATTGTGGTCGAGCTCTGGAGCTCCCCGAAGTTAGCCCTGCTTTGATTACTCCCTGGTCCCGGTGTCCTGATGGTGATTGTGTTGAATAGATCCGGTGGCGAAAAGATTAGAAAGCTAATACTTGCGGCAGGTTTTGGCTCGTAACGGAGCACATGATGATTCATAGGGTTAGCATTAGGATGCGTGCTATCGCTACCCAAGCCCATGCTAAACCCATTATTATATCTGACAGCGTAATACTTTTATCATCACTAGCAGCCACACTTCTCTAACTAACCCTGGAAGCCATTCTCCTGCATAACAGACTCCTTGGCTTGTCTGGGGTTTGTGTTACTTCCCTGAAGAAGGGAAGCCAAAAGGAAAGAAAAAGCTCCATAAATAGGCCCTGTCTTTTGTGTCATTGAGCCATTAGCCTGGCTAAATACATTATAAAAGCAAATAACGGCTAAATACTGTTCCATTCAAGAAGATTGTTGATTGTTGTCAGTACTTACTGTGTGACTGGCATACTAAAGAGGACTATTTAGCATTAGTAGTTAATCAAAGTTGACCAAGCGCATCAAGATGTCATTTTGCCCCCTTATACCTGCCTTTTGATGGCTTTCCGTGGTTCATAAGCTATATATATATTAAAGAGTGCATTCTTCTGGTTAATGGCATGCATCTGGATGAATGGGAGCCTCAAACATGAAGATGAAACGCATGTTTCTTCTTCCTGTGTGTCTCCCATAAGGTGTTTCCACCAGACTTCCTCTATGGGATCCCCATCTGGCTTCTCTCTGTTTGGGTGTGTGTGTGTGTGTGTGTGTGTGTGTGTGTGTATGTGTCTGTTGGGGGGGGGGCCTTAGCAGCCTATGCTACGAGGCATTCACATCACATACCAGCAGGACAGGCAGGGTTCCCACGGGTCATGGAATTTCTGGAATATCATGGAATTTTTGGAAAGTCTATTCCAGACATGGAAAGTCAGGGAATTTTATCATTTTTGGGGCAAAGTTATACCCTGGAAATCCAGAGTTCTCGCGAGAGCACAATGGAATTGTCTCTGCGAAACACTCTGGCAATGAGCAATGATGCATGTTACTTTTTCCCCTTGCATTCCAGGGAACCAGCTAAACTGATGAAGACAGTGCTGCAACGTTGGAGGACAGTACACATTGGTTGTAGTGTTATCCGATTGCGTCAAAGTCCGAAATCATTCAGACTAAACATGGTCTAGTGTTATCCAATTGCGTGCAGTGAGATTTTTAAATGCATGCTTCTTGCCGCCCCTCGAGTTGGGCCATTACATTGTTCGTGGCCAGACCCTTAAAGGTGCGATTTGTAGGATTGTTACCAAACGTTCTGTAGGCCAAAATCAAAACACTGGTGAATGTTCTCAAGACTACCAGACGCGAGCCTCTTCTGGGTTGCCAGATGTAAAGACTTAGCTAACGTTAGTTGACCTGCAGCTGCTTTAACGTTTCTCCAACCATGACCCAGCTACACATTACGGAAACAGTGAAAACAAAAAATACCTCTCTAACCAACGTAACATATTTAGCTGAAGTTAGCGATGCAGATGAAGTTTAGCCTAGCCACATAACTTTCAGTGTCCCGCCGGCGGGACGGTTACCCCACTCCCCCACCTTCCCCCAACATTCTAAATCAATTGTATGCACCATATTTCTATGTAGCATAGTAATGTTATACACCATTTCAAAGCTTTGAATCTTGGGAATCCAAAATCCAACTTTTTTCATGTACAATCTGTATAGTGCTTTACATTCTCAGATTAATCGTATTATGTCTCAATTAAATTTGATCCAAAATGCCCCCCTCCCCCCCTTCCGCTTTTGGTGCTACCCTGACTTCTGGCTGCAGTGTAGCTGCAGCACAATAAGTAGATGCAACATATTGGGTACTGAAATATTCACAAGAATCCATAGAAATTGAATCTTCATGTTGTGTTATCCAATATTAGTTGTACAGATGTATAGTCTATCTTATACACATTGAACCAACAAAGTAAATGCAAAAATAGAGACATTTTTGTAATCATTCCATATTTAGTGTAGTCATTTCATATCAGAACCCCTGAAGTGTAATTCAAATACAAGCATGAAACCTCAAAGTGTTACCTTTCATTTGAGACCAGGATTATGCTTCTACACAAAGGGGTTCATGTGCAGTAAGCATTTGATTGTCAGTATGCATTTTGGATAACAAAAAGTCCTATGGGGAGTATCCATAGGCATTTTACAAAACGCATGGGCATACCTTGGCAAATAATAGTCTAAAGCACTCATATTTTCATTCTATATTGATCTACTTTTGCACACAACTTCACAAGACCTGGTACTAGGGCTCAGTTGTGTTTCTAAGGGATATCAAGAGACCTAGAGGGCTGAAATGTGGTCAGTTCAGAGATGCTTGTAATCCGGCAGAAAGAAAAAACTATATTCTAGCCTCTGTAACTCTTTGTGAGTACATCACACATTTATTTAGACTGTTTCCTACGAAAACTAGAGGTTCTCAGCTTTCTATAAAGGTCCAACATTTGATGGTAGGCCCCAGAAGAGGTGGGAACAATGCCCTTGTAAATAGGCACAGTGCAATTTCAGGCAAAAACTTGAAATTCTTTTTGATAGTTAAGAAGCTAGGCTACCTGTTGTGGAGAAATATGGCCAGCCAGCTCTGCGTCAGACTTGATATTCTTCGTTTGATGAAGACGTCACCATCTCAGGAAGCTCCTCCGATGTCCACTTAATGTGTTTCTTGTTTTAATTTTGGAAATTTGAGACGTTCATGATTACAACTGACAGCTGTTGACAGTTGGCCTTTGCTAATTTGGCAACCCAAATAGGAGGACGCGCTAGCCCATTATTAATACGCTATTCTAGAATTAATCGTTCAAAACATAAACGAAAATTCCAAGAGATTCCGCCCCGTAACTCATTTTTTTTCATGGGTTTTACAGGGTTTTACGGGTTAGAGTAATGTTGTCAAATAAGCCATTACTTCAATTCATCGTGTTTCCTTACTCTCTGACAACATATGGTGATCATTTTTGGAATGTTTACAGTTTATTTTCCATTATTTCCTACATACTGGACCTTTAATCTTTCTAGATTACCAGGGTCTGGATTTTCCAGGCTAGCAAAGTCATGGAATATCAGGGAATTTTGTTGTAGCAGTTTAAAATGTATTTGCCAAAATACATCAATACAAATATTTCCATGCATAATTGATTTATATCTGGTTATTATCTTTACTGCTTGCCCATCTTTGTTTATTCAATGCCCATTTATTCATCTCTAGCCCTAAAAAAGTAAGATTCTTGAATGCTACGCGGCTGCTCTGAAATCATTGGTCGGTATATTGTGCCATTCATTATCAGTGTTGGGCAAGTTACTTCAAAATCATAATGTATTATGTATTACTTATTACTGTCTTTTAAAAGTAATTTGTTACATTATAATATTACTGTCTCTGAATTGTAAGGCATTACACTACTATTGCATTACTTTTAAGTTACTTTCACCAAAATATCTAGAAATATGGATTTGCCATTCTAAATGCAGTTTATTACGCTCAATGCAGCTTGCTCTTCCAATGGAGGGAGATGTGGTTTAGCATAATGAGTGAGCTAGGTTTAAGGCTAACAACAGTAGAATGCAATAGGCGCAGTGCTCATGATGCAATACAAGGAACATCATAGTCAGAATTTTGTTAAAAACCGACAAAAGGTCAAAGTCTGCTAAATTGTGATAGAAATACTGTAACTTTAAGGCCTAGGCCTACTCATTAAAATCAATAGAGAGCCTACTATATTGTAAATCAAAGCTTAAAGGAACCGTATGTAAGATTGTGGCCAAAACTGGTACTACAATCACTTTCAAATTACTGTAGAGCGGTGTATCCCCTTCCCCTCCCCTCTGACTGGCAGAGTTGGCAACCGGATGACGAAACACTACTGACTTTGTGATTAGTAGATAGGTGGAGGGTGGCGCATTAGGCCAAAACACAACATGACAACATCAACATCAGTTGAGGGCTGCAACTTCACTTTTTAAATGACAATATCCTGGCCAGACTACTGTTGTCAGTGATATAAGTATTTGAAATGAACATGATATCTTAATGTCTAGTGACATATCAGGGCAATTTTATGATTCATTGAAATACATTTTTTACATACGGTTCCTTTAATAAAGACATGTCAAGATGGTGGCCTGCTGGCCATTTCGGTGCCCTAAGTGAGTGGCTTTGAGTGAGTGACATTTAAATGATAACTCAAACACTCAAACACCTGTGTGTTTTTAAACATTAATTTCTGAAGAAATTATGTTTTACCTATAAATGGTGCACTGTCACTTTAAGAGCATTGATCTTTACGTTGTCATAATGCCCTTTTGCCAGCTCTTGTTTACAAGCCTTATTTGTTTGAGTTACATTGATAGCACAATATTAACAATAATATGCACAATGTTAAGTTGTTTGAAGCAACCTTCATTGCTTTGGAAATGGAAGTATGCAATGATGTTGCTTCACATTTAGTTTTGCGAATACAAGTGAATTATGAGCCTGGTATCCACCTAGCTATCTGAATGGAATGCGTTTCAGTCGACTCAGCATATCATGTGCTTCATGTAGCCTAAATGCTTGGAAAACGAATTATTGAAGACCCACCAATTCTAGTAGGCTACTACGTGGTGATTGAGAGAACCCAAAAGGTATCAAACTTGCATGTAACATCGTGTTAGTGCATTTTGACATTGTAAACGTTATTGATGAAGAGTGAAACGCAGTTTGCAATAAAGCTATTCATTGGTTACATTTGGGTGCCCCCTCTGTCCTTTGGTGCCCAACGCAAAGTGCGTGATGCGCGTGGTGGGAGCGGTGGCACTGCCAGGCTACACAATCTTTTTCTGCATTTCTATCCCGTTATTCTCTTCAATTCAAGTTCACAGCACAAAGCTGACATGCACAACAGCATAGTTTGTGTTTTATCAAGAATCAAAAAGATTAGCGTGGCACTACTTTAGATGTTTCATTAATTTACTTGTGCTATTTCGCGAGGCATAGAGAGATCTTTCGGTTTCGCACACAAAGTGCACTAACTATTATGTTCTTCATAGCCTTGTCTCTGACAAGCTGAAAATAATGAGCGTAGGCTTATGTCCATCCCGCAAATAGAGTCCGCCTGCGAGTTTGCTGCAGCAATCATACTCAACCAGTATCAGGAGATAACGTTCTACTATTTTGCGCTGATTTTTTCTCCTCTGTTGTTCTCGCATGGTGTGGTGGCAAATATGTATCAAAACAAAACACCCCTTAATTTCGGGTTAAATGCATTGTAACGCGCGTTACTGAAGTTTGTACCGAGTAAAATATTACCCAATTTTTTTTTGTAATGCCTTACATTACCACGTTACCGCAAACAGCAATATATTACAGTAATTACATTACTTTTGTAACGCGTTACACCCAACACTGTTCATTATATAGTAAGTCATGGAAATTCAGGTTTTTTGTCAGGGAAAGTCAGGGAAAAGTCATGGAATTTTTTTGATGGACAGGCCTCACCAGCTCTATCCGCTCATCACTCTGAAACCTGATAGCAGTGGACACACACACACACACACACACACACACACACACACACAGCCGAGAGTTCATGCAGTACCTGTCAATGGGACACCTTAGAAAGCATCCCAAAAATATCCAAACGAAAATGTAAAACCTTTCACTCAGTCTGCATTTGCATAATTAGGCCATTGTCATAGAGACATGTTCTAACATTACTTGACGGGTGTGTCTGATATTGACAGGTGAAATTGATTTATCAACTCTTTAATTAATTGGTAACCTTACCTAACCTTGTGATTGGTGCTGCAGATAGAGCTTTGGTTTTACTACCCTCACGTGTACAGAAGGATATGTGCCTGTCCTTATCACCTGAGAAGGATTCAGGCAGGGTTCCCTGCTTGGCAGTAACCTGTTCCAGTGCTAGGAACTGGCTTGAGGCGGGACATGAAGTCAACAGATGCTGTACCGAACACAAAACTCACCTGTGGTGAGGGACACCATGTGCCTGATCTTGTCTCTTTAAGATTGATGCCAACACTTGTGTTCAGGCAATGACTTTTTCTGCTAGTGTGGAGATTTGCCCTCAGGTAGAATAGGGGGAAGACACGGGTAAGCCTGTGAAGACAAAACAAACGTTTGTGTCTCAAACATGGCTTATTACAACTTGTGTCTTGCTGACATACAGTATACTGTAGGTCTGTCCGTGTCTATTGAATAAGGAATGCATTTGTTTAAACAGTTATCTTCACTTGTGCCAGCAAGTAGAGATCACATGTCCTTTAGCTTAATGGACTTGTGAAAAATGGGAAAAGCCTTGACACTCTGAAACAAATGGGACTTTGCCTGCTCAAGGCAATGGTTTAATGGAATAAGTCAACTGAAGGCCGACCCGGGTCATCCTGGCTAAAATATTGCCTCATTAGGTGTGCCATTACACAGCCTTTGCATATTACTGAGGGACTGTAACACTTCTCAACACATCATGTCTACTGCCATTTTTAAACTTTCACACCCTGAAAGTTTAAACAGTCTTTCCACAAGAGCTAACGGCAAGCTAATGCTACAACACTGTGTAAAGAGTTATTCGCAACTACAATCATTTCTTTAATTTCTTTTCTTTAAGTAAACACACACACTATTTTTGAAACCAGGTAAAGTAATGTGATATAGATCAGTTATTCTCAAACTGTGGTACGGGTACTACTGGTGGTATGCAGACTCTATCTAGTGGTACTCCCGGAGTCTTCAAGATGTTTTTTCATAAAGACAAAATAAACACTTCAAATTATATCAAAATATGTATAATAAATTTAAAAAAAAAACACAATCACTGAAGTTAAATTTCAACTAGTTTTTGACTTTCTTGACCTGACGCAAAACAGTATGTACAATGTAAAATATGTAGTTAAACTGCCCTACACAATTGTATTTTAATGCCGGTCATAATGGTGATAGGTGGTACTCATTGTAAAAAGTTTGAGAACCACTTACTTAGATCAAGTGACTTAGGCTTGAATGCCTCCTAGGCCTGGGAGGTAAAAGAATCGGAATTCATCTCGTTGCAGATGGTTCCAGTGCATGGTCTCACACTTGAGAGAAGGTTGAGAAGATGCCTTCGTGCAGTGGAATGGGATTGGCCGGCCTACCTCGGAGAAATAAAGGAGAAGAAAGACAGACTCAGTGGTTCTGTCTCAATCTCGCTGACTGCACAGATAATAAGGGCCATTTTACTGCACTAGCCTGATCACAGGGCATGCCAGTTTTATCACCTGGAGAGTGGTGCTTTAAAAGCAAAGCTTTTCTTCAGTTGTATGCTATTAAATGAGAGCCTCCAGCATTTCACTGCTCTTGATTATATATGTCGTGTGCTCGGCAGTGTGTGTGTATGTACACAAGTATGCATGCATGTGTACATGTCTCATATGACAACAATACATATGTACTCTGTGTGTGTGTGTGTGTGTGTGTGTGTGTGTGGTTTTTTGCATGTGTGTGTGTTTGTGTGATGCACTCAGGAGGAGAAGGCTGAGAGGAAACAACGCTCCACTCTGGGCCAGCTGGTGTCTCTGCAGTCCCCTGCCATGCTGGTGGCCACCCAGGAGACGCAGGGGCCAGATGGCTTCGGCTTCACCGCCCAGCTCATTAGGGGACAAGGCCTGGTGGTGGTGCATCGCATGGAGGAGTCCCACCTCTGTGTCAGCGACAGGTAGGGTCTCAGACTGCCCTTGATCCTGACTGATTACATACATACTGCAAATAGTCGCGATACTGTTACCAGTAAAATATTTTCAGCTACACGCAGAGGCAGGCTAATAAAGATTGTAATTACCCCCGCCAAGAAGGTTATGTTTGTCTATCCGCAGGACAAAGGGGGGGGTGGGGGTAGGGCAATTCTTATGAAACTTGCTGAAAGGGTGTAGTACAGCGCTAGGAATACCCTATTACATTTTCATTTACATTACATTTACATTACATCGACACGTCTTTTTTCCACATTTGTTAGAATTGTACTCACTAACTGAGTGCCCTTCAGGTTATTTTTGTTATTGTTACTATTACTTCAGCTGCTTTGAGGTTATCTGTGTGAATTAACATTTCCATGTAGTCAAAACATAGAGTCAAATTAACATTTGTTCTGATGATGAGGTGGTTTGAATAAGGGCAACTTGAATAAATAAAGTTTCTGATTGGACTTTGTGAAAAATAAATAAAATAAACTGAAAAAAAGGCTCAGGAGCATCACTTCCCAAAGTTTCCAGTGTTGAGGAGCACTTCATGCTTCGTTCCAGTTTTTTCCCCTGTTGCCATGGAAACTTGTCAGCAGCAGAGACCATAACAGGAAAACACTGAAACGTAAAACTTGGACGCTGAAGTGTGTGAGTAGCAATAGATAAAACAAGAATAATATACAGTTGTGGCATTGTTAGAGTGTTGTGCAGCACACAATGTACACACACACATGTAATATACTGTAGAGTAATGCACGCGCACACCTCCACACACACATACCTCCACACACACTAACTAACACACATAAACACACACACACACACACACACACACACATACACACACACACACACACACACACACATACACACACACACACACACTCACAAACACACACATACACACACACTCACAAACACACACACACACACACAGTACTGAAAGAAATAAACAAGAGTGCATGTTTTTTCTTTCCTTGAGACAGGAGCCACCCAGACACCACAAAGCGTTTTTGAACGTAACTGTGTGTGTTTGGTTACTAATCAGACAATCCCTGCCAACCCTCTTTTCACAGTCAATGAAAAAATACAAAGCCTTAATTTTTCCCTCCTTTTAATCTCCATTCTTTACTGATGGAAGGCTATAAATAAAAACTAACGAAGGCTATGTTTAATGGGCTGAGAGTCTGTTTTAAAACGATGCATTAATATTTCAGAGATATTTTACGGCTAAGCCCTTTGATATTATGCTCACTGCATGGCTGTTAATGCACATAATAATATGCTTTCATGCGTTCCAATCCTTGAGCTGATATCTTAATTTGAACCACAGGGAAATTTTCCTCTCAGGTAACATGGCTTCTTCCCAAAGTCCCTACAGGGCTGTTAGCGAGGCAGCCTCCTCAGGGGCTTTTAAAGGGCATGTCTCCATCACTGTGGTCTCAAAGCCATGCACGCATCCGTCCATGTCTGTCCAGTAGGCATGGCCAGTGTTGGCATGTGAGCGAGCTCCTGTGGTTGGTTGGCAACGCTGCCCTGCGTGAGCTGCAAAGATTATTAGGACTCAGATTATTCTGGGCACGGGGGCGTCAGCGTGGTGGTGGTGGTGACGGTGGCGGAGATGGTAGTGGTCAGAGATGGCGGCGGTGCAGATGTGCTGATGTCTGCCTCTGCCTGTCTGTCTGTCTGTCTGTGTGCTGGTGCTCCCCGCAGGCTGGTGGAGGTGAACGGGGTTAGTGTGGTCGGCAGCGGAGAGGACGAGCTCCAGGCTCTGCTCCGCCACCAGACCACTGCCCACATCGTCGTCCTGCGCAGACCTCCTCCTAATCCTCCTCCTGTCCAGGAGCTGCCTGCTGATGCTACTGCTGCTGTTAGCGCCCCCCGGAGCACAGGAGTTTACACTGCAGTCTCCAGATGACAGACAGCAGGCTGAGCAAGAGCATAACTTCTTCCCCTTCTTCTCGTCCTCTCTTCTTCTTGTCTCCAACTTTTTCTTCCTCTTTTTCCCTTGTTCTTTCTTCTTCTATCTGTTGCCTTGTTTCTCTTTGTCCATGCTTTATGTTGTGTCTTATTTTTGTGACCCTTTCTGTGCCTGTTACCATAGGGATTAGTGTTAGGTATTTGTTTCCTCTGCTTCAATGAATGTAAACATGTGCATGATTTTTTTTTAAATCAAATGTTTTGTATCATATTTGACTTTTACATATCATGTTGTTTTTAAAGCAATGGCAGTACTGTGGCACCCTCCATATCTGTGCTCAGTGTAATTGTAGTTGTTTTGGTCAGAGTAATGACTGTATTGCAGAATATAATTTGATATATTTTACAATGTCATTCAATGGTTATGACTTCATGCTTTGGTAGATACTAATGCACTATCCATATTTTCTATGGGTGGGTGGATCACACAAAATTGTCCCATAAAAATAATTTTTCATGGGAAAGGCAGAAAGTTGAGACTTGGGTCTTACTCACCCTTAACGGTCAGTTAGCTCAGTAAATCAATGTCAAAGTTTTCTCTTTGTTTCACTTTGTGAAAAAGGAGAGGCAACCGGACCAGGACAACATCAGCCTAATCCTGAAACTGATAATGCCTCAGAAATCTATACAGTGTAGTGGTGATTCAAATGATTGATCCACTTCATTTGACTTAATTTGGTGTATACATAATATGATACATGCATAACCTTGGCCAAGGTCAAAGGTACATACCGAGGGGTTTCAGAAAGACATATGGCAGAGACCAGACTCTTGATTTATTGCATTGTATTGCAGTCAGTGCTGCAGAGTGGCATAGTTCTCTAGCTCTTACCACTCATGTATCTTTTGATTATCCTCATGGAGGGCAAAACTGGCAGAAGCAGGGAGTTACAGTCAATGCTTTTCTGTCTCTCTTTCATTTCATGGTCATAGTTTTCCCTTGAATTGGTAGAAAACATTGAACTTCAGTTCTGCATTTTTTTGCCCAGAGAAATCAGTGTGAAAAACGACTTTGATAAGAACATCAAAGCACTTTTGGTCATATGTAAGAATACAAGATATGTCTCACACACATACACACACACACACACACACACACACCTCCACCAGACAGCGATGACCCAGCGATGCGTGACCCAGCTCAGTTCAGCGACGAGAAGGGAAGTATGTGGGTAATGTGCCATCCCTAAAGCCACCTCTGACCACCGCCGTCACAGGAGGAATTCAGCATCCGGTCTTATGGTCAAACTTCAAGGGATCACCATAAGCTTATTAGGCAGAAAGAGAGAGAGAGAGTGAGAGACACAGTGGTTTGGCTGGCATATGGGATCACCAGGACTGTGGGGGTGTGGCGGTTGGGGTGGGCTGACCCGACTTCTGACCTCCTGTCTGCTGGGGAGGAATTAGGTGGTCATGTGGAACCCACCATAGGAAGACCACAGAAGAGTGCCTGAAGGGAGACAGGACTTCACATTGAGGGAAACAGGGGTTTGGGAAGTGGGAGTGCATGTCTAGTGTCCCTGTGTGTGTGTGTGGTGAGGCTCTTTGTGTGTATGTTGCCTGTGTGTGTGTGTGTTAAGGATGATTTGTATCCTGTTCATTTTATTCTAATTGAAAAAGGTATCCACAAAAGCAACAGCATGTCATATTAGCTTTCCCTTGACATGAAATGCATTGCAGTTGGCAATGGGAAGGCCAAACATCTAGACTAGAATAAACCTGTGCCTGGTGATGGTGATGATGACGGTACACCTTTATAGGCTTATAGGTTAGGGTGTGGAAATGAAGACTGCTTCTAGTGAAATCTCCAAAAGCCAGCTAACGCTTTGACTCAGCACAAGACAGGTGTTTCTCAGTCATTTACCACATGAGTGCACTGGAATCTCCATGCAGTTGGCAGGTATCGACCGAGAGCGATAGCCCATCAGTGGTGCTCTGGGCTCTGCATTTTTGGATCAGGATCAGGGGATCAGGACTCAGCTGGCCCCTCCGAAGGCACAGCAAGAGCGAGGAGAGAGAGGGGTGAGAGGGACGTGTAATAACGGCTTTGAGAGGAAACAACTCGACTCACTTCAAGCTCCCATAAACAGTGGTTCTGGCGAGAGAAGAAAGGCATCCCAGGATTCTCAATTACCCACACCCTACTCAACCCCACCCACTCCAGTCATGACACGTCTCATAAAAAACCCTCATCTCTCTCGCTCTTTCTCCCACTTTTTTTTTTCTTACTGAGAAAGAGAGAGAAAAAAAGAAAGATCTGGAAGGAAAACAACAGAATGTGGCTCAGCAATTGTCAGAGAATGAGAGGAATGGGCACTGTGGAAGGGAGAGGTACGGCTAATTGATAGTGGTCAAACGTTCCGCTACAACCACGGTCACACCATTACCGTTGACTGTTGCCTTAAACATCTTTATGCCTTTATTTTATACTAAATAAAAGGGCACAAAACAAAAGGCAAAGGACATAATGCATAAGGAAGGGTGTGTACAATAGCCAACAGCTTCATGTTTGTGTGGAACGGGTTCAAGTTTGATACCTCAAGGTTAGTAATAATCTAATAAAAACTGTAATTCTTAGTCCCGTTGTTATGTTACAGATGGTTTATGAACTTTCCTACATTTATTTTTGGTATTGCCCACAAAGGCATTGAAATGTAATTCTTTTGCTTGGCCCCGTTTGTAGCGGTGAATGGCGCAGTTGGATCCGACTCCAGTCTTATCCATCGGCGTTCACGCTCACGTGAAGAAACACGTCGGCGACCACACTGGCTCTCCTACTCCCATTGTCCTCCTCACTCTCCACCCTCGACCAATAGACTCACAGATAAACAGAGTTGGCTGCTGAACTTTATGGAGCAAAGATGGTTACAGATGTATAGCACATTTCTTGGGTGTGTGTGTGTGGGGGGGGGGGGGCGCAAGTCCTCTGTTTGCCAAAAAACCTCCATGTTTGTCTTCTATGTGGTCTGAAGACGCAATAAAAGGAGTTGGGTTGTTAAAATATGCCTATTTTTGTGAGGGTCCTCCTCTACAGAGGAAGGGGGAATTCTTGTACTCTTCATATTTTTTGTGGTGCGAAGGGTGGATGGGTTGAGGCCGGGGTGTGTTCATCATTTGTTACGGCCGACTTTGAAATTGCCCATGACAGACAGACTCAACGCACACACACACACACGCATATAACTGTGACCGATGCTCAAGTACCCAAACAACTACTCAATCATACAACATATTCCACCACTCTATTGTGCCATAGTGTGCTCTATTGGACACCTAGGATGATTTCCAAAACATTTAAGTCTTAAAACAGTGTAACAATGGTGGCACTGATATGATTTTTCCCCTCTTAAAAAAGGCACTCTCTTCTCTATGGCATGGAAACCCCAAGTCTCCCTAAGACTGGTGATAACCCGAAACAAGTTCTTGAGGTTTATCTCCCATCTCCTAAGCAATAGCTCATGCTTCCTAACCTTTCCAGCTTATCGTTCCGGTGATCTGTAGGATTTATCGTGGGATCCCAGGTCTTCCCATCCATTTGGACTTCATCTCACCCCAGTCCTCTAAACCCCAGGTTATAAAGCAGCGTCGTCCACTGTGAGGCCCTTGTGCGTGTGCATGTAGATCGCAGCTCGCAAAATCCCAGCAGTTGCTGCTGTGATATTTGAAAGTACAAGCGATCCAGAGACCGCACTACTGTTGCGTTTACTCCCAACCTCCCTAATCAGACAGCAGTGATTAATGGCATCGCACGCATACTTTGCAGCGCGCTAGCTGTCCAGCATCTGGAGCCCGGCCTGCAGCAAGCGAGGCGTACAGTAGAGGACGTTAAAATGGAGTTTGGATCGGATTCCGCGCTCCCAAACTCAAACCCTGGGTGTCATAGTGTTGATCAACAGCTCACACTAACGACCACACTGTCGACCGACGCATCAGTCACAGCCTTTTCATCTCGTCCACTTGCAGAAAACCTCTGCCCGTTCCCATCAAAAGGTTATGCTGAATATGCTTATGATGCCTATTCTGTGGCAGCCACAGTTTTCCCCCCCTTAATATAAATGAATGCCACCTTGGCCACAATTTTCTGCTCCAATACTCTGCTTATCCTTAAAATAGCAACCTTACTGTAATACTCACTGACATAAACTTAAAGTGAATCCTAAGGTCTGGCACTGATAATGCCAGAATGTATTGTTAACCAGCAAACTGGACATCTTATACCAAAAAGGTGGTGGTGGTGGTGTGTGTGTGTGTGTGTGTGTGTGAGAGAGAGAGTGTGTGTGTGTGTTTGTTTGTGTGTGTGTGAGAGAGAGAGAGAGAGAGTGTGTGTGTGTGTGTGTGTGTTTGTTTGTGTGTGTGTGTGTGTGTGAAAGAGAGAGAGAGAGAGAGAGAGTGTGTGTGTGTGTGTGTGTATGTACGTGTGTTTGTGTATGTGCGTGTATGTGTGTGTGTGTGTGTGTGTATGTACGTGTGTGTGTATGTACGTGTGTGTGTGTACAGGTATGTGCGTGCGTGTGTGTGTATGTGTGTGTGTGTGTGTGTGTATGTGCGTGTATGTGTGGGCATCTGTTCTGCTTTAGCACTTTGAATCCAGCCACCTCCAGCCCCTCAGATAAGACGGGAGAGAGACTGAGACAGAGACAGAGAGGGAGAGAGAGACAGAGGGGCTCGGCTGGGCTCCTGCTGCACTTCCAGGTGCATCTCTATGCACAGGGCTGCCTCCCCCTGACATTTAAAAGCTCCTGGCATCCGTTTGAAGTAGGAGAGAGGCATTAACTCTGGTTTCCTGCCCCAAATCCAACACAGGGCCAATAAAAGTTTGCACAGGTCTGAAAAACCACACAAAAAAAGAAGCCATCTTATCCACAAAAATACTGAACAAACAAGCCTGGTATTCGCTGTTGTTATGAAAAAAAAATGAACCCCCATCCCAGTCAGCCACCAGCCAGGTACCCCCTTTACCCCTCCTACCTTAACCCTCAAACCCCCACCACCGTCTACCCCACAAGGCCTCAGAGCCAGCCTCTCCTTTCCTGTCTGCACTGGGCTTTTCTCTCTCTGCCCTGATCTTCTGGGCTGTGGAAGGACAGAGGCCCACAAGTCTGCAACAAGTGAGTGATTTGCTCTTAAAGAGCTTGTGAGACAGGGAGTATCCCCTCACTCGCAGGCTGGAGCCAAAGATTTCCGTTATGAGATGAGGGGAGTTTTCTGTGTGAGCGAGCGCTGGCAAGACCCGGCTGGATTGGCCTTGCTTGGTTTGCCTTGCTGGCAGCGATGCTCTGTCTCTCCTCTCTTTCTTTTTGTTTCCCTCTCTGTATCTTCTCTTCCTCTCTCTTTCTTACTATCTCTCTTTCTCTGTTTTTCCCTTCATAACTCCCTCTCTTCCTCTACTTCCATTTCTACCTTTCTCTCTCTCTCTCTCTCTCTATTTTCCTCTTCTTGACTTTCTTCTCCTTCTCCCCCTCTTTCAGGCATCACTCCGTAGACTCAGTAAATATGTGGCCTGGAGCCAGCTGGGCCTTAGCAGATCCAGTCTCGTGTTCTGTGTGCGGTTGGAGAAACTCCACGATCATTCCGTGGGATCTGGAGGAGCCGCTGGCGTGCAGGCGGAGCGGCCGCGTCCAGGAAGTGTGGCCGCGAGGAAGCAGGGGCGGACGCGCCGAGGAATGAACGCACCGAAATGAGGCCAAAACATCGAAAAACGCGAACACGACTCCTGCAAACCAGATCCAACATGTTTTCTTACAAGCAGAAACAGCAAGAGAGAGAAAACATTGCCCGACCGGAGTGGTGGTGGTGGTGGGGGCATGTGTCAGCATGTCAGGGGAGATAACCGCGAGACACTGCGCTGTAAGTCTTCATCAAGTCTCATAATAGCCAGGCTTGCCAGCATAGCCAGGCTATGCTTCATAATTATTTACAATACTAACCATTGCTGCTGTATTTCAATAATATTCAGATAGTAAGTGGCATACTAGTTACAGAGCCATCATGAGCTGAATCTGCAGTCTATCAGCAGTTCTGTTGAGAAAAAGGAACCACACACTTGAGGGCAGTGCTAAAGCCAGTAATGACAGCTCTTTTACCTCCCACAAGAAAAGGGGAAAAAATGGGGTTTTGGCTTCGACGTAGGCCTCCTGTGGTGCGCCTCAGCGTTAGCGAGCTGGAACACTCCACAAACAGTAGTAGATATCATTCTCCTGACCATACGACCAGGACGACCAGGCTAACCGTTAGTGGAGGTCTCCGTAGTAGTCTAGATCACAAGGGGGCAAGCACTTGGGCCAGGGGAGGTCAGAGAACAGCTGTGGTCATGTGCAGAGTGACCCTCTCTGTCTACCAGCCGTAGGCCCTTTTGGCTTCATTAATCCCCTGTGTCATGTTCCTTTGGCAGGGTTGGTATGGAGAGGGCAGTGGCAGAAGGAGGGGTGGGATGGGGGCGGGATGGGGTGGGTTGGAAAGGAGGGGGGGGGGGGGATACTCAAGGCTTCCGATTTCATTTCCCATGCATTTAAGGAGCGGGCTTTGCCTTTCAAACTGGTAAATCTCACACTAAGACGGGGAGGCAGACACTTGAGAAAGTCCCCCAGGATATTTACGTCCTGACCCCAGCCTGATTAGTGCTTGACCCCCTGACATCCCTCACCGGCTTCCTCACATGCTTGAAGAGGCTGGGATCAAGCCAGTGTCGGGGGGTGGGGGGGCTACTGCCTTCTTCTTGTCATGTTCCTCATTACTGTTCCTTCCATTGCTGCACTGTTTGTATGGATGAAAGCAAATACAGTTAGGGGAGAAGTGCATGAGTACCAATGCCAGCCTGAGTCATGTGTTCTACAGTTAGCTCTCTTCTGGTTTCCCATGGCCATCCGAATCAAGTTCAAGACACTAATGTTTTCCTATGGAGTAACTTCTGGATCCACAGGTATCTACTTGAACTCAAACATACAAGCTAATGCTCCTTCTCAGCCACTTCCTCAAAAGGTTCCTCGAAGAAACGTTGTCTAGCATTGTCTAGCATAGCATCCCGAAACACGAGATGATCTCATTTCAGACTATTCTCATTTGTGGTTCCCCAATGGTGGAACAAGCTTTTCAACACTACCACAGCAGGGGTGTCTGTCTTTATCTACAAGAATGTAGAACCAAGAACAAGGAACATTTGCACCACTTGCACTTAGCATGTTCTTCTTTACCTGGTCTCCTTGCCCATGACCATATTACCTTAGTTACTGAGGTTTGATTGTTGTTAAATTGAGGTACAGCAAATGCAAGAGCAGATGATTTGTTGTTCCCATTTACAATACATCTTTATCAATGTTGTGTTATAGAGGTTTTAAAAATATTATTCATTCTGAGTCATCTAATTCAATCCAAACTTTGGATGTTTTTGGAATTGGTGGCTGGTTGTTTTTTCACGAGACATTCAGAAGTGTGCCAGGCTCTCACAATCTGTGGCTTTTGGCTCCCCCTTGTGTCAGCTCTTGCATAGCAGCACTTCCTCCCATGCCTAGAAGGTTTCCCATACATTAGTTCCTACGGAGGTCATCTCAAACAGCTATATCACTCCACAAAGTTGGGGATATACAAAACAGCAGAGAATTTACAGAAATGTACATGTAAAAGGAAGAATAAAAGTATCTGCTGAGAGGTTCAGTCTTTAAAACGCAAGTTAAATAAAAGCTACAAACAATGAAAGTTATCAGATAACACCAGAATAATGTTACCCTGGAAATCCAGAGTTCTCGCAAGAGCACAATGGAATTGTCTCTGCGAGACACTCTGGCAATGAGCAATTGATGCATGTTACTTTTACCCCTTGCATCCCGTGGAACCAATCAAATCGGCGTATCTGATATATGCAGGCCAAAGGCGAGCTAAACTGATGAAGACAGCGCTGCAACGTTGGAGGTCAGTAAACACTGATTGTAGTGTTATCCAATTGCGTTGAAGTCCGGAATCATTCAGAGTACAGTAAGCATTGGTCTAGTGTTATCCAATTGCGTGCAGTGAGATTTTCAAATGCATTCTTGGTGCCGCCCCTCGAGTTGGGCCATTACATTGTTCGTGGCCAGACCCTTAATCTTTCTAGATTACCAGGGTCTGGATTTTCCAGGCTAGAATAATGTGACACTATTTGTGAAAACACAAACTAGTAATGACCAGTTAGACTAAAGAATCAACCATGACGCAATTCAATATTGGGTTGAATTGGGCCATGTTTTGCTACTACTTTGAAATGTTTTCAAAGTTTCCACCTCTTACACAAGATTAACTTTCTATTCACACAATCTTGTGTTTGGCCTTGAATCAGTCAGAAAATAACCTTAAAAGCAACTGTCAATAGGCTACTATTTATTGTATGAGAGAAACTGGTGAAATTCAACACAAGAGTTTCTATTTGAACATTTGAATTAATTAATTTGCCACAGACACCACAAAGAAATGCATTATTTGTTTGATAAAGCACTGGATTTATTAATTGAATTACAAGGTCCCATATTCCGCTTCGCACTATTCAATATGAGAAAAGTCACAACCCAACACACCACCAATCTCTTGGTACAGACCATGGCTATCTTTTGCCTCAAAGACTGCAACGTCCTCCTCACCGAGATAGACATAGCATTTGTCCAGAATGCAGCAGTGCATTAGCTTTTCAGTCAACCGAAAAGAGCATGCTACCCCTCTGCACTGTTTACTGAGCTCCCACTCTACAGAGGGCATCTCTCTCCTAATACTTCTAACAACCCAACACACCTAACATGCACTTCCCTCTCTTCCCTCCTCTACCCCTTTCTTCTTCAACCACATTCTCTTTCGACTACACTTTGAATGGTACGCTATTAAAACGAATGTATTGTCCCTGGACACAGAGAAGTGTTAAAAAACAACGCAAGTTGTATTGTTTTCAACGCAAGTTTTGTTATTTTCAACACATATTGTGTAACAAATAAAAAAGGAAACAACACAAACTGTGTTGACCCTATCTGGACACAGAGATGTGTTAAAAACAACGCAATAGTTGTTTTTAACACATCTCTGGGTTAAATAGTGTAATTAAAACGGCACTCTCTTCGTGGTTGCAGTACCGATTGAAGTAGTATTAATTGTTACCTGCTAAATAAATAAATGTAAATATAATGGCTACCTAGGGTCTCCTCTGCATTGTTACTTGAATGTTATCTAGTTGCTTTGGATAAAAGTGCCTGCCAAATGATTGAAAGTCATGTAAATGCTCTGATGAGTTGAATTTCTCATCTTAATATGAAGACATTATCAAGACTGTACCAAGAGTCTTGCGGTTTAGTTTTGAACCCAGATGCCTACATCTCCTTTAGTTTGCCATGCAGTGTGTGTGTGTGTGTGTGTGTGTGTGTGTGTGTGTGTGTGTGCTATGTGGAGGACAAAGAGCATAGGGTCCTGAGATTTACTGTCCACTAGGGAGAGTCACTGGCCACTGCTCAGCCAAGTGTCTGGTGAGTGTTGTTTGTCAAGCACTTTTGACCTACAGCTAAAGGAACATAAACATAAACAAACATAACACCACCTCAGCAGGTTTGTGGCCTGTTTTGCCCTCTTACATTTTTAAAAGGCTGTTTTAAGTTTAGGTTTCAGAGTTTAAGAGGCATCAAACTGGGAGACAACTCCCACGCTGTTGCCTAGCAAATGTACTTTTTTGATACTACAGCTAGATGGCAGTCATGAGCCAACCACGTTCAAATGAGTGAGACGATGAACCCATTGAAGGCTGAAAACTCCTGTTCACCCCAACCACGAGCCTAGTTAATCATAATATAGCACTAAGTAAAATTCATTAGCTTGCAACACACTGAAGCAGAAGTTAGACCTGACATTTTAACAGGGGGGAGGGCATTGTTTACAACTCTAAGCTTAAAAATGGTTTAGTGTTTATCTGACCCAGCGGCCCTGTTCACATAAATTCGTCCAACTGATGCATGAGTACCAAATGAGGTTATAAATCAATCAGAATTCAATTAGGCTAAAGGGATATTACTGGGTAAAACTATTTATCAATGACGAGCAAGAATCCCATCCTGCCAAAGGACATTGACGGCACTGTAATATAATGGAACCATATGCCAATATTAAGAATACGAATGCCTCTGTCTATGTGGGAAAGTGAATGGGCTTGTAGAGACTCCCATGCACTATTGACTGGCATAGAGGAGTGTGTGTGTGTGTGTGTGTGTGTGTGTGTGTGTGTGTGTGTGTGTGTGTGTGTGTGTGTGTGTGTGTGTGTTAGCATGCATTAGCACTTGGAGACACACCACACACCACCTCTCTCCTCTCTCACTCTCTGGGCTGCCCTTGGCTGCTAATGTAGTGTGAAGGCCAGGACTGATACACACAAAACCGCTTAGCACCTCACAGGACCCTCTCCTGCCCAAGCCATAGAGACACACAGAACCCGGCCCAAAAACAGTGGACAGGGAGGTTGGGAGTAGTGTGTGTGTGTGTGTGTTTGGGGTGGGGGTGGGGGGCTGTATTTGCAATTCATGCCTGTGGAGAGGCAAGTTACTGTATAATGTTATAGGAGGTTGTTATATATGCTGTCATGCAGCTCATGGTGACCTTTTTAAAATATTTACATACAACATTGGATGCAAACACACACACATGCTACGAAGGGGTAAAGGAAGAGGCAAGGTAAACATAGGGAAGTGTGTGTGTGCACGCTCGTGTTTGTGTGTGCATGTGTGTGTGTGTTTGTGCTTGTGTGTGTGTGCGCGCTCATGTTTGTGTGTGTATTTGTGTGTGTGTGTGTGTGTGTGTGTATGTGTGTGTGTGTGTGTGAGTGTGTGTGTGTGTGTGTGTGTGTGTGTGTGTGTGTGTGTGTGTGTGTGTGTGTGTGTGTGTGTGTGTGTGTGCGTCTGGAAGGAGTTGACGTGTGGCAGATTAAGTCAGACAACAAATAGCGTGTGCTTGAGTGCCTGTAACCCATGATAGCTGAAGTCCTTTTTATCGTGTCCCTTCCTCTCAGTCTCCCATCCAGTGCTAGCATGTCCTTCTGCACTGGATGACGGGGCTAAGGAGAGAGAGAGAGAGAGAGAGAGAGAGAGAGAGAGAGAGAGAGAGGAGGATTGAAGATGTGAAATGATGCAGATGATGAGTGTTGAACGGGCGACCGCTGGGATAGACCCTGCCAGGCTGGCAGATTGGAAAGGAAAGGGAG
>NW_027468620.1:10230533-10270533 GCF_046254945.1 Alosa pseudoharengus | reverse complement strand
CAGCCAGCTGGTTTAACAGCAGAAATTTGCCAAGCTCAATCAGAATCAGAATAAGTCTCCAGTAAGACTCCCGTTAGTCCCCCTGCTTAAACTCATAGACCTCCCTGAGTGAGGAAGAGAATCAGTCCAGGAACTCAATCGATTTATACGCCAATGCTTCACTGCAGCACCATTGGGAAGGAGAGCAAACTGTATGGGCCGTTCACAACATTTTAGATGTCAGTGGTACTATGGACAGCCTGGCCTTTGTGGCTCCGCTAAGAGAAAAGGTTAGACCCGCAGGAGATGAGGTGCTCCGAGGTCCATTGAACTCTTTTGCTGGCCAAAAGGTCAGGTTTTCTGCAGAGAAATCAACAAGTCTAGGTAACAGCACACTTTCCTCCGCATGAACACTGTGTGCCGAGGTGGAAGGAACCATTCAGCTCTTCAGATGTAAACTGGTCACAGCGGAGGCCTCTGCACCAACCCTCCATGGCCTAAAAGGTTATAAAACAAATCCATAAATAATAACTCAGGTGAAAGACTTAAAAGCTTTCCCATTACAGTAATGGCAACATGCTTTTCCTCTTTTCCTGATGACATACTGCAAACAGCAGCAGGAGTTAGCTCTGCATGCTGACTTAGACTTATGTTCTTATGTTCTCTCTCTCTCTTTCTCCCCTTCCCTCCCTCTTTTTTGTCTCTTTCTCTGTCTCTCTCTCTCACTCTCTCTCTCTCCTTTCTGCTATTCCGAGGGCAGCACTCGGGCCGCTGTTGGCTCACTGCTCAAACACACGGAGATCTGAGTGTTTTCGGTTATATCATTGTACCGAGGAAGAAGTGGAACAAGCAGAATCTAGAGAGAGAGAGAGAGAGAGAGACAATAACCGAAGGGCTTGAGAAAACACTGAAACAGACAGAAAGAGAGGGAGCGAGAGAGAGAGAATAATGAAGACAGACAGAGAAAGTGAGGTGATAGACAGGTCAAGTGCTTCAAACAGAGAGGAAAGAGAATGAGGGCTCTGGCCATATTAAGCTGGAGTGCGCCAAGCACCCAGAGGGCCCTCTCATTAAGCAAAACGCAATCTAAATAACTTCCATTTGAATTTGGCATCCTGCGCAGATGCAGCGGGAGAGGACACATTGTGCTGCGGGGAGCCAGAAGAAAACAAGACAGAGAAAGGGAGAGATATGGAGACAGAGAGGGAGAGATATGGAGAGAGAGAGGGAGAGAGAGAGGGGGAGAAGCTCATCTCGAACACACATCACGACACAGACATGTCGCAGACAGCATTGTAGTGCATAATCTTACTGAGGGGGACTGCGGAGACGGCAAGAAGAATAGGATTAGTATCTATTACTGCTTTCAGTGCGAGATCCAAACCTCTCATTGTTATAAATGTTTTTTTTCCTTTTCTCCTCTTTTCGTGTCCTAGTTGAGCACAATTTCTCCCGTAGCCGAGGCGTTTATTTATTTATTTGTACGGAGAATATAGGTCACACATTTTAAATACTGGCAATGCATTTTTAATAGGTTGCTGCTTCGATTTAAACACACTCTAGCCATTTTGACATCTGCTGCATCACTCTGAATGCAATTGTGTGACATCTATTCAGTTAAAAATTATGAACTAGGACAATGTGCAGCAGTTACAATGATGTGTTGCAATGCAATTCAGCTATGCTCTGAATGAAATGCAGTAATTACAGTTATATGCCACCAATGATACACCAACATCAATAAGCCTAAATGAAATATAGAGATTGAATTATTTAAATATTGAGTTTGAAACATTGAGATCTGAGTTTGGAATGGCAAAATGATGATTAGGTTATTTAGGCCTACTGTGTGGAGCATCAAGTGTACCACAATAGGCATACTAAAATCTAAAAACGTTTTATTCATGTCTGCCGCACAGTCAAGCACATTGCCATTGTTGAACATAATGCAGAAAAGCCACAGGACAGCATTCTATCATGCCCATTAGGGGTTTCTTTATGTGTTACAAGACATATTACAGGCAAAATAAACAGTGAATATAGCCATGGCAGAGTATTTCTGGTTTGCACCAGCTGTCGTTTTAGAAACTCTATTGTTGTTGGGTGACAACAGAGGGAAACCAATCCTGACCATCTTGTAGGGTGGAGTTCTACCAGAAAGACTCAGGAGACAAAATAGTGATAAAAGTGGATTTAATCCTGAATACTGTATACTGCTGTTAGATGGGCCATTTGTCTTGTGTCCATTGGTTGGCCATGGCAGATTGGTGGTTAGCGTACTTTTTTAAGTTAATTTGGGTAGGGGCTTCTGAATATGTTTTTGGCACAAGTGATTATAACATCTAATCCTGTGTATTAATGCAATCAGAAACAATAGGCTGCATGAGATAGATGACACTTGAGTATTTAAACAGTCTTTGGCGTAGGCCCCCGTCTGTAGACTGGTGAACAGTGCGGGGATGTCGGATCCTGCCGATAGACCGTGCCAGGGGCGTGGAGCTTACCCCCCGGCATAAGCTTGAGACGGGGACCAACTGGTGCGGTGGGGTGGTGGTGGAGACGTCGAAGTCGACTTGCTGAAAGTAGAGGGAGGTGAGTTAGACACAGCAGTTTTTAAGAAGTGCATGCACTTCCTATTGGTTCGTAGTAGGCTGATTGAATGAATTGGAGGCGTAGGCAAATGCGACTGAATCAACTGTGGCTAGGAAATGAATAGTTGACGTGGCAAGTTAACTTGCTACTTCTCCTGAGCTGTGATTGGTTAGCAAATTATGAACGGAATATGTGACTACGAGTAGAACTTCGCTAAAGCTACCATTTATCCTAATCATTTTGGAAAACAGCTTTAAGAACGCATCTGTACACGATTAGCAAGGTAAAATGTCATAGTTAGCTATCATACATTAGCATAACATTGTTAGCGAGTGTCCTGACATTCCTCTAGAGAGATTTTTTTTCCTCATGAAAAACAAACATTGCATTTATATAGCACTTTTCAAGACACCCAAAGTGCTTCACAGTGAAGGGGGAACCTCATGTATGAATATGTATTTTAAGGGACTAAGATGGGTTTTTAGTAGTTAATCAATGGTTGCATTCTGTTATGTGGTCTTTTGGGCTCTCACCGTCGACTTCAAGGAAGGCACTAGGGTAAGGCAAAGGTTAGAGCACTTTTCCTCTGTCGCACGCACGCTATTTGTTTATCCAGCACTGGCTTTGCAAATAACAATGTCCACAGACAAGGTAGAGTATGTTGCATGATTTTATGAAAGTATGTTATATTGCGACATCAGAAGCACGTCAAATTTGTAGTTTCTTATGTTTCATTCCGAACTACAGATCCGCTACCCGATCTGGCAAACTTACTGTACATACAGTAGTGCAGTTATAGCCGATAGAGGGCCGCGAAGTGAATGCAGAAGTGCCGTTCACCCTGTTAGGAGTTGATGAACCACTGAAACTATTTTTAGAAACATTATTTTAAGGTACAAAAAACTCTTGCATTACATGCATTCCAATACAAATTTCAAGTTTTTGCCTGAAAGTGCACGGTGCCTTTACAAGGGCATTGTTCCCACATCTTTTGGGGCCAACCATCAAATGCTAGACCTCTATAGAAAGCTGAGAACCTGTAGTTTTCGTAGGAAACAGTCAAAATAACTTTGTGATGTACTGACAAAGAGTTACAGAGGCTAGAATATAGTTTTTTCTTTCTGCCGGATTACAAGCATCTCTGAACTGAACACATTTAACCCCTTTAGGTCACTTGATATCACTTAGAAACACAACTGAGCCTAGCACCAGGCCATGTGAAGCTGTGTGCAAAAGTAGATCAATATAGAATGAAAATATGAGTGCTTTAGACCATTATTTGCCAAGGTATGCTCATGCGTTTTGTAAAATGCCTATGGAAACTCCCCATAGGACTTTTTGTTATCCAAAATGCGTACTGACAATCAAATGCTTACTGCACATGAACCCCTTTGTGTAGAAGCATAATCCTGGTCTCAAATGAAAATGAGTCGTGTTGTTTCAATGAGTGTGTATAAGATAGACTATACATCTGTACAACTAATATTGGATCAAAGTCAAAGTCAAAGTCTGCTTTATTGTCAATTTCTTCACATGTCAAGACATACAAAGAGATCGAAATTACGTTTCCCACTATCCCACGGTGGAGACAAGACATATTTTACCAATTAGGCCCACAGACAAACATAACATTCAAGTAAACAATATAAAAAAGTAAATAAGAAGGCACATACAATGAAGAAATAAGAGCAGCAAAATTTGGGTTGAAATTGTGCAATTGTGCATACAGTAGACAGTCAATATAATAGTGCAAAAGTCAGGCCAATAAATAAATGGCTGAGGTAGTTCTGTTTGACCTAAGTATGCAAGTGGCATAGTGGTGCAAGTTATGTAAGAGCAGCAGAAGTGTGTTCAGAAGTGTTTTCAGGACAACAGGACAACAACAACAAGTTGCAAAGTGTGCAAGTGTACAAGTGGAGTAGTGCAAGTGGAGTAGTGCAAGGCAGCCATTGTGGGTCCAAAAGTCCAGGATGTTATGTAGCTGAGGGTGGAGGGGGGAGAGGGGGGAGAGAGTTCAGCATCCTAACAGCCTGGTGTATGAAGCTGTTGGTGAGTCTGGTGGTGCGGGAGCGCAGGCTTCTGTACCTCTTCCCAGAGGGCAGTAGATCAAACAAATTATGAGCGGGGTGACTTGCATCACTCACAATTGTGGTCACCTTGCGGGTGAGGTGGGAGGTGTAAATGTCCTTCAGGGAGGGGAGTGAAGCACCAATAATCCTTCCAGCAGTGTTCACTATGCGCTGCAGGGCTTTCCTGTTGTATTCAGTGCAGCTTCCGCCCCACACAGCGATACAGCTGGAGAGGATGCTCTCAATGGTGCCTCGGTAGAATGTGGTCATGATGGCCGGTGGAGCACTTGCTCGCCTGAGTTTCCGCAGGAAGTACAGGCGGCGCTGATCTTTCTTCGCCAGTGATGCAGTGTTGGTGGTCCAGGAGAGGTCTTCACTGATGTGCACCCCCAGGAATTTGGTGCTGCTCACTCTCTCCACCACAGCACCGTCGATGGTCAGTGGCAGGTGTTGGTGTGTGACCTCTCCGGAAGTCAACAACAATCTCCTTGGTCTTGCTGACGTTCAGCAGGAGGTTGTTGTCCCTGTACCACGTGGTCAGAAGGTCGACCTCCAACCTGTATTGAGTCTCGTCGCCCTTGGTGATGAGACCCACCAGAGTTGTGTCGTCAGCAAATTTCACTATGTGGTTGTTGCTGTAGGTTGCAGTGCAGTCATGCGTCAGCAGGGTGAAGAGCAGCGGACTGAGCACACAGCCTTGGGGGGCCCCCGTGCTCAGTGTGATGCTGCTTGAGATATTGTTGCCAACACGTACTACTTGAGGCCTCTGACAAAGGAAGTCCAGTAGCCAGTTGCAGAGGTAGGTACTGAGTCCCAGTTTGTCAAGTTTGCAGATGAGTTGTTGTGGTATTATGATGTTGAATGCAGAACTGAAGTCTATAAACAGCAATCTCACATATGAGTCTCTTTTTTCCAGGTGGGTGAGGGCTGGGTGGAGGGCAGAGCAGATTGCATCCTCTGTGGACCGTTTGGCTCGGTATGCAAACTGGAAGGGGTCCAGGGTGGGGGGGAGAATGGATTTGATGTGTGCCATGACAAGCCGCTCAAAGCACTTCATGATGATGGGTGTCAGTGCCACGGGGCGGTAATCATTGAAGCAGGATGGGGCAGTTTTCTTCAGCACAGGTATGATGGTGGCAGCTTTGAAACATGATGGGACGATGGCTTGCTTCAGGGAAGTGTTAAAGATGTCTGTGAAGACATCCTTAAGCTCCTCAGCACAGTCCTTCAGCGCACGACCTGGGATGTTGTCTGGGCCTGCTGCTTTACGGGTGTTGATAGCAGCAAGTGTCCTCTTCACGCTGTCGGCAGAGAGGCACAGGGGCTGCTCGTGTGGAGGAGGAGGGGTCTTCTGTGGGCAAGTGCTGTTTTGTGCTTCAAAGCGAGCAAAGAAGCGGTTCAGATTGTTGAGCAGAGGGATGTTACTCTCACAGCTCTGTGGCGCGGGCTTGTAGTCCGTGATGGCCTGAATGCCCTGCCATAGGCTTTGCGCATTCCTGCTGTCTTTGAAGTGGGTGGTTATCTTGTGAGTGTATTCCTTTTTTGCTTGCTGAGGACATCCCGTAAGCCATGGCTTCCAGTTAGCCCGAGTGATGATATCTTTTGTGTGGGTCACATCATCAATGCACTTGGTGATGTAAGAGGTTACAGTGTCTGTATACTCCTCTATGTCTGTCTGGTTGTTTTAAGTGGCTGCCTGCTTAAACATTTCCCAGTCTGTTGTGTCAAAGCAGTCTTGAAGAGCATCAGAGGCTCCCTCAGGCCACACTTTTACCTGCTTGCGAACCGGTTTGTTTGCTTTCACTCTTTGTCTGTATGAGCATAACAGTGATATGGTCAGAAAGTCCAATGTGGGGGAGGGGGTGGCTTTGTATGCTCCTTTGTGTGTAGTGTAGACCAGGTCCAGGATGTTGTCTCCTCTTGTTGGAAAATCAACATGCTGGTGTAGCTTTGTAAGAACAGTTTTAAGATCTACATGGTTAAAATCTCTAGCGAAGATGGTGAAACCGTCTGGGTGTGCCGTCTGTTGTTCACTGACAGCCTGGTACAGTTCACTAAGAGCCGTGTTCCTATCACTGTTATTGTTGGTAGGCGGGATGTATACTGCGACTAGCAGAATCGCAGTAATTTCCCTTGGCAGGTAAAAAGGACGGCACTTTATGATCATAAACTCTGCCAGTGGTGAGCAGTGTTTGCATACTACTACAGTGTCCCGGCAACATTCGTCACGGATGTAAACACAGATTCCTCCTCCTCGTGATTTTCCTCCCTTTACAATGGCCCTGTCTGCTCGATAGCATGCTAGCTGCTCCAGTTGTACAGCAGAGTCCGGAATGTTGTCATTTAACCAAGTCTCAGTGAAGACGAGCACAGAGCAGTTACTCACTTATCTTACTAATCTAATCTTATTTAATCTTCATGTTGTATTGGATAATACAACATGAAGATTACATTTCTATGGATTCCTGTGAATATTTCAGTACCCAATATGTTGCATCTACTTATTGTGCTGCACCTACACTGCAGCCAGAAGTCAGGGTAGCACCAAAAGCGGAGGAGGGGGAGGGGGGCATTTTGGATCAAATTTAATTCAGACTTAAGGTTAGGATTAGGTGCCTTGAAGTCGACGTTGGCAGCGCTGCCTTGAAGTCAACAGTGGGGGCCCAAGATCTTTAAGAGTCCACACACACAAAGTGGAGAACTGCAGCCCCCCAGATTTTTTCATGTTTTATCCTGTCAACCAAAGGCCAAATAGTTTGTGGTCTGTCCTGGACTGGTGAAAGCGCAGTATGTATGAATGAAAAGACTGAGTTCTCATTTGCTGTCAGGCCATTCTGAGGATCAGGTGAGTTACTTATGTGACCCAATCCAAATAGAGTGATGCTGTTCTGGGGAGAAAGAGAAGCTGATGTGTTTGCTTCAGCTGAACGCTTTGGAAGGCGGCTGTGACTAAGGGATTTTAATCCAGTCATTTCTTGCTCCCACTCTGGATAATTATTGACTTGATCTGGAGGACCCACGTTGATTATGTGTGTGTGTGTGTGTATGTGTGTGTGTGTATGAGTGTGAATGTGTGTGCTTTTGCCTGAGCCATTGTGTGAATATATCTAGTGTGTGTGTGTGTGTGTGTGTGTGTGTGTGTAGTGTGTGTCCCCTCCACCTATTATTAATGACACCAGAAACGTGCATAAGTATTACATGGCCAAATGCCAATCACTCCCGTCTCATATATTGGTCACGCCCCCTTGGTCCACCAACATAGAGACAACTGCTCCAGTCCATTACCTCCAGTCTGCTGCTCATTTCACTCTTGACGAAATAAACAAAGTTGTGTCCCACTTGCAATAACAAAGCCTGTGGATATGATAGGGTAAAATATGAGACCCTGAAAGCCACAAAACCCTGTATATTTAACACCTGTTTGATTAATGGAAAAGTACCAGATTCATGGAAGGGGGCCCTTGTCCATAGAATTCCAAAGAAAGACAATATCCCAAGTGATCCATCTACATGGAGAGACATATCTCTTCTCCCCAATGTCTACAAGGTGTTTATGAAATGCCTGCTTGCCCGAATCCTCCCATGGCTTGTGGATGCAGGCTCTCACCCAAACAGAAAGCCTACATAGACAGACAGGGTATGAACGAACACTGAAAACTGAAATTGAAAATTTCAAACATGAATCATGTAATCTCTATACCGTATTCCTGGACTTCAGAGATGCCTTTGGGACATTATCTCACAAATTGTTGCTTAACGCATTAGAGGAGATCCATCTACCTCAGCCCTTTGTGGACATCATAACGGATAGAGGATCTTTTTTGCAAGTGATCTATATAAGTATATATACTCTTTTGATCCCGTGAGGGAAATTTGTCCCAATCTGTGAATTAGTGAAACACACTCAGCACACAGTGAGGTGAAGCACACACTAATCCCGGCGCAGTGAGCTGCCTGCAACAACAGTGGCGCTCGGGGAGCAGTGAGGGGTTAGGTGCCTTGCTCAAGGGCACTTCAGCCGTGCCTACTGGTCGGGGTTCGAACCGGCAACCCTCCGGTTACAAGTCCGAAGCGCTAACCAATACCAATGTGGCCAGCAGCCATACCAATGGATACCTTGTCTTAGCTGAATTACTGAAGCTAAGCAGGTGTGGGCCTGGTTAGTAGTTGGATGGGAGACCTCCTTGGAAAACTGGGTTGCTGCTGGAAGTGGTGTTGGTGGGTGGCCAGTAGGTGGCACTCTTCCCTCTGGCCAAAAAAAGATCGATCCCAATGCCCCAGTGCTGTGACGGGGACACTGCACTGTAGGAGATGCCGTCCTTCGGATGAGACGTTAAACCGAGGTCCTGACTCACTGTGGTCATTAAAGATCCCATGGCACTTATCGTAAAGAGTTGGGGGTTCCCCGGTGTCCTGGCTAAATTCCCAATCTGGCTCATTCAATCTGGCCCCCTAATCATCCCCCACTGTAATTGGCTCATTCACTCCCTCACTCTCCACCTCAAGCTGGTGTGTGGTGAGCGTTCTGGCGCATAATGGCTGCCGTGCATCACCCAGGTGGGTGCTACACATTGGTGGTGGTTACTAGTGAGGACCCCTTACCCTCCCCCCCTCATTGTAAAGCGACCTTGGGTATCTTGAAAGGCGCTATATAAATTGAAGTTATTATTATTATTATTATTATTAATAGGCCACGGCTGCCCCAAATCTGTGGTAAACTCACAGAGCCTATACCTCTTAAGATGGGGATTAAAACAGGCTGCCCCTGGAGTGCTGTTAGCTTCATCCTGGCCATCAACCAGTGGATGAAATGGATCTGCCAGTGCGCACCACCAAATACTAGATCCCCAAACCCTGTCCAGGGGTACACTGATGATGTCTAGGTGTCCTCCAGGGACGAGAATATCATTCAAAACATGTTGGCCAGAATGGATGAATTCCTACAGTGGTCTAAGTTGGAGGTGAAACACACTAAATGTGCAGCATTTTACGAACGGCAAAGAGGTGGAAACCGCTGGTACAAATCTAAATCTGACAAACCCCCCTCCTTTACAATAATGGGACAGCCTATCAGGATCTACTCTCGTCATGAAACATACACCCATCTTGGCCATAAATTCAACATTGCAGGTGAGTGGAGTGAACAGGTACAGGAGTTGTCCTGTGCCTTTAAGAACAGGATCGATCTGATCGACTCCCCCCTCCCCTACCTGTAGTCATGAAACTGGAGGCCATTAGAGAAGTAGCACTGGCAACGATTAAACACCTCTTTGCAAACATTCACATCCCAAAATGTCCTACAGGACATGAATAATAAAACAGTTGAGGCCGTCAGGAAATGGCTGGGACTGAACTGTCATTCCACCAGGGACATAATGTTCCTCACACTTAAGGAAGGGGGTCTGGGGGTCCCAAATGTGGAATGGACTTACTACACTACAAGACTAACATACCTCATCAGCATGCTCAACAACAACGATGCTGCAGTCAGAGAGCTAGCCAGAGCTTCCCTCCTATTGGACCTCAGGATGAGAAAGCTCCCTTTGGCCAAGACAACTTCCTAAGCTTCAGGAAGAAAAGCAACGGTAAACTGGACACACAAGTCGCAGGTTTCAGAGTTCATTCAGACTAGCCAGACCTAAACGACCTGTGCAACAGACTGGCAGTTAAATTACAGTGGACACAAAGCAACTCACACACTGCACAAGAGGTATCTGACGCAGTGGTCACAGACCCATCTTTTACTGTGAAGGCCACAGTCTGTCACAATGAGACACAACACACACTACAGAGCACAACAGCAAGAAGATCCTTACTGAACATCAAACAGATGAACACAAAACAACACTGGACTGGACTAAGAATGCAGGGAAAGCTGGCATGTCTTGACTTTGCTGACCACTCTACCTCTCATTCTATGTACAGAAATGCTGCAATTAAGGTACTGAAAAAAAGCTGTTATACTTTGCATGCACAAATGTTCTGATTCTTTTAACATAGGCACATACTTGCCATTGGCATTTAAGGATGAAAAGAATTAATAATGCTGTTACTAGGCCTATACTAATGGTCAGATAACCAACATACCATGATAGAATCAGGTTGCCAATGTTGGTCATTACCATGACCTGTCACAAAATGATGGATACCAGTTTCATATATTCAAAGGACTGAGCACAGAGGAGGGACCAGTCTTGTAATCAATATCAGCATGAGTCTGACTTAGTCATAGTCAAGAGGCGGAAGTTTTGATTCAGAAAATAACTGCCTTAAAGGAGAATTCTGGTGTGATATTGACCTAAAGTGTGTTGAAACATGATACCGAGTGTGAACGTATGTCTCATAGCCCATCTCGGCTTGTCCCCTGCACTCCAAAATCTGGCGCTAGTTGGCCGATGCTACCAACAGCTTTTTCAATGGTGGTGCTTCGGCATCGGGCTAGCCATGCAAATAAATCACTGTTTTACACCATTTACGAGGCTCAATGTATTTCCACACTTCATTGGTAGACTACCGAAGGCCCTGACATTTAAAACGAGACATTGAGAACTTTGAAAAAGCACTGGTAGTTTACTTACAAGACGATTTATACAGACAGTATCTTCACGAAATTTATCGTTTGCAGCCATCTTGAATTTAGTCACGATAAGTTCAGCGACGTATGAACAGGTATGATAAGGGATCAGAGTCCAAAAATAATTCAGTGGAAATGCATGGATTCCAGTTTCTTCCAGTAGCAGCAACTGGAATCCATGCATTTCCACGGAATTATTTTTAGCTGCAAACGCTAAACTTTGTGAAGATACTGTCTACGGTTCATTTAAACTTCACGAGTTCGGCGAATTAATATACAAGTGTGATAGGGCCAAAAAAATGGATCTACTTCATAGGTGTGCAAATAACATATGGTTAAAGGTGCGATTTGTAGGATTGTAACCGAACGTTCTGTAGGCCAAAATCAAAACACTGGTGAACGTTCTCAAGACTACCAGACGCGAGCCTCTTCTGGGTTGCCAGATGTAATGAAGACTTAGCTAACGTTAGTTGACCTGCAGCTGCTTTAACGCTTCTTCAACCATGACCCAGCTACACATTACGGAAACAGTGAAAACAAAAAATACCTCTCTAACCAACGTAACATATTTAGCTGAAGTTAGCGATGCAGATGAAGTTTAGCCTAGGCTACCTGTTGTGGAGAAATATGGCCAGCTCTGCGTCAGACTTGATATTCTTCGTTTGACAAAAACGTCACCATATCAGGAAGCTCCTCTGATGTCCACTTAATTTGTTTCTTGTTTTAATTTTGGAAATGTGCCTGCCTCTCGTAGGCATTCATGACTACAACTGACAGCTGTTGACAGTTGGACGCGCTAGCCCATTATTAATACGCTATTCTAGAATTAATCGTTCAAAACATAAACGAAAATTCCAAGAGATTCCGCCCCGTAACTCTTTTTTTTCCATGGGTTTTACGGGGTAGAGTAATGTTGTCAAATAAGCCATTACTTCAATTCATCGTGTTTCCTTACTCTCTGACAACATATGGTGATCATTTTTGGAATGGTTACAGTTTATTTTCCATTATTTCCTACATACTGGACCTTTAATGGTCGTTCTAAATTACATAGGACAATGGGAAATTCAACCAAGCAGTGGAATAAAAAGCTAATCAGAACCCATTGAATTTTAACCGTCACATTCATTACCACAAGGAGAGACTTTGGGCTAGAGGCCTGCGCGGGACAGATTTTCCAGTCCCGCGCCCGCCCGCTCCCGCAGTGTTCAGTCCCGCTCCCGCCCGCTCCCGCAAAGAATTATGATTTTCAGTCCCGCTCCCGCCCGCAACTGTAATACATTGTCCCGCTCCCGCCCGCAATTCCCGCATGATTCCGACGTTCACCTACTGCTCAAGACAGTTATTGACATTGGTTTGAGGAATTAAACACGCTGCGCTAAGCTGAGCGCATCACTGACGGATCCTTCTCCAAAGTGCATGAAGCGCCTTCGGTGGCACCAGCTGCTTAGGTTTCACAGCAATACCCAGCAAACCTACCAATTTAATCTACAGTGATATTAAGAATAATACATTCTTTATATGCTTCATTACGTTTACATAAGAAATAAAAATATAAGAAGTGATGTTATAATTTTAAACACCGCATAATGCCCTGCCCCCTCGAGCATTTGAGCATAGCCAGCTCGCATTACAATTGATTTAGGCTTAAATGCAAACAAGTGAAATGGAGAAAATATTAGCCTACCTTTTCTGAATCCAGAATATTGAAAATATAACATAATCTTAATTATTATTATTTAGGCTAACCATGGCCTGTCGCCCGTGAGGGAGAAAAGACATGGATCGCGCTACAGAACCTCCTTCTCCGTTGTTTTTAGCAGTAGGAGAAACATCGTGGCTGTTGCCTTTAGACCAGCACTTATTTCTGAAGCATTGTGTGTTGTTTCGCTAGAGGAGCTCTGCTCTTCTGCCATGATCGGAGAGCAGAACGGAAGAGCCAGAATACGGAAGAGCAGAACGGAATCGGAAATGTGTGCGAGATTACACATCTGCAAATCTACATTCAAAAATGTTTATTAATAGATAGGCTACCAAATATAATATCCAGCACATTGTGTTATATATATGATATACATTGACCAATAGGTAATTTATGATTTTATTTTACATTTTAAAACACTTTTTTAATTCGCGGGACTGCCGCTTATCACTGCTCCCGCCCGCACCCGCGCTGTGCGCTCTCCCTCCCGCCCGCTCCCGCAAGGAGCTTTCAATATTTGTCCCGCGTCGCACTGCTTTGCGTTGGGTCCCGCGAGTCCCGCGGGACTCCCGCGGGAGTGCAGGGCTCTACTTTGGGCCAGTCCCAATACTACCACTTCACCCTAGCACTTCGCCCTTTCCCTTCGTTTGCGCGTTCATGTGAAGGGGTAGTGTATCCCAATTCTTTTAGAACGAAGTTGAAGTGTTGTTCAACCCTTCAAACTACCACTTCACACGGAGTGCGATCAGAGGCAGACTACGGCTGAAGGGAAAGATTACATTTCCCAGGATACCTTGCGAACACCTTGGTAACCGATCGACTCCAAACATTTTGAAGAAAGATGGCTGCCAGTGCGGAAAAAGAAGTTTGCAAATGTAAGTATATCTTCGCAAATAAAGATTGCTGCCTGTCTAACGTTATGCTGCTGAGAGTAGCCTAGCTGATTAACGTTAACGTTAGGATGTCCAAAAACGCTATTTTATTAGCCTATGTCATGTGGGTAACGTTAATAATGTTTGTCAAAACCTGAAAACCTGACGTGTGTTCATATTTGCAAACATAAGCTGTTTGCCTTGAGCTTTTGGCAAACGTAGCCTACAGTGTAGCTGGACAGGAGCTGGACGAAATGTTAACGTTAGCTGCTGCCGTTACAATGGAATGTAACTAAAATAGTTTAAATGTAACGGTTGAAAGATAAGTTTATCGCAAGCTAACAAACTGTGTCTATGTTACAATGTTAGGGACTCCCGAACAGACCAGGGCACTCATTAGGTTCAGGACAGAAAATGAGGAGCAGTTTACAAAAAAGAAATATGCATCCAAGCAGCTATATGAGTGAGTGACGGTTGTTGTTTTCTAATGAACCATGAATATCTGAATATTCCTATAACCAGAGCCTAATCTTCATCACTGTTTGTTGTCTGAGTCAGGACACTAATCAAACAGCTGGGCCTGGAGGGAAAGGTAAATGTACAGCAGGTTGGAAAGAAATGGGAAAATTTAAAAAAGAAATATAAGGTAATAATTATTTGGTTAAATATATGCTGCATGTTATCGCCATCTTCCTTTACAAATGAATGCATAATCTATATATCTTGTATATGTATCTGTATGTTTGCTATTGCAGGATCTGAAAACGCCAAAGACTGGTTCAGGGACCGAAAGCGGGGAGAAAACAGCTGCCAACTGGCCATTCTATGAGGACATGCATGAAGTTCTCGGAGCCAGACCATGCATAGAGCCCCCTGTATTAGTGGCATCTTTTAATGAATGCAGTGATGCCACAACATTACTGATGGTAAGTTGTAAGGAAAATAAACTAAAATTGATCACTTACATTTAACCAATGCAAAACTTCAATGACACTTACATATCTAAAGCCTGAAGTACATGTCATGTCTGTAGATCTCCAAAACATTCAGTCTGAATAGACCTTCAGGCCCTGGTTTACTGCTGTAGCACGCTTACAGTGTGTACAGGATGTTACGGTGTATGGTACTGAGCCAATATGGTTATTATTTTTTCTATTTACAGAACATTGTTGAACCAAGAGAAGATTCTGCCTCTAGTCCTGGTCTTCAAACTACTCCTGTTCCCACAACACCCTCTCCCAGGAAGAAACGCACAAAGAGCAATCATGTCCTGGAATTTCTGAAACAGGAATCTGCAAAGGAGCAGAAGAGGCACGAGGAGACTGAAGCCAAAACTGAACGTTTCCTCAGCCTATTTGAGAAGCTAGTAAATAAAATGCCAGAGCAGTAATTTCTTTGTTCTATTCTGTTTTTTTATTTATTTATATATCTTATTATAGATGTGTAAAAACCTGTGTATGGACATAGGAGACCCAAAATCTCAAAGAAGTTGTCCAAACATCATAGTAATTACATATTATTTACATACATTTTATCTACAACAAATATAAAAACAATAAATAAGAAAATACAGCACAAAATTATAGAATGAGGACATGTGCATATGAACTATTTACAAGTTTGTAGAAGCATTCCTACTGAGGCACCTCTATATTGCCAGTGATCAGGGCAGCAAGCCTGTCCCTTGTGGCATTCCCTGGCCTCTCATGTGGTGCAGGGGCTTCCTGCAGAGGTTCTGGATCCAGGTCGTCCTGTGCCACAGCATCATCATCAGGTTCAAGGACATCCCCATTGTCTATGCAGACATTGTGCATGAAGGCACACGATGCGATGACCTGTGGCGCAAATGTGGGCTTCACCTCCAAGGCCTTGAAAAGTGTACTCCTCCATCGGGTCTTCATTATACCAAAAGCTCTCTCGACTATTGAACGCCCCTTTGATTGATGTTTATTAAATCGTTTCCGCTCCCGTCCATTCACTGGCTCCTTGTATGGCGTGATTAAACAGATTGGAGTCTCCAAACAAGGATATCCACCATCACCAAGAAGAAAGTATCCATCGGGAGGGTACCTTTTAGACAGGTAAAAGGGGCTATTTTTTAAAATTCGGGTGTCATGTACGGATATCCAACAAATATATCTAGAAATCTCCCAGATGCATCACAAATGGCCTGCATGTTTACAGAGAAAAAGCCCTTGTAATTAAGATAGTCCAACCGGTGTAGTGATGGGGGCTTGATTCGAATGTGGCAGCCATCAATGGCACCCACAGCTTTATCAAACACTGGATTTTTAGATATCTGGCCAAATCTAAGTCCAATATTGTCCAGATCTGCAGGCTTTGGGAAAGAGATGGCTCGATGTAAATTGTTCCAGATGTTTTGAGCGGTTTTGTGAATGACACGGTGGACTGTTGATCGGGGTACACTGAATACCCGTGGCACCACACGATACGACAGTCCATGAGCAAGCCAGTAAAGATACATGAGGACCTCCAGTTCATGGCCCCAGCCATGATCCTGCTCGCTTTTCAGCAGTCTCTGCAGAGCATGTATGGCCCGTCTACTCAGTCTGAAGTCCTCCTTTAGCTCCAGCTCTTCATTCAACCACAACTGCAGGATGGGTACGTGGATATTCAGATGACAGTAGGTCATAATACGGCCACTCTGAAGAACAAACAATAAACATTATTGACCAAAAGTCACCAGCTTTAACATGCACAAACAGTAGCCTAGGCTAAACTTCACTGTTTTTACCAATTAAATTCACAATGAGTGTGCTTTGCGATGCCTCTAAAATAGCCTACAAACGAAAAATGAAAAAGCAAATCAAACATTCAACTGAGTTACATATGAGCTTGAGTAGGCCTAATCACAGGAAATGGCAATAATAACATAGAAGAACAATTAACTTTTTGTTTTGTTTAAAGCCTAACTTTAGCCAAAATGCATCATAGCCTTTCTTAGTGTTTTAAAAAATAGCGATTTTGACGTGATCATGTATCAAAATAGTAGGACTAGTGCCCCCCTACGATTCCCATTCACAAAAACACCCTGCATTTTGGCGAAAGTTACGCTTTAACCATGAGCGTCACTATAGGCTACTACTACTAAAACAGGGAGGCTAACTGTTTACACAAAAGTTAAATTTAACTGTAGGCTACAGAGAAAACTTGTTCAACAGAAATGTTCGCAAATTTTGAACCATAGACTGTAACGTTATGATGTGAACGCACGCACCTCTCGAGCAGGTAAGACCAACGTTAACGTTACATCCAAGTTCAGGACAACCTTACATTAAAAAAAAAAATATCCACATACCTGAAAGACATCTGACATCGCTAGTAGGCGTCGAAGACGTCTTCTGTTCGTCTCATTTCTTCTCCGTTGGTTGGTTAAACGGAGAAGGATGATGAAAGCTAACATAACACCTGGAGCCGGCATTTTCATCAATGAAACGTCTACTACTAGGCTACTTTCGTTGATGCGTGTGACGTAGGAGAACTCGTTAGCTACTAATGACGCAATGACGCATCGAGTGGTATCCCATTTCGTAGGTAAAGATTTCAATCCCTTAACACTTCTCACTCCGTTGTGAAGGGGCACTCCCCAGTGAAGGGCACTTCAATGAAGTGGTAGGGTGAAGGGAAGAGAATTGGGACTGGCCCTTTGTTTATCGTTGTTCAGTGTGAACGCTTTTAGCGTTATGGTTATAGTTATAGTTATCGTTATCGTTCTTGGTGTGAATAGGCCTTTACACTTTGAATAAGTGTTCCTTATTGCGAGGCGCTGCATAACATAGGCCTACTCATGTTTCTTCAATTTAATACAAGCTGTGAATCATCACCATGCTGTAACAGTACATATCAGATTCCAACAACAACCACTTTCAACTTTGTGCAAATCAAACATCTTCCGGCAAATCTATTCTGTGAACCAGGCTTGTGCAAAATTCCAGAATATAATTGAAACGGGCTCTTAAATTCCAATTCAATTCTTGAGTTTCACTTGCATTTCAATTGAGGTAGCAAACAGGAAGCAAAATTGCAATTCGAATTGTGCACAACACTGCTGTGAGCTTTGAAATAAGCTCATTTGTCTCTCTTTATTTCAGTGAAATAAGAGATGAGTCTCGAGGGACATGGAGGATGTGGAGAGAGGAAATAAGGAACAGTTTATAACCCTTAGCTTTTTAGGAAGAGAAGTGGCAGTTCACTGAATCAAGGCCCCATGGGTAGACATTTGGTTTTATCAGTACCCGTCATTATGGTTACTGTCCTAATCCTGTGTGTGTGTGTGTGTTAGTGTGTCTGTGTGTGTGTGTGTGTGTGTGTGTGTGAAATAGAGACAGTGTGTGCGTGTGTGTGTGTGAAATAGAGACAGTGTGTGTGTGTGTGTGTGTAAAATAAAGAGTGTGAGAGAGAGAAAGAGGTGGATTAGAGAGACAAAGAAAGGGAGTAGAAGATGGAGGGCGAGTGAAGAAGCCGGCGCTGTGCTTGTATTTCACTCCTGAGGCCTTTCAGCGAAGCAGCAAAAACTAACTGAAATTTGTTCACATTTTGCAGAGCTTTCAGCTTTCACTCCAGCGCAATAGCCCAGAGTCTATAAATAGCAAGTGAGTCATTTCTGCTTCACTCCTTGCATTAACCACAGATTAATTCCAAAAATGAGGATTAGGACTAGTTAAACATTAATTACACTCTAGTAATGAATAGCAAATTCTAATGTCTCCATGTATACTGTACACTGTGTACATAGGATTAATGTCTTCAGTGTGATAATATGATAGGGCTGTAATGTACATGATGATAATCATGTAATTTCAAATTTCCAGCACCGTACAGTTCAAGTGTGAAACATATTTTCCATGACACACATTCGCAGTATTGAGGTACAATATGGATTTTAAATATTACAGTTAAAACATAACACAAGCTCTCAACTGTACAGAAAAGAAAAGACCACCATGTTATGTACAGTATCCATCTGAGGGGTAGCACATTTTATGTATCCATCTGAGGGTTACTAATGTGCATGCATTAGATATACCCATATAACTTCATAACATGTACTTATGTAAATATACCACTCTGAAAGGGCCACAAAATGCTCACTGCAACTGGATTTGTTACTTCAGGGCTCTTTGTGGATTTGATTTTCATTTCACAGACAGATAGGCTATAAACAATTACTATAAAAACCATATAAGAGACAAGTAATGCCGTTTTATCACACTTCCGCAATGCCAAGTTCCTAAGCAATTTTGCCTTTTTTTACACTAAAAACTACATATTGCACCCTTAAAGCAGACAGGACAATTTCAGAAGTACCACACCACCACTGTCTGCCAGATGGGTTATTTCAAAGCTAAAGCATAATGCTACAGCAAAAAAAAAAACAATAAGTGTCAAATTGAGCCAAGACAGCAGCAGCTTCCTGATACACCTTAATGGCAGTGCAGGTCATTGATGGATGCTGGAATCATTTAAAATAAAATGTACTGTTCATTAAGCAGAAAATGGGCGAATCTGGAAACGCGTGCCAGCTACGTCTTGAGCGTACAGCCGGCATTTCTGTGAGCCGTCTCTGGCTTAATTGTCTCGGCGAAGCGATGAGAAGAAATAGATTAGGCCACGCAGGTAGCCATTATGGAGCATTTCATCTAATATGCAACACTGTTCCCCTCTCCGCTCAGCTGTCAGTTCTAAGAGTCTGGAGTGAAATTACCAAGGGCCTGTCTTATTCTCCCCTGCTAAATTGATGATCATGTGCAACATCTTTCATATTAAGAGTCACATCCAGGTAACTCTCTATTTCTCTCTCAATCTCTCTGGCATCCCTCTACTTCTCTCGCTCTATCTCCCTCTCTTCTCTCTCTCTGTCTTTCTCTCTATCTCTCTTTCTACAGCAGGTTTTATGGAGTGTGTTCCAGTGATATGATGTCCCTTTTTGTTTACATCATCCCATAATATCCCCCAGTAGACTCGGGGGAGGACTGCTGTGCCACCTTGGTTACCCTTGGCTTCGTCATCTGCATTTACTGCTCATGTTAGCAGGCCGAAAATGACCTGGTAGGGGGGTCTTTCCTCCTGCTGTGTCAAGGTCCTTGGAAAAGAAGAAAAGGATTTATTTTCTTTCATTTCAGGCCAAAGGCCCAGGCTGTGCTTTGTGCATAGTAGCCGGTAGGTATCCCACATTTAATGCACTGATTAAATATGCATAGATGGAATTGTGAAATGACTGAAGGCATGTTTTAACTCTTGTAATATAACTGGGCAGTGCATAGCTAGTCAGCCACATAATGTAGGAAAAAATGAGTCCAAAAATGTTTTGGTCTTACACTACTGGCTGGAATAGTGTAGTTCCAGAATTTGTTTATTGGTACAAAACTACTGGTGATATACAGCACTTTTTGTTTTGTTATGACTGAGGAAAAATGTGAGTGTATAGCTTGAAGGAGAGTGAGATAAGCTTTCATTGTATTTTAGGTGTCTGCCGGGATGCATGAATGTTTTTCTACACTCTTAAAATGAATGTGTGTTGTTGTGAAGTTGTGTTGTTTTCAATGCAAGTTGTGTTATTTTCAACACATATTGTGTAACAAATAAAAAAAGGAAACAACACAAACTGTGTTGTCCCTATCTGACCGAGAAAAATTGTAAAACATGCAGCAAAAGAACATTTTACCTTCAAACACATAGTGTAGTCAAATCACCATGTAATTTCAATTACAGTAATTATTACAAACTGGACAACAAAATGCAAAACATAGTTCTCAAAATGAAGAGTTTCAGCCTTCATTTTGGCTATGTCTGTGCCATTTCTTTGATATCAGAAAAACTGAAAAGACAAAATGTATTGAATAAAAATGAATTTTATTCATTCCTCCCAAGGTATGTCATTGACACGTAAGACCTACAGTGAGCACCTAGACTTGTTAGCTTTTGTACTGTTTCCTTCACCAAATAGGATACTTTCTCTAAATGTGCCTTAGATCCATACTTGCAAACAGCAACACAGAACAGACATGGTATCTCTTATGGATAATAAATGATTACTGATTGAAGAATTGTGCAAAGGAGATTCACTCATTGACATTAAAGTTCATAATTTTGCAAGCAATATCTATTAGCTGTGAATAAATGTTCATTTGTTTCACACAGTTAATTCAGTGAAGTTTGACTTTGTATGGGAACTGTGTTAAATGTTTTGAAAACCAGTGAAAATGTGTTAAATAATTTGTGTGTAAACTTTATAACTCATTTGTAAATGTGTTGCAAGGAATAAAACGTCCTCACTTTAGATGAACTCACAAAATATCATTAACTAACCACTTGTAACTCCTGAGTTAATTATGAATTATAGTATTAGGAAGTGGTTTATAAAATATGTATCCTCACCCTAATTAATCAAGGATACAAGGATAACTAACCATTAACTAGTAAGTAACAAAGGCTGAATTGATGAATGAAAATGATGAATTGTGTAGTTATTATAAAGTGTTACCAATGTTTTGAAAACCAGTGAAAATGTGTTAAATAATTTGCAAGAGATGACTTCTGCATGTGCTAAGAAGGTGAAGATCAAGATCAAGTGGATCCCAGTTTCATTAAGTGCATCTAAGCAATCGTGAAAAACTGTAAAGGGAGGGATTCCAGTTGTTAAGCAATGTATGTATTTATCCCTTTTTATCTCTTTCATGTAATTTTCTAGTGTGAGGTTCCATGACTAACTAGAGGGCTAGTTGGTCAAAAAGTGACTTCCCGAGAATCAGATCATCATTCAGACAAGAATGTATGAAAAGACATTTCAGCGTTTCGTTTAGTTCTCTGCAACCAGAAGGCATAACTGTATGCATTAGAAAACGTGATAAAGTAGGCCTAGTAGTAGTAGGCTAATCAAAATCACGCCAGATGAAGACAGCCTACGTCCCAACCATAGGCCAGACCTACTACCGCACCAAATCCACCTGCAAGGCTCATCTACTACGGTTCGAGTTGGATAGTCGACACAACAGCCTATTAACGTTACAAGTGGAAAGGAAAACCGCAACGGAAGAAATCGAAATAAACTCACCCTTCATCAGGTGACCACACTAAGGCCTACTCCGAGGTGCCTGCAACACCTGAACGTTCCACGCTGGCCCCGGACATCCTCTCGGCGGTAGTGGATACCTCTGGGGGGCACCTTGGGCTTGTTTGATACGGGAATAGCGCTGTTCTCGTGTGGAACGTGCGGCCCCGGAATGGATCTGCAAACATGCATCAACCTCTAGGCCTTCAATGATCCGAAACCGGTAAAACTGTCCATCAACAACATTTGAACGGTAAAGACCCATGTTTCACATTTTACAACTAAGAGTGGAGGTAAGACTTTATTAATCCCTCCTCATGGAAATCGTGAAGTAAAGTTGAAGCTGACTTGACTGCTAAGCTAGGTCCACTATAGACTTTTGTTTGTTCAGCAGTCCATGCTGTAATCACGTTGATAGTGCCGACCTCCTGCAACGAGTGACGTCATGCGACAGTATGGACTATTCCACGATGAACAATGGGGAGGGAAATGTCACAACTATTTTGAGGATAGAAACTCCGGGCACCAAAACACACCATTAAGAACTCAATATCCTGTGTATTCTTTACTTTTGTTTTCTTCCTCTGGCCTACTAAAAGTGAATTCACGATGTTGTGGGTTTTGGAGCCACGACAAGGGTGGGTTGTGTGTTATATGTATTTTTTGTCCTTTTTTCTTTTTTTTTCTTTTCCAAAACAATCCACAAATACAGTGACAGTATATTTTGACCATTTAGACACATTCACAGATAATTCTAATAAGACGTTTCAACCATCATGGCAGACTTGATCATAAACTCATGGAATGTCAAAGGCCTGGGCAATCCCATTATAAGGGCGAAAAAAATATCTGCTCTTAAAAAAAGTAAGGTTCAGGTGGCTTTCTTACAACACAGACTAAGAGTAACAATCCAAAGACCATAAGAGTACTTCAAGGTTTATGTTTAGAAAGTGGTCTAGTTTATGTGTGGCGTGAATTGAACCCCAAGGTTAAAGATTATACTTACTTTTCAAATGCTAACGCCTCATACTCTAGAATCGACTATTTTTTCATTTACTCCAAGCATATGCATATGGTAAAAAAATGTGGTATCAACTCAATCACCTTGTCAGACCACGCCAGAATTGATTTGACTGTTCAGTTAAAAAAAGAGGATCCTATTCTCAAACAATGGAGATTCAACAACTCCCTTCTAGGAGATGAAATATTTAGATCAAAGATGAAAGTGTGGATTAAAAATGATATAGATGAAAACAATGACCCTAACATGGACCCAAACATAATCTGGGAAGCCGCCAAAGCGACTTTAAGAGGGAATATTATCTCTTATACCTCATTTAGGAAAAGAGAAGATATCGCACAAACAAAACAGCTAGAAAAAGAGATTGAAAGATGTGAAGTACTCCACAAAGCTGCAGCAACAGAAGAGAACTGGAAACAACTAGTTGCTGCCAGAGCCAAATTAAACCTTAAGACCACAAATGAAATCATGCAAAATATTAACCATGTTAGACAAAAGCACTATGAATTTGGTAACAAACCTAGCAAATTACTAGCTCACCAATTAAAGAAAGAACAAGCAGAAAGGACTATTAAAGCAATCCGATCCAAGGGAAATATCACATATGACCCAAAAGAAATGAATCAGTCATTTCAAGAATATTACAACGAACTATACAAATCTCAGTCATTACACACAGGATGAATTAGATCAGTACTTAGAGAATATTAAAATGCCAAAGCTATCAGAATTAGATCAACAGGTTCTCAATGCCCCATTTACGGAACAGGAAATGCTAGCAGTTATTAACTCCATTCCCATAAACAAAAGTCCAGGACCAGATGGCATTCCAACACAACTATACAAGGAATTCTGGAACGATCTCAAACCTATTTTTATGACTATGATTAACAACTTTGATCGCAACAAGGCACTTCCCCAAACAATGAACTTGGCAAACATCACTGTAATACATAAAAGCGGCAAAGACCCCTTCGACTGCTCATCTTATAGACCCATAAGTCTTTTAGATCACGATTACAAGATTATTACCAAAGCATTAGCAAAAAGACTAGAAAATATCATGCCCAAAGTTATCAACCCAGATCAAGCAGGATTTATTAAGGGAAGATACTCCACGGACAACATTAGAAGGTTGCTGAACATTACTAATTACTTAAAGGTGAATCAAAGGCCTTCTCTGCTTCTATCTTTGGATGCAGAGAAGGCCTTCGACAGAGTTGAGTGGAACTTCCTCTTTAGTGTATTGCATATGAATCAAGGCAATCTACCAAGCTCCAAAAGCAGCAGTTATAACTAATGGTTTGACATCTGTTCCGTTCAACTTGATGAGGAGTACGAGACAAGGGTGTCCACTGTCAAGCTCATTGTTTGCAATAGTGATTGAGACATTAGCAACATCTGTACGAGATAATATCAACATAAAAGGAGTACACATTGGCAAAGACGATCATAAATTATCTTTATATGCTGATGATATAGTCTTATATATTGAGCAACCAGAAAATTCCTTACCACACTTATATAGCACAATTGAACAATTTGGAAAATTCTCTGGATATAAGATAAATTACAATAAATCCAACGCATGTCTCTTACATATGAACCCAACAGAAGAAATGCAGAAATTATACCCTTTTAAATGGTCACCAGAAGGTTTCAAATATCTAGGAGTACACTTCACACCACAACTAATTGATTTATTTAAAAATAATTACATTCCCCTTACTAATGACATTAACAGCGATCTATGTAGATGCATGGGCCAAACTACCTTTATCTCTTTTAGGGAGGATAAATGTCATTAGGATGAATATCCTTCCGAGACTGAATTTTCTCTTTCAAAATGTACCTTGCTACTTGTCTATAACATTCTTTAAAAACTGAACAGTCATATTTCAAAATGTATATGGTCCAATAAGAAACCAAGAATTAAACTACTGACCCTGATGAAACCTGAACCCATGGGTGGTCTAGGTCTCCCCAATTTCCAACACTATTACTGGTCAGCCCAACTGAGAAACATACTATCATGGTCATTGGGAAGACCAGATTCTCATTGGGTACAAATAGAAGCAGGATATGTTGACCCAATACCTTTACACTCTCTCATATGTATCAAACATGTTAAAAAGATAAAAAACATGGGGCAATATTTTACTGTTGTAAACACATTATCTGTTTGGCGAGACTGTTTAAGAAAGTTTGGCACTGCTAAATTTATTTCTGTATACTCACCTATCCATCAATATCCTGATTTAAGAAAATACTTACATTTAACTGATAGATGGAAACAATTGGGGATAAATCAGCTTAAAGACATGTTTCATAAAAAACTGGAAAATCAAAACATTTCAAGAACTAAGTTCAGAATTTAATTTGCCTAACTCAGATTTCCTCAAATACATGCAAATCCAGAGCACTATAAAATCGCTTATTAAAGAAAACAAGTTACATTTCGAACTGACTGAACTGGAAGAGAACCTAATAACACCATCTACTATTAGAGGCCAAATTAGCAAACTGTACGACATTTTAAATCAGAAATGCCAAACAGTTTAACCAGCACTTCTAAAGACCTGGGAAACTGACTTATCCATTAAATTTGAAGATAATAATTGGCAAAATATATGTGATAGAATTTTCTTCCCATTTACTAGCAACAAGATTAAAGAAACAAATTTCAAATTCATTCATAAACTACCTTACTCCTATGAAAATGTATAAAATCTCTAAAGAAAACTCACCAAACTGCCCAAGATGCAAAATCAAAGAAGGTACATTTTTGCACATGTTCTGGCACTGCGACAAATTGAACAATTTCTGGAAAATGATTCATTCATTCACAAAAGCTGTTTTGGAACTAGAATTTGAGATGTCCCCATGCGTCTATTTACTCAGTGACATAAGCAACCGCCATTTGGACCAAATTAAATGCAGATTGTTGATTTCCATCACACACTTTGCAAAGAAATGTATTCTTCTCTGGTGGAAAAACGAACTCGCACCAACATTCAATATGTTTATAGAACAGATCTCTCAGTTTCTTCCCCTAGAAAAGATAACACTTGAAAGTCACAATAAGGGTGACCTATTTCATGACCTTTGGAATCCACTACTTTCCCACCTGGAAAAGCAGGTCATATGAGAAATATCTATTCCACACACTCCAGTGTGATTATAATGGGGTGAAGTTTTTTTTTTTTGTGCCTGAATGGGTAACTAGCTGCCGGCGTGCGGTTGCCAACCCTCACTCCGCAGGGAGGAGCCCAGGTAGGAGCTGGACACGCAGCGACCGAGGCTTCTCGCTGTTGGAGTGGGCGCGCGTGGGGGGCTGGATGGCTTAACTTTGTTTATGATGTGTCGGTAATGTAAGATAAATTAGAACTAGCTTGTTACTGTGATTTGTCAACGTACTGGTTATCTGAGTATTGGTAATGTTTTTTTTTTTTTTTTTACATTATTATTTTTTTTCTCCTTTACCCTTTTTTTTTTAATTGCTGTTGTCCTTTTTTATTATTATTATTTCCCCTTCTTGTGTATTAGTGAGAGTGGCATGGGTGTGTGAGTGCGGATGCAGGCGTGTGTGTGTGTGTGTGTGTGTGTGCGTGTGAGCGTGCGTGCGTGCGTGCGTGCAGAGATGACTCAATTAGGATGCGCATGTTTGCATGTACATGCGTGGAGAGGATGAGGGTGTGATATGGATGTAGAGCACTTGTTTATAAAAACTGTTCATGAGATCCATTGAAATTTTTAATGTAAATTTGTAAATGAACTCTTCTGTGATCGATTGAAAATAAAAAGATGTAAAAGAAAAAGTGACTTCTAGTATGGAACACCATACTGTAGTTACAGTACATGCTGTTACCAGCCGTTCAATAACAGAGATGCCATTCTCCTCGTTTTAAGGCAGTATACCATTAACATGAGTTTGAAGCCATTATTTTAAGGTAAAAAACCACAATGTGTTGCTTTACGAAAATGTCCTTATTCGTCAGTTCAACAGCATGGCAACTTGGCACTGGGTTTGAAAAAATGCACAGCTCATTACGACAGAGCCTTATAGCAGCACAAAGGCGTGTTTTAGGATCAATACCGCCCATGCTGGGAAACGCAGATGATCATTTGTGACCCATTTTAAATGGTGTCCATTGGCCTTTAGACCACTCACTGAAACACTGTGCATGACCAGGTCAGCTGCTGTATTGCATCTAGCAGTCAGACTGTGTCACTCACTGGACAAAAGCATGTTGTGTCCACCGTAGCATTGCTGTCGGCGTACAAATGGACAGAAAAATAAACCACTTTGACGCCCCTTGTCCGGCAGTTACTTAAAAGCAAGCCCACAAATCAAACATGAAATCTCCTCCACACTCTAAATCATATTTGATGAAATCCAATACTTTGAGGTGGCAGCGTGAAATTTGAAGTCAACAACTTTGAAAAGGACAAATCCAGAACTGATTGAAAAGCGTCTCAATAAATAGCAGCTTAGATATCTATCAGATATATAAATGAAAGCGTTCTGTTTCCCTTCAAGTTCATGAACTGCTGCTTCGCTCTGATTTTGCTGTATACTGTGAGCAGTGATCCCATTTCAGAATAATAGGCCTGAAAAAAATGAATTATACAACATGGCAAGTTTTATTTTTCAACCTTATGCCTGGGGTTGCACCAATTGCTGATAAAGTTATACACTTAGTTTTACTGATACACCACCAGAAAGGTTTTATTTGAGTGAATAACCATATCATTCAATTTGGTTATAGTGCTTTGTACTGTAAGTCGCTTTGGACTTTATTTTTTTTTTCTTGTCGGCAACTGTGAGGGATTCTTATCATTTGCTGTCATCTGCAATTGTTATCTATTGTTATCACCCAGAGAGAAGAAATACTCGTTTCTGATTGGCTGGTGGGGTGGCTATTAATTCTGAATAACGGGACACCTATGAAGAAGATCTGGTAAAAAAAGTTTAATCACCGTTCTATATCAATGCTTATGACTGGTAACTATAACAACCATAGTAGGACGACGGTTGAGGCGTGAAGCAGGCTTCGCAACAATGGAATCAACTGCAAACAAGCTAACTGTCCATGCATGCTATCACTGTTATAGGGCCAAAGACAGTTGTACAACAAACTGAACAAGTCGGCTAGCCTAGAAATCTAGATGCACCCTAGCGGCAGCAAATTACATTTGCTGCTAGGGCTAGTCTAGCAAGTCTCCGTTGGCTTTTGAGCTCGAAAAATTAAACTTCTATCAGGCCAATCAAATCGTGTATAGAGTCGTTAGTCGGGCTTAACATAACGATTGATGGCAGAGTTGCAACGGTTTGGCTTGAATTCCCTGCTACTTGAAAACAAAGAAAAGGGATGTTGCTGTTGGCGAACAGTGTGACACGAGTTAAGCTTTTTTTAAGTTGGCAAAAGTTTGAACTGGCCAACTAGCTCCACTGGTGGAAAAACGCATGGGACTCATAGCGCTGTCCTATTGCGTGCAGAGGGAATTTGAAAGACAACCGATTATCCCGCCCCTCGGACCGAGCACTGGGAACGGTGAGTGAACGGTGATTTTAATGTGGGTCTGGCTCGTCAGGCTACAAGTCGGCTTCTTTTTAAATGGAACCGCTTGTTTCCTTTGCGTGCTATGAAGGCATGACTATTGCCTATAGTGGCAACCGGGTGATAAGCGGGATAACGGCCTTTGAGGTGTCCTGTTATAGGCCTACTGCTGCGCGTCGGGGAGTTCTTTGCCCCTCGTCCATTAATTCTGTATAACAGGAAACCTCGGCGGCTGGTCTAAAACATAGGAGCAACAACACTAACTGAACAACGGACTCTAAGGAAAAGATTATGAGGGTGGGTTATGGACATTGGGTAGGCCTACTGGATAACAGATATTGACGTGGTCCAAACAAGCATGCATACCAGAGTGGTAAAGAAAGACTTCAGTGTATTTTCATGTGTGCCCATTATTGGTGTCGATATTGCTGTGTTGACATTAGCATAGTAATGTTAACATACCGCGAGCAACCAGCCATACTCAGGAAGGCCACGCGCGCGAACGCCCTCAGATCTGCCGGTCGATGAGACTCCTACTGGGAGGATATAGGCTACGGGAAGCACGGGGGAGGGCGCAGCAGGTAAAAAATGGATCTGTTGAATTCAAATGACCGCAGTCATTTGGCGCCAGCATAAACAATCAATGGGAAATGGAAATGAAAAAAGGGTGGGCTTGGGGTTTTTCCTAAAAGAGATGAGCACATAGCTGTCGTTCCCACATTTCCCAGCCTGAGTTTTCAATAGACTTGTTTTTTTCATTACGCTGCTGCCTTGGACAAGATTTGCCAGCGGGGCCGTGGTGAGGGTAAGCAAGGCGGCTGAACATATGATCTTCCAGCAGTCACACAGCAGAGTAATCACACTGGAGGACAGACGGAGAAACAGTAATGGTGCTCAGATGAGGCACGGAGCGTGAAAAACGCATATGTGCATGTGGAGTGGAGAATACATATATATATATATATACAGTATATGGTGTGTGAGTGGTGAATTTGTGTAAAAGTGTGTGTGTGTGTGTGTGTGTGCGTGCATGTTTGAGAGAGTGTGTTTTTATTGTGTGTGTGTGAGAGAGAGAGAGAGAGAGAGAGAGTTTGTGTGTGTGTTTTGCACACACTTCATAAATCAAAGAGCAGAAGGAGAGGTTGATGTGAATCAGGACAGTCCATCTCCTCCTCCTAAATGTCATCTGAGTCCAGCCGGCGCTGCTGCACTGGAGCTGCAGCTGGAGCTAGAGTGGGTCACTTTGAGAGTGTGTGTCCTTCACGAAGACAGAGAGCTTCGGCAGAGAGAGAGAAAGGTTCAAGTCTGAAAACAAAGGGCATCAACACAGACTGAAAGGTTCCTTCACTTTTCACTGCAGACTCAAGGGCTGACAGGGCTGCTGCTGCTGCCGCGCTTCCCTCTGACGCATCTGGCCTCATCTCTGGTGGATGGTGTGTGGGTGTGTGTGGGGCAGCCAGGGACACATGCCAAGCTATTCTTCGGTTGTCCTTCACTCCGGCAAACCTAAACCTCCCCACCTGCCACACCTCCAAACTCACACCACAGTTTTGCCTGAATATACAATCTGCAACAATTTTGTTAAAGAAAATAAATAATAAAAAAAAAACTATTACAACAAGGCTCGTCATTCATTTTCTTAAACAAATGCACTCGGTGCGGCCTTGCAGCATAATAGCAGCATCTGCGGAGGCACTAAATCTCGCTTGGCACTCGATACTCCCCACCCTTTCGGAAGTGTTGCTCTCCGAAGCCGGCTAAATTAAATGAAATGCCACATGGAGCTGCTGCCCGGAATGAGACGTCGCTGTGGAGCGCCTGGGAGAGACGGTGGAACAGGCAGCTGTGGCGCACCTCTCACCTTCCTCACCAATTCCCACCAACCCCGGGTACACACTCTCTCATCTCCACGGAGACATTAGTGGTGTTGGATTTGTTGCCGTCCTCCCTATTTTTCCTTGTTTTTCTCTGCTGCTGTTGTTGCTATTTATTTTATTAATTATTTGATTACAACAAGGGGACCTTTGTTGTTGTCCTGCGTGTGATGATAAATAGGCATGCCTTCATGCACAAAGCACATGTGTGTGGGTTAGAATTCTGCCTACTGTGCTGTATTCAGCTGAAATCTATAGGTTGAGTATGTGTTGGAGTACAAATTGTCATTCTGTGTTGTGTGTAGGTCAGAGTCCACGGAGAAGATGGCTCCCTGCGCTCTCTCCTTTGCTCCGCCCCCTCTCCACAGCGACACCGTCACGCTGGCACAGTCGCCGCCGAGCCCAAGCGGTGTTGTTGTCGTCATTAGCTGAGAGAGGCCCCATCCATGAAAGCCCAGAAGGTTCAAGGTGGATCCATCTCTGCCGCAATGAGGTGCCAGGAGAGCATGTGAGTGCCTAGGTTTGAAATGAAGAGCCATTGTGTGTGTGTGTGTGTGTGTGCTGTCTCTATTTCTCTCTATTTCTCAGAGTGTGTGTGTATATGTGTCTCTGTGTGCAGCATGAAAGGGCACATTAGGTGTTTGAGTGTGTGTGGACTGCGTCTATTTTTCAGTTCCTTGGCAAGGGGAGTGCTGTTGTTGACTACGTATGGCAGGCAGGCTGTCCCCCTTCTGCTCTGTGCCGGGGAACAGCTGGGTGTTGTCAGGTACTCATAACACTGATGGAAATGGGCAGAGTGCACTACACTTCGGCTAGCCACGGTGCAAACACACAAAAGAATGGATACAAAACATGAAATACTTATACACAGACACACAGACACACCCTGAACTACAGCGACAAATGTGAACACAAATACTGACATTCACACACACACACACACACACAAACGCAACACAAAAGCGAAAGCATAACAACAAATGTGAACAGGAATACTTGCATTCACACACTCTCTCTCTCTTTCTCTCCATTTCTCTCTCTTACTCTCTCTCTCTCTCACACACACATACACACACACACAAACATTCAGTAGGCCTAACTGCAGCAAACAAATGCACAACTACAAATGTGGACAAATACACACACACACACACACACACACACACACACACACACACACACACACACACACAGTCAGACACATTCAGTTGTAGTCGCAGTCACAGCCACAGCAGACCAGACAAAACAGAGCTCTTTGGGGATTGTGTGGAAACTGGTGCACTCTGAGATAAATAGAGCACCAGGGACAGGCATGCTAAATCTTGCAATTAAAACCAACAGTCCACCATTTATGTCTGACCTTTTAAGTAACGTCAGCGTTATTGAAATTAATTCGGCTGGCGAAGCCTTGAGGCCTGAGGCTGACACACATGACAAAAACTGCTTGGATTAAAAATGCAGCACATTTCTAAGCACCTTTCTACCACAACTAATTGGTGCATGTAGCCACTCACATTGCGTCCCCCCCCCATCCTCTCACACACACACACACCCCTCTCTCTCCCAGAATAAAAGGGTACACCATAATAAGTTCCTGTTGCCTGTCGGGCACCGAGATCTGGATACTCGTACACACAGCTTCTGTGGCCGCAGGACTTCTATCACAAATGAGGTCTTTTCAGCATGCTCTTGGGTCACGCGCCTCCCCCGCTTTCTTTCTCGCACTCTCTGACGCCAGTCTCCGTCTCTTCCAATCTTTGAGTGCCTCTCTTCTGCCTCGCCTTTAATGTCACCTCCAACCACCCCCCTACAACCCCACCCCCAGCCCCCACCCGCCCCCTCCTCACACCCACCACCCCTTCGCCCGTATGAAATGAATGGTATTTCTGCACGACTAGAGGAGACAGTTTTAAATTATAACAAGGTGGCCTGATCTTTAAGGCTTGAAAAGCACACGCCCTGTAATTTGGGGAGAACACAGGGCTGGTGCTTATCGAGCGCTGGGAATCAATGCCAGTGCACGGGTATAAAGAGAAGGTTCACGATGCTTTATCTCACATACAACTTCAAAAACCCGGCACGAGCCAAACATCTTTGTTTCCGGGGGGGGGTGGCACTGAGGGTGACATTTTATGCATTGGGCCTTATGTTAACAACTCATTATCCTGATTACCATCGCTCTGTTTACGTTGGCCAGCGATAACATCAGAAAAGGTCAGATCGGACTGACAGCTCCCATTAGTGTGTAATGGAATCATTAGGAATTAGTGTTAAGATGTGGTGGCCAGGCCCATGTAACGTTGTTTAAAAAAATAAAAAAAAAACAACGGGCCAAATCCAGCTAGTTTCACTGATGAGATTCTACAGTTGAATCACAGCCCTGTCACATAAACACACTTGGAAAAAGGTTGAGGCTGCCAAGAGTGTCACGGGTAAATGGTCAGTGGACAAGGATTGAACTGGACGGCGCGTAACAAACTGTGAATGCCCATGATTGCACACGGATGGTCTAGGTGCACTATCTAATAATCCTTAGAGATGATTGAGCATTTTATCAGTGGAAAATTATCAATATGATTAAAAAACAGGCTTAATACCTATTTCTCTATTCTCTGTCCATATCCAAAGCTTTTCTTTTAAAACCAGACTTGAAAATAATTTGGTAACACTTTACTTGACAGTATCGACATAAGAGTGACATGACACTGTCATGACACATGAAACCTAACCCTAATCCTAACCCAAGCAGCATGTTGTCAATTAAAGACAATTGCTGTAACAAAACATACATTGTTAGGATGACAAGGACACTCTTGGAACAAGCCGTTTGTTTAAAAAAAATCCACAACATACATTGTGTTGAAAACAATGCCGACTGAGTCTGTGTGCACATTCCTCTCCAGTTCCAGACACATTTAACTAAGATGAATGTGGCAAGGAACACAGAGAGCGAGTCGAATGGGGGCTGTGTGTGTGTGTGTGTGTGTGTGTGTGTGTGTCGTCAGAATGGACCGAGTGGAGTGGTGCAGGATCACACCTGCCAGCTATATCTTCTCCTCCCTTCTTGTTCCTTTGTGTCAGCTTTCTCCTGCTCTCATCTTCTGTTTCATCACCCCGCTCCTTTAACACGTTTTTTTCCCTCTTCTGTCTCTGATGGCCATGTCTGGTCTGTGTCACACTCCCCTCTCATGGACCCATCCCTGAAATCTCCTTTGGTTGAAACAATGCATGTCATATCTTTATGGTTAATGTTATACACTTAATGTCTGCCCTGCTGAAATTGCAGGCATTGTAACAAAGTTGATGCATGGGTGGATTTTAACTACACAATAAAAGTGCATTCTGGCTGTATTATGAGTTTTTGGACCTCACACCAGAGACTTCATGGGAATAATAAAAAAAACAGCTTTAGTATTTAAGTGACAGATGCAGCGGTAAACGAGTGCTTTTAGTTTTTTTCCTTTCTGTCTGAAAGGCACAGATGTCATAGGCGCGCGGGGATGACATTATTATTACTGTTATCTTACAGACAACGCCGTCCCTCGCCGAGAAGCCAGAGGAAGCTTTTTCCTGGTGTTTTGACAAAAGACCGTTCATTACCGGCTTTGTGCTGCTCTGCATTCGCACCACAGGACTAAGGAAGAGAACCCATACATTTTAACCCCAGTGTCCATAGCACCCTCCAGGGCTTTACACACATGCTGTGCTTTAAACACACACACACACACACACACACACACACACACACACACACACACACACACACATGTTGTCCTTTACTCACACACACACACACACACACACACACACACACACACACACAGAGGACAGATAAAGAAAGCTTGGCTTGACGAGCCAATATAGGTCCAGGGTTATCATTCCCAAGCAGAGCAATAAAGAGATTGAACAGAATAAAAGCACATTCATAAAATAATTGGCCAGCATTACTGAATCATTCAGGTAGAGCAGTGTTCTTGCAATCAATGACTCCCAATCTAATACTTCAGATAATGTGCTACCAGAATGATAAGGAACATAATGATCGGCTGGAACAGAAGTGCATTGCCAAAGCCCCATTTGATTGTGTTGCACCTGGAGTATTCAAAGTGTCTCTACGCTAAAGCACACACACACACACACACACACACATACAGATACACACTAACACAGACACACACACACACACACACAGACACACACACACAGACACACACACACACACACAGTACACACAAAACCATATGGCCAATCTCCACTCGTCTGCCAAAGAGCAGAACACAAACAAAACACAGCACAAAGAGCCTCCACCGTCATCATCATCCGCAGTCAGGCTGAGCAGGTATTCCGTACCAGCGAGAGCCTGTCCACGAATCCCATCCAGCCCTGTGTGTTATCGTTATCACAGAGCCTGCTTAGAAACGCTGATGGGAAGCCGGGAGGAAAAGGTGACACATTTTTTCCACTGCCAGAGGAGAAGTGTGTGGGAGGAATATCCACTGAGGGGGTGTGAGGGCACGATCTGTGTGCAGAGAGATGGAGAGAAGTGCGGATGAGTGGAGCGATGGTTGAAGAAGGGAGGACTGGAGTGGGAGGAGGGGGGGGGTTCAGCAGCGGCACACAATGCGGTAGGTTAGCCTGCTCAGGGTTGCCGGGGTCAGTTCTCCATAAGGGCGATGCACTCCTCTCCTAAGGCCCCTGCTTATACTGTAGTTGCCCACATGATTGCGCTCACACATGTTTCCGTCACGTGTCCACGCACACCGGCGCCAAAATGTTCAACTGACAAGCCTTCGATAAACAATGGATTTTACTGAGAGGCGCCGACTAAAATAGATCTGAATCCTAATCTGCATGACGGCAGTGAAAGAGTTCAGCAATAGTGTCTGAGATTGTATTGAAAACATTGGAATCAAAGTCATCATACTGTAAGTGCCCGGTCCCTTTAAGTCCCCCCCACCAGAGCCACAGCTGGGTCCAGCCTGTTAACACATTCAAGAGCCCTTGTGAATGAGGTTACAGTCTCTTACAGGTCAAATACTAGTGTTCGGCATTCAGCTTGAGCTGCTCTATTAAAACTGATACACTGGTTTAAAAGCCATTGGTATTACAGTACTGTAATAAACAACATGAACAGTAAATTGTGCCGTTTCTACAATGTGTTATATACTACAGTAAATAGGTTTGCCCTCAGTGTAAGACAGCCAACAGATTAGCTGGCTTTAGGGGTCAGCCTGTTTTGCACTGTCGCTTACTGTACTCTGACTAGACATTTTGTCAAGAGCAGCAAGCAAGATAGCTATGTGAGTGGAATTTCTTTTGAATATTTGTGTTTTTCAATATCCAAATAGCAGTAATGCTATGCTTCAAAGACTCGTGCTTGGAAACAATGAAATCTTTTTATTTTCCGAGTGCATTGATAAGGCCCACTGCTACAATAGACATGTTACCTGCAGTTCATGAATGGATTAGACAACAGAGCTGTTGGCTCTTGGCGCAGTGCTGAGAAAATTTAGTTTTTTTAATTTAATTTAGCACTCTTCTGCTGTCAAAAAGAGAAAGAGGATTAGTCGATGTGTGAAGGAAGTGGCTTTGTTGAGAAAACAATACACAGTAGGCTACAAAGCGTCTTAACAAATATAGACTTATGAAACTGCCTCTGTTGTGTGTAAGCTGCATTAAAATTGAACTCTTGACCCTGTGCTTGACGTTTGTTTTTTCTGTGCTTCCTATAGGCAACGCCTACGCACATAGAGGAAGAGAAAAAAGACAACAGGTGTGGAGAGAATGGCTTGTGTTTGTACAGTGTACAGTTGATTGAATATTTTCAGTCAGGGAATATTGAAACAGCAGGCATAATTTCACCATTTTGTACTACAAATGCAGGGAGGGTACAGAAGATACTTAGGTACATGAGGTAATAAGGAATTTATTGTTTTTGTTTTGCTTTGTTTTATGAATGTGATGAGACATGTAATGGAATTGAGTAATGGGATACATTTGTGCACAACAGAGTCGCTTGAATTTGGAGTCACTCTACCCACAGAAGGAGTACAAACTTGGGTCTCTGCTTTTGGATGGCACCTTTACTGTAACAAATTGAATAGTAAATTGCAATGAAAGAACACAGACAATCAATTGGAAATGAAGCTCAGGATATGACAACAGCATACTTGTTTTTATTTTTTAATACCTTAAATGAGAACAAAAGGCTTCAGTCTGGTCGGTCCTCAGTGGCTGGGCAGGTGTAAACGAAACGACGGACAGGCAGCTGTTGGATGCCCCCACTTCCTCCTCGGCTCATGATGAGCAGGTGCTGCTGAATCATTCAGGCCCGCACTACTGACCCGGCCCACCCAGCGGTGCAAGGTTGCAGGAAGAGAGAGAGAGATGGATATATGCAGGAGGCAGAGAGAGGTGGATATATGGGGGTAGAGAGAGGTAGAGAGAGGTGGATATATGGGGGTAGAGAGAGGTAGAGAGAGGTGGATATATGGGGGTAGAGAGAGGTGGATATAGGGGGGCAGAGAGAAGTAGAGAGAGGTGGATATATGGGGGTAGAGAGAGGTGGATATATGGGGGCAGAGAGAGGTGGATATATGGGGGTAGAGAGAGGTGGATATATGGGGGCAGAGAGAGGTGGATATATGGGGGTAGAGAGAGGTGGATATATGCAGGAGGTAGAGAGAGGTGGATATAGGGGGGTAGAGAGAGGTGGATATATGGGGGCAGAGAGAGAGAGAGGTGGATATGGGGGTAGAGAGAGGTGGATATATGGGGGCAGAGAGAGGTGGATATATGGGGGTATGCAGGAGGTAGAGAGAGGTAGATATATGGGGGCAGAGAGAGAGAGAGGTGGATATATTGGGATAAAGAGAGGTGGATATATGGGGGCAGAGAGGTGGATATATGCAGGAGGTAGAGAGAGGTGGATATAGGGGGTAGAGAGAGGTGGATATATGGGGGTAGAGAGAGGTGGATATATGCAGGAGGTAGAGAGAGGTGGATATATGGGGGTAGAGAGAGGTGGATATATGCAGGAGGTAGAGAGAGGTGGATATAGGGGGGTAGAGAGAGGTGGATATATGCAGGAGGCAGAGAGAGATGGATATAGGGGGCATACAGTATCTCTGACATCACACACAACATGCACGTACAGCAGAAAGGGTAAATATAAGTTATGTGTATATACTTATATTTACCCTGTCTGCTGTAAGTGCATGTTGTGTGTGATGTCTGTTTGCTACTGAGATCAATAAAGTATCTATCTATCTATCTATCTATCTATCTATCTATCTAGAAAGAGAGAGAGGTGGATATAGGGGGGCAGAGAGAGAGAGGTGAATATAGGAGGGCAGAGAGAGGTAGCGAGAGGTGGAAATATGCAGGAAGCAGAGAGAGGTGGATATAGGGGGGCATAGAAAGAGAGAGAGGTGGATGTATGGGGGGGCAGAGAGAGGTGGATATAGGGGGTAGAGAGGGGGGGCAGAGAGAGGGAGAGAGAAACAGAGAGAGAGGTGCAGAGAACACAAAAAAGTGTCTGTAAATGGGGTAACCAGCAAACCGTGGTAATAGCTGAAAATAGCACTTACCGGCCTTGAAAGACCAAACAAGAAGATTACCATCCGACGTCATGTTACTCTTCTTTATACTGGTGAGATGGATCCTTTACTTCTTGTTGCTGGGGTTGTTTTTTCATTCATTAAAGGCATTGTTTTTTCTTTTCTTTTTTTGCTACTTCAGTTGGGGATTATTATTTTTTGCAGCCTGGCCACACCCACCTAGATCTCCTTTCAGAGCGATATTTGTATGTAACACCATAATTCACGTTTCCATCAGACCCCAAAAAGGTCAGGCCAATCAATCGAGAGGCGATGATGATGCTATAGTTTCAAAATCGAAAGTGTCTGTGGCTAACGCAACGCTAGTGTTGGAAACGTTTCCCAATCTATTCACGATGTGAATGAGTCTGGTTTTAACCAGGCTAATATTTTTGCACTTTCAGTTGGATTATTTAGAGACAGATAGACAGATAGATAGATAGATAGATAGATAGATAGATAGATAGATAGATACTTTATTGATCCCCAGGGGAAATTCAAGTTCTCAGTAGCATACAGACAATAGACACACATTCACTAACAGCAGAAAAAGTAATTAAAAGTATATAATATAAAAAACACAACTGCAATAAGGACAGTAGAAGATAAAGAATATACTAAATATACTAAAATACAAATTATACTAACACTTAATCTAAATCAATTCTAAAAACAGTATCCACATAGTGGGTGATTAATCAATCAAGAGGCGCTTGCAATGACTGAGGCAGGGACTGAGCCTGTGATTCTCTGTGCATAGTAAGGTAAGGTAAGGTGCTCTGTGTGAATGAGTGTCATAGTGATAGTGCAAATGAGTAAGCCCAACAGTGCAACAGTGCAAGAATAAAGTCTACATATCTATATATCTATATATATAACTATTTTAAGAAAAGGTATAAGTGTGGCCACAGTTCGGCTGTGGCATGCAGGAGGGGTTATGCATATAGCACGCAAACAGTGAGGCAGAAAGACAGTGGTAAAAAGTGGCTAGTGGACAGACAGTATCCAAACATGGAGGGGGTGAAGAGTCAGACAGACTATGCAGATAAGTCTATCTCTCCTCTTCCCTTAAGTGAAGCATTGAACAGTTCAATGGCCCTGGGGACAAATGACTTCCTCAGTCTGTCTGTTGTGCAAGGCAGTGAGCGAAGTCTCCAGCTGATCAGGCTCTTCTGCTTAACAATAGTGCTGTGGAGTGGGTGACACTCATTGTCCAAGATGTTGATCAGTTTGTTCAGGGTCCTTTTGTCAGATATTGAAGTGATGCACTCCAGTTCAGCTCCCACTGCAGAGCCAGCCTGTCCATTCGCCCCGCATCCTTCTTCTTTGTGCTTCCTCCCCAGCATACCACTGCATAGAAGAGGACGCTGGCAACAACAGACTGGTAGAACATCCCGAGGAGCTTGCTGCACACATTGAAGGACCGCAGCCTCCTCAGGAAGTACAGCCTGCTCTGCCCTTTCTTGTAGAGTGCGTCAGTGTTGGCTGACCAGTCCAGTTTATTGTCCAGGTGGAGACCCAGATACTTGTAGGTGCTTACCACCTCCACATTGACCCCATCAATGGGGACTGGTAGCAGAGTGGGCTTAGACCTGCGGAAATCCACCACCATCTCCTTGGTCTTTGAAGTGTTGAGTTAAAGGTGATTGAGTTTGCACCAATGCACAAAGTCCTCCACCAGGCTCCTGTACTCCTCCTCCTGCCCGTTCCTGATACACCCCACAATTACAGTATCGTCAGAAAACTTCTGCATTTGGCATGACTCGGTGTTGTAGCAGAAGTCAGATGTGTACAGGGTGAACAGGACTGGAGAGAGCACAGTTCCCTGTGGCGCTCCGGTGCTGCTGATCGCACAAAATCCGGTGGGTTTTGATCGCACTTTGCCACAGAATGTTTTGGGAAGCTTTTTTTGCATTTCCATTTACTCTGGTGCGTGTTCCTGTGGGACATTAAAACCTGTTTTTGTTATGAACTGACTGTGAATGAGAAAGGTTGAATGCATATTTGTGTGAAAATACATTTTGAAAAGCCATTATCTTTGCATTATCTGTGTTCTCTCTTGAGATTTATGTTTTAAGAAATAAGCC
>NW_027468620.1:10043033-10225533 GCF_046254945.1 Alosa pseudoharengus | reverse complement strand
GAAATCCAATGTATAACTTATTAAGAGAGTAGTAACTAATTTGTTAACATCCTCTGACCAAATCCAGGACTGTTCTCTCTTGAACATAAGGAACCATAAATGAATCAAGTCCCTTTCCACTCGTTTGAATGACCTGACATTTTTACATTATTAATGACGCACAAAGGATCAGTATACTCTTCAAGGTAAGAGAGCAGGGATGGGAAAAAAACAGCCACTAAATCAAAGTTGAGATGATCACCCTGTCAGTCTGAGAGCTGTGCCCCTGTCCCTTTAATTGAAGAGGGACTTTGAATATTCTAGTAAGTGATGCGCAGGGCTGCTGCGGCCAATCAGAGAGGAGGCCACAGCCGATTGGTTGAGCTGGAGAGGATGCCTCGCTCGCATCTGCAGGGGGGCTACTTTCTCCTCTCCGCTCTCCCATTCAACCCCTGTAGTCAGCATAAACCAGCCTCAGAGTCACAGGACCGTGCCCAACGCACCCTGCTGCTGCTGCTGCCGCTGCTGCTGCGGAGCTCTCAGAAGCCGCACAGAGCCGGAGAGACAGAAGAGGAGGAGGAGAGAGAGAGAGAGAGAGAGAGAGGGACGGAGGGAGGAGAAAGAGTGAGAAAGTGAGAGAGTCAGAGCAGAGGCTGCCTGCCTCAGGAGCACTGCAGCAGCACTAAATCTGAAACTGTCACGGAAGCCCAGGGAGCAGAGAGAGGGAGAGAGACAGAGAGAGAGAGAGAGCGAGAAAGAGACAGAGAGAGAAGACTCCAATCCACACACACTTCACAGGGAGCGAACAAGCAAGCGTGTTAGACTGGCAGCGGGGGAGCCACAGTGATGGGGACCCGACAAGACCACTCGTCTTCAGATAAAACTTGAAAAGGGAAAAAAGGAAAAGTGCATCCTCAGGAAAAGAGAAAGAGAGAGAGTGTGCGAGAGAGAAAGAGAGAGAGAGAGAAGAGGAAGAAGTGGAATCGAATCACTTTGCTCACAACAAAGGTGAAATTTGAAGGGAATTCTGTTTTTTTTCGTCACCCTCTCAGCTGCACTGCTTTTTTTCTTTTTTTTCTCTCTCTCTCTGGCTCATAACCCTCCACTTTGCCCTGCTGAGCCTGTGTCTCTCTCCTCTACCCCAACCCTACTCCGTACACCTTGTGTTTTTTTTTTTTTCATTTTTCTTTTTATGTCCTATTGAATGTCTTCTCTGCATGATCTGGCACTGCTCAGCAGTTGAACAACACTCATGGTCGATGCCAAGGGACGGAACATGAAATGTCTGACCTTCTTGTTGATGCTTCCAGAGTCGGTGAAGAACCGCTCAAGCAAAAACTCCAAAAAGGGAAGCCCGAGCAGCTCGTCTAAACTCCCCCCTGTGTGTTATGAGATCATCACCCTGAAGACCAAAAAGAAGAAGAAGATGTCGGCCGAGATCTTCCCCACCAAGAAGCCGGCGACGGCCACTACCACCACCACTGTCCAGCAATACCAGCAGCAAAACCTAAACAATAACAACACTATCCAGAACTGCAACTGGCAAGGACTCTACTCCACCATCCGCGAGAGGTAGGTGAAGTCTCCCACAACCTCCCCTCATCCCTGAGTCAGAACAATCCTCTCTTCAATAATGTGAGGAGAATTAAGGAGGAAGAAAAAAAGCATTAGTGAATGTGATTTTCATTTGAGGAAGATTGATTCAAGCAATGTGCCATTACAGAAGCTGTAAAAATGATCCTGCTTAAATTAAATGGCAAGTTAGCTCTTCACTCTGATAGAGTGAAAAAAGAACCTTACAGTGTTAGGATTCCCTTCAAGCATCTCATAACAAGGTGTGCTGAGTCTGTCTTGGAGAGGAGGAGGGTAGCAGGATAAGATCACTATAGGCTTGTTTTGTGTGTCTGATCCATTTGTCTTAGTCACACAGCACTTGTGTCTCCTCTCCAAGCACAGCAAGTGCTTTCACATTCTCCATCTGTGGTTCCTGGTATGTCTGCATGTCACTCTGCTCATGGTGAGCAAGCTTCCAGGGTCAAGTGTTTGCTTGATATAAACAACACTGGCCCCAATGTCAACTGGAGAGAGAGTGTTTGATATGCACAACAGCGGCTTGGTGTTAACTGGAGAGAGAGTGTTTGATATACACAATACCAGCCTCATTGTTAACTGGAGAGAGTGTTTGATATACACAATACCAGCCCCATTATTAACTGGAGAGAATGTTATACACAATACCAGCCCCATTGTTAACTGGAGAGAGTGTTTGATATACACAACATATACTTTGTGTTCACTGGAGAGAGAGAGAGTGTGTTTGATATGCACAACACCAGCCCCAGTGTTAACTGAAGAGAGAGTGTTTGATATATACAACACCAGCCCCAGTGTTAACTGGAGAGAGTGTTTGATATACACAACACTGGCCCCTGTGTTAACTGGAGAGAAAGAGAGTGTTTGATATGCACAACACTGGCCTGGTGTTAACAGAGAGAGTGTTTGATATGCACAACACCAGCCCCAGTGTTAACTGGAGAGAGAGTGTGTTTGATATATACAACACTGGCCCCTGTGTTAACTGGAGAGAGAGTGTGTTTGATATATACAACACTGGCCCCTGTGTTTACTGGAGAGAGAGTGTTTGATATATACAACACCAGCCCCAGTGTTAACTGGAGAGAGTGTTTGATATATACAACACTGGCCCCTGTGTTAACTGGAGAGAGAGTGTTTGATATATACAACACCAGCCCCAGTGTTAACTGGAGAGAGTGTTTGATATGCACAACACTGGCCTGGTGTTAACGGAGAGTGTTTGATATGCACAACACCAGCCCCAGTGTTAACTGGAGAGAGAGTGTGTTTGATATATACAACACCAGCCCCAGTGTTAACTGGAGAGAGAGTGTGTTTGATATATACAACACTGGCCCCTGTGTTAACTGGAGAGAGAGTGTTTGATATATACAACACTGGCCCCTGTGTTAACTGGAGAGAAAGAGAGTGTTTGACATATACACAACACCAGCATGGTGTAAACTGGAGAAAAAGAGAGTGTTTGATATATGCAACACCAGCCTGGTGTTAACAGGAGAGAGAATGTTTGATATACACAATACTGGCTTGGCGTTAACTGGAAATATTTACCCGGCTGTCACCGGGAAGCCCAGTGCTGGTCGGGGCAAGTGTGTGCTTTCGCACCAGGCTTTGTTGTCGCTCCAGAGCATCATGCCTTGTTTACCCAGACCTCCTCTGTGGCTTGGTACTTAATAATACATAAAGACTGTTTTCACGCTTCCCTTCTGTTTTGCTATGCTTGTGCCGTTATCCCACTTATTTTCTGTCTGGATTCATTTGCTTGTCTGTATTCATGTGTTGTGTTGTACTTCATGTTTTAATTGTCCGGTGAGGGACTCCAGTTAATGAGGTGTCAGACTGTTAGATGAAGACTTTCAGATGAGGGCAGAATGATAGTTGTATGTTGCTGTGTAATGTGTGATACTGTGCAAGTGGTGAGTAAGTCCATAGTCAGTGTGTGGGGGCTAATATTTGAAAGAAGATTAGTATTCAAACCTACCCCTAACCTTTTGTAAGGAAGTCGTCAACAGACAAAAAAGAAGGCCAAAGTGCACGCAACTGGAAATACAGAATCACACTACCACCATTTATTTTCATGTTATTGTCCTTTATTCTTGTCAGATAGAATCAGAATCAGAATATAGAATCAGTTTTATAGATGCTGTCAGATAGATGTAGAAAAGCAAAACAGAAAGAGTGCAGAAGGATGGGGAGAATGTTCTGCAACACTGTGATATGTACATATATGTATAAGTGTATAATATGTATAAGTGATTTTTGTCCATCTGGCATTTATTGTCTGGCAGAAATGCGGTGATGTTCAACAACGAGCTGATGGCCGACGTTCACTTTCTGGTGGGTCCATCTGGAGGCCAGCAACGACTGCCCGGGCACAGGGTAAGCCAGTCCATCCACCCAAGACACAAACACAAACTGCCAGCCACCAAAGCCACCAAACCTGGCCTGCTCGCATTAGCGTGCCATGCGGTGACACAAACCTGCTGGGGACACTAACACAAGCGAGAGCGCCTTTGTGCGCCGGTCCTGGGCAACGCCACTGGCAGACGCCTCTCTTGTAGACGCCTCTCAATAATTGATGCAAATGAGGCTGGAGGGTGGAGAGGGTGATGGAGGGAGAGAGGGAGGGAGGGAGAGAGAGAGAGAGAGTGTCATCCCATCCTCCACCCCCCACTCCTCCTCCATCCCTAAGGAGCCTGTGGGGCTCGTTCATTCACAACTTCACCCATCCACAGCACATTACGCTCCGCTCCTTCTTGACCTACTTCTAAATATCATTCTGTCACAGTCGTCAGTTTTACTTTAATGTTCCAGTTACTTTGATCCCAAATGGTGTACATCAGGTAAAGTCAGCGAAATACCATTCAATATACATTTATTGTCATTGTCGTCGACATCAACATCATCATCATCATCATCAAGCATCCTTGAAAACCAAATATCAAACATTTAACATTGTAAGTCTGTAATGCAGCTTAATTTATAAATAAAATACAGACTGATCCTGTGATCTCTTGCACTTTTTGGGCCAACCTAGCCGAATGCCCTTTACGATCCACACATGGCACCTCTTTGAGATGTTCACCTCTGATCCCACTCAAGAGTTCTGAGCTCACCAGACATTCAACAATGATAACCTTGAGATGCTTTTTCCGGTCACCCGCCACATCTTCATCCAGTGCGCTAAAATCCCTGTCGAGTCCTCTGGCTTGACCTCATTGTGTTTACCAGCTGTTCACATGAATTATTACTCCGTCCTCATAACACTTTCATGCGTCTCTGCTATTCTCTTACCCCACTGCAGTGACAGCACCCTCCTCTTCTCCCTCCCCCTCCTCTTCCTCCTCCAGCCGGGCCGATGTGCTTTGCTGCTTAGATCTTATTAATTGAATTGCTGGCCATATTTATCATAAAACCGCCGGCTCATATGGAGAGTGACTCATCTTTTTGGTCCTTTTAAGAGGCTCAAATGTGTGGCTTTGATCTGTCTACATACACACGCACACTCACACTCTCTCTCTCTCTCTCTCACACACACACACACACACACACACACACACACACACACACACACACACTAATTTGTGGATGTATGTTGTGGACAGTTTCCTCTAAAATATGTCTGGTCTCAAATGTACCAGTGGGCCATAGGGAGTTGATGTTGAACATTAGGGATCACATCCATTTCATTCAATATGACCAATATGCGCCATGCACTTTGACTAAGAATGCTATGACATTAGTGACACAACACAATTCAAAACAAATATACTCATGGCCGTTTTCTTACACATTTTAATCTCACTCTTTCCATATATACAAATTATAAACTGATATTCTACAGCAATCGTAAATACATCATAATTGTTTATTGTTCCCAACTGTAACTGTGCTGCAAGGTGTGTGTGTGTGTGTGTGTGTGTGTGTGTGTTTGTGTGTGTGTTGGCCTCTGATTTCATCATTAGCCTAAGTAGTTCATTAGCACTGAAAAGGAGAAACTTTCCCCCCTCCATCCCATCACCCTCCTGTAGACGTTCATTATTAAACGCTCCTCTCTGCAGTAGGATGCGAGGCCAACACCATCCACTGCACTGACAAACTGCACTTGTGTGTCTCCCCAAGCCAGAGGCACAGGCGCAGGCACAGGCATAATTAAGGGTGAATTTTACTGTGCTCCACCAGATTTCATGCTCGGATGACTCAAGGGAAAGTACTGTAAAACAGGAAATTGCAGAATTGGAGAATTACTAGTATGACATTATCCCCGAGTTAAAAGACCCCTCCAAATTCGATTCACTCAAATGTGGGCCAATTTTTTTAAATCGGTCAGTTTGTATGTGTGTGTGTATGTGTGTGTGTGTGTGTGTGTGTGTGTGTGTGTGTGTGACTGAGACTTGATGATAATTTGTCTGATGATATTGATTAGCTGATGCTGTCAGCAGAGCTGGATGGATTCTCCTCCTCTTCCCCTTGCCCCCCATCCGGAGCCTCAGCATTGGCTAGGAGGCGCACAGGCAGATGGATGGTCGTCGGCTCACAAAGTGCGCTTTTAGGACCAGAATAAACAGCCTCAAGTGAAAACCCAGACATCAATAGGGAACAAAATGGCCGCCCAATTTTTTAGGCACATCTAAGCAGAGTGGGAAAAAGTTCTGACAATAGACAGAAGTGAACGTAACAAAGAAGAAAAAAGGAAAGTGCCGAAACTGCCTGAAATGTTTCTGCCAAGTTGTATAAAATTGCTAGGATTAAGGATAATAGCCTCACTCTTTACAGCAGTGGGACATTCAGAGCGCTCTGAGGGACTGTTTGCCAGACGGATGCTCATGCTGACTTTTTGTATAGATTTGGAGAGTAAAAAAGGGTCCATTCCCTAAAACAGATCGTTATCTCCCAGACTGTAGGCACTACTGTACATGAATGCTGTCTAACCCTCCCCATTTCCTCTCTCTGTCTCTCCATGTGTCCTTTATCCTTGTCATCTTTCCTCCCTCTCTTTTTTCTTCCCATCTCCCTCTCCTTCTCCCTCCTTGTCATCCCCCTCTTTTTGCACTCTCTTTCCCTCTCTACTGCTCTTTTTATCTCTCTCTCTCTCTCCCTCTATTTTCTCTCTCTCTGCAGTATGTTCTAGCAGTGGGGAGCTCTGTTTTCCATGCCATGTTTTATGGGGAGCTGGCAGAGAATAAGGATGAGATCAGGATTCCTGACGTGGAGCCTGCCGCCTTTCTGGCCATGCTGAAGTAAGTGTGTCTCTCTCTCTCTCCCTCGCTCCATCTGTCTCTCTCTCACTCACACACACTCTCTCTCTCCTTTCCTACATCTCTCTCTCTTCCCCTCTCTCTCTCTCTCTCTCTGTCTTTTCTTTCTCTCCATCAGTCTCTTTCTTCCTCTCTCGGCCTTTATGGCCATGCTGAAGTAAGTCTCTCTCTCTTTCTCTTTTTCTCTCCCTGTACTTCTCCCTTTCTCTCCATCTCTCCCTCTGTCTTCTTTCTCTCTCTCTCTCTCTCTCTCTCTCTCTCTCTCTCTCTCTCTCTCTCCTCCACCTCCTCCTAAATGTCACTTCATGTCTGCTTTGCCTCTATATTAGCCATGCCCTTGCCTTCTCCAAAGCACTATGCAGATTATTCACTTGTTACTGGCTCCAACTGAGCCCAGAATAATAGAAATCACTCTGAACATTTAAAAGCACATTTCATTGGGCCTTCTCCAGGAGGTTAATAGACTAAGCAGAAATTGATTGAATTTCTTCCCCTTGTCTTCCTATCCAGCAGTTCACTGCTGTTAAAAATCTGTCTAACTTTAGGTGGAACTTCAGTCCCGTAAGTGAGGTTCACCACAGCAGTTAGCCTAATTTGAACAAATGGGAATGACAAATAATTTCACGCAGAGCCTCTTTGAGGAAACCTAATATTTCCATGTAACACGTCGACCAGAATGTTAAGCACTTCTGCTATTTATCTTGCTGATTAAGAAACGCCTGACAATTGTCAACTGTATTCTGTTTTACACTGCAATACAATGTCTATAATCCTCTCACGATTAAGCGTGTTGACCATTATAAAGCCACAATGAAGAATATGTAGTGCAGGCAGAAATTTGAATTTTTATGCATCGGGGCACTGCCATTAAAATTTAATTAGGTCATGACATTAAACGGCACTGCAGTGTGGTGAGTGTCTGTGCAAGTTGAATTGCGAGTGGCGTTTCTTGTGGGCTCGTGTGGGATAGAGGAGGAGATAGGGACATCATCATTAGGAAGTATTTCTGCACTAGCGGCTCTTCATTTCCCTCTGTGCAGAGTTGTCAGAAGTGTTTGATACACAGCCACGAACCCCAGCACTGTTCTCCACTCTACCAACACCCCCCCCATGAGAAATGCTGTGATCGCTCTCTTTCTCTCTCTCACTGTCTGTCTTTCTTTCCCTCTCTCCTTCTCTCCACCATTGTCTCTCTTGCTTTCATTCTCTCCCCCTTTTCCCATCTCTCCCTCCCTCTCTCTCTCCCCCTCTCTCTCTCTTTGCTCTCATGAATATTGGTTCTTGCTGTGGAGTGGCAGCGGCAGAGTGCGTTGGTGTGTAGGTGGAATATGTAACAACGCTCACCTCTCTCCCGCTTCTGCCTACTGAAAGCTTTTATTGCGCTGCTACATTTCAACATTCCCAGTCTGAGCACTACAACCGGGTGGTAAACCCACATAGATGGTTAATGCTCTCGTGTTGAGGTCTGAGTCCCACTGTGTGTCCCGTCAGGCCTAAAGTCTCCTGTTCGTGCTGTCCGACATGTGTTTGTCACCTCCTGTTCTTGTGGTCGTACATGTGTTTGTCACCGCCGACTTGCAGTAATCTTGTGGGCTGCAAGCACATATCGCCGCTTAATAACCCCAACAGCTGTTCCAAGGCCAAAATTTTGGGTCACTTAAAGAGCTTGTGGAGCTTCCGAAAATACCAAAGGCTTTGCCGCCCCAAATAGGGGCTTTAGCAGCAAGCAACCATATTTAAAATATGGATTTATTTTACATTCCTGTATCCAGGCTTAAACATATTTTCATCAAAATCTGACTGCTATTTCTATTAATGCCATCAGCAGCACGTAAATATTTCGTCATGACAGGACAGGACGTGACCTTTGTGATTAGAGTTTGATATTTTGAATGATATAAGCCACAGCTTACCATATCCAGGGCAGGCAAAAGAACACGGTTTCTTACACATAGGCTCTGATCAAGCTGTGAAATGCCCCATGAAATGAGCCTGTTAGAGAGCAATAAGCACTAACAACGAGGCAAACTCGTGATGTCCATATATGTCCACCCCCTCTCCCGCAGGTACATCTACTGCGATGAGATCGACCTGAGTGCCGACACCGTGCTGGCAACCCTGTACGCCGCCAAGAAGTACATCGTGCCACACCTGGCGCGCGCCTGCGTCAACTTCCTGGAGACGTCGCTGAGTGCCAAGAATGCGTGCGTGCTGTTGTCGCAGAGCTGCCTGTTCGAGGAGCCCGACCTGACGCAGCGCTGCTGGGAGGTGATCGACGCGCAGGCCGAGCTGGCGCTCAAGTCCGAGGGATTCTGCGACATCGACGTGGTCACACTGGAGAGTATCCTGCGCCGTGAGACGCTCAACGCCAAGGAGATTGTGGTGTTCGAGGCGGCGCTCAGCTGGGCGGAGGCGGAGTGTCAGAGGCAGGAGCTGACCGTGTCCATCGACAACAAGCGCAAAGTGCTGGGCAAAGTGGTCTTCCTGATCCGCGTGCCCACCATGGGCCTGGACGACTTCGCCAACAGCGCGGCGCAGTCGGGCGTGCTGACGCTCAACGAGACCAACGACATCTTCCTGTGGTACACGGCGGCCAAGAAGCCCGAGCTGCAGTTCGCCTGCAAGCCGCGCAAGGGCCTGTCGCCGCAGCGTTGCCACCGCTTCCAGTCGTGCGCCTACCGCAGCAACCAGTGGCGCTACCGCGGCCGCTGCGACAGCATCCAGTTCGCCGTGGACAAGCGCGTCTTCATCGCCGGCTTCGGCCTGTACGGCTCCAGCTGCGGCTCAGCCGAGTACAGCGCCAAGATCGAGCTAAAGCGCCAGGGCGTGCTGCTGGGTCAGAACCTCAGCAAGTACTTCTCGGACGGCTCCAGCAACACGTTCCCCGTGTGGTTCGAGTACCCTGTGCAGATTGAGCCGGACACGTTCTACACGGCTAGCGTGGTGCTGGACGGGAACGAGTTGAGCTATTTCGGACAGGAGGGCATGACAGAGGTCCAGTGTGGGAAGGTGACATTCCAGTTCCAGTGCTCCTCGGACAGTACCAATGGGACAGGCGTGCAGGGGGGGCAGATCCCGGAGCTCATCTTCTACGCCTGAAAAACACGCCCAGCAGAGGACTAAGACAGGCGATGGACTTTCACACTGGGGCAGTTCTCTTAAAAATGACAGTTTCTTTCTGGTTTTATTCATGAATCGTCACTGAATCTTTTTTTTTTGTCTGTTTCTGAAACCACTGTCTTTTAAGGCACTGTTACATGGATTTTCTGGTGTAAAGTGATTTTTTTGTTGTTGTTTATGTCCCCGGTACCTGACATTGGATTTACTCACCCACTGAGGAAAACACTTCATCATCTCTCCACAGAGTTTAAAGATTTTGTTGTCAGACCATTACAAACTTTTGTGTTTACAAAGACAAAATGAGTCTTATTCTTTGAAAAAGATTATTTACCTCTAAAGATGAAAACTAGCATTAGAAATCAAGAGTTGCCAAAACAAAAAACAAAAACACTGGATAATATTTCACATTTGTATAAATATGTTGATAATGTAACATATAAATATATATACATCATGCAACATGGCGGCTATATTCTTTCGGTTTCTAAATAACTATGCCATGTTATCTAATGCTTGCACAGGATGCACATGTATATAACAGCAATACTAATTAAATGATGCAAATCCATGGTAGTGATCGAAATTCAATCATCAATCCCATCAACGCCTCTGTAAGAGAACAAACGATACCCAGCACCAAAGCAACGCCTTCAAATACAAAATGACAATTACAAAATGACAATTAGCACCTGCACTAGTTTGGGAGCTCTGCCTATGCATTGCTTTGCTGTATCAAGTTAGTGAGACTGAGCCTACCTATCCAAGCAGGAGGAAATTATTCTCTTGTTTGATTTACCTGCTGTCATACTCAATAACTGAGATTTACATTCTTGGCCGTTGTTAATTTCACAGTGGTTTTTATCTGAAAGCATTAGGCTTTTAATGTACAATAAGCACCTTTGGTATGAAATACCAGTAGTCAGAAAACGCACTCGCTTTTTTCACGCCGAAACTGCTTAAAGTTTTGTAAGATGTGTGACATTTCTCTTGTTGTTGTACGTAAAGATAACTCATGCCACCTTTAGAAGGTACACCAGGGCAATTAAATTAAAGATGCCCTCTGATATGATAGAAATCACTTCGGCTGAAAATTCGACTGTACATGAAGTATTTGCAATTTAATTTAGTGATTATGAAAACACTATACAACAGGCCATGAGTCGTATAGGCACCATGTCACAGTAAGAACACATCTCATTGGACGATAACTGAGGACACAAATGTTTTTGAATTGCAGGAGGACAGTATATTGTGACTACTTACAAACACTGTATGTTGTTTTTTAGATTTGTTTTCAAAGCAATGAATGGTTCAATCCTAAAATCGTTTCTAAGATGTCAGAATTCAATCCCGGGGTAATTTGTTATTGAGTATTGATGGACCAAAATTGTGAGCACTTTTTGAATGAGTTGCAATCGCAGGTTTACAGTGTACTGAGTCAGCGGTCTTAAGATTAGATTGCACAGTGTGTGAAATTATCCTGTAAAATTATTATTACATACTCTGTCACAGAGTGGTCGTGTTCAGCATATCGGTTTGTACAGAGGTAACATTTGCCAGCTGTAAAAAAAAGACGCAATGTTGGAGTTATTTTATTTTTATGATGTAATAGAGTAGAGTTTTCTTTGGTTTCTGCGACCGATTTATGTTCTGTTTGTTGTACACTAGCTGGAGATGGAGGAAGAAAGGTCATGTTCGGCTTGTAGAACAGCACCTCTCTGAATGTTTCTATTCTGTGTTTATGTGCTCAGTGCGGAGAGACCTATGAATGTGTATGTTGGTTGAAAATTCAAATAAACCAATTTACTGGTTCTATGAATCTTTGACTATGATGCTTACTCTTAGTTAATGCACATCAGCGAGAAAAGAAAACATCAAACGAGGTCAAGCAACAAACCACAGATAAAACCGAGGAGGAAATGGAACGTCTTCCATGTATGAAGCTCGGAAAACGGTCTGATGGATTCCAAAGCTGTGGATTCCCAGCGGAAGACACCCATCGCTTTGATGACCTCCAGTTTCATCCGTAAGAGACCATGTCAGCAGAGGAGGCAGACTTCCCCATTCCTCTGGGAACGTTTCAGATCCCAAAAAAGGGAGAGAAAAAAAACGGACTTGCTTAAAAAAACTGCTTAAACTCGGTACTGCTGAAGTCTGTCAGATGAAAAGAGGTTGTCTGGAAGGAGAAAGGAAGGGTATTTCATCTAGTGCTTCACAGAGGTTGTGAGAACTATTAAACATTTATGCATGAAAAGGTAAAAAGAAAAAAGAGTTGCACACATCTGCACCAGCTACAGGAACACCATCTCTCCTGTTGCTGAAAATGAAGTTAGCTCGTAAATTCATAAAATCATAATCACATTCCATACAATTGGCAATTTCACTTGAAATATTGAATCTGAAGTTGCCATCGTGCACGAGACATATTAGAAGTGAATCTGACACAAATTCAGAGCAGGATGGCGCTTGATACATTTAGCCCAATATGTTTTGGGACCAACCAGTTGTGAGTGATTTTTCATTATTCTGCCACTAATGTTCTGTATAGCATCATTAATTGCCTGAGAGGGCACCAAGGGGTATTCGACTCTGCTCAGCTGAGAATCAGCGGCGAACACGAGCGCTTGCTTTTCTCTCTGTGCCGTGTCTGAACTCCCTTCCTTTGCAAATGCAGATGATCTATTGAGGCAGAAATTACAATTTACTCAGTCAGCAAAAGGCGTTAAAAAAGAGAGCGATAGAGGGGAAAACAACCATCAGTGGCTTTTTAACCTAAAGCATTTATCTTTGTACAAACAAGACGCTGACATTATCACCGTGGCAGTAGCACTGTGTAGTGCTTTTATCAGACCCCCTGTTCTGTGTAAGGGTTATTTAATGCAGGGCATACATCAAATACAACAGTAAATATGCCAGTGATGTCTGTTTGAGGTTAAATGCCCCCCCCCCCCACACACACACACACACATCCACCCTCCAACACATACACACACCAACACCGAAATATATGCATGCACACACACACAGTCAAAGATGCATACACATACTATACACATGTGCAGTATACATAATGCCTATCGTTAATGTTTAAAAGACATGGTGTCTTAACCTCTATTTGAAGAGATCAAAGCATCTGCCTAATTGTAAAATTGGACACAATGTTATGGTTGGTTATGGTTACGCTTTTCATTTCTTCTTTCACAGGACCACACTATAAGTGCATCATGTCCTCTGTAGATGTCATGCTAAGCACCACCAATAGAGGTTTTTTCCTTCCCACAGCAGAGAACAGAGTTGGGACTCTCATGACCTCACTAGCAGCAAGATACTTGAAGTCTTTAATCTCAGAGCCCACAGACTCTCTCTTTCAACAGACCTATTTAAGCGTGTGTACACTTACTTTTACATACATTTACATCTATTTATTTACCCAAAGCGACTTACAGCAAGAGAATTACATTCAAGCTACAGTGAAGAGGAGACCTTAGCTAGGAATTACTACTGCATCTGTCAATACTATTACAAGAGGATAGGAGGAGTAGGAGGAGAATTGGTAGAAGTAGGAGGGAAGAGAGGGAAGTGGTGAAGAAGGAAGTAGAGGAGAGAGAGGGAAGTGGAGAAGAAGGAAGTAGAGGAGAGAGAGGGAAGTGGAGAAGAAGGAAGTAGAGGAGGGAAGAGAGGGAAGTGCATGGTATGTATGCTTTTGCTGCTAATCCACTAGCACTTGTTTGTTGCGGACATGTTAGTGTTGACATGACTCACAATAGGATCCATTAATAAACCTGTCATAATCTAACAAACTGGAAAGTGTTTTTTCTCAGATAAGTAAATAAGCCAGCCACTGATGCCATTGTAGCTGTGAACATGCTTGCAATTAATGAATTACCACTAAGGTAGGGCCTATAAGGAGTGTTAGTCATTAAACATTGTCAAAACACATGTAGTAGAAATACTTTCAAGGGAAAATGTTGTTTTGTGTTTTTAATGTAAGACAAAAACAAGAATAACAATTTTAAATGAACCTTCCCTTTGAAGGAGCTTCTTTTTTGTTCAGTTTTAGTTGGTTGGGCTATTACAAAAGGGACAATTCACACATTTAAATGGTCTGTTAAAGACCGACTGCAATTGAGCACCTCTTTCTGAGAAACAAATGAAAAGCTGCCAAAATGTGTGGTGATATTTTGTGTAGGCAATTAACAACACCACAGAGCTTTGCAGTGTGCAGCAAAAAAGCTTAATAGCACCTTGCTCTGTGAACAAAAATTAGTGGACTTGATACAGATGCTACGATAACAGACGCAACAAAAGGACATCGGTGCCTGGGGGAGACTGGCTATCAGTATGAAGATGGCAACAGACAGGGAGCTGATGAGATTTTGTGCGGTGCTCCCAATTGTCTTTTTGCAGAAAAATCAATGTTTTGCTCTCAAGCACTGATATAGCTGAAAATGACTATCTGCAAACATGGTGAGATACTGTTATACTATGCTATAGTTAAAGTAACACAATATAGAAATTCCAGAAATTACTTTTTGTTGTCCATTTTCAATGTACTGGAGACTCCTTTGTCTCCCAAGTCCTAAGTGTATTCTAAAGTGTATTCACAGGTAAAACACTACCCAATCATTTATAAATCGTGTCGTAAATATCAAACATTTTTGATACCTCCGATTGGCTATCAGGTACTCTCGGAACCACTAAAATTCTATCTTTAAACATCTCACACTACAAGACTATCTGAGCCGACAATTGGTTCCGATCAGGCTGTAGGTGGGAACGCCCCAAAATTCGGGCAGATTATCCTGTAGTATGAGATAAGTCAGTGTAGCATTAAAATGAGTTTGAAGTAGTTATTTTAAGATAAATGAGCAACATTGTGTCGCTTTAAAATGTCAAGTGACTGCATGTCAGAGAGACCCAGGAACACTGCAGGAAGTGCACAACCAACACTTTCCTCTGTAATTTCCTGTTACAAGTTTCAGAAAGATTTCTAATTATCAGGTTCTAGTCAGTGTTAATTCTTTTGTTCTCAATTACAGAGCTCTGTAAGCATTTTGTTCTACAGACTTGATTGAATAGATGGTTACGGTAGTTTCTCTGCAATAGCTAATCAACAGGAGACGTTGCCTCACTGTCAAGGTCTCCATCTACCTACTTGCCAGCAGTCAATTTGCTGCTTGTCCATTCGATCACAATACCATCAAATTCATTCCATAAGGCTGCTATGTAGTAAAGAATAGCAGCAAGCCATTCTAAAAGGGTTGATTGTTTGAGAAGCTGACTTTCATTGTTCGTTCACAGTAGATGACTTACTGTTCACGGATCAATATCTTGTCTTCAGTCAGCAACAAGCTTTAGATGGGATTAATTCTGATTGAAAATGAGCCATCACAAAAGCAAGACAGTAATCCATCCAAACCACAGAGACCATAAATCTGCTCTGGAGTCGTTACTCCTCACGGGCTTACACAAGGCAATGTAACCTTTCCTGTCTCTCTCTCTGCGGTTTACTATATACACACTCTGCTCCTCTATAAAGTTTCCTGCAGGTTTGTTTCCTTCATCCATGTTGTGAAGCTGAATTTATGTTGGCGTGGCGATGAAATAAATGTGGCTTGGGGAATCGCAAAGAAGAAAATGAAGTCCACTGTTAGTGTACACTATCGGTTAGGAGATCCCATTGAGCTCCTATACAGTATGTTAAATTACATTTCTGATTTTTACTTAAAATATGTATGTATGTATGTATTTATGTAGGTATGTACTGTATATATGTGTGTCAGCTGTAGGGCTGTACAGTATTTTGCACACTGGCGCATGGCGTAAAACTCGTTTTCCACCCGCGCAAAGTTTAATTCGTTATTTTGCACGTTTATTTTTTAAACAATGCGCCCAGGGGTGTGGCAATTAACAACCTAGGGAGGGGCCTGCCGCATTGTCTAAAAATCGCTATTGTACACCTGGTCAGAAGTCTATGGCGAGTTATGTTATATATATATGTTATTTTAAGAGCGCATTGTCAACAGTCATATTGGCAGGTGCACGCACCATCCTTCTATCATTCATGAACGCACACCAGCGCACGTCCATGCAAAACATTACAAATTGCACGATTACAATGGGAAACATAATTAGAATAAAGATATTACGAAATACTGTACATCTCATGATGAATAGTTTATTCACCATCATTTGCAAATTCGTAATGACGGTTAAAAGTGATTAGGGGAGAGGCGAGAGACACGTATGGAGCACAGCTGAAGACGCACTGTCACGAGATATAAGCAACTCCTCTGCAGGATAAATGTTGTTTTATTCAGTCATTTGAGCAATATTGGGGTAAGTGTTGCTTTTTCCAGCCTATGTTTTTGATGATATCCCATTGTCAGTCAATAGTGAAAGTAACTGCATATAACTGTCTTGTCGTTGACTGACACCTTGGTGAAGTTAGTTTCACTTTGCCAATGAGTTCAAATAATAGACGAGTGCAAATGCGTGAAGGCTATGCTAGGTTTTAGTAAAGCATGGTTTAGGAATGACTATTCCATACGGTCTTGCAAGCAGCCTCCTTCAAATGCGCTGTTGAATGCCAAAATACCGATGCATTTATTCGACATATCGCGCCGTTAAAGGGAATGACAGATCTCATTCTAATTGGTTTAAATTATGTTACGCCCCAAACACACCCATATGACTGATTAAAAAACCTAGGAACACCTTGTTGCGAAACCCCTCCCAATGTGAACTGGACATCCTACTAAATTTGAATAAACTTTTGACGAGTGACAATGCGCTTTAGAATGATAGGGCCCGAAATCTTCGAGCTGTAACATGTGCATAGGCACCATAGTGCTCAGAGAGCCTAGATTATTGGTTCACAGTCTGGGGACTAAGAGGTGGTTTGACAGATTTCAGCTGTCAGTGTTAGACAAGGGGTCCTCTAAAGAAACAAAATACTATATTCAATGAGAGAACCTTTTCTTGGATACATCTCTACATCTATATATCTCCTACACAGGACACATTCTCACCTAGACAAGGGGAAAAGTACTGTGAGAATCATGTTTTTTGATTTCTCAAGTGCTTTTAACACCATCCAACCCCTCAGACTGGGAGACAAGCTCTTGCAGATGGGTGTGGACGCTCACCTGGTATCCTGAATTACAGATTACCTGACCGAGCGGCCATAGTTCGTCAGACTGAAGTCAGTCTCTCTGACAATGTGATCAGCAGCACTAGAGCTCCACAGGTGACTGTGCTCTCTCCAGTCCTGTTCACCCTGTACTGAGTCATGCCACAGAAGTTGTCTGATGATACTGTATCAGGGACAAGCAAGAGGAGGAGTGCAGGAGCCTGGTAGATGACTGTGCAATGGTGCAAACTCAACCACCTTCAACTCAACACTGCGAAGACCAAGGAGATGGTGGTGGATTTCCGCAGGTCTAAGCCCGCTCTGCTACCAGTCTCCATTGATGGGGTCAATGTAGAAGTGGTAAACACCTACAAGTATCTGGTGTCACACCTGGACAATAAACTGGACTGGTCAGCCAATACTGAAGCACTCTAAAAGAAAGGGCAGAGCAGGCTGTACTTCCTGAGGAGGCTGCGGTCCTTCAATGTCTGCAGCATGCTCAGGATGTTTTACCATTCTGTTGTTGCCAGCGTCCTCTTCTATGCTGTGGTATGCTGGGGAGTAAGCACAAAGAAGAAGGATGCTGGGTGACTAGACAGGCTGGTAAGGAAAGCTGGCTCTGTTGTGGGAGCTGAACTGGAGTGCATCACTTCAATATCAGATAAAAGGACCCTAAACAAACTGATCAACATCTTAGACAATGACTGTCATCCATTCCATAGCACTATTACAAAATAAAAGAGCTTGATCAGCTGGAGACTTCGCTCACTGTGATGCACAACTGACAGACTGAGGAAGTTATTTGTCCTCAGGGCCATTGAAATGTTCAATGCTTCACTAAAGGAAAGAGGAGAGATAGACTTCTCTGCATAGTCTGTCTGCCTCTCCACCTTCTCCATGTTTGTGTACTGACTGTCCACTGGCCTATTGTTTTTACTGCTACACTGTGCACAACATATGCACAACTCTGCACAAGATTGTGGCCTTGCTTAATACCTAATACTTGACCAATGGTTGTAACCCTACTACTTCAACCTATTCTTGCACTGCTATAGTTTTTTTTTATATTACTTTGTCTACATTATTCTCTTATATGTCCATATGTATTTATGCTGGTCTCTAGACTTTATTCTTGCACTGTTGTACTGTTGGACTTACTTATTTGCACCATCACCATGACTCAGAATCACAGGCTCACAGGCTCAGTCCCTGCCTTGTCACTGCAAGTGTCCCATGCTTATTCATCCTTAAGCACACTATGGGTGTGTTCATAATGGGAGACAGCTGCCTACTGCCTCCCTCCCTACATAGAGAGCTGTCTCACTAGACATGACTTTGGATTAAATGCATCTTTTAAAAATGAGCGTAGCACTCTAGAATCTTTGGTTAACACTACGGTATGACGTTAGCAAAGGCCTGACAGTAAACTAAATTAGCTTACGTAAGCTAGCAGGCTAACGGTATAAATGAGTTTAACGGCCAGCAGATATATCAGACTAGACGCTATTAATGGTTACAACAATGGCATAATCAGATAGTAAATTGTTTATTTCTCATCTCTAATTCTAAGCAAAATAAGGTCATACAAATGACATTTTAAACAGATTCAGCAGCCATTACCGATGTCATCCGCCATGTTTGTTTACCTTTCACAGCTGTTTCAGACGTTGCCGCAAGGGATTATGGGTAGGAGGGAGCATTACGTGTGCATCGATGCTGCCTCCAAAAATGACCGTTATTTGGGAATTCTAAGATATCTTAAAAGGCAGCAGAATTTGTTTTTTCGGTTTCGAACCGCACTTGCTGCCTTGCTCCCCAGTTAGATATCTTAAAAGGCAGCAACTTTACCCATTTCGAACACACCCTATGTATATTTTTTATTTAGTTTTATTTAGTATATTTTGTATATTTTGTATTTTTAGTATTTTATTATTTTTTTTTATCTTCTACTGTCTTTGTTCAGTGGTGTTTTTTATATTTATATACTTACATTACTTTTTCTGTTGTAAGTGCATGTTGTGTGTGATGTCTGTATGCTACTGAGACCTTGAATTTCCCCTTGGGGATCAATAAAGTATCTATCTATCTATCTATCTATCTATCTATCCAGTAAAATTGTGTCAGTTTTTTGTCAGTAATGTCAGTATTGTGAAGTCATCAAAATGAATGAATCGCACCTTTGTAATACTATTGAACCTATGTATAGTTGAAAGGAAAGAAAACAGTACACTTGTGTAATAATCATCCTATAAATATCCTCAGGATTGCCATAGGCCTACTAGCAATACTTGAAGCCATGTCATCCTGTAAACATCATATCTTTTTGTGTTATATTTCACAAGAGTTTCCATGACAGATATACAGTTAACTAATGAACTGTAATGTGAAGTATTCCTAGAACCTCTGCTCTCAGCATATTTGTCTGAGAAACTTTGTTCGTAGGAATGTGTTTTATTCACCCCTAATATATTTCAGCCAGGATGATGAGATACCAGTGAACAACAACGCCCCATTACTGTTCGAACTGAACAAAGGCCTTTAATGACAAACCCTGGTGAGCAGCTAATCAAAACTCCAGAAAACAGTGAAATATACACAAAACAAATGGGCAAAAAAATAAAATAACGAGAGCGTCTTATCAGGCTGTGCGCTCCCCAGGAGTCTGGTGTTGATAACATCTGTTTCTGTCATTTGAGCTACATTAAAATTCTGATATCGCTTGGATGTTTGTCTAAAAATTGTGTTCAATCACGTTGTAGACCTATCAACAGGGCATGTTCTTAGACAGCTCCTCTCACATTCATTTAGACTGAGGTCTGTGTCTAACACAATACATTGTATTTGCATAATCAATAGGGCAGAAGCAAATAAAATAGATTTTCACAATGCAAGTAGAATGCTCCATTGACTTGAATGGGATTTCCGAAAGTTCTAGCGGTCATTATTTCTTGGGAAATGACCTCTGAAAACAAGAATGACCGCTGTCAATGGCAACGGAGTTTGTGCTTGGAACTTCATTCAAAAGTGAAAGCAGACGGTTGATCAGCTGTGTTCTAAAGAATGTTTGATTCAAGTTCAGCGTGTGTTGCGAACTATTTGTTTCTCAGCAAAAGCCACGACAAAACGGTAACAAATAAGTGTAAAGAGAAATATCATGGAGTTTATTTTTTCGTTTTGGCAAGTAGCCGTATAATAAGCGGGATAATGTATAGAACGCCGGTCATTATGGGAAAATAAGTCCCTTCAGGGCGAAACAAGACCCCTCCGCTGGCGCGTCGGGGTCCGGTTCGCCCTGTCGGGACTTATTTTCCCCATAATGACCGGCGTTCTATACATTATCCCTTACTTAATGTTCATACAAAAATATATGTGTAATTGTATAACATATAATAATTGGGGCTCACTTTATGTCAAGTGCCCTAGGATACAGTGTACCTAATACTTAATTACATGTACCTCAAGTTAATGATATGATAATATGCACTTAATTACCTACTTAGTTACCTAGTAATAAGGACTCTTAGTTAAAAATGGACCTTGGCCTGGCTATCACTGTATTAATTCAGGTTCTGTGTTGTCAATAGGGTTCCTCTGTGGCCTTCCTGTTAGTTGCTGTGTTAATTCAGGTTCTGTGTTGTTGATAGGGTTCCTGCCTAACTGTAATTGCTGTGTTAATTCAGGTTCTGCGTTGTTAATAGGGTTCCTTTGTGGCCTTCCTGTTAGTTGCTGTGTTAAAGGATAATTCCGGTATTTAGCACTTTGAGTCCCTTTTCTGGTTTGTTTTGGATGAACTAGAGTGGTGGACACTGAAATTTTGACGATGGATCCTGTCTCGACTTTCTGATTCGTTTTGAATCGCCTTTGACTGGTTGGCTATGGGCATGCACAAACATGTCCTTAAAACAATCCTTAATGTTCATTTTTAAAACTGTGCAACTCACTCATGCGGTGTCAACCACTCTAGTTCATCCAAAACAAACCAGAAAAGGGACTCAAAGTGCTAAATACCGGAATTATCCTTTAATTCAGGTTCTGCGTTGTTAATAGGGTTCCTCTGTGGCCTTCCTGTTAGTTGCTGTGTTAATTCAGGTTCTGTGTTGTTAATAGGGTTCCTCCATGGCCTTCCTGTTAGTTGCTGTGTTAATTCAGGTTCTGTGTTGTTAATAGGGTTCCTCCATGGCCTTCCTGTTAGTTGCTGTGTTAATTCAGGTTCTGCGTTGTTAATAGGGTTCCTCTGTGGCCTTCCTGTTAGTTAAACTTCTTCTCAACAGGGTTGTAGTTGTGTGGCTCAGCTGCCTCCTCGAAGCTCCATCTGCTCCACCTCTTGGTGGGGACTCCCTGTCTGTCTGTCTCTGTGTGTGTGTATGTCTGTGTGTGTGTGTCTGTCTGTTTGTGTGTCTGTGTGCCTGCCTCAGCACTAATAGAGCAGGGTGCTGGACCGGACTAAAGGCCCATTCACACCAAGAACGATAACGATAACGATAACTATAAATAAATATCGTTCTCGTTAATATGAATGACGACGTTCACACATAAACTATAACGATAACGACATGAAGAACGATATCGTTGGGGATCACTTTCAGAGCGATTTTCAGAACGATAAAATGCTAATAGCCAATCAGAACCCATCACATTTTAACCGTCACATTCATTAACACAAGAGAAACTTTGCTTATCGTTGTTCAGTGTGAACGCTTTTATCGTTATGGTTATAGTTATCGTTATCGTTATCGTTCTTGGTGTGAATAGGCCTTTAGAGTAAAAGAATGGAGAAAAGGCCACACTTGCATAAGCCACTTGCATTACCACTGCATAAGTACATTTGTATTGCACAGATGCAGGACCGTACGGGAACATCAGGCCTGTATCTTGGGCCTTCTGTGGTGTGTTTGTAAAGTTGAAAATGACTGGAATCTACAATTTTCACCGAAGTGATTCTCTTCCCGAAATGCATCTAAGGCTGCCTTACATGTTCCCTGGGGATGGTCTCTGATCTCCTACATCTTGGTCTCTTTCTTGGCAATGTCAATTTGTTCTCATCAGATTAGGAGAAGCACTACTGTTTGATGGCCTTGGCTCAGATTCCACCAAAGAAATTCACAGTGAGTGCATGATTTCTATGTTTCATTTAGTGCTATTGAAAATTGTAAATTCTTCTGCAGTGTTTTTTATTTAATAGATAAATGGTTCTAATCTTATACAGGATACTTGGTGTTGTAGATCCTGTATCCTGGCGGTTATATTCTCCTCTGTAGACATATACAAGTCTAGGAGAAAGAAAGGGCATGTCTTGAAAAAGGCACCAGACAATTTTAGATCATACAGTATGGAATAAGCACCTAACATTTTATTTGTGAGTTTATGTCTGGTATGTGTGTGTGGATATGAATGTTTGTATGGAATCATTTTTCAAAAATATTCTCTAATGATATAAATATGCATATGCAATAGTGCATAACTGTCTCTCCTTCACAGATCAGCCATTTAGCCATCAAACATACAGTAGATGTCTTCCAGTAGTATTTCTTATTCTTAGTCAACAGTGCCAATGGCGCCAACACTAACCATCTGTGTCGGATAATTCACCTTTGTTTAGAGGTAGTAGATGACTTCAAAGGAAGTCAAAGCAAGTGCTGACTTATTTTAAGCCCCTGACTCTTGCTTACTAATATGCATTTCTGCTTATGTTAGCACACAGCATAAAAGCATTCATTTCACTTTGTAACTGTTGGTCCCCAGCCAGCATCCGGAGAAGATGGAGGGCACATTTTGGGGGTTTAAGTAATTGGATGGAAATATCTGTCATTTACAGTCACTCGTCAATCTCTGGCCCGGGGAGTACAGGCGGCAGTGCCACTTCATCAGCTCTGACAGCACTTGGGGGGGGGCGGGGCAAGGCTACTGTTGCTGGGGTGTGTGTGGGGCTATGTGCTCCAACATATCAGTGCATGTACAGGCCATGCATCAATGCTGACATGATTCAAGAGATCTTTACAAAAACTGCCCGTAGAATGCCTCTCTCTCTCTCTCTCTCTCTTTCTCTCTCTCTCTCTCACAAACACACACACACACACACATACATTTCCCATTTCCCTGTGTAGCACATTCATTATACTCTTAGTGTCTCTGTCTCTACCGGTATGTCTGAGACATAGCATAGCTAGAAGTTATTCGATTATGTATCCCACTATTCCCATGGTAGGAACTAAAAAATGTTCCAAGCATGAAAAAGCATGAATTTGGGCCAGTCGCTCATCTGAATTGACAGGCTTAGTGCTTCAGAAAAGTGTTTACTTTTTGTTTATGGCTCCTGTAAGGTTTTTGTTAGTGATATGCCAATAAAAATACAAAAATATGTCAGCAATGAGTCTTTATTCTCCATACACTGCATATCTGAGTCTGCAGTGAAAGGAAGGGAAAGAGGAAGAGGGAGGGAAGAAGAGAATTATGTGTGTGTGTGTATGTGTGTGTGTGTATGTGTGTGTGTGTGTGTGTGTGTGTGTGCGTGTGTGTTTGTGTGTGTGCTTGTTTCTGTGTGTGTGTGCGTGTTTTCATGAATATGCTAGATGTGACACACTTTTCTGAACTGCATCCCTATTCACGATTAAAGGCAGATGGGCAATCTGGCTAGATTGTTAGTGTAAGAGCAGACGACTGCTTTTAAAGTACATTTGTTCAGATTTCAGGGTGAGGGATGGTGTGGAGGAAACTGTGAAATCTGCTTGGGAAATATATCTGTGGCACCAGTGAAGCATGACAGCGCTGAAATTATTTATCAACATGCCACGGACTCCTGTCAGGGTGTCTATTACCACACCACTCAGCTCAAAATGTGTTTGCGAAAGCAAGCATCTCAACAAACTGTGGCAGTTGTGTCTGTGTGTGTTTGTGTGTGTATGTGTGTGTGTGTGTGTGTGTGTGTGTGTGTGTGTGTGTGTGTGTGTGTGTGTGTGTCTGTCTGTCTGTGTGCATTATAAGGATATATTGCAGGCAAATGGTTCTTCTGAATATGGCTCTCAAAAACTGTGCCAAGTGATGTTGCCAGTCTTAGGCAATAGCTTCTACAGGGTCCCTACAAAGTCCTACTCTGAAGCTCATATATTTTATATTTATTAAATAGTCTAGTATTGCATATACTTTTATATGTAGACAAAGCAATCAAACAATAAAGACTTTAAGTATTCAACAGACACAAGAAAAGAGAACAATCTCTTGTTGAGAACAATTTCGTCCCACAGATATTATTGAAACTAGTTTGTCCATGGTATGTAATCACAGACATGATTCCACTGTGGATATCATGGTTTCCTCGATGATAGGTCTGGTTTCATGCCTCTGAGCAGGAAAAGGTCACAGCTTTAGAGTAATGTAACTCCATGCACGACCACTACCCAGTCCGAACATCACAAACATCAACTTATGCCAATGTGCATGGAGCTGGAGGTAGATTTCTGCAGCATCAGTATTAATGGAGTGTTTATGGGATTCTTGTGGTATTACTATATTAGTTCATAGCCAATAGCTTTGAGAGAAAAGCTCTATGCAGGATCTTTGTGCAATCCAGTGTGGACAAGGTAGCGTATGCTATTCTATTTGTATGAGAAATGAATGAGTGTGTGTGTGTGTGTGTGTGTGTGTGTGTGTGTGTGTGTGTGTGTGTGTGTCTGTCATTGTGTCTGTGTGTGTGTGTGTGTGTGTGTGTGTGTGTGTGTACCATGCGTGTGTGTTTGTGGACACTGTCATTTGCCTCTCTTGTGAAATCACTTCTTAATGGTTTTAAGAAGTAAGAAACCTGGCCCGGGGGCTTGTATTGTTCTCTCCCCTATTAGATTATTGGAAGCAGCTAATGACTGATTTGTGGGTACAAAATCAACGGTTGGAAAAGTAAATTTTCCCACATTGATCAAACAGGCGAAAAACTCTCTTCCATGCTCCGTTAAGTAAGACTGAAATCAATAGCAATAGCAGTTTTACTAGATGCATGCGTTTTAAACAGCTATCTATCCAACACTGTTCATTTTGCATGAACATTTAAGATTATTGTAATATTGTAAAAGTTCTTATGAGGGAGTGAAGCAGACAATAGTTAGAATTTATTTTTGAGTAGATGAATGAAAGCATACCAGCTCTTTTTTTAAGGGTACATTTCTCTAGCACAGAATGTTTGAGAGAAAGGAAAGGACAATGAACACATGGCTCTACCACTGTTCTTTTTGTGAAACCCTTAGCCATGCAATATTAACATTCCCAGGAGAAAGTGCCCTTCCCTAAATCTCTCTGCAATAGATGACTGACAGAATACGTCAGATTAGAAGCCTTCCATCTATTTTACCTTTGACAGGGAGGGAGGAGGAGTTTCTACATTCATACAAGCCAAGGCCAAGTTTGTAGACAGTGACTGGAAAAAAATAGCATTTTGAAGATTTTCCTCTGTAAAACGTTGAAATCTTGACATTGAATTTGAATGCAAAACCCTCAAAAAGCATGCCTAATGTGCGCTGTCAAATATTTTCTTCCAAACACAATAAATAAGCACATATTAATCAGATCTGAACCAGGCGCAAGGGTCATTTGAAAAACAAATGTATTACAAAGCAAATCTAGAGGCCAGGATAAAGAATTCTTGAGATATACAACAATTAACTGCTTGTAAAAACAAATATTTTGTTGTGTATTTCAACTCTAAAGGCTGTTTCTGTGAGATTACGTAAGCAAACACTTCACAGCATGTAATGGAAAACAGGAAACAGGTCTTTTGTTGAAAGACTATAGCTATATAACTCATTTGTATTAGGAAACCTACTGGCCATCACATTTAAGGGAGGGGTTGCTCAGCAGTGGATCGAGGTGAGTCTGGGAATCAGGCTGTGTGCACTGCCATTTTCAATGCCCCCCCCCCCACACACACACACTCTCTCAAAACAGATGGATCGGCCATGACAATGATAACAGCTGATTATCTCAGTTGACTGACATATGATAATTACTAAGCGTGCTGATTCTCTCTGAAGTTCAACTGGCAGACATGCACAGGAAAAGATATCATAGAGAGAGGAAGTCAACAAATGTAGGCTAACTAAGAAATAATTGCCGGGGGAAAAGCTCATTGCATCTAATCCAGGCATATGCACCAATAGCAGGCTTTCTTTTAGCACAACCATTCAAATGGCCATTGAAAGCGACTTGCCATACACTAAGATTATGAATGTTTTGTTCATCAATATGGGAATACTGAGATGAAAATGGCTACTGTGACATGGGCTCTTTGGCATACCAAACTTCTTTGAAGGCCTACAATATAGCTGCAGAGTTTGTTTTGGATGGTATCAACTACTAATTGCAGGCACATTGCCACGTTTTTGATGTTTTTTTTTATGTGATTTATCCTGAAGAGACTTCATAACTACTGCACAGGTACTTTTTCTTCATATTAATTTACCCTCAGCCAACTCGTCCTTGGCTGAATGTTAGTTAGCCTTGTTAGTGTTTATACTGTGGCCTGATGCCATAGATTGACTTGACGATATAATTGGCTTTGATTCAAATGTTAAAATGCTTGCCACATTTTACAGCACACTAATTAGGCTGATTTTGCATGTCTGCCATCACTGCCTATAGGTCTTCTTGTTAAAGGACATCCGACATTTACTTTCATAATTAGATGCTATTTAATGCTGCATCGATTAGCAGGCAGTGTGGAGCCACTCAGACACTCTGTGGCCTTCACAGAGAACAATTAATTTGTCAAGCTATTTCTGAGAACTGAAAGTACTCTTTGTGTTGAACATTAATTAAGGCATAGGCCTTAGATAGTTGGATCGAGATCTATATTTACATTGTATATAATGGCACTTTGAAGTCTTACAATATAGTTGCAGAGTTTGTTTTGGATGGTATCAACTACTAATTGCAGGCACATTTTTGATGTTGTGTGATTTATCCTAAAAAGACTTCATAACTACTGCACAGGTACTCACAAATCACACAAATCTCACAAATCATTGTCTGACAGTAATGTCATATGAGCAATAATTAGTTTAAGGCAATAACAAAGTAGGAACGAGCCTGACCATTGGTGAAAAAAATGACAATATCCATAGAAGGAAACATTGTCATTCTAGCCAAGTTCCCCATTCATGACATACCACTTCTGAGTTGTGAACAGTGGTGGTGGACTGAAGACATCACGCCAGTGCAGCATCAGAAGCACGGTGTTCAGCCTTCCACACAGCCGCTGTTAATTATCAGAGAGTTCATGTGCGGCACCCAGAAGGGCCTATTAATCACACGGGGTGGGAAAAAGGCCAGAGGGACCACCGCTGGGGGCAGGAGTGGGACACCAAGAGGACAGGGGCGTGAACGATACCGTCCCTCTCCCCTTCATCATTACGCCCCCTCTTCCCCCCCCCAACCCCGCCTCCAGTCAGGGCCACAGCGCATTATTCTGCATAATCTGCCATCTCACCTCGTGGCTTCCTGTATTGAGTGATTAGGACGCACTCTCAGATCGGGGCAAGGAAACGACGGCATTTCATTTTGACTGTTTATTTATTCATTGCTCGGAGGGTAGAGCTCTAAAGCATCATCTCTGCAGGCTGGGGGGCATCTCCTTAGCAGCCACCACGCCCACGCCAGATTAGCCAGGTTATTAAGATGCCATTCAGTCTCGAGTGGATCGATAAGAGAGAGCATTTTAGAGGGCAGACATTCCTATATAACACTGGAAGATGAATCCTGAAAAATTGCCATTGTGAATGGAATACTGAAATATTGCCATTGCATTATCTCAACCCATTATAACTCATGGAGACACGGATTGGCTGAAACAAAGATAAAAAAAAACATAGGACCGTGAAACTGAGAGAACTCTCCTGTTTTGACCTAGTTTTGCTTTCTTAAGTCAAAACGTTCTGCTTACGATTGTGGGCGCACTCTAAGATATTGAGATGATGAGATAACAATAAGACAAGAACATAGCCTTTGGGGGCGAGAGAGAGAGGCCTTTTTCTTCATGGGAGGATGAATCTGTTATGGACGCATTATGTTAATGATGGCTTTCTCCAGAAGCAATGGTCATTCAGAGTAGTATAGCTGTCAGCGGCCGCTCCTGTGGCGACGCCTGATCAAAACCAAGCGTGGTGGCAGCGCAGGACCAAAAGAGAGAGAAAGAGAGAAAGAGAGAGAGAGAGAGTGGGGAGGAGAGCTGAGCGTGGCACATAAAGTAAGGCAGCCCCAAGCCTCAAGCCTGGGCTGAGCCGAGCTGCCGCTGTACTGCACTGGACTGCACTGCGGCCGAGCCAAAGCCTCAGCCTCCCTCTTCCGCCTCAGACTCAGCCCCTTTAAGACAAACTCACGGCCTCAAACTCAGCCCCTTTAAGACAAACTCGGCCTCAAACTCAGCCCTTTTAAGACAAACTCACGGCCTCAAACTCAGCCCTTTTAAGACAAACTCACGGCCTCAAACTCAGCCCTTTTAAGACAAACTCATGGTCTCAGCCTCAGCCCCCTTAAGACAAACTCATGGTCTCAGACTCAGACTCAGCCCCTTTAAGACAAACTCATGGCCTCAGCCTCAGCCCCTCTAAGACAAACTTATGGCTTTGAAAGCAGCATCAGAGTCAGAGAAACACAACCAGACTGTTTCCCAAGGGCTCAATATATTGATACTGAGATGCACAAAACCAATCCATAGGGTATTCAAATACACTTTCACAAAGACCAGACCAGGCAGATACAAAACAAGACGAGAGAAAATGGCAGCCCAAATAACTAAGACAGTCTATTTCTCCTGAACACTAATTAGATAGTGTATGTCAGGGAGTATGTGCTCACATCCTTAAAATATTGCATCATTTCTTTTTAACTTTGTCACTGTTTTAGACTGAAAGTGCCTATTAATTATGTTCGCAATGCAGAGAATTGATGGATGCAGATTGCATCAGTGTTCAATGCCTCTGATTTAATGATCTGTGAAATGTATTTCTTAGTTGCGCGGAACACAGAGGCATCTGAGCCAAACAAAAGTATGTCTTTGCGCACACAGAAGCTAATTAGCGGGAATGGGAAAGGACTTCTCCACTTCGTAAGAGTGCTGAGAAATCCTACAACAGTGCAAGATCACTCAGCCTGATTACATTCACACGTGGCTCTCAGCAGTGGATGGGATGGCGGAACCTATGTTGCCAGAAGAGTGTTTGAGCCCTTTCTCGTATGTAAAAAAAATAAAAATTAAAAAAAATTATATTAGGGTTTGGCATTTGCTGTCTGAAGAAAACATTGAACAAGCCGCAAGCCATTTCTTAGTTTCTTTGTGTCTGGGACGAAAATAAATTACTTAGACTGAGAGTCAGCAGAATTTTACAATAGTGCGGTAATGTGTTTTTTGGCTCTCCCATCTACAGTATCTGATGTGTGGTGAATTCTGATTTCAAGAATGTATGAGCTTTCTGTTTAACCTTGTAGTGATAGGGTACATTGAGCATTCACACACACACACACACAATACATACATTCACTTAAAAGCACATACACACACATACACACAAACAAAGTACATATATCCACACTGACCATTCATTTGCCACGTACAATGCCAGGCAGACACACACACACACACACACACACACACACACACACACACACACACACACACACAATATATATATATATATGAGGACATACATATAATTATCACTATTACACTATTCAACATCCCATTTGATGTACTATTTAATGCCAATTGTATCACTGGGCAGTTCCAGTCTGGCTTGCTTGCGGACTATGATGCCTTTCAGGTGCATTCTGTTCCACTCACAGAGACTCCGAGGAGCACAGTGGACAGTGCGGGTCAGAGCAACTGGGATATTTCAGGTGGTAACTGCCTGTCAAGTGCTCAGAGGCCGGTTTCTTTTTTTGCCCTAATTTACTGAAGTGGGGACCTTGCCTTTTCTATTTTCTTCCAGCCCTTTTAGCATTTCTCCTCCCAGCGGAGTAAAGAATGAGGTTTGGAGCATTATTGTAGTGTACACCAGTGGAAAGAAGAAAAGCCACCAAGCATTGCTCCTCCTTTACCAGTATATAAGGAGGACAATGTGGCATTGAACAAAATAGAAACTGTAACCTAAAATGTATTTTTTCTATAAACTGTAGCATTGCTCCTCCTTTACCAGTATATAAGGAGACAATGTGACATTGAACAAAATAGAAACTCTTGCCTAAAATGTCACTGTAAGATGCCACTGAAATAAGTCTTTTTTTTTTTTTAACACGGAACTCTTAAGAACATATTACACAGATGTTGCATCACAGTCATAACATTCATTTTCCAATATATGAGTCAGTCAGCTTGGTAAGCGCAGTGAAATTAATTGTTGATTTGATGTTTTTCAAGATGGTGGAACATTCCGTCCTTACACCACTGTGCCCTTACCTTCAAAGAGAGCACAGGTTTGCCGTTTATGCAGCACAATATCATCCCATTCCACTTTAACCGTTGGAGCCATTTTTCATGGGTCCATGGGCTGACATAAAGTCCATTCTCTCTGTCTGGGTGCAGACTTACGGCGGAATGAGTGTGTGTGTGTATGTACAGTATGTATGTGTGTGTGTTTGTGAGTGTGTGTGTGTGTGTGTGCGTGTGTATGTGTGTGTGTGTGCGTGTGTGTGTGTGTGTGTGTGTGTGTGTGTGTGAGTGTGAGTGTGCGTGGGATGAGTCTGCCTGCTCAGTGGCACCACAGGTCTGAGGAAAAACACTCTGTTTTCCAGGAGATGAAGGAACCTTGGCAGGTCACTGGCGTTGCTACTGTCACTGTGAGCCTCTCTGGTCCTCTGCTCTCTGTCTGTCTTCTTTTGGAGATGAAGACAAGGGGAAAAGTTCCTCGCAAAACTTACTCAACAATACAACAATAACGCGCAGAACAAGCCCCCTCTCTCTGAGAAAAAATGGAATGCAGATGCTTATTTCTTCTCCAGTAGTGGAATTAGTGTTAGCTTCTGTCAGACACATGCACAAATGAATTAATTAATTAACTAACCGCACCATCTTAGCAGTGTTTGGCCATGTGTGCAGACAAAAACAGACCCTGCCCTGTCAAATCATTGTGTGCTAAGAGAGCAGCCATGGCCTTGGTGTGCTCTAATCTGAACAGCACTGCAATTTCAATGCTTATTATCTTCATTAATTGCTTCAGTGTAGTGTGATGGTCTGATTAGTCTACAAATATACATCATGACAAACTTTTTTTTTAAAAAGAAGAGAAAAGAAAAAGCTTGCTCTCATATAAACATGTGTTGGACTTTCTATGGTGTCCACCAAAATCCACCAAACCAGACTTGGTAGCGTAGCGTAGCTATCTCCCTCCCTTCCCGTAGAGTGCCAGCTTTCCCCCCACTGAGAGTGTGTGTGTGTGTGTGTGTGTGTGTGTGTGTGTGTGTCTGTCTGTCTGTCTGTGTGTGTGTGTCTGTCTCTGTGTATGTGTGTGTGTGTGTGTGTGTTTGTGCGTGCTGCCCGTAAGGACTGCGGCGGAGGTGTTATGAATAAGCGTCTTGAGAGGAGAGATGCTCTCTCATCGTTCATCCATCACTGCTGCCACATGACAGGGGGGCTAAGTGCGCCAGATGAACAATGAGGAGGAAAGCTGGAGTGAAGCACTTACCTGAGATTGTCTTTCTCTCTTCCTCTCTCTCCCTCACTTTCTCTCTCTCTCTCTCCCCTGCCCTCTCTCTCCCTCTTTCTCTCCCTCGCTCTCTCTTACCCTCTTTTTCTCTCTCTTCCCTGCCCTCTTTCTCTGTCTCTCTCACCCTCTCTCTCCCTCTCTTTCTCTCCCTCCCTCACTTTCTCTCCCACCCTGCCCTCTCTCTCTCTCTCTCTCTCTCTCTCTCTCTCTCTCTCTCTCTAGATACGAGTGTGTTACTGTAATATTGGGAGACATGAACAGCCAGTGTCATCTTCTGGACAGTACAGAAAGAAGCAGAGCAAAGTGTTCACTCCAATACCAAAAAAAGAGACAACCAGAGATTTGATATGGCAATTTGGACAGTTTGGGATGCGATGGTTGTGATCATATTTCCCAATATAGTTTCTCTTTCTTGTGAGTGGTGTTTGAGCCGTGGACTGGCCCGTAATTGGCGGTGATAAGTGGCTTTTTAGTGATGCGGTGGTATACGATTCCTCATGGGCCCACTGGGACGCCTGGTAGAAAGAGACTTCATGAATACAGAATTAGCCGGTGCCCATGCATAGATGGTGTGTGTGTGCGTGTGTGTGTGCACGTGTGTGTGTGCGTGTGTGTGCGTGTGTGTGTGTGCATATGCATGTTTGTGCTTGTGTGTGTGTGTGTGTGTGTACAATAGTATGTGTGTGTGTGTGTGTGTGTGTGTGTGTGTGTGTGGAACAGTATGTGTGGAGAGAGAACCTACTTAGAGTATATTCATGTTGTTGTCATTCAACCAGAAGCTGAAGATGAAATTGGAAGGTGAATGGCCTCCCATCACATGGGTCCGTATGAATACGTCTGGGAGAGAGTGAGAGAGGAAGAAAGAAAGACAGAAAAAAGAAATAGGGTAGACGTAGAGGGGGAAGTAGGCAGAGGCCGTGGTCGATTTCAGATTCTAATCACCTTTTGCAAGCGATTCACTGCATCTAGTTGAATCCCTGGCAATCTTCTTTATTATTAAACAGCACCCTAAGGCCTCCCTTTGCTCTGGCATGCTCTCTGACTGAGACCAAGGACAAAGAGATGAAGGAACAGATGCACAAACAAGCTCCAACGTAGATGTAGATGGGACCAAAGTCATGTGTTTGTTTGTCCAAAAGAGATAACACGATTTAAAAAATAATTTAGAACCATAAACTCTCAACTTTTAACCATTGCATAGAGGATCTCTCAGACAGAGTGTTTATGTATTTATTTAATTTTCATCTGTCCCAGTGCTTTTTGAAGAGATGTTGACTTGTTCCATATTTCATGAAGTGACTGGCGTCATGGTGTGGCGTGGCGAGGGCTCTCTTTGGCGCTGTAGCCATGCCGAGGAAATCAAACAGGAAAGCCATGTCAAAGTGGTGCGAGAAGAGGAGGAGAGGAGAGGGAGGAGGAGAGGGAGGAGGAGAGGGAGGAGGGGTCCTGCTGATACCGCTGCCACTGTTGCCGTAGCCGTCGCCACCATCAAAACCTCCAGCATTGTCTCACTGATAAGGAGGAGGAGCACTTCCTGGCTGATGAAAACAGTCGCATCACTGCCACTTAGCATAACAAAGATCCACATAATGCATTTTAAATGGAAGAGCGTGCAAAACCTAAGCTTCACAAAAGAGGGCAAGACCGCTTTCCAAGGAACTGTCCTATTTTCTCTTTCTCTCTCTCTCTCTCTCTCTTCCATGGACTTCTTCGCCTCCCCCTGTCTTGCTTCCAGTGTTGAGGATGATAGCCCTTTCATTCCGAGGCGTCCCCCCCCCTAGTGAACGCAGCAATGTGGTTGGTTGGTCCGTGGGTTTTTATACTGGGGCTCATGGATTTGGATTATTCCGAGTTCATTTGCTTTCTTTTTTAGCTGTGTTTAAAATATCCAGCCGAGATTCCACTGAGTTCATTTGGAGGTGTCTGTCCACAGAATCTAGTGTGGGGAGTTCCATAAAGAGAAAGGACATGCAAAAGGAAACACATCTTGATAAGCTGGACTGGCTCAACTTTGGTATATAATAACGACAGTCAGTCTCACAAAGACTGCTCGACAGCACGGAGGGGGAAAGCCAAGAAGACATAAGACAGTGAAACAGAAGAGCCTTGCGATGTGCGCACAGACACAGACACAGACACACTCCTGAGCCATCAGTGTGTGCCGTGTGCCACAACACGCAGGTACACAAATACGGCAGTCCTGATGGGTAAATAACAGGCCCTTCCTTCACATGCATCTATATTTATGAGTAGCTGGCCCAGCGGGCCCCAGACACACAAGCACTCAGGGCTCCACGGTGCCTCAGAAGTTTTTCTGCAGCATGACTTTAATGGGCTCTGCAGCTAAATATATCTTGATGGGAGAATGGTCGACTGATCCCCTGAAATCATGGGTGGGCTTGCCGGAATGAATTCCGACACAGGCCGATGCATTGCATAAATTATGCTTAAACAGTGCCGGTAGCTCGTTTCGGATATTCAATACGGCACTTCCAGAGCCGGGCACAAGATTTGCTGGATTAGAAGGACTACGGCAGGTTATGCAATCAATACATCGATCGGCGCCCCCATGCTGAGAGCCACGTCCTGCATCCCTGCAATTAGATGTGATTGAAGGTTAATATGCATCTTGTTAATCTAGGGAAAGCTGTGTGAAACCTTCCCTTTGTCTGATTGCCTTTATTTTCTCACCAGCCTCCTCAGTAGCAGCCCTGGTGTGGTGCAACCCTTGTCTCTCTCTCTCTCTCTCTCTCTCTCTCCTGCATTTGTCTCTGGCAGCGGGGCTTGTTGGCACGGCTTCTTATTTAGACGTTGTTATGGGCAGGGCTTGATGGATGGCAGGTGAAACTACATCGAACGGTATTATCCTTAAGCCAGTTCACTATGCATTAAAACGGTCGCACGAGTCGTTAGACGTGTCCACTGTCAGTCATGCTCTGCACAGACAAAGGACCCCTCCCACAACCATTGTCAAAAAATAAATGAAAAGACGTTTGGGCGTTTGGTAGGTCATGAGTGTCTTCCTCTTTGACCTTGGATTCACTATGTCCACAAGATGTTCCCTCTGCTTTTTAAGTCCTATTTGACACCGAATGGAATCATAAATAGTGTAGGCCTATATGAACGCCATATATTGTAGTTTTACAACAGAAAGTCCTAACGGCAGTGTACTGTTATCCATTACACAGATGATTTAGAGTGTCATTTCATTGTAAGATCATGACAAATTTCCCTGGAGTGGCTCGAGAGAGAGAGAGAGAGCCCGGGAACATAAAACAACAATAAAACAACCACAATAAAGTGCAGCTGAACAAATTGCATCTCTTGTAATGCCAATCCTTTTCATCCGAATGGATGACCAGCCACCAGGACTAGGATGTGGAGTGGGGTGTTTGTTTGGAGGAGCTCTGGGTCGATCAAACAATCATTTTCTTGTCAGACATATCAGGGGCTCATGATGCCTGCACATTATGTATTAAATGACAGTGATGCTAAATATCACTGATGGCATGCCATTGCCCTTTCATAGCAATCAGGAGAGTGCAATTAAATATGATTGCCATTTAGCTTTACCCATTGCTCACTATATCTCTCTAGCAAATACATACAGTATAGGCCAATCTAAAAACCAGACTGCAGTTGCACAGAATGACAATGAAGAATAGAGGGAGAGAAGGGCTTATATTTTTCAACACGATTTTCCTCCATCACCAAGGTTTTGGGAAAAACCCATAGAACTAACATACCTCACCCTCACAGTATATACCATATGTCAATAAGGTCATGGCATGTGTGATATTATTCATTTCCCATCTATAATGTATGCACATTCTGCATATTTCGCACTATGTCTAATGAAGCTGTCTCAAAAAACCCATCAACGCCAAGGCAGCAATTTTCCACCCAGGAAATTAATCTACAGCTGCGTGTTCCTGTTCTTGCTCTGACCGGTATGATGCCATCATCACTGTTGTGTCAGGCAGACTGGTGATTTGCTGTCACTCAGCCAGCTCTGCATAAGGCTACAGGAGAAAAAAAAAGCGTGGCCTTATAATTAGACCCTTTCGAAACAGGATGATGGGGTGTGTCAAGGACTCCGGAACGTGCGGGAGTGTGGAAGTGTATAGTTAAGCTCTCTGTGAAGGTTAATGAATGCCAGGACAACATAATTAACCCCTAATCCTCCCCCAAACCGGGTGGTAGCCGGCAAATCTCTGTGTGCTGCAATAATTGCTGGCAGGCTGCAGCGTTCACCTTTGAGTCGGCCATGTCTGCTGTAGGACGGGAGTCACCTCTGAGAGCACTGAGATTGCATGACGCTGGAAGTGAACTGATGAATGGCGTCTGGAAGCCCCTTCAGCTGAACCCTCCCATGCATGCACACACACACACACACGCACGCACACACACACACACGCACGCACGCACGCACGCACATACACACACACACACGCACACACACTCACACATACACACACACACACTCACACATACACACACTCACACACACACGCACGCACACACACACATACACACACATACACACACTCACACATACACACACTCACACATACACACACACGCACGCACACACACACACACACTCACACATACACACACACACACACTCACACACACACAGAAAATGGCCCGTCGTTGTGTCACTCACTCTGGAAAAGCTCAGCGCCTGTCAAAACGGAGCCTTGCACATGCTGTCGGTTGAGCAATCTTTCAGTGGCCCACTAAATCACGCATTAGTAAGCCTGCTCATGCGATCCTGAACCTAGCAGCGCTTTCCCTCGGTCCCTCCTCACTGGTGTCCTGTGTGTATGTGTGAGTGTGTGTGTCTCGCTCTCTCTGTGTGTGTGTGTGTGTTTGGTGGGCAGTTTGAGTTCGGCTCAGCGTTTTATAGGATTCGGGGGCGAAACGCAGGAGAAATGTGGGGTGTAATTCAGCCGGCCGCTTTGCGCTCACAGCACTGAGGGGCTGCAAGGCAAACTTATGCATTATGCCCTGTGTAGTGATGCTAATTCTACCCCTCAGTTCCAGGTTCCTGCGGAGAGAGGGAGAGAGAGCGAGAGAGAGAGTTGCTAATTTAACTCATTAATTTCAACCTACTTTGCCTCACTCACTCTCTCTCTCTGCCTCCCTCTCACTCTCTCTCCCTCCCTCCCTCCCTCTCTCACCCTCTCTCTCTCTCCTTCCCTTCCCCCCTCTGTCTCTCTGTCTAAAAATGCCCCCTCTGGTAGCGGAAGCTGCAGCAGTTGGGGGTTTGCTGTACTGGTAATTGGAGGGGCTTCAGAAAACATGCAGATGACGTGAAGTGAGGGAGAACGAGTGAAAGTGGATGAGGAAAGAAGGTTGGATTCATAATTAGCCTTCATTTGGGGCTGCACTGTACAGCCAGGTCCCATGGGTGTCCCAGTAGTGCTGTTATAGTCAGGGGTTCCCTCCTCCACTGGCTGTGCTGCAGACACAATTAAATTTGCTTGAACCGAATAGGCACAATTCATGGACACTTACTGTAGATAATATGCATGCACACGCATGTGCGCGCACACACACATAGACTGTCAATCTAACACATTCACATAATTCTCTTTGTCTGTCACACACATACATAGGCATACACTTTCATTTCCCACAAACACACACACACACACACACACTAATATAATTGTATAAAAAATATATATATATAATATCTATTATTCATCTTCTCTTTCTGTCTCCGTCACATCCGCTGACATTCACACACACTGATGAGCCCTGGTTAGATGGGAAGTTGGGGGTATTGCTCTGTGAAGGGGGTGCCTTTGATTCGAGGGTTAACATCCCAGTACGTCCTCAGAGCTGTGTGCTGCTCACTGTGAACGCTGTGCAGCTGTCAGAGAAGCCTGGCAGGAGCCCGGGAGAAGCTGAGACAAAACACAACCGCTGTACCACGGGCGACAAAACACAACCACTGTACCACGGGCAAGCTGCGAGCTGCGAATGGTGGCTGGCAGCTCCACAAAAAACAGACTCACACCCAAAGAGCACATCACGCCCCACATATAGGGCCTTCAGTGTGATCTGGAGCAGACTACAGAGCCACATCCAAACAGCTCATCACACTCTGCCCAGGGAGTCTTAACCCCCCCCCCCCACACACACACCCCCCACACCCCCCACCCCCCCACACACACGCGCACACGCGTGCATGCATACATGCACACACACCAGCACACTCACACACACACACACACATCTTCAACATGTTCAGGAGCTAACCATCCAGGACCATCCAGACCATCCACACCACACAGCACATCACAGCCCACATAGCGAGTCTCCAGTGTGGTGTGAATCCAAACACAGGCCTACATCCAAAGAACACATCCCATTCTACAACACAGGCCTACATCCAAAGAACACATCCCATTCTACAACACAGGCCTACATCCAAAGAACACATCCCATTCTACAACACAGGCCCACATCCAAAGAACACATCCCATTCTACAACACAGGCCTACATCCAAAGAACACATCCCATTCTACAACACAGGCCTACATCCAAAGAACACATCCCATTCTACAACACAGGCCCACATCCAAAGAACACATCCCATTCTACAACACAGGCCTACATCCAAAGAACACATCCCATTCTACAACACAGGCCTACATCCAAAGAACACATCCCATTCTACAACACAGGCCTACATCCAAAGAACACATCCCATTCTACAACACAGGCCCACATCCAAAGAACACATCCCATTCTACAACACAGGCCCACATCTAAAGAACACATCCCATTCTACATGGGGAGCATACAGTGCTATCAGAAGTAGACGACAGACTCATATCCAAACCCCCCACATAGGGAGTCTCCAGCATGATCATGAGTAGACTGCACGCACACTTGATCATTGTGAAGATGGGGAGGCAGAGATGTAAATAAAAAGCTGTAGTGCAGTTCTGCGGTGTCATCACATGACTTCAGAAGAAGAAGAAAAAAAGACACAAACCCATTTCGACTCCATGACATTCATTTCCTCCAAGTTGGCAGCATATGCAGGATTAAAAAAGAGGAAGAGAGAGAGGCACACACTGCTTTTTAATACATCAAACACTGTCACATGCTGAAGGTGCACTGCAGGGTCCGTCACTCTGTGTGTGTGTGTGTGTGTGTGGGGGGGGGGGGGTGGGGGGGTGGGTGCTATGACGCATATATATTTACACACACACACAGAGAGAGAGCACATAGGAGATGTGAACAGTATGCAACGCTTTCATCTTCTGCTCTCTGTTGCTGTGGTATCTGTCAGTGCATTCACTGTGTGCATGGCAAGCTGCCACAAAATGTGTCATTGGCTTTTGATTGTTTGGGTTGTAAGACATGGCTGAATTGAATCTGGAGGCCATAAATACATGGAGGCAGTGTGTGAGTGAGAGGTGTGCGGACCCTGGTGTTCAGCTTTTCATGGTTGGCTTCAGCTGCCGCATGTGAGTGGACGAACCAAATCGGCCTCTCGCCTGGAAGAATTCACATGAACGATTTTCATATGATTCTATTTCTGCCATATATGAATGTGATCAAAATTTCTAAATATTTTGGACATATTTTTCTCTCTCTTTCTCTCTCTCTCTCTCTCTCTTTCTCTCTGTGTGAGTGTATATGTGTGTATGAGAGTGAAAGTCAAGTTTCTATTGGTGACTTTACCTGCACTTTCTCTGCGGGTCTCCACTTTTCCCTTTTCAGAGTTGATGATTCATATGGTATTTTTCACAGTTAATTCCATCCTATAACACACACATACACACACACACACACACACACACACACACACACACACACACACACACCTTTCTGGCAGACCTAATTCTCCCTGAACTGATGGGCAGAAAAGCTCGGTGGAGCGTTTGCCCGTGGTTTAAGCAGAAACCTCGGCTGTCCCCCTTTTCGGTGCTGAGCGACTCCCCACTGCACTAATGGGATTGCCTTTCACACCAAAGGTCCCTTGCTAATGCTCCTGGGTAGACGGGGAAGAAGAGGAGAGAGGGACTCAGGCGAATGCAAGGCAGAGTCACGGCTCCCGAACAGATCTGAATGGCAAAGAGAGGGGGGAGGGGGGGGGGGGACGTTAAGGAGAGATTTAAAGGGGGGTATTTCTTTCCAGTTACAAATAACAACCCCGAACACATCTCTGTACGTAGGGGTCATATGGCAACGGGTGTCCAAGGACTCGGGTGTAACCTGTAATCCAGCTGCTGAAGAAAATAATAATACAAAAAAATGTGAACAGCACAGCAGTTAGTGTAAAAAGCCCATCTCTCAAAAATGGGGGAGTAGGCAGAGTATCAGCCCTGAGTATCTCTTTTTTTTCTGCTGTGCAGTATTTCATCCACTTTTTTATTTCTTTATATTCAGGGAGGGGGTAGCGTTTGGCTTTCTTTCTTCCCCTGCTGACAGTGGCTGTGCTGTGCTGAAGCTGTAGCTTTGTACTTGGAGGCTTAGAATGAGAGCAAACCGAGGTTGTGGAGAGAGAGACACAGAGAGAGAGAGAGAGTGGGGGTGGGAACTGAAGACTGTAATTTGAAAGATGGTCAGACACCCTCCGGTTTCGATACACCTCTCGCCAAGAGCAAAGGCTTCCGATTCAAAACAAGCATTCGGAGATTGAATATTGATTTCCCCGCGTTAAAAATTGATTTGGCCGATTACTCGAAATCAGAACCCCCGAGGCGTTGACTGAACAACATGATGAGTTCTGAGGGAGCTGCCTACTCTCAGCTCTTCATCATAAATGTGCTGGGCGCAGGAAACCCCCCTGTGGAGCTTGTCCATCAGGTACCCCACACCAGTCGGCTGTGTTTGCTGATGGGGAGGTCTGACAGCGAGCTGCCAGCGGATAGCTGTGATGGAAATCGGTCAGGGTTTTGAAACTGACAATCTGAGTTGTCGGCGAGCGGAGGGGGGGCTCATTTCACTCCACGGAGAGCGCTGTCCTGGGCTGTCAGAATACTTTAGAGTGACAAATACAGTACTTTCTCCTGAGTTCCTCTCGTGTGAAGACGCTCTCTCAGCTCTCAGGGAGCCTCTTCACTTTTTCAGTGGTGAAATTACTTGCCAAATGTAAAAGAAAACTGCAACAGACAAAAACAACTTCATTTTACAGTATGCAGTATAAAATACAGATAGCCTTTATATTATTATGTAGCACAGTAGAAGAGCCATATTAGGCCTACTGTGCTATTCCTGTTTGCCCCTATGAAGTTATTTATTAGAGTGAGTGATCAAATCTCTTCTGTGTCGCACAGTTCATATTAAGCACACACATACAGACGCGCACACACACAGACGCACGCGCGCACGCACACCAGGGAAGGAAATTAAATATTTTTTCCACCTGCCACTGTGGCTGGTGGATTCCAAAATCTACCAGACACTCAACTTTTTTACCAGCCACTAGGGAAATGGCATGAAAATGTGATATCATGATTATACTAGGCTACCCAAAATGATCAGGGTTATCGGCATTATTGCCATACGACTAAAATGTCTCCAACTTGATCTAACTATACTGTACATCAGTGGTCATCAACCTTTTTGAGCCCAAGATCCCTAACCTCGCCCTGAACAAAGGCAAGATCTACCTTGAAGCGTCAAAAGAAAATCAAAGCTAAAATACTTCCAATTTAAGGCCTTTTATTTAGGCAAATGTATCAGGTCAAAAATATCACATCCTCCAGCCCCTTATACAGGCGTCAATGAGATAACAACACTTTAACATAGTCTTTACTTACATGATTTTGGTTTTGATTTTCTAATTGGAGTAAGTGTTTGTGACAATACGTCATGATAAATTTGATGTTTGATCGCTGTTTTGGTATGAAGCATCTTTCACGTAATTAATGCGTACTCTAGAAAGTGAAAGTAACCTAAGCCTAGGCCTACAATGCACTCCGTGTCTGTGCACGTCCGCAATCGATTACATTCTTCAAATGGAGAACAAATTCCTGATCGCTAAACTTTTGTTTTTTATTTTCTGTCAGTTAGAAGTTGATGTAGAAGCACCTAACATAATTTGACTTCAGCGGTGACAAGTCCTAAACGTTAACGTTAGCGAACATGTGGGAATTTGGTGACTGTTTTTAATTGTCCTGTTATTCTCGGGATCTACTGGGCAAGTCCTAAAGATCTACTGGTCGATCGTGATCGACGGGTTGGCGACCACTGCTGTACATCATCTGATTTAAATATTTACAGGTATCAAGGCTATATTTAACATTTAGCATTTATTTTCTATTTGGCCTGTTATGAAATCATGCACTGAACAATAAATGCACAGCTCAGCTTTAAGAAACGTAATGCTTAGCATTTTGTGAAACTACATTGGAAAAACTCTGGTTTTAATATTTACAGTTATCTAGGCGATATTGTTAACATTTATTTGTATTATCGTGTATTACAAAAGTCCAAAGTTAGAGACCTTGTAGACATTTGCTTCAATTTCAAAACCGGATTACTCTGGAACGGCTAATTGCATAACGGAATGCTTTACACCTTTGTGTTCGGTAAGTTCTGCTGTTTATTCTGATATGTGGTTTGTAATTTCTTGAATGAAAAGTTTGTGAGATATTCCACCACGGTGAATGGGTGTGGAGATGTCCACCTGTTTGCCTCATAGGTCTAAATAGTAGCATGTCATCTTGTTTTCCGTGAAGGTGTCGCGGGCCGGATTAAAATAGTTACGGGCCACTTCAAAAGACAACTATTCGTGTGAGAATATTAGTCTGTGAAGATACAACGCAGATCCACAGATCTCACTAGATTTGTTTATGCAGTCATACTGAAATAAGCTAGCAGTGGCACATGAAAGCATAGCGACAGTTTCTTAATGGTAATGGCAAAAAGTGAAGCACTGCACCAGTGACTATAGGCTATGCTGCAGGCGGCGGCTCACTGGTAGTTGTTGTAGAACTTCAAATCAGCGCGATTTACGGTGGTAGCGTTACATGATCCCTACAGTACAGACACTTTCTTATTTTTAACCATCAATAAGTTTGAAAATTAGACCAGATCTGACTATTTGTGGTAGCCTATGCTAGCTCTATTTATTTACCCGCCACAGTGGCTGGTAAGTTGACCAAATTCACCCGCCAACGCACAAAACTACCCGCATTTGGCGGGGGGCGGGTGGCTAATTTCCATCCCTGGCACACACACACACACACATACACACACACACACTCTCTCTCTCTATCTCTCTCTCTCTCTTCCATCAACACAGTCATCGTTTCAATGAAACGTGCTCAGCTTCCACTATATTCAATTTCTCAAGAGGATTTCCAGGAGGATTCGGCACAGATAAGCAACAATAGACGGGCCATGTGAAGGGCCCACTCACTGACATAGTGACCATCTGTAGGCCCCCGCCGTCCGCGGCTATCAGGCCTGGTGATCACCCCCGGAGCCCTGGGCGCCATTGTCCCCAGATGGGGCTCATTGACGGGGGCTGAATGGCTCGGTGGATGCGAGCACAAAAGCCTCACGCCGAGACTGACATGACTGTTGTTCGCGGCTGTCGCAGCTGGACCTGTAAGGTGGACTGGAGGGACAGCAGCAATCGGAACAAGTCCAGAGCGAGAGAGAAAAAAAGGCAGGCAGAGATAGGGAAAGAGAGAGGATGAGAGGGAGAGAAAGGGAAAGTGAGAGGAGGAGAGGCAGACAGAGGGAAAGAGAGAAGAGGAGAGGGAGAAAGAGGGAAAGAGAGAGGAGAAGAAGGAGAGAGAGAGAAGGAGAGGCAATGAGAGGGAAAGAGAGAGGAGGGAAAGGAGAGAGAGGGAGAGGAGGAGGAGAGGGAGAGAGAGGGAAAGAGATAGGAGGGAAGGGATTGCTCACACAGCAACCACCCCAGCCCCCATACCTCAAGAAAGTTCTCAATATCATCAACATCCTGTAAAAAACATATTCAGACTTGATTCTCCCCAACCACCACCCCTAAAAACCTCCACAGGATTGGTTGAAACTCGCCCCGCCATCTTGTACTTCCTTGACATCCAGATTGCCATTTTTGCTGCACCCAACAAGAAATTGACAAAACACACTTCCCTTTTCCTTTTGGCCTTGTACACAACACCTCCAATGAAAAACTGAAAAGAAGACACTACTCCTACCTTCACTACCGAGGCACTCATGAGCTCAAACAGCTCCCCAGTCTTTCACAAAAAAGAAAAAGGTGCTCAACCGTCTCATCCAACCCACAAAAGGGACACTCCCTCCCAATTGCCGGATTCAGGCGTGCCACGTGTCTGTTTGTAGCTATAGCCCCGTGGACGAGCCTCCATTGTAGTTCGGCCGTACGTTTCTCGATTGGAGGCTTGTAAAAAGACCTCCAAGCAGGTATAAATCCTGCCCCAAACACTTCTGGCCACCTCCACTCCACGCCCTAGCACTAGCCAATGCAGCCTGGTAATGCGCGTTCACGTACACCAAGTACAAAGTTTTTCTGTCAAGCTCTTGAAAGGGCCTAGCATCCAACCCCCCATGGGAGGCTACACCGCCCCCCTCTCATCATGGAAGTCGAGACCAACACCGAGGGACAGCGATACCGCACCTCCCAATCTGCTGGTGACTCCAAGCAATGCCATAGCTAGTTCCTCCAGCATCCTCACCAGGATTCTCAAGGACCGAATACCAGTGTCTCACGCTGCAGTGAGACTGCTGCTCTCCAGCCGCTCCCATCCCATAGATGGGCCAAAACCGTGAGCCCAGCCCTCACTAGGCAGTTCTTCACAGTCAAGGATTGTGGAACAAAGGTTCCCCCATGATCCACTCCCCCACTTGTGACGCAATCCGCTCTGGGGCAGGAACCCAATGCTGCCCTGACCCCTGACCAGAAAAAGGTATTCATTGAAAAGGTACTCATGGCCCACCTGATCAAAATGCTTTCTCCTGGTCAATTAATAAAAACCCAAGATTAAGATTATTTCTCTCAACTCTCCCTCTCTTGCCTATTCTCACTATGATTTACTGTAACAATATATAGTACCACTGTTTACTTATTGACATTAACCATTTTGATTTTCAGTCATTTTCAGAATACTAACCCACTCTACATTTCTCTTTCTTCCCCCTTACTGTACCTCACTTGTGAGGTATATCATCACCAGTCATCAACCATCCGTGTGCCTGGCCCTCCTCTCACCCATCCCACCTGAAGTCCCATCCTTGACTGCTGTATTACTGCCCCCTATCTGGATTCCTGGCCCGTACAGCCCCATCACCTACCTATGACAACTCTGCCCGGATTCCTGGCCCGTCTGCCGACCCACCACTTGCCCCTTGACAACTCTCTTTCCCTGGACAATTCCAACACCGGACTATTTGCATCTCTCACTAAATCATGATTAATGCATTATCATACCGGATACGTAATCATCCCACCTCTTATAACTGTCACCTCAGGTGCTTTAAACACCATGTCCTATTCTCCACACCTGACTATCATATGCATTTGTCATGTGTACAGATCTTACTGTCCGTATTGACCCTAGGCAGATGGGTCAGGCCCTTGAGTCGTGGATCTGCTCGAGGTTTCTTCCTATATGTATCTCCAATTGGGAGTTTTTACTCGCCCCTGTTAGCCATGGGCCTTCTTTCTTTCTTTCTTTCTTTCTTTCTTTCTTTTTCTTTCTTTCTTTCTTTTCTTTTCTTCCTCTTTTCCTTCTCTGATTGCCTACATTCTGTAAAGCGCCATGATACATGTGTAATGTTTTGGCTCTCTATAAGCACAATAAATTGAATTGAATTGAACTCTTGTAGGCTGATATCCCTGTCCAGCGCTCCCCTGTCATCCGCCTCCAACCTTGGAAGGCCTTCCAGCAATTGTCCTAAGCATTCAGGATCGCACTCAGAAGTTCCATACAGATCAGCATAAAAATCATCTCCAGCATCCTCCTCATCTCCACAGGATCATGAGTTAGTGTCCCATCACTCTTACGTAAATAACACATCTGACTCTGCTGCGCAACCGTATGTTCTAAATAAAAAAAATACTTAGTGGGAGCATCCATATCATTGATTGCAGCAGACCTGGCTCTAATTAATGCCCCATTCGCCCACTCCTGTAGCAATGCTCTTAGCTCCTGCTTCTTATCATTCAACTCATTAGCACGCCCCATATTTTTCCCCCAACTTCTTTTCTATATTACGTATGTCATCCTCCAACTGTTTAATGCTTCTCTTTACTATAGATGTGGTGTTGTAAGTGAAGTCTTGACAGAAACCCCTAATCTGAGCCTTCCACACCTCCCACCATTGTGCCAGATCTCTGAAAGCCATCTTCCTTAACCTCCAACTTGCCCAGAACTCTGCAAACATGTAACAAAAAGACCTATATTGCAACAAGGAGAGGCAAAGAGAGGGAAAGAGAGAGGAGGAGAAGGAGAGAGAGGGAATGAGAGAGGAGGGAAGAGAGAGAGAGGGAGAGGAGGAGGAGAGGGAAAGAGAGGAGGAGAGGGAGAGAGAGGGAAAGAAAGGAAGAAAGGGAGAGAGAGTGAGTGGAGGAGGAGAGGGAAAGAAAGGAGGAAAGAGAGGAAGAGAGGCAGAGAGAGAGGAGGAGAGGGAGAGAAAGTGAGAGGAGGAGGATTATTTTGAAGGTGAAAACCTGTGGGGAGGTGAGAATAGGAAAAAAAGGCGAATTTTTTGCACTAACAAGCTCAGCTTCCGATCCATGGGAGGGTAATATTCTATCTCTCTCTCTACCTCTATCTTTCACTCTCTCTGTCTCTCTCTCTTTCCCAGCTTGCTTTGTGACTTCCTCTCACTTCCCAAATACATCAGAGTTGACTTTTATTCAGAATATGAAATGGCTTATTTATTTCAACCATTTTTAGCATCTGAAAACGGCATCACATCAAAGCCTGTCATTGGGTGTCGCCCCACCCCACCACCACCTTGCTGAGACCCTCTCACTGTGATGACTGCATGATCCACTCTCAGATCCATGGAGAGGAATCCACTGTGAAAGTATTCTTTGAACTATCGAGTTCATTTACTGTCTTTGATTTACACTATGGAGGTAGAATACGACAGTGGAGAAGGCAACCATTATCTCAAGTTCTAGTTCTGTTCTCCCTACTTTCACCATACAGACACACTCAATTTCTTTCTCCCTTCTCTCTCTCTCTCTCTCTCTCCCTCTCTATCTTATATTGCATCTTTTTCTCCCTCTCTTTCCCTCTCTGTCTGTCTCTTTCACTCACACACACTCGCTCACACTTATGCACACATATGGTCGCACAGACCCAAGTTCCGCTTCAGCAGACACAATCCTGTTAGTGTTCAGGGTGACATTCTGTTCCTTATCGTCTTGTACACTCTGTGTGCGTGTATGTGTGTGTGTGTGTGTGTGTGTGTGTGTGTGTGTATGTGTGTATCTGTGTGTGTGTGTGTGTGTGTGTGTGTGTGTGTGTGTGTGTGTGTGTGTGTGTGTGTGTGAGTGAGTGAGTCTTCCAACACACTTGCATTAATGTGGCATATCACTGCAAATGGTGCTATTGGCATAATAAGCAACATGAGCTGTGTCACCAGTATTAGTAATCTATTTCTGTGTATATGTGTGCTGTTATATGCAGCTAGAAATGTTCAGTGACCACATAGCATGTGTCTCCACACAACCATGACCACATGACCACACATACAATGTTCATCCACTGCATATGAGTCTTTAAGAGCATACAGACCAACATCCCTGTGATGGATACTGTGTGGAATATCTGCAAACAGTATGTCCTCTGTGCAGGACGTCTAAAAGTAACAGTACAAAACGCCTCACATCAGCTTAAAGTCCAATTAGTTCAGTGCTGTAATACATTTTTATTCCACACTGCACCCCAGGTAGGTAACCTTCTCAGTCAATGGCAAGTCGTTTCCCTGTTGTTGAGTAATGGCTCTGCTTGGCTGGCCAGTCGATAGCGTATGCGATTAAGACGGAGTGAGTGAGAGCTGGCGCGCTAGGAGCCGTGGTCGGGCGCTCGGGTGGGGTGACGGCTGATCTGACCACTGCTGAGCCTGCTGCTCGGCTGGCCGAGGACAGGAGAGCGAGGGGGGGGGGGGCGCCCGTGATGTTTGCTCACGGATCCATCCGTCACAGCGGAGATGGCAGATGGCGGCTCGGGAGGCTCTCTGACACCACGGCTGCGGTGAGGTGCAGGGAGGGTTTTACCTGCTGCTAATCCACTTAGCCAAAGACAGAGCTGCTGCCTAATCCGTCCATGCAGCCGCAACAACCCCCCCCCCCCCCCCACACACACACACACTCCCCCCAACACACACACACACACACACCTCGCCACCACCCCCACTTCACCATTTTCTCCTGACACACACCACCAGCCCTTCCAACTCCCCCAAATCCCCCCACCCACCCTCTACATCCACAGTGGACAGACCTTGGCAAGTTTAGCAGGCGAGTAGAATGAGGAGGGCATGTGTGTGTGGGTGTGTGTGTGGGGGTGGGAGTGAGTGGTGTGAAGCCTACACCACGGGTCTCTGTCAGTGAAACCACATCATAATGAGCTGCTCTGTACGCTCACCCGCAGTTCAAGGGGCCTCCACTGCTGCTGTTGCCACTGCTATTGCTACTGCTAAGCAGTGTTGGGAGTAATGCGTTACAAAAGTAATGTAATTACTGTAATATATTGCTGTTTGCGGTAACGCGGTAATGTAAGGCATTACAAAAAAACATTGGGTAATATTTACTCGGTACAAACTTCAGTAACGCGCGTTACAATGCAGTTTAACCCAAAATTAAGCGCTTGTTTTGTTTTGATACATAACACCACGCGAGAACAACAGAGGAGAAAAAATCCGCGCAAAATAGTAGAGCGTTATCTCCTGATACTGGTTGAATATGACTGTGGCTGCAGCAGACTCGCAGGCGGACTCTATTTGCAGGATAGACATAAGCCTACGCTCATTATTTTCAGCTTGTCAGAGACAAGGCTATGAAGAACATAATAGTTAGTGCACTTTGTGTGCGAAACCGAAAGATCTCTCAGCTCGCGAAATAGCACAAGTAAATTAATGAAACATCTAAAGTAGTGCCACGCTAATCTTTTTGATTCTTGATAAAACACAAACTATGGTGTTGTGCATTTCAGCTTTGTGCTGTGAACTTGAATTGAAGAGAATAAAGGGATAGAAATGCAGAAAAAGATTGTGTAGCCTGTCAGTGCCACCGCTCCCACCACGCGCATCACGCACTTTGCGTTGGGCACCAAAGGACAGAGGGGGCACCCAAATGTAACCAATGAATAGTAGCTTTACTGCAAACTGCGTTTCACTCTTCATCAATAACGTTTACAATGTCAAAATGCATTAACACGATGTTACATGCAAGTTTGATACCTTTTGGGTTCTCTCAATCACCACGTAGTACTAGAATTGGTGGGTCTTCAATCATTCGTTTTCCAAGCATTTAGGCTACATGAAGCACATGATATGCTGTCGACTGAAACGCATTCCATTCAGATAGCTAGGTGGATACCAGGCTCATAATTCACTTGTATTCGCAAAACGAAATGTGAAGCAACATGTCATTGCATACTTCCATTTCCAAAGCAATGAAGGTTGCTTAAAACAACTTAACATTGTGCATATTATTGTTAATATTGTGCTATCAATGTAACTCAAACAAATAAGGCTTGTAAACAAGAGCTGGCAAAAGGGCATTATGACAACGTACAGATCAATGCTCTTAAAGTGACAGTGCACCATTTATAAGTAAAACAGCATTTCTTCAGAAATTAATGTTTAAAAATACACAGTAATGGTCTGTAAATAATAGGCCTTTTATTTTACTTTAGGTGTTTGAGTTATCATTTAAATGTCACTCACTCAAAGCCACTCACTTAGGGCACCGAAATGGCCAGCAGGCCACCATCTTGACATGTCTTTATTAAAGGAACCGTATGTAAAAAATGTATTTCAATTAATCATAAAATTGCCCTGATATGTCACTAGACATTAAGAAATCATGTTCATTTCAAATACTTATATCACTGACAACAGTAGTCTGGCCAGGATTTTGTCATTTAAAAAGTGAAGTTGCAGCCCTCAACTGATGTTGATGTTGTCATGTTGTGTTTTGGCTTAATGCGCCACCCTCACAAAGTCAGTAGTGTTTCGTCATCCGGTTGCCAACTCTGCCAGTCAGAGGGGAGGGGAAGGGGATACACCGCTCTACAGTAATTTGAAAGTGATTGTAGTACCCGTTTTGGCCACAATCTTACATACGGTTCCTTTAAGCTTTGATTTACAATATAGTAGGCTCTCTATTGATTTTAATGAGTAGGCCTAGGCCTTAAAGTTACAGTATTTCTATCACAATTTACCAGACTTTGACCTTTTGTCGGTTTTTAACAAAATTTTATGATTGTTCCTTGTATTGCATTATGAGCACTGCGCCTACTGTTGCCTTAAGCCTAGCTCAGTCATTATGCTATACCACATCTCCCTCCATTGGAAGAGCAAGCTGCATTGAACGTAATAAACTGCATTTAGAATGGCAAATCCATATTTCTAGATATTTTGGTGAAAGTAACTTAAAAGTAATGCAATAGTAGTGTAATGCCTTACAATTCAGAGACAGTAATATTATAATGTAACAAATTACTTTGAAATGACAGTAATAAGTAATGCATAGTACATTACGGTTTTGAAGTAACTTGCCCAACACTGCTGCTAAGTGACTTTACAACAGGCTGACCATCCATGACAAAGACCTTTCATTCATCCTCCCCGACTCCTCAATTTCTTATTTTTAAAAACTCACTTACGAAAGAATGAATAATAACGTCTATTTTGGGCACTGAACTGGCTCCACGGTAAATGAGAAATTACTTGAGATTATCCATCTGTGTTCCATTTTTGCTGAAATCCCAGAGCCTTCCGCTCCTCTCTCGACTCTGTGCGACGCTGGCGGTCGGCAGAGAGCCTGGCTGTCCTGCAGGAATTGATTAGAGTGGGTTTGCAGCGTGATTGAGATCTATTGCCAGGTCATTCCTGCTGATTGGGCTTCATTAGCAAGAGGGAATTAATGAGCATTTTCAGGGGGATGTCACGTTTGTCTTCGCGGGATGAAAATCATCCTCCTCTCCTCTCCTTTTTTTCAATTTTACTCTGCAAACATGGCGCATTCAGCCCCTCTCATTTCCGCTGGGACTTTAAGACAATGCAGATGAAAAACAAAATGGCTTCACCATGAAAGCCCCTCATTTAAGGGCCAGCACACTTTAATTAACATTTAACTACAATGCACAGAACAATTACACCATGGGATGAAAAGGAGGAAGAAACCCATGGAGGAGAGAGAGAGAGACTGAGAGAGAAAGAGAGAGAGAGAGTCTGAGAGTGAGAGACAGAATGACAGAGAGAGAGAATGTGTGTGTCTGTGCAATAGCATGTGTGGGAGGGGACCTACTTACTACTTAGTGTATTGATGCTGTTGTCATTCATGTTGTTATTATAGAAGGAATGACATTACAGTAACAGGAGAATGGCCTGCACTCACCAGGGTCCTCTTGAAATAAGTCTTCCATTGAAAACTTAGAGAAGGACAGAAGTGAAGGGAAAGAGAGAGAGAGAGAGAGAGAGAGAGAGAGAGGAGGGGACTGAGGGAGACAGTGAGTGAGTAAGCCAGTGTGTGAGTGAGTGTGAGAGAGAGAGAGAGAGAGAAAGAGAGAGAGTAAGATAGAGTGACAAATCAGGCTGAAATATTCGTCAGGTTCTTGCCTCCGGTCAGGGGCAGCCGCATGAGAGAAAGAGGCAGGTGCAGTGCCTCCTCGCTGCTTCCTCTCGTGCTTGAAACGGAAAGCCAGAGAGAGGGAGAGAGAGAGAGAGAGGAAGAGAGAGAGGGAGAGAACGCCAGAGAGAGTGAGAGAGGGAGGAAGGGAGCGTTTAGCTGGCGACTACATGCACAGAATTCTGAGGCAGGCAGAGTGAATCGTCCATTCTGCTCGCGCACACTCTGAAGTGCCCTTTCGGGTCGAGGAAGGATCTGCACGTCAAAGCGTACGGCCAGTCTCGTGGGGCTCAAGGAATACTGAAACGGCAGACACCGCCATTGAAAACAGGAACGGTGACCTTGATCACAGGTCTGACAACACAAATGGTGTTAGTGTGCATCCAAGAACAAAAGCAGGGCCAATAAAACAGAGAAGAAAAAACTCTCATTTGTAATGACGTTAGATTAAGCATGTCTCGAAATGCATGGGTGCTCATATATATTGTAACAAAATGTGAAAACACACCTTACACACTATCCATGAGTAACATAAATTCAGCTTTTCAACAAGCATGATTTAAATCTGCTGCAATACAAAAAGTGCAGCATTCTAACATGCAGCATTAAATCTTCAGCAATATCTTTTTTTTTTGTCCTTTTCATTTTTAAACCATTTTGTCTGGCACAATCATTTACAAATGTTCTGTATCTGGCAGTGCTGTTTTGGCTCCATCTCTCACAGAGAATCAATAGCAATAATATTCTCTTCATTCAAACCTCCCCCAAGATATTAGAGTGAACCTCCCCTCCCCTCCATCTCGTCCAGATGATAACACATCGGGAGAACCATTACGGCCTATCTCTGCCATTTATCTCTGCCCATCGTCCACCTCAGATACGTTTGTTTTTATCAGACGCCGAGGTATAATGTCTCTGACCCCTTGATTGATATCAGCTCGGTCGGTTACTCCGGTCCTGAGCAGTGCCATCATCCATCCCATTATTTATACTGCCCAGCCGCCCAGCATCTTTTCATTTGTTGCCTTTATGATTCTTTTCATTCCCCTGACAGCGGCCGTGTGTCTTTGCTTCCCCTCTGACAAGCAATGGAGGGAGAGAGAGAGGGAGAGAGAGAGAGCTGCCAGGAAATGCAAAATCATGTGCATGGAGCCGGGTTGCTGGTGCCATTGAGTCTCAAGAAGGAGAACCTCCTCATCATGAAATGCAGGGAGAGTTTTATTTAATATCTGTGTCAAGGATAAGATTCCAGTCCACACAGCCCGTTTCAAAAACACCAGAAATGTTGCCTGATCTGACCACATGGGCATCATAGTTTATGTGGATGCATCTTTATGCATAGCACAAAGGGCAATGCTGTGCATTGGGAAGTCCATCACTGCTAGCTCTTGTGCAAAATACTGAATGTACCTGTGTATCTGTGGCTTTTAGGACCTGTATTGTGAAATGCAAGAGAGTTGTGTTGTTATGTTTAAAAAACATTGGCAAGTCACCTGAGTCATTGGCAAGTCTCCTGAGTACTTTTAAAGTCATAGTCAAAGAATCTGAGACTAACAGATGGGAAAATTGGCATCAGAATGTACAGTACGGGGAGGTTAAAGAACCTCAGAAATTGTGTTAAAGAGTATTAGAGATTTGGTAAGGAAGTTAAGGAACCTCAGAAATTGTGTTAAAGAGTGTTAAAGATTCAGATTGCCTTCCGGACCAATACAACCACAGATGTTTTCCCGCTCCCTCACAACTATGCAAAGATTAAAAAGGCATCATTGCCCCGAAGGCTGTGCTGTGTACTAAACATAAGTAGCATCTTTGGGGATATGAAAACGGCCTGAATTATGCAAAGTAGATGCACTGCACTGTAATTAAATAAAGCAAGATATCATAATATCAGTATCACAACCCAAGAACAGTTCCTCATGCATATAACATGCATGAGTAGAGTCTGATATCTAGTCACTATTCTACATTTCCAACAAAACATAACACAAAAAGAATATTGGTCTATATATACCAATATATCTATGGAAACAATGCTGATGTAATTGTGCCAAAAATTATGCAGTGTGAATTGTGCACATCAGATGATTAAAAAAATGACTGAGTCTGAGTGTACATAATATATTTGTTTGTAAAAGTGTGTTTCACACGGAAAAAGTCATACAGCTAATGTAAATGAAAAATAAAAAACAAACAAAATGGAATATCACTCTTGCAGTACTACCATGCATGTATGTGTTGCCTATGCAGATGGTTTCGGTTTTGAATCCACAGATGCATATACGCCATCTCCCTGGGGGAGACATACAGTAGTGCTGCGCTCTCTGCCTAAACTCCTGAACAAAAGTTACACTGATTGACCATGGGCCTGATAAATATATATCACTCCAGCTGACTTGCTCACGGAAACCTTTTAGGGCCACATCAAAGCTGTAAAAAAACAGATAGCAAAAAAGATACAATTAGTGCCTTTCAGCTGGCGATTGCCTGTCTCTGTGATTGGCCGTAAGTGCCCACCAATCTCCCTTCAATGGCTCGCCTCTGAGAATTTACTGAACTGCTTAATTTGACCCCATTCATCTACTTTTTGTACCTCAATTCCCCCTTGCTTTATAAAAGGGCCAAAGAGCAATGATTACACCACTCTCAACTTTTCAAGCTCTGTTCAAAACAGAAAAGGGGATATTTTAAATGATTAAAAGGGAGAGATAACAATAACAATAAAACTAATGAAATTGGTTATATTGAAGATTTTTTTTTTACTGAAGAATTCATACAAGTTGAAAGAAACACATTTTTCTAAAGCATCGCCTGTTGCTTCCACCAGCAAACGATTTCTTAACACTGCTCCCTCTGCGCTGAAACCGCCTCAATCACAGCACTTGGAGTTCTTTTACAACTCATTGAATCCTAACCTTTCCAGCTGAGTGCTCGCTGTTGTGTCCTCGCGAGCAGGGTCTCTCACAAGCGGTGCTCGGCTCTTCGGTTGGTCTTTTCTGGCGAGGCGGGAGCGAAGGTCATCCACTCAGAGTGCACCGTGAGTGTTGTTTGCCATTGATTGGCGGGGCCCCATTAGAGGAGCTACAGAGTAAATCCTCAGGTGGCATGTGTTTCGCATCCAATAATGGTCCTTGCAACTTCATACCACCTCCCTCTCTCTCTCACACACACACACACACACACACACACACACACACACACACACACACACACACACACACACTGCAGTCAGTCAAGTCTTTGCTAAGCTCTTTTGAAGTTCCACAAAGTAAGGTGCTTGTCTTCCTGGTCAATATTCACTTTCCCAGCAGTCAATATTCACATGTCATTCACTCACTTGTAGGTACACGAGGGGGTTGGGGGTCGTGAGGGGGAGGGGGAGGCGGTTAGAAAGTGCTGGGAAAGAGAATCATTCCTCTCACCCATGTGTTTCTATGGGATGGGGAAAATACTGTTATACACTATATATTTTTCACTCATCGAACATCACAGCAAGTTTGTGTGTGTGTGTATATGTGTGTGTATGTGTGTTGTTACGCCTGGATGTTAAAATGCCTAGGGGCATATGCCTGCGTAATTAGTTAACTTAAATAAAGGAGAACAGTAAACACAAACAAGGAAATAAAGGATTGAGATGACACACAAGGGCCGTAACAGTGTGTGTGTGTGCGTGGTTTTTGTCCTACGTCTTCTGTGGGCCACCAGAAAATGTATTTATTATGTGTTTATTAATTGTCAAGCAGTTGCCCTTGCATGACAAACCCTGCTGTAGCTGGTATCTAAGCCCATGTTAACAGAGGTGCAAAAGTGCATTGGATACTTGTGGTGTACTCTGTGGTTCTTCAGCAAACCGTATAGATTGCTGTCATAAAAGCCTATTTGGCTTTCCAATGAACTATATTGCTGCCATTGCAAATGAACCATGAATTTAAAAGCCCAGCGGGCACTCATTAGACATAAAGCTTCCATTATAACGGTAACGAGCTGAATGACAATACCAGATAATTAAACCTATTTGTGCCACTAGTAATGCTACAGTTGGTTTCAGCTCATGTACAAAACAGAAAACATTAAAAGCCTTGACAGCCTTGTGGCACCTCCATGGTACTATACGCTTGTAATTACCTGTTGTGTTATGTCTTATTCTTTTGCAACATTTGAAAAAAAATATCTCAGCCTCTTTCCAAGGGAGTTAGAATAAGGAAGGGTGTTGATGGTCATACTGATCTTTGAGAAGGTCAGATGTTATCACAAAGGTTTTGAGGCACACAGGAAGTCAAATACCTTGCCATTAGTGCACCACAAGATCCTACTCATCCTACAGTCAGTGTGCTAATGCAGCTTTGTCATTAAATAACCCACAAAATAAACATACTGTATTTAAATAGACATATTCTCCCCTGATTGTCCACTGACACATATTTTTCTGGTGCAGTCTGTCTGTGACAAACAAACAGCTGCTTGCGATGTTCAGTCTTGTAATGTAAGGAAGGGTGTCGATTTGTCATACTGATCTTTGAGAAGGTGAGATGTTATCAAGAAGGTTATGAGGCAGACAGGAAGTCAGCCAAAAGTTCCCAGACTGCCATTGCCATTACTGCACCACAAGATTCAGTCTACATGGATGGTCAGTGTGTGTGCTAATTTGTAAACCCACAAAATAAACATATTTATAGACATATTCTCCCCTGAATGTCCACTGATACTGGTGCAGTCTGTCTGTGACAAACAAGCAGCTGCTTGCGAGGTTCAGTCCAGAGGCCAGTGCAAGTCTCAACATCAAGAGCCCCCCTCAGTGAGATTAGTAAGATGACCCTCAATGAATAGCCAGGCCTTGTTTTTGCTATTTTACGATTTCTCTTTCTACGAGGGCCTGAATTTATGCTACCCTTCCTTCCATGAGCTTCTAACCCATCGAGTCCTCACCATCAGCCCAGGGCCTCTCTTTAGCAGAGACACACAGAGGCGATGCCAGATGTACTGTGGCGTACATAAACACAGCATTAAACCTAATTCAATTCCATTCTATCTCTCTCTCTCTTGTGGAGAATGAAAATTGGACTTGGAAATGAAAAGGGGCTCTCAAATGGCTCATGAACTGAACTGCAAGCAAATTACACGCTGGATACTAATGTCAGCATGTATCAGGAAGAAAAGAGGCAAAGAGACAGAGAAAAGACTAAAAGGAAAGCAGACAGATCAAGCAACCGCGAAAGAGAACACAATGAAAAAGAAAATAAGAGAGAGAATAAGAGAGAGAGGAGGGTGAGACAGGGAAACGGGAGACGAGAGAAGCTAACTCGTGGAGTTGACCAGCTGGTGTGGCAAAGGCTGATTGATCAGATCAGGGGTCCTGCTCAGGATCAAAGGGAGCGCGGCCGCCTGCTAAGCGAGGGCCGATCCGCCAGGCGGACAGAGTCAAGCACGGCGCTCTCCCCGCGGTCCAAACGTGACGCATCGTGTTGTGAATATTTTATAGGGCGGGCAGCTAGAGCTGACAGCAGCACAGGCCACAGGGCAGCTTTGTTACGGAGAAGAAAGCACCGAATTCTAAGTGCCCCCCCTTACCCCCTACACCAGACAGACACGCACACACACATATGCAAATACACGCACACATACACACACACACACACACACACACACACACACGCGCGCGCACGCGCACACCCTTGCACACATACACAAACATGCACACACACGGATACTTGCGTACAAACCCCGAAATATACACCTCCCCCACACGCACACAAATACACACGCACACACGGATACATACATATCTACACACACATACTGACTGTACATGCACTCACACATTCACAAAGCGTGTTGTTTCCCTGTGAGTTACACAAGTGCCCCGAGATTGAACATGATAGGAGCCAAACGAGCTTGACACAGACTCTGCAGGATCACCTCTGACTGTGCGGCGTGACCCACTATTAAATATGCAGCCAGCGCCTCCAGTTCTTGCTGATCTGGTGAGAAACACATTTAGTCTCAGTGGTGGATGTGCATAATTACTAGGGAAAGGGGGAGGGAGGGAGTGCAATATTTTTTTATGTGTGTGCGTGTGTGTGTGTGTGTGTGTGCGTGTGTGTGTGTGTGTGCATGCTTGACAAGTGCATCCATGTCTCTCTTTGTATGCAACTTTCTCTCGTTCCATGGCCAATTAAATAGCTGGGATTTTTTCTGAAATAAAAAACACCATCCCTTCGTTTCTCCATGTCTGTGCATTTGATTGGTTTCTCCCATCTGAGTTTCACCACGTTATACCTCCACTCTCCCCTGACCCAGTAAATATAGTGCTCATCAGAGAGAGAGAGAGTCTCTCCATCAACCCCTCCACGGACAACTCTCCTGGGTGGCAGCGCCATCACACAGCGGTCTTATTATGATTGAGACAAGTGGACCAGGTGCTAGAGAAAAAGAGAGAGAGAGAAACAGGGGAAAAAATAGAGAGAAAGAAAAACTATCTTCAAGTCCTACTTTCCCAAGGTTATTTTTAAAGATAGCTCAGGTTGTTAGCCGTGCGTCACGCCATATTTAGGTTAGGGTTTAACTCGCCTCAAAAAAAGCCTATCACTGGAAAGACATCCCCGCTGTAACCCCCCTTCCCGTGTTTGTGGTGCTGGGCTAGGCATGCTGTAGCTAATTTAAGCCCCTGGGAGGCCACACATGGGCATCCATCGCCTTTTGTCCTCTCTTGGCTGTCCAGACCTCTCCAGTTTGTTTTTTTCATTCCTCCTCCTCCTCACTCTCGTCTACTAGCCAATGTGTCAGCATTACAGCGCTTTCATCTAATGAGGTTTTAGCTCTCTGCTCTCTTATATAAAATAATGGGGGTTGTATCAAAGAAAGAGGGAGACAGGAAAGAGACACATGTTTGGGCTGCAGTGTTATAACTGTGCTTGGGGACCACACACACACACACACACATGCTGTCTGTGTACTCTTCTGACAGAGTCCACTGGCTGCGTGCCTCCGTCGCTGATATCATCAAGTTAAATATCCATTATTGGCAATACGCTCAGCTGAGTGCAGTGGGCTTTCAGAGAAATCACTCCTCAGTATGAAGATAAAGAGAGCTTCACCATGTCTGCATGCCCACACACGTAAAACATATAATGATATCATTATTTATACTATCCAGAGGATATCCTCAGCAATATACTACAAAACAAATAAGCAGAGACTGTGTTAACATAAAGAGACCAGGCGAAACTCAGGACAGATAAAAATGATGGATGGACCCAGCGGCGGGTTCGCATTCAGATCAGTGGAACATTTATAATTTATTTCTTTTTTTAAAGGCTGTGAAATGAGTTACCTTCAGTCTGGAAATTAGCATCTCAGTGTGCACTAAGAACTCCTCTGACTTCTTTCTCTCTCTCTCTCTCTTTCTTTCTCTATCCGTCCATTCTTCTCTCTCTCCACGTACATTCAGATGCTTTTTGAATAAACCAGGGCAGATTATGTGTCTCTCCCATAAAAGAGAGCTACGGGTATACAAACTGCCGTTGCTCATGTTGATACTCACTGACGTGATGCTATGTCATTCGGTAGGCCAACTTCATGAAAGCACCATATTTCAGACAGGATATCTGGTGGAAGTGTAAGCTGTTTAGACAATAAAGCGCCACCAAGTATTCCCTGACAATCAATTTCCATAACTTTTTGCCTGCATTAAACATTACTTTACTGGCTTTTCAATTGGAGTAAAACTGTAAATCTGTCATGTTAGTTGTGCTTTGTTTTCCAGGCTGATGTTACTGTCTTAAGCCTACCCATAATTCTTTGTGAAAGAGGCTGTTGTTGTGTTTCTTAACGTAAATCATGGGAGTATTCATCCTTGTTTCTAGCGTGTATATTAGTAGTAGTACAAATGACAGACCTGACCCTGTATGTGATTGAGATAGGGCTGGATCCATGTATGGGATATGGTGGTGAGAGTGCGTATTTTGGTAAGAGAGAATTGTATGTTGGTGTATGACACAAAAAAGCTGTGTGTATGTGTTTATATACATGTTTGTGTGTATTTGTGTGTGTGTGGGTGTGCGACGAGGGCTCAACCCCCTCTCGTGCCCGTGCTATCGGATTCTTTTTTTTTTTTTTTTCAAAAAGGTGCCGGCCAACAGGCCAACCGGAACAGGCGCCCGCACATCGTGGTGCCTCCCACACGCACCCAAAGGCTTTCACACAGTCACAGTCTCAACACTTCAGAGGGCGCTCACCCTCTTCCCCACCCAAAAGTCCCCGCGTCTCTCCGGGTCCCAGAGAGGCCGGAACCAGGCCCTTCTGCCTGTGCTGCCAAACCGCTGCGCCACTGGCAGATCCGCCGCAATGAAAGGGCCCCCCCTGGGAAGCAGCGCCAGTCCCTCTCTCTGACTCCTCTGCCGGGTTCCACCGTCCAGCCCGCCACTCTCACACCAGCCGAATCCGTTGACCAGCCGGACAGGGAAGCCCGCAGATGTTCCGCCCACTTTCGGGTGCACTCCCCCGGCAGGGGCAGGGGTTCCGGAGCCTCCTCACAACGATTCGGCAGCCTGGTAAGCAACTCTTTCCCGGGGTCGGTCATCTCCACGCCAACTTCCTCCAGTCCCTCGTCCTCAGGTGGGGAGCAGTCCTCTCCCAGACCCTCAGAAGAAGCCCGAAGGCAAGCCCTGATGGTCGCAGTTCTCCATCTCCAGCAGCAGCAGCAAGATTTCCACAGCTTTTTAGTAGCTCTGAAAAGTCCTGTCTCAGCATCCAGCCCATAGGGAGAGGAAAAGTTCCCCACTCCACCTGCTCCACCTCCTCTCTCTGTCTGAGCCTGTCTCCATCCACTCCACCCCCTCTCTCTGTCTGAGCAGAGGCGGCCATCTTCTGAGCATCATTAGGATTTGCTTCTGATCAGTGTAATGACTCAAGCGAGGTTTGGTCAGAACAATCGCTTTACTAAGTCAAGCACAGGGTGCACTAACAACAAAACATGTTATACACAAGGGTAGTCAACAACACTCATACAGTAGCCTACACGCAAAGGGTGGTCACACTCACAACGATAAAGAAGGGTTACACAAGAGGCAGAACTAAAGAGGGATACATGCTACACTAAAACACATCCATAATCAGTAAATAAAGGTAAAGACACACAAAAGTTCTCCAGGAACCCCAGTCGCAATGCATTGTGGGAACCCATAGCGCTAGTCCAACACACCGACGTTACAATATATAATTAGCATAACATTACCAAGTCTGCTAATGTTACCTACCAGCTGTTGGTATGCTAATTTTAGTTTGTTGTAAAAGTTCGTTTTGTCTCTGTTCAGCAGTTCATACCCAGTTAACACAGAACGAAGTCGAGCGCCACTACAAAGTGAAAAACAGCATATTGCTCGATGTCGGCTGTAGGCCTAATTCTAAATACATGTAGAATAGGCCTAGGTTACACAGAACATTAAAAAATTAACATTACAGTATCAAATTTGGTGCTTAATATGCTGATACGGCTTTATGTTTTCCCGCATTACAGTGTCACATGGTGGCATATTTCCCGACATTCATTGAATGAAAGTGCACGCACATTTACAAAAAACTAAACAGGTGCTGGGTAGCCTAAGGCTGAGCCAACATATGAAAAAATAAAGAGATACCCGCACACTGTTATATATGCTTGAGTGTTTTATTAGGCTACGTTTCGACAAAAACCCGATTCAAAAACCCTGTTATAATCACCCACTTTGGATATTGGAGCAGTTTTAACGTGAAGTTGTTAGCATAGATAAATTGATATTATGAGAAGCAGCTGCCATTGAAACGTTCCTTCTTTAAACTGAGTTTCTAAATTATGAATCTACACACCTCAAGCACGTCTTGACTCTTTATAAACAAACAACCTCAAAGCAAAAGTGAAATTTCGAAGTCAATTCTTTGTTAGGCTATGTGATGACAACAATTCACTCTAGGCCTTTCTCTATTCAGTTCACCATGCTAATGCTTACATTTTCAAAATCAAAGACTGGTTTGTGTTCTTTCTGGATTTAAATGACATTCCAAAAATCACGCCTCTTTCATAAAGCCGCATTGATTTTCGAACTTGCGCACTGTGGGTGTGACAGAAGCGGGAATGGGAGAATACCCATAACTGAAAATTGCGTAGGCCTGACTGAAGTGAGTAAAAAACATCCACTCTTTACCCGATATTAACAATCTACATGAATGCACAGCTCCCTTTGTTTTTTTGAAGTTGAAAGTGAGATTTTTACTGGGGCACAGCTTATAAATACTGGGGCACGTGCCACAGTAAAAAGGGTCTGTGACGCTCCTGCCTTCTGAAATCGCCTGATTTCCATTGCATGTTTACAGCTGCTGGATTGGGTGGTTGAAAGATTATACCTAACATTTTTTTTCCCGACCTCTCAAATAACTATGCAGCTGTGTTGCACCCTGGTGCTGGGTAGTGTACTCCACGTTAAGGGGGGTAGAGGATGGGGCACTGTCCTAAACTATCAACCCAGCCAGCTGGGTTACAGAAATGACCCAACATGAGTAAAAACAACCCAACTAAATGACCCAACAGCCTCAACCCAGCATTTGGGTTGAAAAATGGGTGCATATGTGTGTGTTATTTGGTGGGTGCATGTGTGTGTGTGTGTGTGTGTTGGTGGGTGCAGTGTGTGTGTGTGTGTGTTGGTGGGTGCGGTGTGTGTGTGTGTGTTATTTGGTGGGTGCATGTGTGTGTGTGTGTGTGTGTGTGTGTGTTGGTGGGTGCAGTGTGTGTGTGTGTGTGTGTGTGTGTGTGTGTGTATGTATGTATGTATGTTTGTGTGTGTGTGTGTGTGTGTGTGTGAGTGGTTGTTTGTCTGTATGCATATGTTTGTGCTGAGGTATGACAGCCACAGGATGTGATGCGTGTGAGCAGGCTCATGGCAGGAATGGGGTGGGGTGCAGAGGGAGATAAAGCACACTGAATTACCATTCAGCTTGTGTACTGCACCGCTCACATTCTTATACATGCACACACACACACACACACACACACACACACACATACAAACACACACACACACACACACACACCATTATAGGCGCTCCCATTACCAGGGAGGTAAGACCTTAAAGGTTTACAGCTTTGCCTCTGAGGAGCAGAAAGCCTCTTTGCTGTGAGCAGGAGAGGTCTGGCGCCAGGGACATGGGTGTGCTCTGAGCTGCTGATTTACGTTACCATAATTCTCCAGGGATACTGCAGGGGAACATCTCAAGACAATACAGCAATGTAACCGTGCATACATCGGCAAAAGGAAAACATCATGTTTCTCTCTCCTCCTCCACAAAATGAAACTGTCTGTGGAATGAAACCGTGCATCATGGTAGCCGTACCACACATCCGTGTGAGAATGAATCAGCAAATGCTTTAAACATAAAGTAGAGTAGAGCTTTATGCCTCACATACTCAGGACTCTTAAGACACAAGGCGCAGGGTCAGAAGGGAATTTACATGTCAGTTGGCACGCATCACATCTCATTACACATGGCATTGTTACGTAATTCTTATATAAAGAATAGTACTCCTATCTGGATACGAGGGAACATATCGCTAGACACCGGTCCTCAGTTGCCCTGAGGTGAATGGAGCAGTGCAGGCATCCAGACGGCTGTTAGGAAAAGAGGCAGAGTGCCGCAGAAGAGCTCCACTGAAACCCTCATCTTCTGAGCTCCTCTACTACCTCTTTCCCCTCAGCACACAGGAGAAAAACTCCACTGAAACCCTTTATCTTCTGAGCTTCTCTCCTGAGTTTTTGTGTTTTAATCAGTCACAAGAGCAGCGATCTGAAATGTGATGCGGTGCACTTTGCATGCAAATTAATTCCAGTTGTTTTGCATGGAACAAATGTGTCAGGTTGATGAAGTTGTCACCCGTCCACCCAGCACCACATGTATTTAAGTTGTTCCAACCACTTTTATTCGACAGTGTGCAGTTTGTTTAAAACATTATTAATCACAAGTATACATTTGCCCCACCAAATTTACCATGATGTTACTATTATTTGGCCTGAAAGGATCTTCTGTTGCATTACTATAGCATTGGCTTCTGATGAGTAAATGCACAAAAATATTTACCTCCTGCAATCTATCATGGTAGGATCTGGGTTTTTTTTTGCATTAGAAATGGGCCGAATCCGTTACAAACAACACATAGAGAACTTCAGAGATAGGGAGAGTAGTTTGCTTGTCCCACATAATATAACGTGACCTCTGTTTGTGGCCGACAGCTCCGGCTGTGAACCACTGAACTGGAGTCAGCCGCAGCCACATCCACAGCTGCGGCTCCCGGTGCACGGCACAACAGGCTTAATTGAGCCGAGTAATTGGCCATTATTTACCCCAGTGCTGCTGCTGCACGCTGAACGCCCAGCCCAGGCACAGCAAAGCTTGGCGCCGCTCTGCACATCTGCAGCGCTCATTAGAGTGTGTGTGTGTGTGTGTACGCGCTGGAGGGAACTTTCTGCAAGTTGCGGAGGATGGGGGGAGGGGGGGAGCAAGGGAGAAGAACATGCGACTGTCGTCTCATCCCCAAAAAAGTTACATAACCTCACAACGCACACCCAGTTTCTTTTTTACAAAAATTATTATTCATCAGCGTGGATTGCCTGCCGCAGCTGGGATTGGAATCAAAGGATGAGCTGTGTGCACGCTCACTCACACACAAAAACACACACATACTCTCACACACATGCACACACATACACACACACAGACACACACACACACACACACCCACACACACACACACACACACACAGACATACCATCCTTTCAAGGCTCCCAGTCAGCTTTGACTGGAGAGGGGGGAAGGAGGGCATCTCTGTGTCGAGTATGACAGGCATCTAATGAGACCCGCACCGCGCCAAACCGCGCCTGACGAGAGCAGCAGCAACGCATCACACCGGCTGCATGCTGCAACGCTTAGCTCATCCCGGCGTCGGCATCATGGTCTCTCTGGCTCTCACTCGCTTGCTCAAGAAAGCGTCATTGATCCACTGGGGGGTTCAAACATACATTTCAGAGTTTCAAATAGCCCTGAAAGTCGTGCCGCTCAATAGCAGCTCAGAGAGCAGTCCAGGGCCAACAGTGGACGCCTCTGTCCCCTAATAAACAGGGTGGATATGGGCACTGCTTCAGCCCGTTGGCGACATTGACAGATGATAGGTTTGGTGCCGTCAGCTGTGGTAATGAACACACATGGAACCACACCAGCACAAACTATACTAATCAGCCCAAATCATAATTACAATTTGCATACAAAAATAAAACATCAAGATAAATTATTATAATTAAAACATGTTCTGTCTGAAGCAGGTGTCTTGCCAAGGATCACACTGCCCACAGAAGTCACAACTATAAAAAGGGTTTTGGCAGCTTTTATGATAATGACAGGCTTACTTCTTTACAAGAGTTTTTACAAATACAACAAAAGATGGTATTTTTTTCCAGCAAAGCTGCAATTAACATGTATATCAACTAGTGCATCGAAATAATGCAATCAGACTAAGTAACTGTTTCACTGTAGCACATCCCACTGATGGCATTTGTGTAACTGACAACCATAAGTGTTCCCTTCATGTCTTATATTTCCATTTTTTGTGTCTATCTAAAAATATTCCAAAATGTCAGGCTGACAGGAGCACCACTGCGACAGCTCTCTGGGGAGCTAGCCCCCAGCACACCATCATACCCAGGCTCCTACAGAGGGAGCACAAAAGGAGAGAGAAAGAGAGAGAAGAGGAAGAGATACTGAGAGAGAGAGTGAGGGTGGAAGAGAGAGAGAGACAGAAACAGAGAGAAGAGGGGGAGAGAGAGTGAGAGAAAGAGAGCAAGGGGGAAAGAGAGAGAGGTGGGTGGGAAAGAGAGAAATATACAGCAACAGTGAGGAGAAATAGAATCGAAAGGGTATTGTGTGACTGTGTGTCTCTCTCTCTCTCTCTCTCTCTGTGTGTGTGTGTGTGTGTGCATGTGAGAGAGGAAAATAGGAAATGGAAAAAAGAGAGAAAGTGAGAAGGAGGGAGGGAAGAGAGTAGGTGAAAATGGAGGTAAGTACTTATCCCAGGTGCCTGGCAACCAGATGGAGAAACAGCTGAATCAAACCCATGGAAACACACACCTAATCAAATATGGCATTACAATTTCATTAAAGATGAGAAAAAAGAACTGGCGAGAGAGAGGGGGGGGGGGTGAACAGAGAGGAGGCTGAGAAGAGGTGTGTGTGTGTGGGGGGGTGCTCTTAAAGCCTCCATGAAAATGATAATTTTGAATTCAAAGCCGTTTCACAACTCTGTGATTTGACTAAGAAATCTCTGGGCTTAACTAGATTAAATAACGGAATTGTGTGCACATGGACCTCTCCCTTAATTACAGATTTTTGAAACATATTAATTAGACAATCACAGGGCTGCCTAACCCCAGACTCTCCAACAAGGGGCGGGGAACAGAGAAGCCCCTGTATCACATTCATTACAAACACGTGGCATATTATTGAGCCGGCTGATCTCATTAACGAAAGAGAAGAATTTAGCCAGAGACGAGGAGCGGCCAATTAGTGGGCTTTCATCTGGGTGTCCGCCTCTTACCACCCCCCCCCCCCCGGTGTGGGCAGACAGCAAGGAAGACATATTTCACAAAGGTGAAATTGATTAAAGCAGGCGGTGGACCGAGCTGAAGAGTTTTTTTTTATTGTTGCGCTGACGCCGGCGTATCTTAGCAACCACTTCCACCCGTCCGTCCGTCTGTCCTATACGCTCGCTGTGGCTGAAGCACACAGAGAGCTCAGAGAACACAAAAAAAGTCTGAATGCTTGAAGCTGGTGCACAAATGGACGCTGAGGAGGAGGGGGCGTCTCACCAGGATATGTTGAACAAGCACCACAAACCCCCTGACCTTGAGGTGGAGAGAGCTCGCTCTGACGCATTAACGGACTAAAAATTCCAACCATGAGAGCAGTTAGTCCTTTCACTTAAACCAATTAGATTACATTCAACTATTGTTAGTGTGCAAAGTACAAGAACCCAGCCAGTGACATGCAGTTATTAGCATCTAATCAGAGGTGCACTCAGTTCAGTAAGCACTAAGGTCCCTTTGATTGACCTGTTTACTTATTGTGAGAGATCCGGATGCAGTAGTTGAGGAAGTGTATTCTCTACAGTGGATGAACCCAATTTATTATTGGGATTCTGGTGTGTGTTCATATCAACTACAATTGTTGTTGTTGTGTTTGTTGTTGTGTTGTGTTGTTTTCAAGCAGCTATTTGCTGTTAATGCCTCTCATATCTCTTATCCTATGGCCTCAAGAAATCCCCAGTCACCAAAGCATATCCATGGGAGGATTACTCCGCGGAGAGAGAGAAATAGAGAGCGAGAGAGAGAAAAAAATAAATAAAACACAGCATCAAACTGAAGATACTCCATTCAGGCCAGGCTTGTGAGACCCCTCGGGTGCCCCACTTGAACTTGCTGCCTCTCTGGTTGCTGCCAGTGTGTGTGTGTGTGTGTGTGTGTGTGTGAGAGAGAGAGAGAGAGAAAGAGAGAGAGAGAGAAATAGAGAGAGCTCACAGCCTCTCTGGTTACTGCCTGTGTGTGTGTGTGTGTGTGTGAGTGAGTGTGTGTGTGTGTGTGTGTGTGTGTGTGTGTGTGAGTGAGTGAGAGAGAAAGAGAGAGAACTCACAGCCTCTCTGGTTACTGCCTGAAACACCGGTAGCATATCTCTGAAGCATCTGCTCATTACAAATTGTTGCTGGAGGACATCCCTGTGGAGGTGATGAGGAGGGCAACACAGGAGCAGGGAAGGAACAAAAGAAGGGAGAGAAGGGCAAACCAGGAAGGAATGAGGGAGCAAGAGAAAGAAGAAGAAGAAGACGACAAAGAAGAAGGGGGAGTGGGGCGGAGAGGAGAAGAGCCTGAGGCTGAGGGTAGGACTACTGTTCAACTCAGCACTTTTAACGAGTGAGGGAGGAGAGGAGAGCAGAGGAGAGCAGAGCAGAGCAGAGAGGGATCTTAACCTCTTAATATAGCCGTCTTTAATGTGCCAGCGAGTGTGGGAATCTCCAGCGTCCTCCGAGCCACGGCTAAAGTTCATAAAGTACTTAAAGTAAAAAAAAAAAAAAAAAAGTTTTGTGTGTGTGTGTGTGTGTGTGTGTTTTTGGTGGTGAGTGCTCAGCTGGCCCAGTTCTTTGGGAGGTGAGATTAGCTGTACCCTGGCTGCAGTTCACCACACCTAGGCTCTGGCCAGCCGCATGTGAAGTAGCCTGCTGAGGGCGAGAGCTCATGTTTTTAAATATGAGGGCGTTTGTTGTCGGTATTTTACCCTCAGCTGTAATTAAATTCTTAATTAGTGAGCCCTCAGAAGCGGCGCGGGTGGGAGGGGGTGGTGGATGGGATTGGGGGATTCCATTTTAAAGCCCTTAAATATATCCTGGAGCTTTGCGGGGGGGTCGAGGGTTGAGAGGAAATAGCAAAAAACGAAATGTGAGACTTCTTCTCTTCCTCGAGTCTGCCATCGACAGCCTATGCTGTACGTCCTCGTCTCAATCTGTTACATCTGAAACGAATGTCTAATGTAAGGCTATGACCTGCATTACCCTACATCGCTATCCTTTGGCACAAAGGCAGTAGTGGATCTCCAACTGAACACAAGACACTATTAACACCTCACTTGACCACCTCTCGTGTCCCACTTTACCAGCATCTGGGCATCACACAGAGGAGATCCTCTGGACAAGATGGAGGCTCTGTGAGTGAGAGCCCTGTTTGTGTGTGCTACCACCGCTCATCCTGGAAATGAGTGGTGGTGGTGTGGCTCTCCCCTCCAAACCAACCCCACCCAGACAAGCTGCCATACACAAGGAAAGAGACAGCATTAAATCCCCCAGGAATGATGCATCAGGAGGGATCAAGGTCTCGGATCACCTTTTCACCGCTGCATGATGGGCTTCACTTCCCCCCAGCTACAGGGAGTATGCCTGGGCTAAGGGGGGTGTGGAGTGAGGAGGATGGAAGGTGTGTGTGTGTGTGTGCGGGGGGGTTGTCTGTGTCTTGATGACTGGCCCGATTCTGAGCCTGACGGTGGGGATGTTGGGATGGGGTGTTGGGGTACGATGACAGTGATGGGGAGCAGAGCGCCGCGGCGTGCTCCGAGTGCGCAGCGCCTCTTTGATGTGTCAGCAGCACGTCAGCAGCAGCAGCGGTAGGAGCGTCAGGAGTGGCGCAGCTCCGTGAGGTACTGAAACGCACCGCAAGCTCGGGTAGATACGGGTAAAGGATTGCCGCAGGCTAATTGAATATACTTTGCTCTGCACTGTGTCGTCTGATTCCTGGTGATTACCACATACCGGAATCTGTCTTTGGAGTGTGTGTCTGTGTGTGTGCGTGCACATACGTGTGGATTTGAAAAAGAGGTGTCTGTGTGTCATGTGTCAGTGTGTGTATGTGTATATGTGTGTGTGTTTGTGTCAGTGTGTGTGTGTTTGTGTTTGTGTCAGAGTGTGTGTGTGTGTGTGTGCGTGCTTGTACGCATGTATTTGTGTGTAAGAGAGAGAATAAGAGCATATTCCTGTGAGTGGGGCATGACACATGGAGCCATTTTGCCCCGTGTCTTTGACTCCCTTTCTTCCTTCAGTTTCAGAGAAATATGTTTCCACAGCACAGCGTCCTCCGAGATCCCACTCCTGCCTTCCAGGTCAGCTCTCCAGTGCACTCGCTTGCTCACATGCCCCCGCTGTCCGCAGGCAACCGGACAGGAATTTTGCCCACGTCGCCAGGCAGCCGAAGCGGCCCAACGCGGAGCTCTGCTGAACCAGAAGCGAGTAGATCACATCCTGAGAGAGGCCGGGCCAAGCGCAACGTTCAGCGGCCAGGAGCGATGAGTGTCCATTCAGATCGGATCAGTGGCGGCAGCCTGCTGGAGATCTTTTTTCCGAGGATTTCATGCGAGCGCACACGCGGAAAAACCCAGCGCCCCGGGCTACTGCAACTGTCTGCACATACAATTCAGCATTTGTCTGACTGAGACTGAGCTGAATGCTTCCAGCCACCTCAGCTCCTCACTGCCACTGATGTTAAAGCTATCAGCGTGCTCAACCAGCATATGCTTTTAACAGTCTTGACAGGGCGAATCTGCACTCAACGTGACACATCAACATGGTACAAAGTGCCAAGACGTGTGAGGGGAAAATCACACATTCCCCACACCCCCATGTACTATTCATTGCAATAAGCAGTGGAGTGATGATACTTTTCTATATAAAAAAATGTCCATCAAAACAACATTCATTACTGAAATATACGGCACTTTAGTCGTTGTGAGTGAGGATGATTGCACGTAATGGGATACCCTGCAGATGTGACAGTGACAGGGGTGTTTGACAGTGACAGACTGCAAGAGCAGCTAAATAACTTGGTGTAACAATAAGCACAATTATTTTACTCCGGGGCAGTCTATATGACTGAAAAAGCACACCTTGTGAGGGATGGGATTGAAGTTGTCTCCCTGTGTGTCTCTCTTTGGTTTTGCTAGGTTCCTCACTCCCTCTGGACATGTGAGGAAAGCATGGATCAGTACTGCAGCACCGTGAGAGAAAAAAATATATATATCTCTGTTTTTTCCACCATCTGTGAATGTCTTGCTTTTTAAATTACAATCAGTGCAAATGAAGAAACAGTCAGATGGTGTTAAACATTGAAAACTGTTTTTGAAGAAGGATGGGCACTTTCCTTTGATGTAATTATTGCTTCCCTTTTTTTCCAGTTTACCTCCTGTTGTTAGAGAATGAAAGGATCCTAAATTGTGTTTACTGGACAGGTAACTTCAGAAGAGATGGTAATCAAATTCGCTCTGCCAGCCACTAAGCAATTTGATTTCCCCCACACAGCTGATTAAGCATTGTGTGTGTGAACTTCATAATATCCTGGGTTTTGTGTTGTTGTCTCTCAGGCGCTCTCCTGTGTGTTTGTGTGTGTTTGTGTGTGTGTGTTCGTGAGAAAGAGAGAAAGAAAGAGAGTGAGAGTGTGTGTATGGGTGTGCATGCAAGGGTGTGTATTTTAACTTTTAATGTCCTTGAATCAATTGTCCCTCTCCCGTGGGTTCCAATGAAACCAAATCTCCATCCTTCACCTGAATGGTAACTGCATAAGAGCTCAATTATCCCAATCACGCTCAAATGGTTGTTGATTCTATGCACACAGTGTAAAAAAAAAAGTGGAGCAAAAAATGCTCCTGGGGTGGTTAAGCAGAGATAACATATTTCAGTGTAAAGCAGCAACCCAAATAGTCATCAGCACCCATCTGGCACATGCTCTGTGGATATGAAGTTTTAGCTGTCTAATAGCCTAGAGAAATTGACAGTGCACAGTGTTGTCTCCGAGGAATGTATCTCTCTCGTGAATGCAAAGTTGTGTGTGTAACATGATTTTCTTTATTCCGTGACAGGATGATATATCTGGTTTCCAGCTATCCTACCCCTGTTGTGCTGTTTCTAACACAAACCATTTAGTTACTGTTTACAATAACAATGTTTCTCAAAAATAGGTACGATTTTGTGAAATGGCTATGAAAGCGCACATTGTGTGTGCTTTTAGTTTACCCTTCAAAAAAAGCAAGGCAAGAGGAGCCTGCCCCATTTTGGTCATTGAAATTGACATTTCTGCTGCAAGGCCAGTGGTTGAGCAAAATAACTCATAAATGTGTGCAGTGGTCATTTCAGACAGCATTTTAAAGAATGGCAAAGTGCAGGTGCACCACCCGTGGTCTGTGATTCATATTAATAAGTCATTAGAGTGAATATGAAGATGGCCCATCGCCAAGAGGCAGAGGAATCCACAGTGTCAGTCTAATCGTATTGATATTACTAATGCAATAAAGAGCTGGCTTTATGAAAATGGCAGGGTACAAAGTCTAGGTCTATGGCATGACAGTCTAGAATGGCTTATTTGCACACGATTACATCCCTATCTTTAGATCTAAATAACTGTTCGTAGACCTGTGCACATAAAATAAACTCTTTCTATAATGAATAAAATTCTATAATGAATGTTGGTATATCCAAAGCCACTGGCAGCAAGAGACAGCTCTGAGACAGGCTTGTTCCATAGGTTGGTTTGGCTCACTGTCTTGTTGTTGAATAAATGCAAATGTGTCATTTCCCTGCATTCATATGATTTGGAGTGATTCCTCTGCATGGAATTGTTTTCTCCTGACATGCAAAAAAGAACAAAAAAAGTCTGTGCAGATTGATCAGGAGTCTTTGATGTATTTTTCTGTTTCAAATATGCTTTTAGGGTTAATCAAATCTGGGTTGCTATTCAAATGACGTGATACACTCATACATGCTACACAAATACACATATGTTTATACCCACACATACACACACACACACACACACACACACACACTAGCGCACACACACACACTAACACACCATACAACAAACACTCATAGCATCAGATCTGTTAAGCTGCTGGTTGCTTGCTCTGAAACTGGGTCATTTGAAAGCCCCCCAAATTCTTTTAATCTCCAACATCTCCAAGCTTACATGCAAGATAGAAAAGATGCTCTGAAGATCTCACCCATGACAGTTTTCCAATACATAAGACACTCTGCTTACATTACCGGAGTGGTTGTAGGCTTGCACAACCCCTCAGCCATTTTCACATTTAGATAAAAAACTATGTTATACTTTTTTCATGGAAATATATTAGATTAATGGTCCATTTCTCCTGATCATCTAGGAATGTCACATATTTTAAAACATTTTGTGGCATTTACAAATGTTATGGAATGGAAACTTGTCAGTGAAAAGAGGTATGGATGGGAAATGAAAGATGCAAATATTCCCTCTGTAAATTAAACAGAAAATTCAGTCTTTTTTCTTCTTTAAATAGCCCAACACTAACGGGCTATTTCCGCTGATGCCACATACTAAATCAACTGGATAGAATGTTGCTATGGATATGGCAAGCTCCCAGATGACCATTCTAGAGTATCAACATGCCCCCCCCCCCTTTCTTCCACAGGAGTGCACATGTTGCTCTGTCGAGCCTCATGTCTCCACATCATAATGTAATTAAGGCTTCTGGGGCTGACTGGAGAGGTGACTGTGAAGGACGACGCTGCTGCGTGCGTCCAGTGAGTGAGTGAGTGAGTCCTCTACACGTAGCCAGACACCCCCCCGAGTCCCGTTTCAGCCCGCGCCAAGCCCACGTCTCCACAGGCAAACACACGATGACACCGGCTGTGTGACCCACCCTGTCCTTGCCACTTTGTCTCTCCCCTTCACTGGACAGCCCTAATTAGGTCACTCTCAGTGGGGTGTTAACACACGCTTGTTTTTCGGCTTCTTTTTTTGTGCTCTTTAAGGAAGCTATCAGTTGCAATTTCTGTCTTGAGTCTTGAGCGAGTAGGGGTAGCCTATAGAGAAGCTGGTAAAATTAATAAATAATGTAGGCCTACAGGCCTTCATGAACATAAACAGGGCTTTGATGATGAGCTCAAAAGGCATATAGCTAGCTCTCTGAAAGTGTTCCACTGAATGCTGTGAATTGTTTGTTATTCTTTCACTCAAACTCGCATCACAGATGTAGCCTATGTCACAGACCGAACAATCGGATTTTTGGTTATTTGACCATCAGCTAACTTTCAAACAGGCATTTTACTTTGGATAGACAATAGCAATAAATCATTGGAGTGATTAACGTCAAAAAATCTAGACTGGAGTAACTCAACATTGGACACCTCCGATATGTTTAGTGTTCTAAAGACGCCAAATAGCCTGTTATAGTTACCAAATTGATAACCAAGGAGCCAGAAGTGAACACACATGGATGGCTATAAAAACTGTGCTTTCATTATACAACTAAACACAACGAAATACTTTTATAACCCTTGAGCCAGCTCCTTACTATGTGATCTCAATGGCAGTGCAGTGTTTGTTTGCACCTCCAACAGCATTGCGTACCTGGTTACCTCCCAAAAACGCCCTCAAACGCCCACAAATACCTGTATGTTCGTGCAAGAATGTGATCTGATATGAACCATTTTAAATTCACTGTGATATTTGGGTAATAATGATATTCACTAATGGGTAACACTTTATAATAACTACACAAAATTCATCATTTATTAAGCCTTTGTTACTTACTAGTTTGTTCATCATTAGTAATTTCTTGTTCATACATAATTTAACATCAGTAAAGCATTTGTTCACACAATTATAAATGGTTTGTTCATAGTAAATAAGCCTATCCAAAAAATATGTTTGTAAGTACATGATTTATACTTAATAAGTAATGGAACAACCACTTATAATGAAATCATTTTCTTATTATAAACCAGTTGCAAACTATTACAAAATGCTTTGTTCATCATTTGTAAAGCATTGTTCCTATGTAAATTCTCATAAATAAAGTATTTGTACACACAGTTATAAATGGATTGTTCATAGTAAATAAGCCTATATCTAAAATATGTTTATGAATTATTGTTAATACTTAATAAATTATGCAATACACACATGCACTAATGATTAGTTAGGGTGAGGATACATATTTTATAAACCACTTCCTAATACTATAATTCATGATTAACTCAGGGGTTACAAGTGGTTAGTTAATGATATTTTGTGAGCTTATCTAAAGTGAGGACTTTCTATGCCTTGCAACACATTTTCAAATGAGTTGTAAAGATACCATTCCCATTCATTCATTTAGCAGACAAGCGACGTACACATGTCAATTAAATTGAAGGCCCTTGACATAACAGTGAAAGCCAGGAATCGAACCCCCAACTTTTCAGGCTACTGCATGCTAGTCCAGCTCCTTATACACTACACTACCTTGGCCCATATAGAAACCCCTACAACTATGCTAGAGTTTCTGTTTTCTTCTACTACACACTGTTATTAAACATCAGTAAACTATTATTAAATGCTCTATTCTTCATTTGTAAAGCATTATTCCTACATTAATTCTCATCTGTAAATCATGTTTACACACAGTTAAAAATGGTTTGTTCATAGTAAACACGCATATGTATATTATATTTTTGAATTGACTGTTGTAATACCACTGGACAGAGGTAGTGTAGTGGATAGGGAGCCGGGTTAACATGCAGTAACCCATGAAGTTGCAGACTTGCAAACCCAGGCGTCCACCAATGTGGCCTTGCCCTTTAATTTCATTGACATGTGTAAGTCGCTTTGGGTGAAAGTGTCGGCTAAATGAATAAATGCAAGTGTAAACTTTATTACTCATTTGTAAATGTGTTGCAAGGCATAAAACGTCCTCACTTTAGATGAGCTCACAAAATATAATTAACTAACCTCTTGTAACTCCTGAGTTAACTAGATGTACCGCATAGCGGTACAAAAAATGACCGCCGCTCAGTCCTGTACATCCATTCCGCGAAAATAAATCATATTAATGAATTTGTCTCCATCTTCTACTCCATCCCCCACTCTTGAAACTTTTGTGTATGCTTGTTTGGAATGTGTGTTTGCGGGCCGCACACAAAGTAGCCTACTGGCGCTGCAAAGGTGAGCACTTGCCAAAAAAATTGTAGCATTGTTATAAAACCTTTAAAATATCTAAACAATCACAAGTAGGGCAGTTCATCACAGTCCATCCATTGCAACTGGACTGATGAAAGGTACACCTGTAGGCTACATTGTATTTTGGAAAAGCAGAAGGTAGCAGCATAATGTATTTATTTATTTGTTATTAAACAAAACAATCCCTGTCAGTTCCATGCAGTTTTCAACTCTATCAAGAAGAGAGGTCATGTCATGGATTTTTGTGAATGTTTCTTCTTCTACATATGCATAAGTTTAGTCATCTAGTTCATATGATATTCAGCTTTATTGTCAATGCACAAATTAAATACCAGTAGTCTAAAACAAAATGCCGTTTTACCCAGTGGTGCAAATAACTGACATTTCCATGAAATGCGTTGCTAGACTGTTCATACACATTTTAACGGGCCAAGTTGAAGAGCTACTGTCCGTTATTGTTTGTGCAAATAATATGCTGATTCATGTTCCCTTGCATTTTGCAACTATGAGGTCCATGGTTAGTCTGGCTTTCGCCAGACCAAGCTCAATCTTTTAAGAAATCGAAAAGGAATCGCCGGCAGATCAGGCTGAGTTCACCCAGCCTAGTCCATGGTAGGCGCCCGATAGAAATATTGTTTAATTTTGCGATTGAGATATCCACGCACTGGCGCCCCCCCTGCGACGTGTTCGCCCCCGGTTTCAGAGCTATTCTAAATGCAAAAATGCATAGAGGGAGTTTTGACAAAACCGTGACTGTTAACAAACTATAGGCTATATAAGGTAGGCCCTATGCTAGGCCTATTACACAACATAAATTGTCACTAGGCTATGCTGGCGACCCAAATAAAATCTCCTTTGGAACCAATGGCTTACACCTTACAGTATCAAATTGCCACCTCTTGGCGAAAAGTTAATAGTTTTGCATATCGTAATACATTTCACGCTGCTGTATGAATCACGGAAAGCGACACTTCTAAATGGAACCCAACCCACTGTACAGTAGCTCAAGGTCTGTGGCTAAAGCAGCCATAATGAAAGCGTTATCATTGTTTGGATACTTCACACACACGTGTTTTTTAATCGCATAGACTACTACTACCAAGCTGGAATCAAAGCACATCGACTCCCCTCTCACACCCTAAACACGCACTTCGAACAAACAAAAAACGTCTCAGTCTCACGGTATAGCCATAGGAAAAACTATATTGGACCGGTGTAACGTAAAGAATGATTTTTGTAGCACGTGCAACAAATATGTGTAGGTACAGCCCTGCCCTGGATACATCTCTCAACGTGCACTCTAAAACATTTGGTTTAAATGGAGATGTAGATCACGGGTGCGTTAATAAATCTACATTGCGGCGTGTTGACACAAATTATTCACTTTGACGAATTTATGTAGTTTCAGTCCTAGTTACTTTACTTTGAGCCATGCTCTTCCTTACTTGAATCACCTTTGAAAATAGAGGATTGAAGTAGCCTATATGGGTGTTTGGGAATGAACGTTGACTGTCCCAGCCCGGTGTTTAGGATGCATCATAGACAGGTTATCTTTCAGGTAGCCTATATATTTTCCATTAGAAAACCATCACGTAGCGAACATGTTGTGGCTAACTCACTTAGCTCCTGTTAGTAGCCTAGGTTATGGTCATAAGCAAATGAGATGACAGTCGAAAGATGCAATTAGTGCTGTTATCAATTTTCTTGGTAGCCTATAACCGCATGGTTTTCTACAAATACATCAATAATCAAATTGGCCTTCCTCACTCAACCAATGCTAACGGTAACATTATTTTACCTACTCTAGGCTATTGATATAACTTAAGATTAACGTAGCCTACCTGCAGTAAAAAACAAGCATGTCCCGAGATTTATTTCGGCTTCAAGAAGAAATGGGAATTACATGTCATGCAGAAATCATCCTACCCTTATTAGACGTTCTCTGCGGTAAACTACAGTCTTGTCCTTGTAGGAAGCGTAGTGTCTTTCCAACCCACTTTAGATTAACTTCCAACAAAATTACGTCTCACTGCAACGATGCGCCATCTGGTGGACAAACGACTATGTGACGCCAATACTGGAAATGCAGCCAAATTATTATGATGAATATTTGGTTTTCCTTTAATCCTGCTGAATTTGTAATTATGTATCGCCCGTTGTAATTGCCGATACTGATGGTATGTGCGTGCCTGTGTGTGTGTGTGCGTGTGTATATGTGTGCACCACCATTTACAGGCCAATGAGTGTACAGTCACTAAATGTACACATAACTTAATTTTTTTAGACCCCCCCATGGATGAAATTCTACGAAACTTGGCATACCCCCAGAGAATGTCAGGTTAATCATACACATAAAATTTGGTGCAGTTCTGAACATCTTAACTGAAGAGAGGGGCGATTAAAGCAGAATGATATTGCATTTTCATTTTTTACTGGGGGGGTGCAAATCACAAATGAGTGATTATGGGCTAGGTTGATGTGGGCCCTTGAGACCAACATACCATAAAAAATTCTTCAACCTCGGTGCCACGGTTCAGGTAGTTATTTAGGAAAAACTGCATTTTTTGGGTTTCGGGGGGCCCAGCGCGGGGGGGGGAGTGGCCCCCGGGGACCAAACGAAATTTTTCCGTAAAAGACTAGTGGGGCTACATACCCACCAAATTTCATGTGCCCCGGTGGTTCGGTGTCCCGGGTATCGTTGACCAAAAATTCAGGATGTAGATGACGGGGGAAAAAAAAAAAAAAAAAACGTTGACAATCCCTATATTACCACTTCGCTAGCTTCGCTAGCGGCGGTCATAATTATTTAATTATAGTATTAGGAAGTGGTTTATAAAATATGTATCCTCACCCTAAGTAATCATTAGTGCATGTGTATGTAACAACTGTTAAATAATGGAAATATTACTTAATCAAAAACATATTATTGCATAATTTATTAAGTATTAACAATAATGTATAAACATATTTAAGATATTAATTTATTTACTATGAACAAACTATTTATAAATGTGTGATCAAATGCTTTACTGATGATAAATTAGAAATTACTAATGATGAACAAACCATTAACTAATAAGTAACAAAGGCTTAATAAATGATGAATTGTGTGTAGTTATTATAAAGTATATTTATATTATAAATACACTATTCAGCCGAAAACAATCGTCACCCAATCTAGTGTGAGTTTATAGTGAAGAAGGATATTATTCCTCACAGGAAATTATACGAATTGTGGCAGCCTGCAGTGGAAAGTTCCACTCTTTTCTGATTGCCTTATTGGCTGGAGTCTCTCCTCCCCAATCTAGCTAAACGTGTTAACCTATTCTCACTGATGCTACGGCTGAATCTAAATGATGCCTTTCATTTGAAGTGTGAGATATTTCCACGCTTTAATTGAGTCATACTCTGATCTCCGGAGAACTGCACCCTGTGATATCTAACGTAATCCCCACCGCCAAACCCAGAACAAATCAGCATATCAAACGCCCAGTCAATGCACGTGGGACACAAGCCATTTCTATATTTAATTGTTCTCCTGTTTGTGTGCCAGTAGCGGCGTGACTGTTTGACAGGGAGAAGAAGGCCCCTGTGACGGGGTGAATGCGAGGCTCTCCTAATGACGTGAGAAATGTGCTCCTGTGAATCTCGGCTAATCCTACGCATGTTCGAAGTTTGTTGTAAACATTCACCGTTGATGTATGTTGTGGAGAAACATTTGTTGTAGTTGTTTGCTTTTTGTCAATGACCTCTGAAGAGAACATTTCTGTTTACCTATAGAGTTTCTGAAGAGCTTCTCAACCACAGAAAATATGTCCTTTATTGTGAAATACTGTAGCAGTTTAAAGTTTTTTTCCCCGTGGCTCTTCCTCCAAGGTCTTTGTATTACTTTTAAGAAGTACTTGTTTTTTTAATTGTATATATTTTCTTTTCTTCTTTTAAGCAAAGCTGATGCAGTTTTGTATTTTCTTCAAGAAAATATGACTTCATCGCGTGTGACAACAAGCGTGCCCTCCTTCAACGAGCTCCGCTGGCCTTCATAAATAATTAAAGATTTAATCTGTGGTATTTTCAAAGGTCAGACCCTACAACAAAGAGACAAAAAAGGCCAGCTTCCCCTCCTTTTCCTACTCCTCGCTCTGAGTGCTGCTACTTGCTCGAGATGTTCTGAGAGCATTTCAAATCGGATGCGTCGGCCACGAGTCTCCATCGTGTCGGGCGTCACCATTTAAACCCTTGTGAGCGCACAGAGAAATCTGTATTTCGCCATTTTTTAACCGTGTCTAATTTCACAGAAGGACCACCCAGAGTCCATCTTGAGGGTAAAAAGGTCAGAGGGTAAAGATGCCGGATGCCCACATGCATGTGGAAGCCTTTGGTGAGTGACTTGAATTATGTAAACAGAATTGGGCCGAAATTGTATGCACCTTTCATTATCATCCTTGATGCATAATCTATGAGGCTTATTCAGGGCTGGCTCATCCTTAAACATTAATATGGGGGGAAATCCTGCTGAAGTCATTCTTTTTTTGTCCTCTCTCGCTTGATAGCATTACTTTCAGACCCTCCAAACAAGGCACTGGATGAGTAGAGATTATCAAAGTCGCCAATCACTCATAGATCTGCAGAACACGCAATGCAGCAAAAAGGGCTTGGAGGGGGTGAAAAACTGATGTTCCCCCAACTGGGTAGTAACAGAATATAAAACGGTGTAAAGGATTTATGGCTTCCCTCATTGATATGCCCATTCAGGACTGGTGAAAGACGCCGGGTCAGAAAAGGTCTGGGTTGTATTCTGGTGTTATGTGCAACCCATGGTGTCAGGGGGACTGTGCATTAAAAAATGGGAGTATGAAAGACACTGCTCTGCTCTTTCATGCTGCCTAGTCGCCAGCTTACTCATATCCGCTTGTCCTTGCAGAATTACTTTGGGGGAGCTGAAGGCTTTATCATGTCCTGCCTCCGTTGCAAAAAAATTCAGGGAAGAAAAAGTTTTTATTCTTCCCTTCCTTCCCTCTACCCCTCCCTCTCTCCATTCCATCTTCTCCCCACTCTCTTCCCCTCCACCCCCTACTTTTCGCTCTATCTCTCCCGACAAACTCGACTTCCTTTGTGTCCAACTCTTTATAGCTCTACATCAGAGAGCGAGTGAGGCGGGCTTGGCCGGCCCTGATATACGCTGGCAAATGTGTTTATCAGCGGCGAGGACTTGCGGCTGAAAAAAGTCAGACCGCCGTTCACTGACAAGTTCAACAGAGTGCAAGTTACCTTTTTCAGAATGCAGCACCCCACGGATAACAGCAGATAGGCATCTCTGTTCGGTCTAAATTAAATGTTATCCTTCGGAAGGTATGGCAGGTAACATGGTGATTTAGCAGTGACATACAGTAGGACACAGTAGCGGCACAGAGCAACTTATAATTAGCCGGCAAATGCACCTACCATTTGCAGGTCACACAGGTGGGGAGGACTGACTCACCTAACTGGCTGCGGATGAGAGGAAATGTTAAACAGCATGACTGCCTTCACTACTCTCTCTCTTTCTGTTTCTCTCTCTCCCTTTCCATCCCTCTCTCTCTCTGCCTTCACTACTCTCTCTCTTTCTCTTTCTGTTTCTCTCTCTTTTCATCTTCCTCTCTCCCTCTCCATTTATCTTTCTTTTTCTCTCTCACTCTTTCTCTCTCTCTCTCTCTCTCTCTCCTCATTCACCTGCCCTGTTGGCTGTGTCTGACGTAACAGAAATTAATCTCTGGCTGCTCCCAGCCAAGAATATGGGTCACCTCAGCAATACCAGCAGCAGCAGCAGTGCCTGCACAGGTTTTTTGGGGGGATCCAGCAAAACAGCTCCATGTTCACAGTTACAGTGCAATGTCAGAGTCACGGTGTGCTGAATGTGTGAGACCGGTCTCATGCCTGCAACTCAGCTGCAGGCCCTCGCTTTTATCACAGTGGCTTGATAATGGCGCCCTGCCTTTTTTAAAGTATCATTTTTGACATTTTTGCCTTTTTTTAAAAAAGGACAGTGAAGATTGACAGGAAGCAAGTGACAGAGAGAAATGAGGTAGGACCGGGAAATGACCACAGGTCAGACGTGAACCTGGTATAGACTCTGTAGCCAATTGCGCCACAGCGTCCCTGTGGTGCCATGCCTTTTAACCCTGGAACTGCGCTCTTTCTGCCCGAGCACTGGTGGTGCGTCGCTGTCGAGACCCCCTTGCATCACAACCTCATGCCTCGCTTCCTCCGTGGCCGCTGCACTGCGCACACATCTCCCCATTAAACATTCATGCAGCGCCGTGAGTGTGGCTGAGCGCGGTGTCGAGACCGCAGAGGGGGTCACAGAAGAATGATAACGCCACACTGTTGTTGTTAAGTGTGCGAAAGCAGCACGGCATAAATGTACGCACCACCTCTCCCAGCAGAGCAGAGCAGCCAAAAGCTCCACCACCACCACCACACACTGCTGCCAGCCTCTCTGCCTGCTCTGTCTGCCAAGAAAATGCGTAGAAAATAAATTAAGCAAGTAACCGTTGCGCTTGCTCGCCTACATAGTTATTGTTGGAGTATAGATCAGCATGGGGTATATATAATGGAGGTGTGTGGTGGGGGTGGAGGGAGAGGGTGTGTGGGGTGTATAGCAGTTCTTTCAATCTCCCGCCTGTGTTCGATATTCATGTTCAAAATATATGTTCTCATATACACACCGCCTACGTCGCTGTCGGGTGGCTTGGTGTGCCTGAGGAGCTAATGTGTCCAGTTTGGCGCATTCATAATCTCTGTGAGGTCTGCAAGTGGCTCGGCTTCATCTGTTGGCTTGATGCATATTTATTTGGCCTGCCTGAAGCCCACTTGTTTTCTCGCTCGCTTCCCATTGCCCGTTGCTATATTTGTATCACCTCTTCAAAACACCGGGCGGTGGAGGGCAAGAGAATTAGGCAATTAGATCAGTCACCATGGGGGATCGTGCCTCTCGCAAACTGGCTTGAAGGACTGACCAGGGAGAGAGGGAGCGAAGGAGAGAGAGAGAGAGAGAGAGAAATGAACAAATAAACAAACAGACATTATACCTCAATTAAGTACCCAGAAACTGGCCATCTCTGCATGAGAAAAATGCAGATAAATGGGCAGAGGCAACAAATAACAGCATGAACTGAGTTGAAGAGACTACTGGGGGGGGGGGTTGTGAAAGTAATTGTAAGAAAAGGGAAGAATCTGTGTAAAGACAAGGGTTGCGCACCCACAACCCCACCTCCACCCTAATTATTGCCCAGAGTGCACAGTGTTGTTTATCTATTGATGCTTTCGCCGCGTGATCACGCTTGTCCAGCTTGGTTAGTTATTAATGAGTGTAGCAGTAGGGGGGCCATGCTGACCAGGCGGGAGTTCAGAGGTGTGGGAGAAGTCAAAGCCCCATACTGCCAGCCACACACCCCACCCCACCCCCAGAAAAGGACAGTCACTCTGCTCAGGGCCAATTACCCACTAGGTGGACAACTCAGGCACCCAGGCTGAAATGCATGCTAATGGCTAACCACATAATTGCCACTTTTTTGTCCCCCTTTTATGGTTTAAGTATTATGAAAATGGGAAGAGGGAGACTCCAAGAGATGCCCGTGGTGACGGGCGGGCAGCAGGCGGACAAAAAATAAATGTCCGCAAATGTTTCAAGGGCAGCCATGACAACATGATACCATCAGGAACTACAGTAATAGTCTTTGTTGCTGGTGGTACTCTGAACAGAAAAGATGGGCAAGGACTCAGTTAATAGTCCTGAGTTCTTCCCCATCTTTTGTGCTCAGAGTTTTTCTAGATCCTTTCCATTCTGAAGCACGAGGGTGGTAAAAAAACATCGGTTTCTGGCATAATTAAAAGCCATTTTCCGTTCCATTACTGTCACCACACTCTGGTGATTGTGACGTGACAGGTGCTACCGAGTGGAGCGTAATCCTGTTTGTCACAATCCATTCCCGGCCTGATCCCTCTGCTGATCTCAACAATTATGAGCCGCAAACCCGCATGGATGTTTTGTAGAAGGGTACGGAGTATGCAGCCTTCCTGTTTTAGGTGGTGAGGGAGGAGGGATGAGATAGGCTTGGTAAACACATGTGATGGTGCTAAATGGCTTTTAAACAGCATTCATTAGCACTGTCATTGTGTGTTATTCACCAGGCTTATAATGACTCCATTCCTAAGGGAGGCTTAAGCGCCGATTTCTGATGCTGCGGTTAAACAATTCTGTGCCGTGCTTCCCCCTCTGTTGTGTTTCCATGGCATTATTTCCCACAGGAGGTGGCTTATAGGAGGGTGAGGTGTGGGTGGATAGGGTGGCGAGGAAAGTAAGGTCATAGGAAATCTGAGGAAGAATAGCATCGGAGGGCCCATTCCATTATGTGTTTCATGACGCTCAATGCTATCGCTGTCATTATGGGAACGGCATCTTGGGACTGTTTGTGTGACCGGGGAAAAAAAAAACTGCTGTGGATATCTCCCACATATAATATTGGGGAAGAAGAAAAGGAAATTCAATTTCAAACCGATTCAGTTTTTTTTTCCATATCTCCTTCCCTTTTATGCCATTACGGTTTGAATCGGCGAATGCCCTTGAAAGGGGCCTTTACCTACTTGAGTGACAGACAGTTTTTGATTTGCCTTCAAAACACAGACTCAGCCATAGTGATGAGAATCCTCTCAGACAAAGCATCACACCTCATTCCAATTAACGAGCAGGCCTTGCAGCCCTGGGCCAGCACACTGTGGGTGTGACATACGCCTGTCACTCACTCACTTCCCTGCCGGCGTGCCAGACTGTCACTGGAAGAGACACTCAGGGAACCATGGTCCCTGCACAAACACACACACAGTCAACCTATGGCAAGCGGCGCAGTGTGACACGCCCGATCAATAGACAGACTCCCAGATCCCCTGTGGAGTGGGGAGCACAGGGGGGACAGATTGATGGTATAATCTCACACACACACACACCTAGACACAGTCACAAACGCACAAAGTCAAACACACACACACACATTTGCACAAACATACACACACACACACTCAGACACTCTCTCTCTCTCACACACACACCACTCTGTCATTCCTACTCTCTGCCCCATAAACACACACACACAAATATACACTTATACACAAAAGTTATGCTTTGTGCTAAATTAAGGACTTTTTAGCACTCTGGCTTTTAACAATCAATAGGGCTTTGGAGCAGCGGGACACATGAAGGTTAATATTACCAGTCTGTGGTTGTGAACAGAGGCAGACGCATTTAATTACACTTTTGGATACAGACAAATGTGTGAGTCAGTATGTGTGTGTGAGAGTGTATGAGTGTGCGTGTATGTTTGTGTGAGAGTATGAGTGTGCGTGTATGTTTGTGTGAGAGTGTATGAGTGTGCGTGTATACTGTACATGTGTGTGCGTGTATGTGTGTGTGAGTGTATGAGTGTGCGTGCATACATATGTGTGTGTGTGTGTATGTGTGTGAGTGTATGAGGGTGTGTGTATACATGTGTGTGAGTGTGTGTGTATACGTGTGTGTGTGTGTGTGACAAAAGAACTGGTCTCTCTGGCTTAGGAGGAAATGTTAACTGAACATCATTAAAAAAATCTGGCTGAGATGAACAGAAGAGTACATTCACAGCTTTCGAGACATGAAGCTTTTCTCAAGTCCCTAGGTTTACATTTATTTTCAGTAAAAGAAACTGTTCTCCGTGCTTATGAAGCAAACTCTAGCAAACAAACCATTGCTCATTATTTAATTGTCACAATTTAAGGCAATCTTGATGACGTGCCGCTAAACTGTAGGTATTTACCAAATTCAGATAAAATAATTCAAAGCATATACCAACTTAATTCCTCAGACATCCACCCAACATTTTCAAATATAACCTCAACCAAACACGAATAAGGACAAAGATGTCCTTCACCTCCATGCATGCCGAAAACAGCATCCTAACTGTATTCATTTGTCTCATTGATTCATTTGTCACAGGGTGAGAGTAAGCTATTAACTTCCTTCCTCGTTCAGGGACTTTCCTTTTTCCATCGATTTGTCCCACCACGGAGGGTGTGTGTGTAAGCGGAGGCAGGGCCAGTAGGACAAACATGGGCACGAGCAAAGTAAATGGACTGAGCCCGGGGAGGGAGGACAGACAAGCTCCCCACCTCTGTGTGTGTGTGTGTGTACATGTGTGTGTGTGTGTGTATGTGTAGAATGGATGAGCTCCCCCTCTCTCTCTGGATAAACACCGGGCCGGTGATTAAACAGGACCGAGGACCTTTGGGGGTCACCTGCCAACTCGCCAGGCGACAGACTCTCTCCTCACTGCCCTCCCCCTGCTCCCACTGAGGTCAGACACGTGAAGGTCCCTCTGCACTAGGTGCCAGATGTTTTGTGTCACCCCCTCCTCCTTTCTTCCTCTTCTTCTTCCTGACCCAACAGATACCAGACACCTGAAAAAACATGGCGGTATGGATCTGCTCTGTTAGTTCTCACAGTTGTCTACAGTGCAGAAAATACAAAAATACAGCCTTTTTTTCTAAAGAGCTATTCAATAATGAATGAAGGATTGTGTAGGCAATGTGTTTTGTAAGCTTGGCTTAAACTGAAGAGACAAGATGTTGGCTGACCCACTCACATTGGTGCAGTCTTTCCAAAGTGGTGTAAGTGTGCCAAATTCACCCAAGGCACTCTGCTAGACAGTGTACCCAGCTTTACAGCAATGCAGTTGGCATTTTCATCAACTGTCAAACATTACTGGATGCATTTTCTTCCACATATACAGTATGCAACAAGGCGAGACTTTTCTGTTTTGTTATTGCTTATATGCATTCTGTAAAGAACTAGGTTCTGGCCAGCAAAGTCTTCTTGTTGTTGTCGAAAACACCTCAATATTCCTCTGTTCCTGTATACGCATAGTTGTGCAACGTTGTGGTTGTATTGCACAAGACATACTTGTAATGTGTCTGTGTCTTCAGTGACAGACACTCTGTATGTTATTGATGTTTGGCATCTAAGAAAAGCGGTCCATTGTTACATAACAGTGGCATGGGGTGCATGAATCCTTCCCTTTGATTTCCTGTGTGTTCTCTCAGAGAGGGCATTAGCAGCAGCCGCCACGAGCCCAGAGCTCTTTTATTCGGCCCCCTTTAGGTGCTGCTGCTGGTGCTGTTAGTGCTATTGCTGTGGTGGAAGATGCTGAGAAGATTAGAAAAAAGGTCTTTAAGATAGCCTCCCAGTGAGCAGCAACAGCAGCTAGGCGTCTCCGACAGATCCAACTTCTAAATCTTTTTTTTGTGGGAAAGATAGACACATCAGCCCGAATAAGAGACTCTTAGGTCTCCAATAAAGCTGTAAGGGAAAGAGAGAAAAAGACGGAGAGAGAGAGAGAGAGAAAGAGAGAGAAGGGAGCTCCTCTTATTGGCATGCCTTACTTCCCAGCACCGTGGTAAACAGGGAGATTTTTAAATGCGGAGGCTGTTTCTGGGGCTTTCGTGTATCTTCGACTGGATTGGGGAAGGGAATGTGAGGGATACACTGGAGGAAGCCATCTGGGGTGAGATGGGGAGCGCTGATGCACCTGGTGGAGGCATGCTTCATCCTCGATTTATCTCCAGCAGTAAATGCAAGGTGAACCTCATTAATGGGGTGTTAGCCGCTAGCTGGTGTTAACATTTTTATCTGATACACTAATAAATAGATGTCTTTGTTTTCCTTTAGTGTTTTTGAAACTAATCCACCTGAGCCAAGATTTTTGTAATAGAGCATACTTAATAAGGATGGCAAGCACAAAGACATCCATCTTTGCCCACTGCCATATACTGGGATAATCATCCAAGATTGTGAACGAATGGAGCGCAATAGAGAGAAACATTAACCTCACTCAATATGAACCTCGGTGCTATCCGTACCCCTGGCACGCATCCCTGTCCCCTTTGATCCTCTTAAAACGATTTATGCCGCAGAGCAGATGGGCTTCAGACCGAGCCTTTCGCTGTTTTACGACGCTTCTTCTCCTTCCCTCCCCCGTAACCGGCTCAGACAGGTGAGGCAGCAAGGGCCCTCAAAGCGCCGGTGCTTTGGCCACCACAAACAGCCATCTATCCTTCGGCCAGCTCCCATGTGTCTGTGTGTGTATGTGTGCGAGTGAGTGAGTGAGTGTGTGTGTGTGTATTGTGTGTGGGTGTGTATTGTGTGTGTGTGCGTGTTTGTGTATGTGTGTGTGTGTCTGTGTGTGTATATGTCTGTGTGTGTTTGTGTCTGTATGTGTGTGCGAGTAAGTGAGTGTGTATGCGTATGTGTTTGCGAGTAAGTGAGTGTGTGTGTGTGTGCATGTGTGTGTCGACGTGTGTGTGTGTGTGAGCACGCTCCAACCTGGGGCCCATGCATCACCTGGGAGTGGGACGATGGGTCCACTGTCACCAACCTCCGGTAACAGAGAGCGGCAGCCTCCAAACCCACACCCCGGCCTTATTTATGGGTGTAGCCGGGAACGGAAAACAGTCATTACCAGCGGCCGCCAGGGTATCAGTCAGCGCTGAGGCCTGCTGAGATTGAATGTCAGGGGAAGGGAGGATGCGGCGAGCAGAGAGGCAGCGGGGGAACGAACCACTTCATACCCCCTAAAGGCAGACGCATCAGGGAGCCTCATTGGGAAAGACCAGACAGGATCATCAGGCAACATCACCTGCTCACTATACCATGGTGGACCTATCTCACAGGGAACAAATAAACAGAACCCACAGTTAGCTTTTTGTTACAGCGTAAGGTACAACAGTATACACACATTCACACACATGCCCCAGGCATCCATTTCCCATTTACAGTATGGAGCAATCACTCCAGAAAATAAAAGGACAGAAATGAAGCAAAGGGAACTGACGCTTAAACCAAGCCTTTTTAAACCACATATGGCTGGACCAAGCCATGACACGTGGAAGCAAGATGTGCCATCGGTAGGTGATCATGATCACAAGCAGACTGAGCCAGTCATACAGGTGGCTGTCAGGTGGAAATCCCGCTATAATGCAATCGCGGCTGAGACAGAGATGGAGAGGAAAAATCGTATACCGCCTTGCTACACCTTACAGATGGCTCCCCTTCATTTAACTTCGAGGCCCCGTCACTCTCCGGGACGGAAGATGCCACGGCATGGATTGGCACACTTAATTTACCAAGCCCGAAGAGATTATTGCCCAGGCAAGAGTGACTGGTGCGCAGTCTGGGGGTGGAGGACTCCTGCATCAGTCTGGAGGCTAGATCGGCATGCTTTGATAGCAGGTCGCTGGTGATGGAATAGCTGTGCTGTAGAGAATTTTTTGTGATTGACAGCAAGAGAGTGAGATGGAATCGGGGATAAAAGAGACGGATGAAGGAGAGAAGCAGAAAGGACGGGAGGAAGGGAAGAGTGAGAGAGAGAGAAAGAGAGAGAGGAACTCAAGACATCTTTGGATATTCCCCCGAGCTTTCATTAGTCAAGGCAGCTCTTTTGAGCTGGGTGGAAGCAAATGATGTGTTGGTCTTAAGTGAGTCGCAGTATCTGGAGAACTTAATTAGGGTCGAGGAAGAGAAAGACGAAGCTGAGAGAGCCGCCTGACCCTCTGACCGCATGGGGAACGGAGATAGGATAAGCCCTCCTCTGTTCCTCTCCACTCCGCTGTGTGTGTATGTGTGTGTGTCGTCCCTCCTTTTTATCTCTCCCTTCCTCCTTCTCTCTATCTGTCTGTTCCTCTCTCTCTCTCTTTATCTATCCTCTCACTGTGTGTCCCCTTTACTGACATTTCTCTCCTTCTCCTGCTTCTCGGCACCATCACTCTCTCTCTCCCTCTCTTTCTTTCGGAATGTGTGTATGCGTTTCATCTTTCTCTCCCTCTCTCTTTTTCTCTCTCTCTCTTTGACAGGTAGAGGGCGTGTGCCCCCCCCCCCCTCCTCCCCCGGCCCTCTCCTCCAGTGGAGAGACAGCTCTGAGGCATAAATCTAGCGCCTGGACCCCCTGTAGTCGAGCAAAGCTTCTCAAAATGAGGCACACGACAGCCACCACAACCCCACAGCTCCGGTAGCACAAACATCACGCCAGAACAAAATGTTCTGTTTCTGACAAGATAGGTCAGATTTCCAACAATACATTCGAATGTAGGAAAATACTGTGTTTCCTGTTGCAGTATGAGTGGGTCAGACCGGTATGACTTTTATTTCTGCATTGAGTCCCTCTTGTTTTGCATCACATACTGCACTTCAATGGAGAAAGCGTTTACTGAAAGCATTTATCTTTGGGCGGCAGGTCAGATATTGGTATATGCATTTAGCTTTTATGCTTTGCTCTGTTGTTTTCCTAGGCCTCTCTTTAATGGATTGCTACGTGGTCTTTGGTTAAATCTAGCACCAGCCTTGGCTTTTACCATTTTCCATTATGTAATTTAAAACACTCACTCAATCACACACACACAAAACAAACACACACACACACACACGCATACTTTCTCGCTCATACACACACACACACCAATAAATCAATGAATAGATTCAATGAATCAAAGAAAGATACCATATATCTTGCAAAACAAAATCCACTTTGCACTTTTTTATGTTTCATTATTGTATGCCTGAAGATGCAGAGCAGGAAATCAGGTCAAAGCAGAATGATGTAGAAATTAAGTGATTTAATGGCCCCACAGGGCAAATATAAATTTAGAACGGTATTATGACTGGCCTCTTCTAGGACAAAGTGACAAGGCCGTCAACCATAAACACACTTTTAGGCAATGTGCATGGGGTTATGCATTTACAAAAGCAAGTGTGTACAGTTAATACATACCAACTGTGAGCAAGTGTGTGTGTGTGTGTGTACAGTAGCCTATGTTCATCTACATCCATCTGTGTGCATATGGTGAAAGGGGGCTGAAAGCAATGAAAATCATGGGATTGTGCAGAGCTATGCAAAAAGCAAGAGGCTGCACTAAACCTTTATGTGTCCATAGATCTTTTCCTAAACCCTCACATGTCTGGTCAATATACTTCTTGTTTCAACCACTAGGTGGTGGGGTGACTCTTCTCCTGCCAAGGGAAATCTGCTCACACATAACAGAGTAAGTAACAACCTGACTACAGCCAAAGTCATGTTATTGTAACTTTCAATGGCTAAAGCAAATGAGAAAAAAATAAGAATGTCTTTGCCAGTGTTTTTTTTTAAAACTCTTTTCAAATCCAGCTTGTGTCTTACATGACTGTCAGAAGTGTAATAATATTGGCTATAGGCATGCAATATACATTGGACACACCATTTATTTATGCAATGGAAGAAATACAAGCTTTAACATGAACACAGCATCCAGACGGTCTCATGCAGGGTTTGTACGTGACTCAGCCTTCCCACCGGTTGCTCGGAGCCCTTATCACCTTTATGCCAGGTGCATATCGCCCTCATATCCGCCTGCTCTCATTCACATCAGGTTGTTTACAGACAAGAAGCTGCTCCGTGATTCAGAGGCACAGCGGTTCGGTTCATCCACAATCAAGCAGCTCTGAACAGCAGGGGTCAAAAGAGGTGCACTAGCCTCTTTGAAGAAAGTAAAGCAGCTGTCCCTATCACTTCCACAACTTGAGCAATTAAAGGCTTTTTGGGAAAAAGGTGTTGGGCTGTGTGTGCCTGTGTGTGTGGTTGGGGTGGAGGGAGGGCAGTGACTGTGCAAAGACATATTTGATGGAAAACAAGCTTCAAATGTTGCAAAACATCAGAGGAACGCCTTAAAGTTGTGAAATTGTACATTTCCCTGTAGGATTTGGCACATTTGTATTATAATCAAACAGAAATCTCCCTCTGACTTTAAACACGCAGCCTTTAGTTCGTTTGATGCAGAGCTCATTGCAGCCATCTTGTGCTCTCAGCAGTTTGGGAATATCTGCTTTAAACACCCAGATTCTCCTGGGTGAAAGTTTGGGCTTTGAAAAGCTATCGCCAAAAACGGCAAGTGACATTGAAAATGATAACATAGCTACTGATGACCCACCACCACAAAAGTATTCACACTCTCCTTCCCTTAACAATCCATCAGTGGTATTAAAAGATTGAGCTCTGATTATTCACGCAATAAATATTAAGTAAAAAACAAGCCATGGGAATTCAAATAATAAATAAATTAAAACGACCCCTCTAATGCTGTTAATGAGGTCGGACAGATCTGGGCTGTAATGGGTCCCAAAGCGGTGGAAAATGTACAGGTGGGAAATGGTGGCTCGTGCACACGGACACTTGGGGCCCGAGGAGCACAGGAAAAGGGTTCAGGGCGGTTACGGTAGCAGGCGATGCCCCGCTTCTAATTAAGAGTGACACGGGTACCCGTCGCTCAACAGTTCAGCTCGCCTCAGGCAAGGCTAGGGTCCTCCCCCAACCCCCACCCCATTTCCACGCACATGCTGTCTCTCCTCTCCTGCTTGTGTTCCATGCCCCTCTGTCTCCCTTCCTCTCTTTCTCTGCACCTTTCTTCCTGTACGTTCAGTTCACCTTGAACATATAGTGCATGTGTATGATGTTTTGCTAGTCTCATTTCCCCTTTTATGTCCTCAACTCTCTCCGTTCTCAATGCTGCAGCTTCCCTCACTTCCGCGTTCCCAACAGGTTTATTTGATAACAAGGCAGCCTGTCTGAGAATGCTCACCCAGTGCTTCACTAATTGCTGATGGCACGTGCCATCCCCGCAGGACCCTAGATAGAGCACTCAATCAAGACATCATACAACCCGCCACCAAAAGAGCCTTTGGCACTGTATCGGTCCTGATGAGAACAGAAAAGCAACCGGGAACTGGGAAGGAGTCACAGTGTTTCCCATACATTGACATTTGTGGCGGCCCACCACAATACCACAATGGATGGAATTAGTTTATAGTAGAGCTATGTGCACTTTTGCACAGCCTCTCATTGTATCTCAACTACCTACATGCACGTTTAAAGAAAACATTAACAATCCTGCAATTGTTGGCATAAAAGTCGACTGGCTAAATTGTGCTTAAATCTGCATCATAACCACGCTGTGCTAATTTGTTAAAAACTGTTGCATTCAAGTTAATTCTGCAAACCTACCACCACAAATAGAGTTCAATTCTGTGGGAAACACTGGAGTCAGGAAGGGGTTTTTCATGGAGGAGGAATTATTGCCAGTGTTTTAGAGTAAGAGGACAGGAGAAAGGCCGTAAGGGAGGCTCAACTGTTGAAGCAAGGTTTTTATATGAGCGGAATGGTAGACAATGGTGCAGGATCTTCCCTGGCACCTGTTATCCACAGGCAGGTGGGTGTTGTCCTGATTCAAGATACGAACCACAGAGAAACTGATAACTTGCGTTAATAACATCTGTGAAATCAATGCTGGTTCTAAAACCAGTTTTCCATTTGAGCAAGGAGAGGTGAAGGTGTTATTGTCATCATGTTTACTAACTATGTTAAAGGAAAATTCCGGTTTTTAGCACTTTAAGGCCCTTTTCTGGTTTGTTTTGGATGAACTAGAGTAGTGGACACCGAAATTTTGACGATTGGTCCTGAATCGACTTTTCTGACTTGTTTTGAATCGCCTTTTCACTTCTCAGGGTGGCTGGCAATGGGCATACTGTAGTAGGCTACTCAAACATGTCCTAAAACAACCCTTAATGTTCGTTTTCAAAACTGCAACTCACTTTTCAAACACCTTGCTGTCTATGTTTCCCATAGACAGCAAGGTGTTTGCCCACAGCAATATGGTGGCCGTGTTCACGTATGCCACCTAATAGAACTCAACGGACAACGCGGTATCTAGCTTTCTAATATCTATGCCTGATATAAGAGCCTGCAACAGCTTAACTTCCTTAGCCTGGAAGTCAGCCCGAATTTACCATGCTAACAAAATTTGAGAGTAGGAAATTCGGTCAGGAGTCGCTCCATTTAGAAGCCTATATGCCTGGTTAAGATTTGTTCAGGCCAATCAAATTGTTTGGGTGGGCATTATACGATGATCATGGACAGATGAGCAACAGTGAAGCAGTCATCCACGTCACCTGAGCTCAGTGTTGTGTGTAACGCATACAGTAACGTAACTACTTTTTCGAGTAAAAAGTAGTGTAACGCGCTACTACTAAAAATTTGGTAACGTAACGTAGTTCCTTTTTCACATCAGCGCAAAGTCACTTTTTCCAGGGACAGGTTTGACAGCGACGCTGCTTTCTCAGCTGCGCACTTGCGCAATAGGCACGAACTCCACACGGCAGCCTACGTGACAGAGGCTGGTAGCATGAAGTGCAATCATAGCTCCACATGGTACGTGACAGAGGCTGGTAGCAATGAAGCGAGACTTAGTCAACGCTAACTTCTGAGGGATGGACATTACTTCCAACTCGAAACTAAGGGGAGTAATGTGAGTGTTAGTTGTAGCCTACACTGTGCCCTGATTTTGTCCACTGCCGTTAACTCAACTGCCAGCCTATTGATACGATTTGCACTAGCTTTGCACCAAATTTCGGAGGAGCGCCTGTTTAATGAAAGAGTATATAATATAAAATAAGCCCTCATATATTTTGTGTTCACCTATATGCCCAAGATGAATCGAGGACTATGTTATTTGATATTGTTTCATAGGGCTTTAGTGGTGGTGTTGAAGCCTATAAGCCCAATGTTTCCTTGTCAAGTGCTCTGTTTGTGGCATTTTTTACTAATAAATAGCACAAAAGAAATACCTGTTATGTCCTCCATAGTAGAACTTTATGTAGGCCTACACATTTAGGAACAGATATTGGGTTCTGCCCAAAGTCGAGCAACATAAAAGTAACGTAAAAGTAACGAGTAACGTAAAAAGTTACTTTCCATAGAGGGTAACTAAGTAAAGTAACGAGTAACGGGCAAACACTACTTTTTAAAAGTAACCTACCCAACCCTGCCTGAGCTTGCTTGAAATGATTTTGTTTACAACAATATCCCTGCTGCTGGAGAAGAGAGGTGTTTAAATTCCGCTATCTGCTATGCAAGTTATTGACAGCACAAAAACAAGATGAACAGAAAACAGTGACTAAGGCATTTCACATCCTCAATTTTTATGGGTGGGGTAAATTCAGGCTGACTTCCAGACTAGGTTGAAACACACCCCATAACCAAATCCAAATGCCGTTTCACCACACTCAAATTATGATAAGAATCCCAGTCTTGCTACACCAGGCTACAAATGCTTAGCTCCTCAGGCCAAACCTGCCTATACGCCTACTAGAGAATCCTGAATCATCATATACCCTCAGGCTAGAGATTTCAGCCGAATGAATGTCTGACAGAACAGACAGACATTCTCCACTTCTCTGGTGCCACAAAGTCACAGCTTTCATTGTCTCCTGTGTTTTCTATTGAAAATGGTATGTCACAGGTGGCCATGCAGTGAGAGTGATGGATCCAGGGAGGCGAGGCCAGGACAAGCTACGCCCATTGAAATTCAGCCAATTGAAATACAAATCACCAGTTACATAACCAGGGGTCCATGTTTATTTTTATGTGAAGTGATAGCAGAAGAGAAAATAACTGGATCTTCTATCCACCTCAGCATAGGGATAGCAACCGGTGACTGGATTGTAGAGGTACATTTGACAGAATGTGTGCTCTGTGTCAAAGCAAACACTAGCTGCAACAAATTAATCAAAAACCCTCTTCACTTTGGGTTGCCAAGGGAAGCTTTGTGTCCCCTCCCCTGTCAGGGCTAGATATCAACAACAGCAAAACAGATAGGCCTACAATAGGGAGACTACTTCTCTGGATTTTGTACTGACATTCCTGCTTGCTTCCTGCTATGTCCAGCCCTAGGTTTTAAGGCATTGGTCCTTTTTGGACATGTGCTGAACACAACAGCGAACAACACATAGTCCTACAAGTAGGTCTAGCAATGATGAAAACAATGCATTCTCAGTGAGGCTTAGTAAACAAAGACTGTCAGTATACCACTCCCTCCACCCCCTTTATTTTGGTTGCTTGGCCTGCTTTTTCAATATAAGTGTCAAGTGGTCACCCTATCAGATGTCCTTCGCACTATATGCGGATCTTTGTCAGACGCATGTCCAACCCTTCAGGTGATTCAGATATGATGCTTATGCTATATGCTGACATTATGCATGAACGACACCGACGCACATTAACAAAATCTCTGCATGGTTGAACAGGTTGAACTTAGTTGAACACATGAACAGAATCTCCGCATGTTCTTTGCTTTGTTTAGACATGCGCTCATTTACATAATTCATATTATGTATATCCTCATTAAGTATTAAACCTTTGAACTAGCTAGCTAGCTGATAGCTCAAGCTGGATGCTACCACCAGCTATAGGCACTGCAGTAAAATGGTTAGCAAACCGTCCATGCCCCGTGAATATTTCACTGTTTCAAGGACGAAATCAAGAGTGTCCAAAGGGGTGAAAACCACTTTAAATCGGGTCACATTATTGACTGTTGTGTGTCCGAGGGTCAGCTTGTGGGTTTTGTAAGGGCCAGCATGAGGGACAAGACCTACAAAGTTGTGTGGTGAGTTTTGCAGGGAGGTTGGTAATGCTAGTTAACAATAGCTAGGCTACTGTAGCCTTCATTTTACGAGTCATATCATCAATCATTAACCTAGAAATACTTCTTCGTACATTAAATTAACATTTTGTGTAATAATTCACAGCAAGTTAACAAACTGAATATGGTGGTCCAAGAGCAGACCATGCACCGGTCCATGCATCAGGATGGCAGTCAGATAGATCTACAAAGCACTGCACAATGTTGCTAACGTTAACGTTAACCGCTTTCACACACACGAGATATAAAATACACGATGGTAAATATAACATTCAATACCAAAACACTATTATTTACACGATTATTCCTGAAATAACTGCTATTAACTGCACATTCACTGTATAAAAATCACTGCTTGGAGGAAAAGGTTTGTGTGCTGTCGTCGGTTGAAAGTTAAATGGCAAAATCGTGCCGGTTTTGCCTTTTTTATTCAGTGAGGCGCGGAGGTCTATGGGATGAGTAGTTCCTTCGCTCGGAATTGAAAATATGTACGCAGTCTTGTACCCAAGGGCGCAGGAGGCACGGGGGACGTTGGGGATATGTACCCCGCAGTGCTGAAGAGACGGCCGTCATCCCCCTCACTTTTGATAAGGAAAAAAAGCCTTATACTGTAGGTACACCAAATAACCTATAGGGTTTGTGCTAACTATGTAAAACTCCCCATTAACAGCATCACATCACTAACCACAGTGGCTGGGGTCTTTTGCAAAGCACAGCATTTTTATTTGAGGTAAGCTGGTAGGCTATTCGAGGCAGGCTTTTTTCATTTCTAACCTGGATTTAGACATGCGTTTCGTTTGGAGCGGCATACTGGTAGGCTATCAAAAGCATAACATTTTCGGTTTGGTTTGGGATTTAATTTACTTTTGGACTGTTGGATTATATTGCTAAATGTTGACACTGATGGGCACTGAAATCTGGGAGATATTTGATGGTTGAAAAAGTGTCGGGATTGTGACACTGAAGTGAAACAAGTGCCGCTGATTATTGTGAGACAAGGCAGCCATTCATTGAATAGGGGTTGTGCTGTAGCTTAATAGAAACCTTTTTGCGTAGCCAAGTAGCCTAAATTGAGTTATTGTTTAATTATGCATGATTTAGTACTTTTTTTTTAATTCGTAGGCTGGAATGCCTTGAGTCGCGCAACAATTGTGTTTAAATGTAGTAGCCTAGGCTTCAGCCTGGCAATTACCTCGAAAGGGGCGGCAAGAGAGTGAGCTTGAAAACGTGTGTTGAAGACCCATGGTAGGAAAACGACTTTTCTTTGCCAACCGTAGGCTATTAATCCAACCACCAATATAATAAAATATTAAGAAGAGGTGTTATTTCATTGACTTAAATCGAAACAATGTCTTCTAGTGCTGGTGGACTGATGGCAATTGTTGGTATAGGCAATTGTTACCCCGTCTTGTATATGGGAACCTGCCTTTATGTCGGGCTATAAATAGAATCAATCCCGGGCATAATTTGAGGATTTATGGTAGCCTATAGTCTCCTGCTCAACATGACACAGCTGTTATGTTTATTGACAACAAACTCAACTAGCCTACTGATCAACTCGTTTTCACTTCTAGCCTAACTATAAAATACAAGTCTATACCCACCGCTTTTGTTCTAAGACATTTATTTCAAACATAATTTCAAGACACAAATTGGATACGTCAGTTACCTTGGTGCATACATCCCAGAGAGCAGGCTACCACACCCCAGAGTGATGGGGCCTATAGCGTTCTTACCGTTCAGTGTGGGGTATAAACAAGCTGATAATTTAGCGGTGCCATGTCTGCCTGTCACAGACGTGAGGAGCTCTTTGAAGGTTGGGATAATGTGGTACAGTTACTAGAGTAACAGTATTTTTTTATTTTATTTTATAAATGCTTTGTTTAAATGCTGTTGGAACAAATAGTAGTAGGCTAGTCAACTTTCTGTTGCAATTTTCTGTGTGTTCTGGACAGGTAACTTGTTAAAGGAACACGCCACCCAAAATCAGTAGTGATATATGTTCTTACCGTAACTTTCACGAGTTGAGTCGTACCTCTCCCGCGTCGGTAGGTGCACTCAAACGCTCTGTCGCGCGGCGCGAATGTGTTAGCATGTTGCTATGCTAGCGGGCTCTGCCGTGGCCGTAGAGAGAGGCACATAGCAGTATTCAAACACCTCCACGTTTTACCTACTTAAATACAGTTGCACGAGTAGTTGATGAAAAATGTTAGGGCACACAACATGAAACGTGACGATTTTCCAAGCGAATAAACATGAGAACTACAATGTGTGGCACAATAGCACTTGGGAGTACTTCGACCTAGCGTGGTAATATTATTAACACCTAGTTGTAGATCCTATCCACCACAGAGTTTAGAATCCATGCTGGATCGACCCTCAGCCTCTCCCTCCCCTCTGAGCGAGAGAGGCACACACACTAGAGATGCGCTGATGGGCTATTATTTCAACCATAACTGCATAGCAAAACTTATCATCCATCAGCCATCCATCAGCACCAAAGTTTGTTGACCAATTTTCAAAACTGCACCTGCCCACCATCCGCTGGTTGTTTTAATGTAGGCTATATGGGTGATGCAGCGCCGCTGACGTGAGGCTAGAAAGCCCTTGCCTGTTCTAGAAAGACTGATCTAATGCAGCAAATATATTAAAAGGCAAAAGTCGTACATTGGCTAGGCCTATCCCCAGAATATCAGCAGCAAACTCAGTCTCTGTCGCGCAAAACAGTCTCCAAATAAAACGCACATCAGCCTGTTGTCCTTTCTGCCAGCTTGTGACAATATATCGTCCAAAATGCTTGATTGCATTGCATTCTCCACATTTTTAGCTACATTTTCATGTACCAGCATTCAGCATTTTTGTTCAGTGAATCTTTTGTAAATTGCTTTACAATTACCGTCGGGCCCTTGTCAGCAGACTTCGGCTTGCCTCTTGCCATATTCACTCCTTGTCTTCCGATGTCATTTCTGAGTCATCTACAGATGTTCACCTCCCTAAATAGAACCAACTTCAACCTGTGTTATATCCTAGATGAGACTGCCTGGGTTATTTTGTTTAGATATTAGCCTATATATAAAACACATAATTGTAGCCTACCATTCAGGGAATAGGCATTTAAAAGAGAGACAGAGAGTGATATGACTAAGAAATGACATCGGGCGATGGCAGTGCGAGATGTTCAGAACGTAAGAGCTAAAACTTCTACAAACTCACTAACATCCACAGCGGAAAAAGAAGGTAAGAAAAATAGTCAGAAAAGTTAGATGTGTAAGGCAAGCAAGCAAGTTTGGCGGTTGTTACTAAAAATGTGAACATGCACGTTGCATTGTTGTGCGGTGGACTTTCAGAATGAGTCGGAGTTTCTTTAATATCGAGGCGTCATATTTGTCCGATGGCCTGCTATAAAATGAATTGCGATGTCTGTCTGAAAAAGACGCGCTCGTGCAGTCAAAATGAATGGGAGTCTTCAGAACAGGCTTGTCAGTCAACCTGACATAACAGTGTGTAAAGTAGCCTATAATGTGAATGACTTGTTATTTTATCAAGGATTTCTTTCTTTTTGCAAAAAATAAAGTACAATAGGCATTAATTAGTAGGCCAGGAGCATGCTGAAATTATGTGGCAAATTGCGTTTTTTATTACAATGATAAAATTGTAAAAGGACCAGGCAATAGGCCTATAGGCCCGACGGTAATTGTAAAGCAATTTACAAAAGACTCACTGAACAAAAATGCTGATGTGGTACATGAAAATGTAGCTAAAAATGTGGAGAATGCAATGCAATCAAGCATTTTGGACGAAAGCTGGCAGAATAGGCAACAGGCCGATGTGCGTTTTATTTGGAGACTGTTTTGCGCGACAGAGACTGAGTTTGCTGCTGATATTCTGGGGATAGGCCTAGCCAATGTACGACTTTTGCCTTTTAATATATTTGCTGCATTAGATCAGTCTTTTTAGAACAGGCAAGGGCTTTCTAGCCTCACGTCAGCAGCGCTGCATCACCCATATAGCCTACATTAAAACAACCAGCGGATGGTGGGCTGGTGCAGTTTTGAAAATTGGTCAACAAACTTTGGTGCTGATGGATGGCTGATGGATGATAAGTTTTGCTATGCAGTTATGGTTGAAATAATAGCCCATCAGCGCATCTCTAGTGTGTGTGCCTCTCTCGCTCAGAGGGGAGGGAGAGGCTGAGGGTCGATCCAGCATGGATTCTAAACTCTGTGGTGGATAGGATCTACAATTAGGTGTTAATAATATTACCACTCCTAGGTCGAAGTACTCCCAAGTGCTATTGCGCCACACATTGTAGTTCTCATGTTTATTCGCTTGGAAAATCGTCACGTTTCATGTTGTGTGCCCTAACATTTTTCATCAACTACTCGTGCAACTGTATTTAAGTAGGTAAAACGTGGAGGTGTTTGAATACTGCTATGTGCCTCTCTCTACGGCCACGGCAGAGCCCGCTAGCATAGCAACATGCTAACACATTCGCGCCGCGCGACAGAGCGTTTGAGTGCACCTACCGACGCGGGACAGGTACGACTCAACTCGTGAAAGTTACGGTAAGAACATATATCACTACTGATTTTGGGTGGCGTGTTCCTTTAAGCCAACATGTTCTAACGTTGCATAAATATTAACTGCAAACACAAAGTGGAGAGTTGATTTGGTTTATACCAGACAATTTAGGTATAGGCCTAACTAGGCTATTTGATCATGTAGTCTATGTTTAGATCATAGGCATGATGATCCATTCATGGCTTCATAAAATATCAACATCCCATGTTGCTTTTAGAGTATTCTACCATTGGCCCAAATAATAAATGAAAATAAATCTAAAATAAATAAATAAAAGTAGAATTGCACATAGCAAGAAGCTGGTCTGAGGGCAGATCTGGCGTTGTGCTCATCTCACAGTTTTGACCATTTTTATCAAAAAATATTTTGAAAACAATCAATGGTATTATCTTAATATTCTGGCAAGTTTATGCTTGAAAGTGGGCCAGAGGTGGCGATCCGATATCTTGAAATCTGATCTCACTATGGGTTTGTGTTCACAATTTGGTCCCCCTCACTTTCAAAATATCTCCTGCTTGTCCCTTTGACTTTGACTTTTCACTCGAAATGATATGTTGTATGCTTATGAGTTACGCCGTAGCTGAATAGCCTAAGACATGCTCTAAAACTCTTTAGATACGGATTTTTCCAAAACGTCAATGGGAGAAATTAATGGGAAATTTACCTCCGGAAACTAAGCTCTCTCGGAGGAGGGGCGGGACTCGTTAACGTTACTAGACTCTGGCGCTAAGGGTGCATTCAGAGCACCTCGGAATGACAAGGACCGCCCCCATGGCTACTTTGTTTTTCCGACAGCAAGTGTCAAGTGCCATCGGAATGTGTGACAAACACGGATGCCACAACAAAGGTTAAAACATACACTCACTAATCCTAAACAAACAACTGTATTTGCTTAAAATATAGTGTAAGATGCTCGTGAAAGAAAGATATGCAGCTTTCAAGTGACAAAAACGGCAAATTCCCAAGTTCACATTAAAACTATTGGACATGAAAGGCCACATGGACTACAAATGAACTACAACGTGACGACAAAAGTGATGACGAGCCCCTAACTGGGCAACTCTGTTAGCAAAATCTAGCCCCAGTTTCCGACCTCTGACTCACACATTAAGTGACGTGAATGACGCGGAATGATGATGTTTTCACTCGGAGAAAGGTTTTTACGAAGCCCATGAACGCTAGGTAAGTGCCTGAAGTCTAGATTGAGTGCTGACGTGGGGAGCTCACAAACTGTTAAAGAAAAAATTCCGGTTTTTAGCACTTTAAGGACCTTTTCTGGTTTGTTTTGGATGAACTAGAGTGGTGGCCACCGAAATTTTGACGATTGGTCCTGTCTCGACTTTTCTGACTCGTTTTGAATCGCCTTTGACTGCTCAGGGTGGCTGCCAACAGGCATACTGTAGGCTACTCAAACATGTCCTAAAACAACCCTTAACGTTCATTTTCAAAACTGTGCAACTCACCGAGTGGTTAGTGAAGTTCGTTGACTATTAAAAGCAAATATATCAGCGCAATGTATGATTTCCAGCCGTCTTATTTGCTAGGCCTATTGTGGAACTATTTATTCAGACACATCACAACCGTGTATAAACTTCCGCTCAATATTTGAACCTAGTGATGGGCAAATAAAGCTTTGGTGAAGCACTGAACCACTTTGAACAGTTTATTCGAAAATGGGTTCATTACTCGAAGCTTCAGTAACAGCGACCTCTCCTGGTGAAAAGCCAAGACTGCATCTAAATTATTCCGGCTAGATAGTGGACAGGAAGCTTTACTAGTGAAATAAATCTAGTGCACGCACCTAACCACCCCATCCCCCCACATACGTAGTGCACATGAATAAGAATGGGATATCATTCTTTTTACAAATAAAGATTGATCAGGAGCGATCAGAATAAAGTTTTCCCATGTCTCTCTTACATTGTAATAAAAATAAATCAATACGAACAAACTATGCTTGTCACAGTAGAGGCTACGAACCAAACGCAATGTTGTGCATTAGCCTAAAGTGTTTATGCTTTGAGCGCGCTATAATTCAGACTACAAATGAGGCCCTGCCCGTTGCAGTGGCAGCACGATTGGTTCGCGAGGCGGTGGCGCTGCAAACCACTCAGATGATACATTCAGAGAATGAAGCAGTTTCTGCTTCGGACGTCATATGTCACGTGATTTTTCCGTACCAAAGCAACCTTCGGAGCAGTGGTTCAAATGGAATTGTAGTTAATGGTTTGAAGCACGTATCGAAGCTTCAGTGTCAGACTGCCATCACTATTTGAACCTGAAGCATAGACGGTGGCGCAGTAATATCAACGTGCAATGAGTCTTCCAACAGAAATCAATGGGATTTTACAAAATGCCAAATAAAACATCGCTACGCTCTTGTTTTGGAACATCAACGAACACATGGTTATAACCAAGAACAATTCCAATATTTTAGAGTGGCCCACCCATACATGGATTTCTATGGAACATCACGAAACCAAGAGGCAGAAAGCACCATAGAACAGCATAGAGCAATGCAAAAGAGCAAAAGAATAAAATTTGTTTTTGTGCTGAAAACTGCACCAATTCGAAATCACGATGGTTAGAGAATGTTAAATATGTTCAATATCCCTAACGGAATGCATGTCTTCGCCAAAAATGACAAAATACAATGTTATATTAATAATCCAAATGAACGTCAAACTTTGAAATATAGTCTGAAATGAGAAGTTATTATCATTGAGACAACAGGGGTATACAAAAAAATCCGATCGTAGCTTACAGCAGCCGACTATTTAGGTTAAGTTTATAACGTTGTGGACGGCCACCAAGCGACTTCTGCCTCAAGGCTGCGCGCGCATCTAGTTTTGTTGGAGCGTTCTGTGGAGGCTGCCATCTTGAGTGTCCCAGTGACGCCACTTCCGTTTTAACCTGACTCCCAGATGGATTTGCTCCAGGGGGTCAAGAGCGTGCATATTAGCTTCGGCATGTTAGCATACGCCATTTTCAAATATGGCGCTGCATGGAGCATTTGGAACCAGCTCCATGCACGAAAATCCGTGTTGGGCACGAGCTCTCATGCGCGTACATGTTGGTGGGCGGGTACAGCCAAACGTTATTCAGTGCGTATTTCTTGAGGATCCTATGAGAAGACGTGCATATTATGGTTGTTTATCCATCATATGACAAATAAACAAATAAAGAAAATTGTATTGATCTTGTTTCGTTGTTGTTTGTCCCGAACAAACGTAGCCTAAACATGATTAAAGACAATAAATTACACAACAGCGGCATAAAGACCTCTCAACCTATAGCCGCCCCCTTTGGAGCTTGCCAGAGGCTGAAGCACTAGGCTACTACATTTAAACACAATTATTGCCGCGAGGCATTCCAGCCTACGAATTTAATAAAAAGTAAACCATGCATAATTAAAAAAAAAAAACTCAATTTAGGCTACTTCTCTATGCAATAAGGATTCCATTAGAGCACAGCGCACGTTCAATTAATGAAAATGGCCTTGTCTCGCAATAAACAGCTGAAAATTCCAACACTTTTTCAACTACACGAAACTTTACAGTGATCATCAAATACCCTCTATATTTAAATGCCCATCAGCCTCAACATTTAACTATATAATAACAGTCAAAAAGTAAATTAAATCCCATACCAAAGCCGAAAATCGTCTGCGTTTGATAGCCTGGTATGCCGCTCCAAACAAAACGCATGTCTCACAATAACGTACAATGTAAGAAATAAAGGTCTGCCTCGAATAAGCATACCTCAAATAAATACCTGTGCTTTGCAGCCTAAGTAAATAGCAGACCCTGGACATAATTTAGGATTTACGGAAATGCAATCATACGATGTTGGACGCCTGGCGATGCTCTGGCCGTCTACTGTGCCTCTGACACCGCTGCTTCATTTGGATGGTAACTCCACAGGTGAGCGCGAAGATTGGACGTCGTAGATGCGTAAGTAAACTGTTTTTTGCGGAGTCCGCAGACAACATTCTCTTTAACCGTTACTTTACCATCTGCGGTGTACAACTCAAAGTAAAGACTCCACATTTTAGATGAGTTGGGGACGTAATTGTCCGCTCAGGCTGACCGTTTTGTGCGTTATCTTCAATACTATCTTCAATATTATTTTCAAAACAGGGTGGCTATTGAGGGCTCTGGCTCCTGTCATTATTGTGGCTACTGGCTATTATTGGCTTGATTTGGTCATGGGCCAACGCTAGAATACGTTTAGAGCACCCGCTATGAGATGGCAAACAATAAAATAAAAAACAAACTAATCATAGACTGTAAAAATGCGCTACACTTGGCACTAAAAACCGAATAGTTTATTTATAGTTCGACTACGGATATTTCACGTCAAGTTCGAATGCATATTTGCAGCAGGACAGCAAGCAGACCGCTCCTAGTTAGAGCCGCTGTGTTATCCAATGAAATTAAGTTGCGCTTCAGGGCGACTCCACTCGGACTCCATGCGCGTTCCCGAGCAACTTTTTCTTCTTCTTGTTATGAGGCAAGGACTTTATGTGCATTATCGCCACCCTCTTACTGGAGGATGACACTCTTTTTACAGAATATCCAATAAAAATCGACGTTGGTCCATGCGTCATTTCCAGCTTTGTAACTGGCGCATGGTCAGAGTCGACTGGCGCTGGATCCGAACCCCAGTGTTCAAGATGGCGTTGACTATGAATTGGCCGGATTTACTAGCCTAGCATCCACCATTCATTTGTATGGAGGGCGGGACTTAGTCACTCTCTCCAGTTATATATAATACCTCCATGATTTGCTCCGCATATCCATCTGGGAACTTTTCACTGAAGAACTTTTGGGAAGGGGCGGACATACTGGTTAGCTGATTGGATAAACCATCTGTCTATCACCACCTTTGTTGGTTATCGACAGGCCAAATCAACCAATTAGATGAACAAAGTATTCTTCTAATGCCGTTTAACATACAATTAAGTTAGGTAACGTGACAAACGTTAAGATGTTTTAACTTACCATTTATGAACCTAATCAACGACAATTCCCATCAAGTTTTCACGGTAGACCCTACACTTCTGAAGAAAGTATATTCCTCCATTATGAACTGGAATCAGCCGTGGAGGATGTCTGTGTCGTTCATTCCTCCCAGCTGCATGGCTGAGACTCATAGCTTCACAGTTTACCCAGGAATACTTTCTAATTTGAATAAAACTTCTCTGTGGATGCCATCATGATGTTCGTTGCGTCACACCTCAACCCGCCTCAAAGCCAACGCTGATTGGACGTTCGTTTGGTGAACTGCTCCAAATTTTCTTTAACGGAAAGTATCCAGACTGATCTGCGAGTGAAACCCTGAAGCTCGCGAGATCAGGATGGTCTCACGAGGCTACTTCCGTTTGCCTCCATGGGACCTATCTTTCAAAAAAATTTTAACGCCAGTCTATGGCGAAAAATCAATTATTTTCTGGTCCCGGTTGACTTGTGCTTTGAATTACTGTCGTAGAAAAAATCACTAACTTTTAACTCTAACTTAGCACTCTGAACAAAAACCAGCGGAGAACGGTCTGAGATGAGAAGTGGCCGCTTGTGGCCTTTTATTCACAAGTCCTCCTGGGTACAGCTCTGAAAATATGCACAGAGACTAAGTGTCGCCAGGCAGGAGTTGCGAATGATGGATGTCCTCTGCAGCGGAGACTCCACGACCCAGGCCTTGGGGAGAAGGTGTGCACGTTCTGAGGATTTTCCTCTTGGGGAAAGTTTTTGTATGTTATCAAAACACCTCCTTTTTTCGTATGGCCAACCCTGGCCGGGTGTCTACCCCCTATGTAAATGGCAGACCCCCTTGTAGCCAATCAGTATACACTCAATAAATTATATTGGTGGATGAGCTCACCAAGCTGCCACAAAAATTATTAAATAATCTCCAGTAGGCCTGTGTCACGTTCGCGCACATGCATGACATCCTCCCCCAGCTTCTGCCTGGCCACCTGGCTGCACATGAACTTTATTACATATATCTCTCGGCTGCTGCCTGGCAACACATGACATCTTCAAAAAAAATCTGCCACATTACCCATATGATGTTTGTCAATTGTAAAGACAAATTTTCATGTAAAGACCATAGCTGCCAACTCTCACGCATTGGCCGTGAGACACACGCATTTGATTAGTTTCACACACTGACACGCCACACCGCCGATTTCTCACGCTGAAGTGTCAACCCGGTCGGTCAGATGCCTGAAAAATTAGTTTAGCCTATCTATAGATCGATCTACCTGTTGAACCACGGTTATGCTTTCAGAGACGGTGAGAGGGTTCAAGAGCACCCCGTCTGTGGAATTTTCTAAATTTTCTCATTTGCAATGCTACTTCAGAAGCCATCCCAGGCGCATAGAGTGTCGCAGTGACTTCCGTTTTACTTTCGGTGTTACATGGCAACTGGCACCCATGTTAACTGGCTGCGTTGGTGACGTTCAACGAGTGATGACGTTTCTTTGACAGATGTGGCCGCTTGCAGATTTTCTGATGGAAACTGGAGACGAACAAATACAAATATGCATGACATATTTACATGTCAAAATTGTCTGTAGTACGCTACATGCACTGGACCATGAATATGCCACCAAAAAAATAAATACAAATAGCCTAATAACAACTCGTGGGTATCGAACCTGCTTCCTAAATGAAACCACTTACATGATAACCATTCATCTATGTACTTGCGCCACGAACCAGCTGATAAATCATTGTGAAAGTTAATTGACTTAGTCTATACAATTTGAAGAAGTCAGCTGGCGATTGTAGCAAGTTAACACGGCTGATGGTACATGTTGTCTTGCTACAGCAGTTGCCCAAGCCAGTAGGTCTTCAAAGTATCATGGTTAAGTTTTCACTGACTGCTGGTCAGGCTCTCTGTGGCCACCTAGTATCTGTAACCTAAATTGAGGAAGCGTTGCTAGTCTAAAAATAAATAAATAATAATAAAAAAACGTCTAATGGGGAGGATTGAACCCATGTCGACTGCGTGAAAAAGCAACATATAGGCATTAACCTGTTGCGCCACAGGAGAAACACAAATGTGTGAATTGGTAGGCTAAATAAAATATCAATAAAATATCAAACCTATGTTTACATGTCAGCAACATTAACATTAATAGCCTATAAGCCTAAGAATTTTGATTCTCCCTGTGCGCAAATTCTGTGAAATATGGACACGTTATAGACTTCTCCTGCCCATTGCAGTGTGGGTTTCAATGCCTGTGTTTCATGAACTGGATTCTTAAAAGAATAGGCTGGACAAAAGGATACACAATTAGGCAACACATTTTTATTTGATTTATTTGCTGATTTATTTGCTCTACAGACACTTCAGGTAGGGGCGGCCACAGCCTAACCTCAGTGAAACGTTTGTAAAAATTAACCATGATACTTAACCATGAAGGCCTACTAAATGGCTTGAGCAACAGTAGCATGATAACATGGTAGCCAGATAACATGAACAGCTATGTTAACTTGTTACAATTATCATAACGTTAGCTGACTTCTTTTAATCATACAACTGAAGTCAATTTCTGTGAGTGCTGTCAGCTGGCTCGTGGCGCAAGTTGATAGACGTCTGATTAACAAGCAAACAGGTCAATTTGTGGTTCGATACCCACGTGAAGTTAATTTATGCTATTTAGGTGTTTGTTTTTTGGGTGGCATATTCATGGTCCAGTGCATGTAGTACTACATACATTTTTGACTTTTAAACATGTCATGCATATTTGTGTGCGTCTCTAGTATATCAGAAAGTGACAAATCTGCAAGCGGCCACATCTGTCAAAGACTCGTCATCAACGCAGCCAGTTAACACGGAAGCCAGTTGCCATGTAACACCGGTACAAGGGACCTATCTTTTAAAAAAATATGAACGGGAGTTAATGGAGAGTGTCACTCCCCGATGTGAGTTGCTACCGGATGTGAGTCGCGCATGCGTCACTTTGCTACTTTGCGACTACCAGTGCTGTTAGCCACAGAATAATGACATTAGCCTACACAGCAGTAATGTATTATTTAGCGTAAGGCATCACTTTTTCACGGCATGATCTCTAATGTCAGTTCTAGATTAGAGGCTGAAGTAGCCTGCTAGCGAGAGACTTCTGTAATATCAATAAAAATGTACCTACATAACGAAGTTTGTTTACTGCTGGCAAGTAAGTAAGCAATCAAGCACAACAAAGGCTGTCACTTGAATGGCGTTTGCTAACGTTAGCAATCAAACAATCTTAGATAGCTAAAACGTTTTTGAAACAGAAAAGTGAATTATTTTATGGATTTTATTGGCGTTATGCCGTAAAACCTATCAATCTGAGCATGCGTGACTCACATCGGGTAGCGACTCACATCGGTGAGTGACAAGGTCCCTTGTAGCGGAAGTAAAACGGAAGTCACTGGGACACTCTCTTGTGGCGACGCCATTACTGAGCTGTTACCCTTTACTGTCTATGGCTGTTACTGGTATGTAAACAAACCTCCGTGATAACGCACCCTCAATGACAGCTACAGCCAGGCAGTATGGCTTGTTGGGTTGATGATGTTAGACAGTGGCCTCCGGTGACAGATGACACAGTCGATCTTACAGATTATGTATGAAATAGCTTAGAGTAGAGAATTAGGAAATAAAGACATAATTGGGACTAGGTTGATATTATATCTACTTAACTACTGTAGCTAGCTAACGTTAGCAATAACTATGCTAGCTAAGCTAGCTAACGAGGAAACTATACAAATATCTGTCCATTTGGCAAGTTTTCCCACTCAACATTATAAAAGAAGTAGTGAGACAGTCGTAAATCGTGGGCTGTTATCCCTGTGGACACAACCAATCCAATATGGTATGTAAACAAACCTCTGTGATAACGCACCCTGAATGACAGCTACAGCCAGGAGGTATGGCTTGTTGGGTTGATGATGTTAGACAGTGGCCTCCGGTCACAGATAAAGGTACAAGCGATCTTACTGATTATTTATGAAAATAGCTTAGAGTAGAGAATGAGGGAATAAAGACATAATTAGGACTTGGTTGATATTATATCTATGTAACTACTGATATCTAGCTCTAACGTCAGCAATAACTATGTTAGCTAGGCTAACTAACGAGGAAACTATAAAAATATCTGTCCATTTGGCAACAATAAATAAATGAATGGATATCAAATAAACAAATTCATGTTTTTCATTTGTGACCATTGTTCATCTAATTTTTACATTTCAAAAGGAAAGGGTAAGGTACAGCTAACTGCTATCTGTGCAAACCGCATGGTAACGTTAACGTTAGGCTACCAGACAGGGGCAATCCACCCGGGGTATTTTGTGTATCTCACTTTTTTTTTTGTTCCAACTGGTAATTTTATTGCTGCTATTGGAACAATTGAAAACGGAACATGTTTTCCCACTCGACATTATAAAATAATAGTGAGACAGTCGTAAATCGCGGGCTGTTATCCCAGTGGACGCAACAAATCCAATAGGAGGCACTGGCACAATGCTACCCAGCAACAGCTCAGTAATGGCGCCCGCTTACTTCCGGTAGTTTCGCCGGATTCGTGTATAGAGTATCACAGTCCCGCCCACAGGAGTTTCCGGAAGTAAGAATTCAATGCAATTTCTCCATTGACAATTCGGGTATAAGCCATAAAAACTTAACTGCACATGGTAGACTTAAAACCAGCTACGGCTGTACTAAGCGATTGTGTATGCTCATATAGACGCCAAAAGTTCATGGGGCACTAACCTTGTTTTGAGATAAATGTATTTTATTCGTGATGTCTTGGATAAGTACTTCATTACCCACAATCCTGAACAATCCCACAGTGATGCCTCTGATTGGTGGAAAGTCCGTTAAGGTCATAGTTTGAAACTTTATCAGCGAAAATTATTGACAAAGATGGCGGAGTCTTTTACTGCCTATGGCGAAATTCTTAATGTGAATAAAAACTTTCTAGACGAACAATGGTACTTGTATCAACAAGGATTGTGGTTTATATATCACACGAACTTAGTCAGGGCCAATTAGGGGTTTGCACGGACGTCACGTTCTAGCCGGTAACCATGGTAACCCAGCGCGCACGGCCATATTGGCGATACTCGGTGAATGAAGTACAATGGAGTATTATGCACTTTGGATATCTTACGTGATTGTAGCCATGTCTAAACAACAAAAAGGCTCATCAAAATGCGGCTAAGATGCAAAGGCATATAGGGCAGGACTTGGACCACAAGAAAATGCGCGATGTTTCGAGAAATTACAGTTTATTGGCAGCGCAGATCCATATGAGTTGGGTGAGGGAAACGAAGTACCAAGTTCAACCACAAGCGCCCCCCTTCCTCTGATAACTTCTGGCATTATTCTCCTTTCTCCCTGGTTTTGTAATAACTTTTGGAAGTTGATACCTACACCAGATGTTTTTCTCAGTCTGACCTATTGGTACAACCTAAAACACGGCAATAATTAACCATTTTCCTTGACGATGTTAGGGATTTACTTCAGTGCCTAATGCTTTCTAATGAGGCGAGTATCTCCAATATGGCAACGTCCAAATCTGATGACACGCCGTGCAAACCCCTAATACACCATCAAATAGAACACTGGAAATGCTAGTTTGAACACTTAAAGTGCGTATGTCAGGTTAAAAAACATTTTTGACAAATGAAGGGACATGAAGCAAGATAGTACTGAGTAGTGATTTTTCTTGAAAGATCAACTTTAAATACAATAGAACAATATTTACAGCTATTTTTATAACTGAATTTATGAACATTCCAGGAAACATTCCAGACACAATGATGACCACATAAGAGGAAGTCCAGCAAAGTTGGTCAATTAAAACACATGGGATAAGGGATCATACAGTAGGTTTTTTTACACTGATGAGGCCAAAAACATGACTTCATTCCAGTATGTCATGCTAGAGTCTACTACCTGCCTGACATAAAAATATCCTGATACCTTTTTTTCTTTACTGGCAACCATTATTGATCTTAAAATGTGATGAAGGGTAGCAATGCTTGAAAATGCCAGTTGTGTCACTTGCCATCACATATAGGCCATTATATAGCCTAAACTAAGTAGAATCAGTAAGCAACTCATTAGTCTGTGTTCAGCCAACCATGGGCATATATGCTTTGCTTTAGAGACCTGACTATAAAACCATCAGTGTATATGTGCTACCACACATTTGCTCTTTATATACATCTGCTTATCAACTAATGTTAGCAATAGACAGACTCAGGCTTGGAATTTCACCATTCTGGGGGCAAGGCCACTTGGCCTTCAGTTGGGCATATTTGGTGGGGGGCACAAAGGCCACATGTCAAGGCACCAAGGCCAAAGTTAACTATACAGTAGTAGGCTATAAAAATGATCAAAGTTGTATTTAGCCTATTCACTGCAGTAGACCTGCATCACTGTATGAAACATTACAAAAACATGAAACATGACATATTACATGTAACTGTAAATCATCTGATCATCTAATAAAAACAGATATCTAGGCTATATATAAAATGTATTTTATATTTGGCCTGCTATGAAATCATGTATTGAACAATTTAAATGTAGCACAGCTCAGCTTTAAGAAACTCAAATAGCCTAGATGCATGCTTAGCATTTTGTGATCATTAAGGCTACTTTCACAAACTCTTAGTCAGCTGTCCTCTGATTTAACAATATCTAGGCGATATTTGTAACATTTATTTTGTATTTGGCCCGTTATGAAATCATGTGGAACAATTTAAACACATTGTAAAACTTAAAGCCCAAATTTGGAGACATCCATGCATGTCGAAATTTACTGCAAATTCAAAACTGGATTACTCTGGAACGGCTAACTGTACAGGGGACTGCTTTACACCTTTGTGTTCGGTAAGGTCTGCTGTTTATTCTGATATGTGGTTTGTCATGTGTTAAAAGAAGGGTTCGTGAAGTATTCCACCGAGATGAATGGGTAGGGAGATCATGGACGCAAAACCTTCAGTAGAATGTATGATTAAATTGAATTATATTATTTACTTTTCTCGCGAACCGTTTAACACAGCAATTATCGGCTAACATCGTTTAAAAGCTGAGAAAAAGCTCTTTCATGTGATACTTGTGATGTCTGTGTGATGAATAGGCTACTTCGCGAGTAGTTCAACTGAGAAGAATGGGTGAATTTGGACGCACTTTCTTGCGCTGTCACTTTCTCCACTGCGTAAAAGACTAAATTAATTTGCTATTAGTAGGACAAAGCAGAATATTGAAAGAAGGGGGCACCAAGGCCACCGTGGCCTGTAAACCTATGATTTTCAAAGGGGCTTCACGGCCAACGCAAGGGGCTACGACGGCCATGGCCGTCGTGAAATTCCTACCCTGGACAGACTATTAATTTGCTTACTGATTCTACTTAACTTGTTGTATATGAAAGCCTATGTGATGGCAAATGACACAACTGCCATTTTGAAGCCATGATACATACTAATAGTGATCCGATCCTACTCACACCCCTAATCAATTTCTCACTGATGATTTGATGGCCATGATTTACCTAAATTTTGTGGCCTATTCGTCTTTACTTTGTCCCTGCCAGTCATGCTCATGCTTATCAACCACTGGTATGTCATAGAGAACATTTTTGGCCTTATCAGTGTAAAAGAAAATGCAGTTAAAACCCATTCTCCCCTATGCTCAACTTTGCTGGACTCCCTTTTATGAGGTCATCACTGGGTCTGGAATGTTCATAAATTCAGTTATAAAAATAGCTGTAAATATTGTTCTATTGTATTTAAAGTTGATTTTTCAAGAAAAATCACTACTCAGTACTATCTTGCTTCATGTCCCTTCATTTGTAAAAAAAATGTTTTAACCTGACATACGCACTTTAACTTTTCAGTTAGCCGACAGGCTAATCATTAGCCTTTCAGACATTAGAATGTCATTATAATGCTGCTAACATTAGCCTACATGCTGCAACACAGGTATGAAATATATTATGTTTTAGTGACCTTGTTGTTTCTATGAATATGAATTGTTGTTTATATGAAACATCAACTTAGTCGAGGCATAAAAAGCCCTGTATATCTAGCCTCGTGAGACCATCCTGATCTCGCGAGCTTCAGGGTTTCACTCGCAGATCAGTCTGGATACTTTCCGTTAAAGAAAATTTGGAGCAGTTCACCAAACGAACGTCCAATCAGCGTTGGCTTTGAGGCGGGTTGAGGTGTGACACAACGAACAACATGACGGCATGAGATGAGCATAGCTATCGCGCAAGTTTTATTCAAATTAGAAAGTATTCCTGGGTAAACTGTGAAGCTATGAGTCTCAGCCATGCAGCTGGGAGGAATGAACGACACAGACATCCTCCACGGCTGATTCCAGTTCATAATGGAGGAATATACTATCTTCAGAAGTGTAGGGCCTACCGTGAAAACTTGATGGGAATTGTCGTTGATTAGGTTCATAAATGGTAAGTTAAAACATCTTAACGTTTGTCTTAATTGTATGTTAAACGGCATTAGAAGAATACTTTGTTCATCTAATTGGTTGATTTGGCCCGTCGATAACCAACAAAGGTGGTGATAGATGGTTTATCCAATCAGCTAACCAGTATGTCCGCCCCTTCCCAAAAGTTCTTCAATGAAAAGTTCCCAGATGGATATGCGGAGCAAATCCATCTGGCGGAGTCAGGTTACTGTATATCCCCATTAAGTACTTAAACCTTTGAACTAGCTAGCTAGCTGATAGCACAGGCTGGATGCTACCACCCATAGATATATACACTAGATGTCGCCTTCTGCTTCTCAGCATGCGTCAACACCGCCGCCATCTTTGTACAGGGATCTGAAGCGCTAAACTAGTTCTCCTGTATTGTCAGCGTTACCTATTTAGCGACGTTTGGCCATCCCCAGCGATAGAAAACCTTTTTAGCGATTAGCGACAAATTTGGGAACTTCTCACAATGATGGCAGATCGGCTTCTTTGTTGTTGAAACGTAAGAAAATCACCTTTCTCATGGCTTTGTCATTTATGAATTCAGCTACATCTCGTTTGCCCATGGCACTGACCCATGATTATAAAAGTAACGACTGGCGTAGCCTATGTAGTTGTAGTAGCAGAGGTAAATGTTCTACAGATCTACAGCAGCTTCTGGTGAGATTACAATTTACATGAGTAAACGAGACGAGGGGTATGTGGCCTCAACCAGAGCCTGTCTAGAAGAGCCCGTTTACTTTCATTGTATCGAACCTGGTTGCAGTTTACTCATTGTTCCTCTAGGGGCCGCCGCTAGCTAGTGCAGAATGAATGGGAGTCTATGGGGCTAGACGGGTAAAATGTATCTTTATTATCGTCTTAAGCTTAGTTTTCTCTAGACTCAACCATAAATACATGCCTGTCAGTTGGAACAACCCAAAAAACTAGATAATTGCTTGAGATTTTGACGATTTATGGTGATTTTATTTTCGCTAGATCTTTGCCCAGATTGACGCTAATGCATTATAGAGGAGTGGATCACTGAAGCAAGATGGCGTCTCGATTGACGCATTCGTTCCAATGAACAGCAGTAGTCAAGGCGACATCTAGTGTATATGTCTATGGCTACCACCGGCTAGACACTGCAGTAAAATGGTTAGCAAACCGTCCATGCCCCCGTGAATATTTCACTGTTTCAAGGACGAAATCAAGAGTGTCCAAAGGGGTGAAAACCACTTTAAATCGGGTCACATTATTGACTGTTGTGTGTCGAGGGTCAGCTTGTGGGTTTTAAAAGGGCCAGCATGAGGGACAAGACCTATCAAACCTACGAAGTTGTGTGGTGAGTTTTGCAGGGAGGTTGGTAATGCTAGTTAACATTAGCTAGGCTCCTGTAGCCTTCATACTGTACGAGCCATATCATCAATCATTAACCTAGAAATACTTGTTCGTACATTTAATGAACATTTTGTGTAATAATTCACAGCAAGTTAATAAACTGAATATGGTGGTCCAAGAGTAGACCATGCACCAGTCCATGCATCAGGATGGCAGTCAGATATGAAGCACTGCACAATGTTGCTAACATTAACATTAACCGGTTTCACACACACAATATACAATACACGATGGTAAATATAACATTCAATACCAAAACACTATTATTTACACGATTACTCCTGAAATAACTGCTATTAACTATATAAAAACCATTGTTTGGAGGAAAGGGTTCGCGTGCTGTCGCCGGTTGGAAACATGGTTGGAAATGATTTCGCGCTGGTTCGTGCTGCCTAGGCGCGGTTTATGTGATGAGTAGTTCCTTCGCTCGGAAATAAAAAATATGTACAGTCTTGTACCTTTCACTTTTTTTGGACTTTCTCTTCGTTTTTTCACTCGAAATGATATGTTGTATGCTTATGAGTTACGCCGTAGCTGATTAGCCTAAGACATGCTCTAAAACTCTTTATATACGGATTTTTCCAAAACGTCAATGGGAGAAATGAATGGGAAATTTACTTCCGGAAACTAAGCTCTTCCGGAAACTAAGTGAGCACAAGGCCAGAGGGATGGCAAATAATCGCTCTTGACTCAAACCCCAGATTGCTGTTAAAAAGGTGCAGTCTAGAATCATTGTGGAGACATGGAGAGGCTTGGTAGGTATTAGAGGAACCATTTTGAGAGCTGTGAATGCAAATAAAGATGTTTCCATTGATTATTTAAAAAGGGTATGAATAATTTTGGACACGTAAAAATGTTAAAAAATGCTTCTTTTTTGATTTCATGTTTCTACCACATTGTTACAGACAGTCTTACAACCTTGGAAGTGTCATTTCCAGTCAGAACAATTATAGAGAAAATCAACATTGAATCAATATTTGCCAGGGGTATGAATAATTTTGTTCGTTAACTGTATAGCTATGTTGACAACGTTATTTGTGCGTTTTGACATGGCCTATCTCAAGGCAGCATTTACGTTTTGTTGTAGGCTATCAAATGAAAAATGTGGCTTAAGGGCCTGAATGTCTGAACAGAAACACACACTGTGTACTATCATGTGATTGTATCTCTGCAACGCCCACGCGCATTCATATGCTCAGGTTCAAACCTTCCACTCAAGCTTTGGTGAACCTGTATTTGTAAGGCTCATATCCTTTGCTGTTGTGACTTGTGACACACATTTATCTGCACTGATAGGCTACGGCTAAGCAATTGTTTCACTGAAACACACCTTAACATGAGCAGTAGCTGGGCCTACACATACATCATATTGACTATCAAACAGATCAGCCTACCTTACTTATCGGTGACAGGACTAGCCAACGCCTCTCCTGTTTGCACAACCAGGGTATACAGGGTTGGTGCTGTTGTCACACCCTTTAATTCATTAAGTCTATGCTTTAACTTAATAACTCCAAAAGTCACTGTAGCCTTGTGTAACAAGGTAGAAGTGCTTAGAATTTGATGGTGTAACAACCCGTGGCGGGAAAGTCGTGGTAACAACGTGAACTGAAGTCCTCGTGACGCTACCGACTGTCTTGAGACTCTCAACTGTCACTGCCCTAGTTAGACAAGAAGTCAGGTGTGCCGCACTCGTCGGTATCCTATCAATAATAGCCTACCATGCGATGCCATCTGCGGTTGCTTCGTTAGTTATCAATGTGACACGAAAGTGGATCGTTTAACAGCTATGGAGAAGTGAAACTTGGTCATCGTGTGTACGTTGACACACCTTATTCATTCTGTCGTAGTAACTTATGTCGTATGGAGAAGTGAAACTTGGTCGACGTGTAACGTTAAGTTAACTAACCCTATTCATTCTGTTGTATCAAATTTCTTCAGTGTAGCTGCTACAGTATAGCTTAAACGGTTGTCTATCTTAATTGATTGTAGGACGACGGCGTACAAGACAAACCCCGCGGTAAGGTTAGCCTACTCATTTACCCATCTAACCGGTTTCACATAGACCTGTAGATTCTACGCTTGGGAAATTACTTCCTTGATCTCCCTCAGACCGCCGAAGACATGGCGAGAACCGGTGAACTCGCCCAGAATGGACATGTAAGACATGCACTGAACCAAAACAACGTGAAAAATATTGCAACAACGAAAAATGGATTTCACAATAAAGTTGTGGTAAGAGAACGCAACGCACATTTCAAATATTTTTTAGTTAGTGTATCACAGTAAGATAGCGGCCTTCCTGGACCACCACCGGGAATTTACTTCACGTTGTGAATAGTCTTGACAGTTAAGCTATGCATCTAGGCTACTTTATCTGCCGTGTCTGTTGACTGAATATCCTACCTGTGCGTTAACATGGATGAACAAACAGATAACAACAATTAAAGTTGCCAGCTACGTTTTCAGTGACTTGTAAAAGAGGATAGGGTCAACTGTCACATTTCTGCCTCTGCATAACGGACCATTTTAATGCTGTTTTAATGCTCCTGACCTAAAACAATCTTAGGAGAGAAACTGATCAGGGTTCATTGCCAGTGTTTATGACCTGTGATTTTCTGTCAGAAACAGGGATTCATGTATTGCGTGCTGATAGGAGCGTCCTTCATGAGGCTCTGGGTCATAGCAGCCACAACGGGTGTGAAATTAAATTACTCCTGTTTATATTGCAGAAAAATGGCACCAGCGCAGGCCCACGACCTCAGCAGCGAGGAGAGGATTCCTTTGAACAGGCGCCCATGCATGTGGCCGTCCTAACCTACATAGGATTCGGGATAGTCACCTTGTTTGGCTACTTTAGAGACTTTCTGCGGGCAGTTGGGCTGGAGAAATGCCATGTTGCTCAGGAGCGGGATGAACAAAAGGTAACACTTAATCACCTAACTGCAACACACAAGCTGACTAACTAGTGCATGCATTTTTTTCTCTTTCTGAGAGCATTCTAAGTTGTATTTGATAGCAATTGCAGAGACATTGCATTGTCCTGTTGAGTAGCCTATGATGTCACATTGTTTATTTCATCTGGGTGCTGCATAGGGAGGGTTGCCAGGGCACTAGGCAGTTAGTCCGCTTCGGGACTACACCTAATTAGATCTCGGTTGGGTTTTGCTTCATTGCTGCAGCCCTGACACTAATCGGACGTGTCATCTCACGATCCCAGGCCAGACAGCATGCGAAAACAACTGAGGTCTTTAGGCTAAATTTTATGTCAGCAATTGGGATACACTGCAAATAATATCCTGGTCTCAGTAGATTTCTAAATGGTTTCATGCACCTGCATGCATGCATCTGCAACACACAGTAACAGGAAGATAATACAGTTATATCACTAGGTTTCACAATTATTGACATACATATAACTAGGCAGAATGTTCACTTTTATTGCTCTTAGCACTCGTGTAGCACAATCCACAAAATCTCTCACAGAGGTATGTAGTTACAAACACCTCATCTCTAGGATACACTCTAGAAAACATTTTAAATAAGATGTTGTCCGTGCTAAGCTAGTAAATCATGATTCTTTTAGCATGTGCTACATATATGTAGCACTGTACAGCCCTGCATATAAGCGTCTAACGTTGTCTTTGGTTCACAGGACTTTGTTCCCCTTTACCAAGATTTTGAGAACTTTTACACCCGTAATCTATACATGAGGGTACGTGACAACTGGAACCGGCCCATCTGCAGCGTGCCCGGTCCCGTGTTTGACCTCATGGAGAGGGTAACCGATGACTACAACTGGACCTATAGGTATTTTCTCCTCTAGGCACAATCAAAGTATTCAACACAGAAACTTTAAAAGTTTAAACATGCAAACTCTCACGTATTACAGGTTGTGAGTGAAACTCACCTATACCTGATTCTGATTTTTCTAGACGACCCAGTCCCTATTCATTCCTTTATAATGAGAACAAAGAAGACAAAGTGTGTTTGTAAGGGACAGTTCAGTCAGTAAAAACAGGACTTAAGTGACTAAAAGGAATGTATGTTTGTCCACAGGCTGACAGGAAAGACCATAAAGAATGTGATAAACATGGGGTCCTACAACTACCTGGGCTTTGCCGAGAACAACGTGGACTTCTTGCAGACTGTGGCGGATAAGCTGAGCAAGTACGGGGCGGGAGTCTGCGGCACTAGACAGGAGCTTGGTGAGTGACTGAATGAATGGCTGTGTGGCAGATTTACAACCTTCAGTAGTGCAGTCTCGAAAGCAGCGCATAAGGATGTGTTTTTTTCCGGAACATCTCAGAGGCACTTCAAAGGAAAAATAAAAAAGACCCCCGTCTTTCTTGGTTGTTTGCTTATTGAATCCATTATCAGAATGTATTTTATATTTTTGAATTATATATATATTTTTTAAATCTATTTATATCTATTAAATCTATTATTTATTTATTTTATATATTTTCCCCCTAATAATGCAAGCCTCATGCTAGAACAAGAGTGAATTATTCTTTCTTGCATTAATCAATGTTTCTTTCTATCCATCCGGTTATTATCGTCTTCATCAATTACATAGCAAGAATCTTTAATTACCCCTCTCTGACTTTAATGTGAAATGCATAATTTAGCCATTGCTGAATTATGTGAAGCTAAAGTTGGGATCATTACGTGGTGACTGTTTGAAACAGTGGAAATAGTATCTGTGTTTAAGTGAGTGTTGTGAAGCTACCAAACAAGGTCACATTCAAGATGTAGGTACCAGTGTGTAAGAGATGTGATGCTCTCTGTTCGGGAGCTGCTAGTGTGTCCATATAAAGCTGTCTGTTTAGCAGTTTGATCGTCTTCCCTGTTTAGAGATAGACATAGAGATTTTTATTTGCCATTTGTACAATCAGACAGTATGGTACATAGGAATATTATCATAACATCCTTAATGAAGCGAAACGTGACAGTCTGTACGATCTGTATGTGGAGTATGACCACAAAGGTTTCCTGAGCTGTGTATGGTATGTGTGCAGACTAGAGTTTCTCTCTCTTTCTCTTTCTCTCTCTACTATGATAGTGTGTGTCTGCTTGCATGTGTATGTGTGAGAGAAAGAGAGAGATGGAGAACATCAACTCTTCTCTCTCTTTCAGGCAGTCATCTCATTTGCTATTTCTTTCATGCATTTCCTACTTGCTAAATGAGATCAGTCAAAGTCCTTTTAGACAAGTCCCTCCACTCGGCGGCCATATACCAACGTTTTATGGGCACTCATCGGGCACAGTCTTTGGGTCGAACTGCGCGTGCGCAAGGCTCCAGCGGCGAGATCACAACACATGATTGGCACGATGTCTTCACAACACACCATATGATTGGCTCAATGTATTCACATGTCGACGTTTTGCCGAGGAAGGGGTAGGATATGTGTAGACAACGGCCATATTGGCGTGACAAACTACCCCCATGCATTTCTATGGAGTATTTTTTGAGTGCTGTGTCTCCTCATTAGAAAGTCTCTGGATCAGTCTACCTATGCAACAAAGCAGGGCATTAGTGAGAAGAAACACATGCACATTACACACTCAGCATTTTACCCCCTGCAAAACAAGAAGTGGTTAAGGGGGATAAAGGGGGAAAAAAGACATGTGATCAGTGATAAGAGTTCCTGTAAAGGTTGGAGTACTAAGTCCTTCTATTGCTCACTGGATTGATTTATTTATTTACCTGGGTGTCGAGATGCTGGGCTAGCATGCAGTAGGCTGAAAAGTTGTGAGTTCAAGTCCAGGCTTCCACCGTTGTGCCCTTGAGCAAGGCACTTAACCCCAAGTTGCTCTGGGGACAATGGGCCATGTAATATGATTGACACATGTAAGTCACTTTGGATAAAAGCGTCTGCTAAATGAATAAATGTAAATGTAAATCATGGTCTGGTCTGCTTAGGAATGAGTTTGGGGAGGAAATAGGTGAGTCTGGTGTTTTGTTGGTTTTTGGTTCAAGTATCAACAGACGTGATGTCATCCATAATCCCTGACGGCAATCCCTTTGATTAATTTTTTTTATGCATGCACCTCCGTAGCTTACATGAAGGGATCGGTACGACATGCTACCATAGCTAGTTAATAATCCTTGTGTATCTAGTATCTACAGTATGTTTAATAACAAATCATATCTTGTAGATACATCTCTCTATCTCAGTCATATGTTAATACCTGACCCTCTGAATTAGTGGTAGCGTCACTTTTCCATAGTACTAGTCTAATCCCCACGAGGACAGAGGACCCAGTCTGAGGTAATTTATTGAACCCATTCCCCCTTTACCCACTCATTTCCTGTCTGATCCTCTCCATCCTATTGCATAAAGGCTAGAATAGCCCCATGATAAAAACTTAAAAGGGCCGTCAACTACTCCACGTAACCCTGTGTGTTGTCCCATAACCATTCCTCTCAAGAAGTAAAACATTGCCCTGTTAAAATTCCACAGTAGCTTTATAGTAGCTGTGTCACAGAAACAATCTGTGTCAATGATTCACAGGTGGGCCTACATTTTTTAACCATTTTACCATTATGATTAACAGAACAGAAAAAAAACATCAACAATACCTAACTGTCTTTTATTGACTTCCCTCACCTTTGCACATTTACAAACACAGTCATAGCTCTTGTATGTGTGACATGCAAGGATATGGTCAGTACCATATTAAGAATAAAACTAAAGCATGTTTGAAAATAGCTGTGATATCATATGATTAACAATGAAATTTAGCTGTACGATGTGGACCTTTTTAAAAAAAAAATATATATATATATTTTGAGGAATGCTATGAGCAATTCTAGAATCACATCATGACATCTTGGTAGTCTGTGAGAGTGACAATGCAAATGACAGGTGAAGCTTTAACCACATGGCAGATGATATATTGCTGTGGGTGTGTGCTTGTGTGTCGGGGTGAGGCGCAGAGACAGAGAGATTGTGTGCTTGTGAGTGTCAGGTACTGAGAGCCCTTCCTCACTTCTAGCTTTATTAGACAGCAATGACACCTGCTAGACTGCTGATGGAGCATTCCTTACGCTGCCCTGCCAGATAGAACTATAGCCTAAATCTCTCTCTCTCTCTCTCTCTCTCTCTTTCTCTCTCTCCCAGCTGCTCATTCAGTATGTATTAAAAAGTAGGCAAGCCCCACAGTATATACTGAGCCAAAGGCCAGGTGATTGCCACAGGACTGTTGAGATTGATTTAATTTTGAGTGGAGTATAGAGCTATTCAGAATTCAGAAACACCTGCAGTAGGTGACGGAACAGACTAGGACAATGTTGGTTTGTTGCACTTCGGGTTCATTGAAATCACCCTACCCTTGAGAATGAAATGAAATATGAAATGCGGTAGAAAAAGATGGTGTGGTGAAAGAATGTTAATTGTATCACGTAAAAGGTCTGTCCTCTGTCTTGCCGCTTTCCATGTCACGGAAACCCACAAGGGTCAGTGTGCCTGTCTGGCTTGAATCAAAGAAATGAGTCATTTCTTTGGAATGTGCAAATTGAAAAGTATCCACTTATTCACCAGGGCCAGCTCAGAGAACCTTGAGTGTGTTTCTCTTAAAGGGACACCAGGCAAGCCTGAGGCTTTTTCGCCGAAACTCCCCCTCGCTCGGTCTGAAGCTCTTTTCCTTTTCTTTGCATCTTCCGTCAAGGGTTTTCGCTGCTTCTTCGCCGGCTCTGCCATTATACACACTCGTTAGCCTGCCTCTGTGCTGTGGATGCAGGATGTAAACTGATCCTGCTTCGGTCAGCGGGTACGATACACTGAACTTGCAAGCGGGATATTCTTCCTACAGGCAGTAGGGGAGGGCGAGAGAGTCTTCATTCGCCCTGTAATGAGTCATTTAACCATATACCGACTTACGAATATGAGTAATTAACACGAAAATGTTGCCTGGTGTCCCTTTAAACTACTGTATCTTAAAGCATGCTTTTGAAATGAACCGTAATTCTGCACTGAGTTCATCCTTATTTCTGTAGACCCAGCTGGGGCGTTAGGTAGGTCTGAAAAGGTGTGCCAGAAAATAGAATAGGCCTTTAAATTAGAAGAGGCAGCTTTAAAAGCCAGGTGGTCTAGCTGGCACCGTGGAACCATTTGATTGTCCGGAGGTCGTCCACTCTGGTTTCTGTACTTTGACAGGCTCAACGATCCAAAGGTGTCAGAATGAGCTCGGAGAGTTGGAGAGGCACATTCTGACCAAAGTGATTGTAGTGGAACTGAAGTAAAAACATAGAGGAAGGGGTTTATGTCTTTTTAATGGACAATGGATACCATATAAACGGCTCTAGTCTTTACTTTTGTACAGAATTAATCTTTCATCTTTAATATTTCATGTATGTGTGTTTCACAGTGTACCGATAAGGAATAGATGGACACAGATGGGCAAAGGAAAAAATGCACAGTAGGCTGACTTGTGCATTGTTAATGCCCAGTAAATGCATTATTGTACAATAAGATATTCTATGAACGCTAACTTGGAACAATGACCCCCAGACAGAAGTGTTAGACAAGAAAACAAACAAACAAACAAACACGTGCAACCCTAGAAGGTAACAGGATGACGCACTCCTTACATGCTTGTCAAGCAGAGTTGTGAGAAGCATAAGTGTACACATTGCTGTCATAGTTTGTTCTCGCCTGAGTTCCATTCATAGTGTCCTTATCTGATCCTGCTCTGACTTGTTCTTTTTCTCTCTCTCTCTCTCTCTCTCCACCCCCTCTCTCTCTCTCATTTGTGCAGGTAACCTGAGTATACATGAGGAGCTAGAGCAGCTTGTGGCTGAATTCCTAGGGGTGGAGTCTTCCCTGACATTTGGAATGGGCTTCGCCACAAACTCCATGAACATACCTGCGCTTGTGGGCAAGGTGTGTTTTTTCTGACTACATTCCTCTTTTCAGCTCTTACTATTAGAGGCTGTTGTGCTGCAGTTTAGTCACACACACACACACACACACAGCTCTTGCAGAGCAGCTTGTTAATTGTGCGTAGCGATACTCCCTTACACTTCTCCGAGGGCCTCGGTGGAGAACAGAAGCTCCAAAACATCCCTTAAAAAGGGAAATAAACAAAGACACATTCATTACAATCCCTAATTAAAGCAAGCAGTAGCTAAAGGGCTGGAGTCAGTGGTGTAGACAGCAGATGACTAGGGGTGGTGGGGGTGGGGGATTAGTTCATGGCATGTGTTTACGGAGAACCCGCCGCTGTTGGCACACAGACCCACCGAACAGGGCACTGGTGGCTCAGAGTAGCTCACTAGCAGATTTGATGAGACAGAGGGGGTGGTGGTGGAGAGGAGAGGATCGAGCAGGGGTTGCCTAAGGCAGTGCAGTTTAAGTGGTGGAGAAACGAGGGGTGCATCAGCCGGAGGAGGACTATTACCCCAGACCCATAGATGCCCTCGGTCCAGCCCACCCCCCGCCCCCACCCAGCCCTGGAGGCGATGGCCGGGGCAGGAGGCCATCTGAAGTGCCTCTGCACAGGGGCAGATTGAGTGTGACAGCTGCTGTTATTGTTGGGACAGGCCAAGCGGCCCCGGGGCCAGGCTCAGAAGCCCGGCCACTGAGACACATTCATCAGGGTGGCCCCGCCAGCTCCATAAGGCCATACAAGACAAACGCTGGTTGAGGGGTGGAGGGGATGTGGTGGAGTTTGGGGAGCGCCATACCAGAACAGGCAGCATCTCGCGGAGAAACACCTGTTTTCCACTCGTTGTGTTTCCTTTGATTTTAGCCAGGGAAAGCACTCATGATTATTCAGTCTGTGTGGACTGCCTGTCTATCTTGCAGCCCTATCTGTACTGTATGTTGCTTGTGAGAGGTTTTTTGAGTCTGTATGTGTGTGTGTGTGTGTGTGTGTGTGTGTGTGTGTGTGTGTGTGATAGTCACTCTGGTTTGTTTTCACAGGGTTGCCTTATCTTGAGTGACGAACTCAACCATGCGTCTCTTGTCTTGGGAGCCAGGTTGTCGGCATCTACGATACGAGTGTTCAAGCACAACAGTAAGTACAACCAGAGACTTTCTAATGAGGAGACACAGCACTCAAAAAACCCTCCATAGAAATGCATGGGGCTAGTTTGATACACATATCACACCCCTTCCTCGGCAAAACGTCGACATGTGAATATATTGTACATTAGGGGTGTGAATCTCTCATGTAAAAGACGATACGATTCGCATCTAGATACATGGGCACGATTCGATACAAGAAAAGATACATGTTTATAAAAAACGATTCAGTACGATTCGATGTGATGTGATTCGATGCAATTCGATGCAGTTCAAGAATGGAAAGCATTCTGAAAGATTTTTTATAATTTGCTCAAGGTGCACATTCATTTTATATTATCAATTATCATGGTCATGGTTGTCAATTAGGCAACAAAATGTGTGAATATGATTATATAAGGTTTGTTTCATATACTGTATTGAAATGAAAAAAGAATAGTCTACATTTCAGTCAAACACAGCAGCCAAATACAACATAAAAATACATTTTTATAGACTTTACAGATTTAGAGTTGTATCTGATTGTTTTCATGGAGCTGTAGCCTTGTTGAGGTAAGACAATACCGAAATAAAATAAAACAGTGCTTAAGACACTCTTGGCCTTTTCTCATATAGGCCTAGCCTACCCTACAAGAATAAAATAGGCCTACAAATCAATGAACTCTCTGGGCTTATTTTGTTCCAACAGTAGACCTATGCAGAAACCTAAAATGCCACAAGTCTGAGTGAATATGAACAAAATCATTGGCTAATAATTTATGCATCGTTTTAGCAGCAAGGGCCAAATTATTATTTAACATTAAGGAAATCCCTTCATCAAAGGTAATGCTACTCTACAGACTATCGTTGCTGTTTAGGAATGCTATAAATGCTTAATTTCGCGCTGGATTTCGAAAAACAAAAGCCGACCGAGTGCAAGTTGTCACATGCTTAAGTTGCAATAGATGTATGGGTAATGAGGTCATTTGACAACTTTGGGCAATGAATGTAACCAAAAACGAACTGCATTACCCACAATTCCGTGCCACGTATAGTTTCAAAACCAGAAGTGGGATGAACGCGCTGCTTGGAACGTAAATGAGTCTGAGCGAGCAGAAAAGGTTGTGCACCGATTCATAACAAGAAAATCGATATAACGACCGGTTCATTTAAGTTTTTTTCCGATACGGGGCTTCACGTATCGATGTAGCCGTATCTTACACATTAAAAACGGATACCGATACGTATCGGTTAATCTTTACACCCCTATTGTACATATATATTGTGTATACAATCATGTGGTGTGATGTGAATACATTGAGCCAATCATATTGTGTGTTGTGAAGACATCGTGCCAATCATGTGTTGTGATCTCGCCGCTGAAACAAGATTGGTGTCGTGAAGCCTTGCGCACGCGCATTTCTGCCGAAATGGATGCCCGACGAGTGCCCAAAAAGCGTTGCCATATGGCCGCTAAGTGGAGGGACTTGCCTAAAAGGACTTTGGTACAACCATTGCTCAAGGGTGAAATACTTGAAATAGCACCCTAGGATGGTGTGGTGGATTGTGTTATTGTCAGTGGCTGGCATTCTTCCCTTGCAATTTTCAAGCACATCAAGTGGGCGTGTGCCCAACTTGGACACATTTTATCTGGATCAGCACAGTAACATTTTTGCAGCATTCTTGTTCCAAATGACGCACTTGCAATGGCCCAAATCCTATCCGGTCGTTAAGTCCGACGTCACAGGTCCACCAGCTTTTTCGTCAAAAAATGTTTACTAGCCCAACCAGCCGGTTTTCGCAACTTGTCAACATCACCTCCGTTTTAGTAAGAGTAAAACAAAACTTTAACAGAGTAATTACTGTAACTGTATAGACAAATGGTACAATCAAAGGTAACATCCAGGCTTCTGTGAAAAATAGGATTTTATTAGATTGAGGTAACAAGTGAGTTGTAGTTTGACGGCTTTCTTAAAGGCTGCTCTGAATAGCGGAAAAAATTGTTTATTCTACTCCCTATGGAGAAAAACGAGCGGCTCTAAAAAGCCATTGGACCCGGAAAGAGATTTATCATCCCATTATTGCATCATCACTTAATAACCGAATATCAGATGTTTGATAAACGATAAATTGATTTTTGACAACTAATTCTGTTATTTACTCACTACTGTTGTTGTTGACTCCCTCAACTCCATCAAGTTAGAGTGATTGTGCTTTAAGGGTTCAATCTAGAGCCGAGAGAGACGCTGAGCATGGACCTCCACCCTGCCCCGCTCCAAATTTAGGCCTGATATTCATATCTTACTGTATATTTGGAACGAAGGGCCCCATCATGACAGTCTAAAACACATGGTCACTGGCGAATAGTTTAACAAAATGTCGGGGTTTGTCCAGTTCATATTGGGTGTGGTTTAGTTATGAAACGTCCGGCACATGGCGCAAGAAAAACAGTTACACACAGTTACTTTCACTATTGACTGGAAATATGTTAACATTCAAAATAAGTCCCTTCAGGGCGGAACAAGACCCTTCCGCTGCGCGTCGGGGTCCGGTTCTCCCTGTCGGGACTTATTTTCCCAATAATGACTGACGTTCTATACATTATCCCTTACTTAAAGTAATGATACACAGGGCAACTTTGTGGGCAATGTTGCTGAGCGACACTTTACCATTGGGCAACATAATTACTATCTGACACTCATGGGCAACGTTTTGAGATCATCCAATCAGAGTGCTAGAATGAATCACATGACCATCTGTGAGTGAGCTTCTGAAATGTTCAATAAAGATGGCTGTGTCACAACAGTGAAGCGAGGAAAAGAGAGGCTTATTATGTAAAAAAAATAGGCTTCTTATGTCTTTTTACTCCGCTAAGTGTTTATATTTAAAACCCAAACTGTGCATTTTACTTCATCAAATTCTTTAAAAACCAACTAGCATCTATTTTTATGTGCTGAGGTGGCTCAGAAGATATCGGGGTTTTTGTCAGTAAACTGTTAGCTACCATTGCTCCTTTGAGATTAAATAGGATTTAGCTAACTAGCGGTGGTTTTGATAACAAAGTAGCTATTTGTCTGTTGCCCTCATTAGTTGCCCTGTTATGTGCCTCTCCTGATTACCCAAAAAATTGCCCCGTGTATCTTCAGCTTTACAGCTTTACAACGTTTAGCCATCACGTTTAATTAGGGAGGGACAAAGAATTAAGCTTGAGTATGGATGAAATATCTCATAGCCTACCTAGTGAGAGGCCCATAGTGTTTTTTGAAGCAGGAGCTAAATGGTGCACATGTTCCCACAGTGATCTTATGATTGCATAAAGACTAATAGGTAGCCTATGTGTTATTTTATAAACAAACAGAAAACATCTTGTCTACATTCTGTTTATGTTTATGTAGCATATTGGACGTTTTTAGAAGAGGAAAACAAATTAGATGAATCAGATGAAATAATTTGGCGGACTCCCTGCAGTACCTCTGCAGACCCCCTAGGGGTCACGGACCCCCGGTTGAAGATCACTGATCTAGAGGCTGAATTGTTTTTTCAGTTTTATGTTGTAGAACATGCAACATTCAATTTGGAAACCATGATGTTATGTTTTATATGACTCCTCAGAATGCAGCAGAAAGTTCCATCGAATTGAATGGGCCATCAGAATGTTTTGCGATCTGATATTCTTGATAATGACCGCTGAAAACAGTTAATGATCTCTGCCTTTGGCAACACGTTTTGTACCTCTGGCTGATTCATTGCGCAAGTAACATTAGTCCATTCACTTATCCACTTAGAGATACTGAGTAAACTAACTAATTACTGAATTGTAGCTACACTGAGGTAAAAGACCCAGTGTAGTGCCAGTGCCAGTGCCTTCTGCCATTGTTATGGGAGAAAACAAGCAACTGAATGGATGTGGGTATCAGCCAGTTTGTAAGATACGCCTGCATGCCCTGAACACAGATAACTGGAATGCTGAAGCGCCAGAATGTCCCTAACAACAAGGCAATTGTACCATAAACATGCACAAAGAAACATACTGCATTACATCCTCATGGAGGAAAGCATTGACACTGAGATTGAGTCTGCATACAGACACAAATATCCATAAAACTCTACAGCCCATCCAACAAAACCTTGATGGAGGTTACACCGCCTCTCGTAGGCTATCAGGAATGTCCTTGATGGCAGTGGAGGGACCGAAGGACGCAAAAGCTACACTCCAGTCTGAATACTAACTGGTTATGGAGCTAATGCCTTCAATTCAGTGGCGTCGCTGGAGTGGCTTTTATTGATCTGAGCCAATGATCAGAGAGCAGCTCTCTATATCTTCTCTATACCTCTTGGGTGGGTTCACCCACACCACACAGTCACATGGGTGAACAGTGAAGATCAGACGTAGGAGGACTACAGACATAGAATGGATATGTGACACAGGATCCTCAGGCATTTGTATTGTTATCTTGTGTGCTCACAGTCACAACACAAATATTCAGATAATAACAAAGAACTGAATAATGTTTCCCCTCTTGGTGAAATGTTTGGGTGAATTCAGAACAAAACAAAAACAGAAGTAATTTAGTTTTAAGTATGAAGTTATAGACATATGGGCAAGCTGTTTGTCCACATAAGCCTTTCCTAGTCAGTTTGCCTAAAGTCTTTACAAGACTAAATGTATATAACAACTGACATTTCACCAGAACTCCCTTTTTGGATGTATTATTGTGGATAAGTATTGCTGTTAAGTATATGCCTCCACTGGACCAAATGCCATTGCATATTATAATGTTCAATACACCCTAACTTTCAATGACAAAATAGGCTTGTTTTGTGGTAGTCTTTTGATATTGCTTGGCTGGCAGACACATTTCAGGATGAGATGCAAGTGTATAGTAAATTCTGACCTCCTTTTCATGTGTCATCCATGATTAGGGGCTGCCTCCGATATGTCAGGGAGATGTCTAAATTTTGTCATCTGTGTGAATTATTTTATGCATGCGGCATTTCCAGAACACCTGTGTGTAATAAATGTGCCACGACAATAACGCATAAGTCACACGGACTGCTTGACATGTTATTTCTTCCATATGGATGATCAGTGGAGGTTGTGAGCACTTACTGTCATCACTGGACATGTGGCGCTCAGTTAGCACCCCAGCCGTCTGCCTCTCGTTATCCATCAAGCAAATTATAGAGCAGGGGATCCCGAAGCCCCTCGTCTTCAACGTACAGGCTTGTAACATGTGCCCATTTTCTGTTGTCTGCTAGCCTACTTTCAGAACACATTCGGGGATGGATTCTCATAGGGTAGTGTCATGCATGTAGATGTTGACCTTGTAGAATTCAACTTAATATTCTAGAATTTTGTATGTTAGGCTTTTGGCATGAAAGAAGTGTCATATTTGCTGTATAAACTACAAAATTATATGAATCTTATATCTTTCTCAGTTGACTATTGACAGTCTGTTTTCTATGGCATTCTGCTTAAATGGTGCATCAGAAAACCGCTGCTGTGACTGCATTTATATAAGACGATATAGACAAGAAAAGGCCAGTGCCCAGATATGAGAGAGCTCTTTTATCTATCCATCGTCTGACGGCTGAACAAATGAGCTGATGTGATGCGTGAAATGGGGAGGCTCAGATCCGAGCTGACAGGTACAAGCAGGTTTAGTCAAGGGGTCGCCACAGTGGGCCTCAAGTATGGGCCCCAGAGAGTCGCAGGGCTGAGGCATTACCATTTGAGCTGGAAACAAAGGCACACCTCACCTGTACTATACACACACACACACACACACACACACACACTACTGCACAGGGGAAAAATACACACACACATGCACACCCAAGACTACTGCACAGGGGAAAAATACACACACACATGCACACCCAAGAATGCACTGTGGCCGTGACAATCAGCATCTCTGAGTCACCACAACCAGAACTGCACTGTACTGTGGCCGTGACGATCAGCATCCCCAAGACTACTTCACAGGGGAAAAATACACACGCACACACACCCAAGACTGTACAGTGGCCGTGACAATCAGCATCTCTGAGTCACCACAACCAGAACCGCACCCTTTTTGTTGAGTTAGTTTACGACTGACTTAACAAGTGTCTCCCACCTTTAAAAAATCAATACCTGTGGCGTCATGGTTGAATGAAAAGGGAGAGAGGCCATTACATTTTGATTCCTGTCATTAGGATGTAGGCCATTACGCTTTTAGTTCGGCATTATTAATTAAAATCTGTGCCCAATGTTGGTTACTCGGTTAAATATGTAAATATGGACTCAAAGCTCAATCACTAAAGAGTGAAGAGGAGTTGACGCTAGCATAAAAGTTTGTATTTAATTAAACATTTCGAGGTGGCTTTGTTGTAATTTTGGAGGTGTGTTAATTATTTATTTATTTAGTTAGTTAGTTAGTTAGTTAGTTAGTTAGTTGTTTAGTTATTTATTAATTTTGTTGTAATGAAGTATAATGATGATTATTTAGATATTTCCCCTAATGCTATTATATCAATAATTTAGTTTTGAAGGAAGTTTGTTATCTTATACACTTTTTTTTTCATCAACCCCGTTTACTTAAAAATTCATATAATAATGCTCAGTCATCATGACTATATCACCTCAAAAATATATATAAAACATGAACATCATAAAGCAGAACAGACGAATGCAGCACATTCAGGGAGAATGATTGACCAATAGTCACAAGATCTTTGATTGTGAAAGATTGTTGATTCTAAAGGAGATCCATGGAGTATTCACTTTTTCAGTCAGTCAGGCAAAGTTCAATGCAAATGGAGAAGTCGTTTTTCTGAACAACTTAAAGATATTTATATATGTGATTCTGTAATTGTTCTCTATGTGTCCTTGTCTGGTCTGCCTTCGATGTACCAGTGGACATTGAGTTTGCCAAGCTTGTATCTTGTGTGGTAACAGGTTTTGAATTTCAAGGGACGGAAAGTAACCAGAGGCGGATGAGATGTGCCTCTCCTCTATGTCTGTTCCCCGAAACACATTTCCAGTAGTCAGGCAGTGTGGGTTTATTGCTCTACTGTTACTGCATGTGAAGGAGTTCTAATAAAACTACACGTCCATAAAAAGCATTTGCATGAAACGGCCATCACGCTCTGCACTTGGTAGTTTAACAGGTCATTTACTTACAAATCACACACATAAAAACCTTGCAAACCATGTTGCAAATGGATTGTGTGTTATCCTTAAACACGTGCAGCATCACTTCATAAGTGCATATATCCGAAAGGCTTGTGTACTAAGCAAATGTGAATTTATTGTGTTGCAATCTCAATCTAGTAAGAAATGCACATGAACTGTGCTGTGGTACAACTCTGCCATCTACTGCACAGTTTGTGCTAAGAAGATGACTTGCACAACGCACAACCTGTGGCGTCTTCTTCACAATATCACAGAGTGCACTGCTGGGAAAATGCTGAATGATGTGCTAGGAAATCGAAAGCTCGCACTGACAATTTCTCTGCCCCACTAATAACTGTTACAACCATAGGTAGAGAGAAGCCTGCACACCTTGGAGGTTTTACTGCAGGTGTAGCAAGGACACCTTCAAAGTAACAGAAAAAAGAAAAGCACAACACTTTTTTACTCCACGATACAGCCGGTTTATTGGTAAACTGATGCTTCGGTCAGTCAGACCTTCATCAGAGTGTACCGTCACAACCATGAAATGCTCCACAAAAGCGTCCAATTGGACATTACACACAAGCTGGTGCATCCCTGACTCTCAGAATACCCACTCTTGTAATCCCTTGCAGCCCAACAGATAAAAGGCTCACACCTTGCGTCCCTGTAGTTTTAACCATGTGACAAAGGTGCAAGAAAAACAACACTTTGTGTAATGGACTGGGTGGAGTACTTGGTGTGACCGCTTTCTGTTATCATGCACTGAAGTGGAAACCACACTGTACAACAGCACAGTGGTTTCTGCCAACAGAGGTGCTGCTAGCTGGAATCAGGCTATTTCTTGTTTGTGGTCTATGTGGCAGATGCCCCTGTGCACCGACAACCAACATTCAGGGTGTGCTGTGCACAGGAGATACTAAAACACAATCAGATAAGCACACAAGAAGGACGTTTTATCGTGTAAAACTGCTTTAAGCGTTGGCATGTTATAGCACTCTGTCTTTGAGTAAGTGTGCGTTCTAATGCACATACTATAATTGTGTGTGAGTGTGTGTAACCTGATTTAAGATATACAACTTTGTGTATGTGTGTGTATGTGTACCCATGCTACAAGATACAATATGTGCATGTATAAAGACCATATCCTAACTCAGGCATGGTATATTGTCTCTTTTGAATTATCGTATAGATATGATAATGTGAGGTGTGTTAACATATGTTTGGCTGATATGAATCGTGTCCCCCTGTGCTGCTGTCAGATATGCAGAGCCTGGAGAAGCTGCTGAGGGAGGCCGTGAGCTCCGGTCAGCCGCGCACACACCGGCCCTGGAAGAAGATCCTTATCCTGGTGGAGGGCATCTACAGGTTAGCCACTACTGCTGCTTCAGGCACATGCATACACACACGCACATGCACACACATACACACATAACCATGCATACGCACCTGCACCTGCACACACACATGCATGCACATACTCACTCACACATACACACAAATGCATGCATGCATGTACACACTCATAAACATATGCACTTTCACATAAACACATGCACATACCCCCCCCACACACACACACACACACACACATACTCACAAATGCGTGCAGACAGACATGCGCGCACAAACACATGCACATAGTACACATTACACAGGTGCACATACACACAAGTGCTAACACACATGTACACATCCACTCACACACACAATCACACACACACATGCTGTTTGCAACGGTAGAAGCTTTTTTTGGTTTGATTGTTGCTTAAGTTGGTACCACTACTTTGCTGGGACAATATTACTGATAGTGGATGGAGGTTTCCAATACTGTCCCTTTCCACTGGTGCAGTGGTGAGGTGTGAAATGGAGAGAGATGAACTGGGAAAGAGGTGGTGTGTGGGTGGGTTGGAGAGAGAGAGAGAGAGAGAGAGTGGGAGTTTGTGGTTTAGAGGCAGAGAGAGACAGAAAGAAGGACAGAGTGTCAGATTGAGAAAAAGAGTGAGGGGGTAGAACACTGTTAGAATGCAAAGAGAGTATGTGTTCCAGCAACTTCTGCCTTTTGATTACAGCAGTGAGTGTGCGTGCGTGCGTGCGTGCGTGCGTGCGTGCGTGTGTGTGTGTGTGTGTGTGTGCGCGCGTCTGCAGCTCCCAGAACAGAGCAATCCAGTGTCTCTCTGACCCTCCATCTGCTCATTAGCTTCAAATGAAGGCCAAATGGAACTGGGGAGATTGATTCTGCTGCACCTCCAACTAAGGCTCTGCATGCCCAGCCAGCTCTATCTGTCTCCCTCTTGCTCTCTCTATCTTTCTCTCTCTCTCTCTCTCTCCCTTTTCCTCTCTCTCGCTCTCTCTCTCCCTTTTCCTCTCTCTGGCTCTCTCTGTCTGTCTCTCTTTTCCTCTCTCTGGCTCTCTCTGTCTGTCTCTCTTTCTCTCTACCTCCCTCTTGTTTTTTTCTCTTTCTCTCATTCTGCTATAATCTGTTTCTTCTATTCCCATCCACTGTAAGTAAGTTAGGACTTTTTTTGTCTCTGTCAGTGCCCTGTGCCCTGGTCAGCTCCGGGGCTGCCTTTTAACCGAGAGGAACAGTAATGCGAAGCACTCACCAGGCACTCTCATGGCAGCTGGGCTCCTGAACAGTGGCAGTTTCTCAGGTTGTGAGACAGGCTTTTAAACACACTCAGCAGCCTAGCAGCCAGCTCACCTGTTGCCTTGTTGCACTCTGCTCCAACGCATGAGAACGGGCGCCTTGTATACTGGTAAGAGTGGTGGTGGGAGGGTGTGTGATGTGTGTGTGTGTGTGTGGGGGGGGGGGGGGGGGGGGGGGGGGGTTGGCAGACATGTTGGAGGCACTCAAGTGGGCAAAATTGTGCTCCCTGCACTTTCAGCTGAAACATCAAACCCTACCGTGATAAAGAGAGGGAGAGTAGGTGAGAGAAGGAGGGAGAGGAGGGGAGAGAAAGAAAGACAGGGAGAGAGGGAGGACCTCAGCTGCGAGGCGGATGGGGAATGATGGGGGGGGGGGTTCTCTTTGAAGTCGTTCCGGCCCAGGCGTGTGAGGTGTCGTCTAGCTAGAGCGAGCGAGCAGCGGCTAAGGTGCCTGATGGGAGCCAGAGTGCCGCGGCCTGTGAAACCTCCCCACCGCACCGCACCGCCCTCCTCTCCTCTCTCCTCTCCCCACCCCACTGCCCTGTTCTCCTCACGCCTCCTCTCCTCTCCCCACCTCACTACCCTCTCCTCTCCCCACCTCACTACCCTCTCCTCTCCCCACCTCACTACACTCTCCTCTCCCCACCTCACTACACTCTCCTCTCCCCACCCCACTGCCCTGTTCTCCTCACGCCTCCTCTCCTCTCCCCACCTCACTACCCTCTCCTCTCCCCACTACACTGCCCTCTCCTCTCCTCTCCCCACGTCACTACACTCTCCTCTCCCCACCTCACTACCCTCTCCTCTCCCCACCCCACTGCCCTGTTCTCCTCTCCCCACCCCACTGCCCTCCTCTCCTCTCTCCGGCACGTCTGCCTGCGAATGCCCTTACATGGACCGCCCACGGACGGAAGGAATGAAGAGGGGTGGGGGGGGGCATGCTGAAAGCAGGCACTGGAGTAGGATGGATTCTTGAGATGGTGTGTGTGTGGGGGGGGGGGTTGAAAGGGCTCTTGTGAGGTTCTTGCGTAACCGAAGCTCTACACGTTTGTGGTGTCCTCTAATGATTGGATGTATCTCTCTTTTACACACAAATACACACACACACAGACACACAAACATATGTGCACACACAAAGAGACAGAGAGAGAGAGAGAGAGAGAAAAAAAAGTCTCTATGTGTGTGTTTTCAATGCTTATACTGCGTTGGTTCTGTGTTTCACCATAAAGCATTGCTCTGTGTTTCCTCTGCTTGCTGTTTACAGTATGGAGGGCTCGTTGGTGCGTCTGCCTGAGATCATTAACCTGAAGAAGAAGTACAAGGCCTACCTGTTTCTGGATGAGGCCCACAGTATAGGTGCAGTGGGGCCCTCGGGACGTGGTGTGGTCGAGCACTTCGGAGTGGACCCACGGGATGTGGACGTGCTCATGGGAACCTTCACCAAAAGCTTTGGGGCTGCCGGGGGCTATATTGCTGGCAAAAAGGTACAGGGGCATGATCTTCTCATTCAGCTGTTCTCCATAAGTCTAACTCAGTATACATACACACACACTTTCTCTCTTTATCTCTCTCTCTCTCTCTCTTTCTCGCATGTACATCAACAAGCACATCACGTATACACAAGCACACACGAACAGAACACACATGTGCACACACACAAGCACACACACACACACACACACAATGCCTGTGGCATTATATGTGTGTGTGTGTGTTTGTGGATGTACTGTATGTGTGCAGACTATTTTTCCATGGATTTTAGATCAGCAGGGTGACTGTGTCCTGTGGCTGATGCCATCTCTTTGAGTAAAGGACGTCCTGTCAGATGTATCAAATCAGACCCAGAAACAGCCTCCATGTCTGGCTGCCATCAGATGTTTCAGTCACACTATGGCAACCTGTTGATCAATCTGACATGCAATTCTTTCATGACAAAAAATAGACCACCTCACAGATTTGTGTGTACATGTATATACATACACACACACACACACACACACACACACACACACACACTCCGCAGTCTCTCCGCAGTCTCTCTCTTCTTTTCCCCCACATCCTCTCATGTGTGCCACAAATGTCACGCACACTGCGTCTCAGTGCCTTTGTACATGACTTCTTATTACTCCATTAAAAATGGCACTTGAGTACATAACCACATCACGGACGTGGCAGTTGATTATGAAAGAGCGCGCCAAACGACGGCGCCACGTTGTTTCGATTAGGGCTGCCTTTAGAGAGAGGGGCTCTTCCTTCCCCGAGTCGGAGTTGGCACGTCCCCTTGTCGAGACGCTCGACTCTAATAAGGCAGTGGAGATGGCAGGGGTCCAGCTCCTTCTTGTGGCGAGTGTCGGAACTGCACCCTGCGTTTTACTGAACACTTCGTAACAAGCATGATAATGAGTGGAATATGATTAACATGAGGCACTTCCCCCTGGCAGCTGGGCATCATAAAGCCTGGGAAAGAGGGGGCTGGTGGTGTTTTTTTTGTATTATTATTTCAGGGTGGGGGTCGCATTTTTGGAAATATGAAAGGCTTTTTTGATTTATTTGTTGTCGTGGTGAAATCCCTCAATCCCTGTTTTAAAGCAGACTCAGGTTGACCCACAAAAGCCCCAGCAGATGTTCCCTTAGCAGCAACAGAGCACTGAAACGAGCACCTTAATGATCTGGCCCTTAACTCGGGCTGGCTGCAGTAAAGAGTCACCACAGCGTTTGATCACATTGCATAGTGTTGTGCTGAGCGGAGACCACTGTGGGCCCATGGCTTCCAACAGTGGCTCCCTCTCCACACATATTTAGGAAGAGGGATATTTGTTTGAAATTAGAATGCGGCAAGGGGGAAAACACACACACACACACATGCACTCATATACACACACACAGCCCCCCCCCCCCCCCCTCACAACACACATTACACTGATTCCAAAAGTCACAGATGTGGGGAGGATTTCGGACACATTCCCTTAGCCGGCTTATCTCCCCCATTCCCCCAAAAGCTCACCGGCCCCAAAAGCACCGCAAATCTCCAGCCCCTCTAAATGGAAACAGATGTTTCGTAGTCCCCCCCCTTCTCTCCCCATCCTCACCCCACCCACTCCCACCCCTCCTACTTCATACACATCTGGCAGAGGAGGAAGAGGAGGAGGACTGTACCTCCCTCAGTCCCTCGCTCTTCCTCCTGAAGCTCATCAGTGGTCCTCTGGACACAGATGGTAGTGAATGGAAACCGGGGGGTCGGCGAGTTGTCTCAGGCTCCACCCGTCCTCCTGGAGCAAAAGGAGAAGGGCTGTGTTTGAAAGGCGCGCACGTTCACACACACACACACACACACACACACACACACATATACACACACACACTCCACCTGGCCTCCTGGAGCAAAAGTAGAAGGGCTGTGTTTGAAAGGCGCGCACGTTCACATACACACACACACACACACACACACACACACACACACACACTCTCCACCCGGCCTCCTGGAGCAAAAGTAGAAGGGCTGTGTTTGAAAGGCGCGCACGTTCACACACACACATACAGACACACACACACATACACTCCACTCAGCCTCCTGGAGCAGGAGAAGGGCTGTATTTGGATGGTGGCGATGGAGGTGCATGCATTACTGAGGTTACCATACACACATATCTCCTAATCCCACTCACCCCCAACATACATCACATCTCTCTGGTTTACAGCAATAAGCATTGTCACGTTTGAGTCTGTAAGTAGGCTGTTTGCAAGGTGTCCATCAGCCCACTGTAAGCTACAACCCCCTGCTGTTGGTACATTTACATCTATTTATTTAGCAGACGCTTTTTTTATCCAAAGCGACTTACAGCAAGAGAATAACATTCAAAGCTAACCTCCTCTACCTGGTGGACTCCACCTCTACATTCATTAGTGCTGTAAATACAGTAATCGTATGGATGGTATTGTCATGTTAAACTAAGTTAAATTTGAAAGATGAGTAAGGGGATAGAAGAGGGTTACCAGGGTGCTGAGTGCCCCGAGCTTCCACTGTGTTGCTTTACTGCCTCCTAGTGGTCTTTATGGAAACTGCAAATGAGAAGTAAATTCATTCAATAATTGTGAGGGAAGAGGGGCTTCAATGTATCACACACAAATCCGATTATTCAATTTATTCTAACTGCAAAATAAGTGCAGCACAGTGAAGGCGCAGCAAAGATTCTTAACTATATAATAATAATAATTTTTCTCATAATTTTACGCAATTTGAATTCCTATCAGACATATGATTTTTCTGCGACAAGAAAATGCCTACCAAGACATTCCAACACCGAAAAAGTCATGTTTCATTTAGTCATTCCTGTACTTTGTGGAAACCCAAGCCACATAAACGACAGCAAATGTATGTATTTACACATAGTTGCTCAGGTTACCGCTAATATGACGGCCCCAATGAGAGCAGAGGTGGGGCGCTCAAATGTGAAGCACATGTCTTGACTGGGACAGGCACCCGTTTCCCTCAGCCTCTCATACCTCAAACTCCAGCTCTCAACTACTCTCTCTCTCTTTCGCTCTCTCTCTCGCTCACTCCTCTTGTCTTCTCTCCCTATCTTTCTCTCTCTCTTATCTCTCATCTCCCCTTCTCTCTTTCTCTCTCCCTCTCTCTTTTTTTTCTCTCACTCTCTCAGGAGCTGGTGGACTACCTGCGTACCTACTCCCACAGTGCTGTCTACGGCTCCGCCATGTCCCCGCCAATCACTGAGCAGATCATCAGAGCCATGAAGTGCATCATGGGAGCAGATGGGACCAAAGAGGGTGAGCATTTTTGTCCTGTCTCACAGTTAGCAGTGTCCTGTCTCACTTCAAGTGTCCTGTCTCACTTTAAGGTCTTGTGATCTCTTACTTCTGATTTAAACATCATGAACTTAAATTATAGCCCTTACTTCTATTCCAATACACATTTGTTTTAATCAAATTTAAGGAATTTCTCCTCATTGTTCTCTAGTAGTCCATTCTCTCTCTCTGTGTGTGTGTGTGTGTGTGTGTGTGTGTGTGTGTGTGTGTGTGTGTGTGTATGTGTGTGTGTAAACAGTCCAGGCTCTGTAAATGGGCAACAAACAAAGTAGACTGAGCTAATCCCTTTTCCAGCAAATCAATAACGTTGCTTCAGGAGCACTAAATGAAGGGGTGTTTTTGATTGGCTGTTGAGTTCAAATATCAACACCCTTTCACCAGGATGGAGGACTCCACTCTTAAAGCGAACTAATTGCACCGCATTTAGGAGAGCGCCGCTTTGAAAGGTTTTCCCACTACAGACGGATAGGCTTCCCCTCGCTTCACGACACTAACATCATTAAGGCCTCTACAGAGTGGAACCATCATCAACATCACACACGTTTAAAAAAAACAACCTCGTTTAGAAGCAAATGCACCACATTAGTGGAACTGCAGACCCACACACCCCAACTAACCACCACCAGCATTAAGCTCAGATCAGAACAGCACCAGACTGCAGGCAGAGATACATCTCCAGACGGCAGCCGGTGTGCAGTACCAGAGGCAGCCAGAGGTGCAACCAGAGGTGCCTCTCTCTGGGGCCGAGTGGTGCAGAGGTGGGGTCACATGCACCAGCCTCTCCACAGGGGTCCGTAGCGTCCCATAGGGGCCAGCCCCCACTGCTTAGAAAATGTGCTAACGATTACGGCGGTCCGCCTGGGAAAGAGATGGTGCAAGCACCACCAACACCCTCCACCCCACCCCACCCCATACACCCCCAAACACATACACACATACACACACACACACACATGCGCTGAACACACACACATACACATGCATACAAACACACCACACACACAAATGCTAAACACACGCACACTACACACGCGCACACTGAGACACGTGACCCCCGTTGCCGCAGAGGAAATCAGTTTCACATGGGCCCCTGTGAGAGACCTGCGTTTCAAAACAGTCACTTCAGTAATGACTTACGACGTTGAGGCAGAGCATCGGTCACCCATCTGTCCATTCAGGCCGTTCCGAGCCATACACTCTCCAGCGTGTGAAGCGCCGTCCACACATGTGTCTGACCAGATGCCCTGAAGATCTCAGCACACACCACCTAATCCGTATGATGCACAGCTCCATACATGTGATTCAGCTCACAAGGTTATGATGAGCCCCCCTCCCTTCCCCTCTTCCCCTCAAAACATCAATTTCTTTAACTATCATTACAAAGGAGAGTGATGCAATGCCCATGCTCATACCTTAAAATGGGCCTCGTGTCAGAGATGGATTCATTTCCCCAGGTGTTTGTAATGAAGTTTTGAACCAGATGGCTGGTGGTCCATAAGCCGTGTTTATATTTGACGTATGTGGTGTGACATTCTAGCCGATACGACTTTGACAGCGTTATCAGATATTCCTGGAATGAGTGAGTTGGAAACTCCACGGCAGTAATATAATGTCTATGAATGTGTTATAGTAGTAGTCTTTATAATAGAAAGACTCGGAGAGAGTTGTATGGAAGCTAACAGATGACAGGTTGCCGCACCAGCGGGGGAGCATGTGTCATTGGAGAGGTGAAAAATCCTGAGTGCACTAATAAGGATGGCTCACCTTCAAAAACTCACGTTTGTCTGGCTCTGTTTCTCCCCAAAGCAAGGTCCGTGAGGCCCCTGTGTGTGTGTGTGTGTCTATGTATGTGTGTGTGGTGTGTGCGTACTCCATTACTGTTCTCCAAAGCCGGGAGCCCAGGCCAAGTTCCTGTCGGAGCCAAATAAAGACAAGGAAGACAAGAAAGGGAGAGGGTGCCCTATGGCAGTATCTCCTCTATTCTCCTGCTTTTCTCTTTGAAGTGGAGGCCTGTTTACATGCACCCATGACTCACTCTGGATCCACGCACTTGTGTGTGTGTGTGTGCGTATGTGTGTGTGTGTTGCCATGTATGGTGCAAACTTTGTTGCTGTCCTCAATGACTGTGTCCTCAATCCTGTGCAAGGTAGCTGACGTCATCTCAGCATTTTGTGATTACCGAGCAAGCGTGAAAAAGTGCTGTTGTGCACACATGAGCATGTGTCCCTGACCAGTCCGTCAAGAAGTCGGCTCCGTGATTACTGATTTCAGGGACAGCTAAGTGACACCAGGCTTGGATCAGTCGTTACTCTTTGCCAAGCTTGACTGTGTGCACACTTGTAGAAAACAAACTGAAGATGCTGTGAGCATCCCAGCAGCGTCCCCCTTCTCTGTGTACTCACATAGCTCATAGTTCAGCTGTGACACACTTTTTTTTTTTAGTCATCTGTGTTTCATATTACGGCTCTCTTTCTGAATGACTGATGTTGAACTTCATGACGTAATATGTTGTAATGCTCATGAGCGATAGTCATAGGCGTAGCCTGGGACTGACTGTACACTAGTTTGCCCATGTTGATCAGACCCTCTCTGCATGATCTGATCAATGGCACTGGAGAAGCCCAGATGCTTAGGGACTTAAGTAACCCAGCATAAAAAAAGCTGTCTGCTGTTGATGGAGATTGCTCCTGACCTCTCGCATACTGCAGGGAGAAACGCAGCAGTCTGCAGTGGCGATGCATGACGCGTCCAGAAATGGATGGGTCATTATTTTGAATGGTGTGCACCAGCTTTTGCCCCTGGGTGTGACAGGCACATGTGTGAAGGATAGTTTGAAGAGGTCAGGTCATTCCTCAGAGGGAGAGAGTTTCACCTTAACGTTAAAAAAAAAAAAACTCTCGACTGTTCACACCCCAACAAAAGAAGGAAATGCAGTCCAAATCAAGGAGATATATTTTCTCTTTCTCCCTCTCTTTCTTTGCTGGCTCTTTGCAAAGAAAATCACATTGAACCGTCTGGCAAACAAACAAAGACCGTTGCAAAATGAGACCGAATGCCGCTTTTTCTTTATTCTTTTAGACCTCACCTGCTCATGATACAGTTGTCTTGCATTTGGCACACACTACATCCCCAATACATTTTTTTCTTTTGTGTTTTCCTGCTGAGGGCTTTATGCAACGCTAACATGTTTGGCAGCGAGCAAAGTGTTTTGTGCTCTAGGTTTCTGCTGAGATAGGGGTTTTGGGTTAAGTGTTGCACACACCCCTTTGAAATACCTGCCAATCTTTTCCCAGGTAATCAGAAAAGTAGAGAAAAAAAGGCTGTTGTTTCCAAGACAGGCTGTTGCCAAGGCCTCAGAACTCCGAGCTGTTCCCTTGGCGATTCACATCATTAAGAAGCCCGGGAGGTCAAAAGAACATTTTCATTTTTTTGTTATTCTTTTTTTTCTCTCTCTCTCTCCTTCGCAAACGCTGGAATTGATTTAATTTTAATATTTATCTGCAATGGAAGTGATACTAGGGCACGTTGTGTATTCCGTTTTACCCCTGTGGCACAGGTCCACGCAAAATCCATTGCATCCTATTTACAAGCCAAAAGTTGCTTTTTGGCATGGCACCGAATTTGTCCACCAGTCAGTCGTTTTTTCAGGCAAAACAAAACCAGCTGCTGCTGTTGCTGACTTTGTAATCAAGGGTGACTCGGGCCTGGGTCCAGAGCAGCGTGGAGGTCGAAACTAGGAGGGATGCCGAGCAGAGGTCATACAGGAAGGAGAGCGAGGGGGGATGTTGATAAAACGACGGAGCTGTTCTCCATCAAGTGATGGTGCAGATAATGCCTTTAATGACTGGGCCATTGAAGGGGTCTGAGACTATGATTTGACTAAGAGGCGGCGGGTGATGTCATTTCCTGTGTTTGCCTCCACTCCTCCTGGATTTGCTATCCTCGTGTTATTGAAAACAAAAGACCCCGTAGGCCATTAACACAAATAGAGACACCCTTTCGACTGTATGGTTTATGTTTAATCACTCATAACCATTGCCAGGTTGAGTAAAGGGGCTTCACCAGGGATATTTTATGAGGCCATGAGAAGCAACTCTATTCTGGTTCTCCCATGTCAAAACTGAGGATAAGCTCTTAGTCCCCAATCCTGCTGCTCTCCAACCATTATGGTTGCATGGTCAATAGGGAGGCTCATGTCTCATGTCGATCACAGGCCATTTCTTGTCTCGTTACTGTCAGCTTGGATTTCCAACACGCGTGTGGTAATATGTTACTGTTACTGTGACAATGACAATGACAGTGACCTGTGAGCCTGTAGTTTAGACAGTGCAGTTAGCATCATCTGCTTTATGTTTCTAACCCCCAAAACAGTGTTTTTTGTTTGCTTATGTTTACTGGCCAGATGGTGGGGGGGGGGGGGCTACGCATCACTCCACTGTGGGCCACTTTAAAGCCACCGGAGGCTTAAGCTGACACAGACGATTTAAGGCGCACTGGATATGTTTTAATCCCAGGCTTTGGTGCCGTCGAGCGCAGCCTCGCGGATGTTTGAGGTCGACTTTCTCTGCAGACTTTAGCAGTGTCCTCACTGTTTCACTAAGCACAAGGGATTTGCGTTCTGTGACAAATGATGGGTGGTTAAGGAGAGAATATTGGCTCTCGTCAGTGCCGGCAATTAACATTTGTAATTAAAGACACCACACAACGACTTGTTGGTATGATTTTAGCATTGAGTGTTTCAGTGTGGTCTGCCTAGATATTTTGATGTGAATACAAGAAGACATTTCGGACGAAGACACACATACACTCTATTCGGAGTCTAAGCTTGTACCGTCAGCTCGTGAAACCGCTGAACGCAAACCAATTGCTGGGGGGCACAGCATCTTTAGTCAACGTGTAAGGCCTTGTGCTTTTATGGCTTTTGGCACCTCTCGCATGTTCTCCAAGATAAACACCCAATAAATAATGTATAGGGAGGATGAGGGGTGAATTCCAGCCTGAGGCTTTGTCAGTCAGTGCTGGGGGGAAAAAAACGCCTTCTATGGTAACCAAGTGTATGGGCGCTACTGGAAGCGTTCAAAAGGAAAATGTCTAAACAAAGACCTCTTTCAATCTAAACAAGTGTCATTAGGTAATCAAATGGTTTAATAACTGCTTTCATTTTTAACGATATGCAGTAAATCTGTGCACCGCACTGTAAAATACCTCATACATAAACGGAAACATCTCTCTTCTCCTCTCTGAACACCCTACAGAGCTACAATGAAAGTTTTTTTTTTTTTTTTATCTGTTCACGCATGTCTACAGAATCATAATACCTGCTGCCGTTTTCGTATCTTCGGCGTGTTTTCTATCTGTTCTTGTAGTGTCTCTCTACACTCAGACCGGAGGAGGCCTATTGAACATGTCAGGATGGTATAGTGTTGTTAAAGCCTCTGTTTCCAGCCCCACTAACCCCCTGTCTCACCCCACAGGGCACCAGAGAGTGCAGCAGCTGGTGGAGAACGTCAGGTACTTCAGATCGCGTCTGCAGGAGATGGGCTTCATCATTTATGGCAACGTGGACTCTCCCGTGATTCCTCTGCTGCTCTACCTACCAGGGAAAGTCGTGTGAGTAGACAGCGTCCAAGCACCGTGCTAACCTTCCCTCTTAACTGAACGTTTAATGCATGTTTTACTCTAATGCTGCTTTTAAAGGCAGGTCGATTACAATGGGTTTGCACAGACAGATAACAAACTAGATGTACCGCGTAGCGGTACAAAATATGACCGCCGCTCAGTCCTGCACATCCATTCCGCGAAAATAAATCATATTAATGAATTTGTCTCCATCTTCTACTCCATCCCCCACTCTTGAAACTTTTGTGTATGCTTGTTTGGAATGTGTGTTTGCACACATTCCGCACACAAAGTAGCCTACTGGCGCTGCAAAGGTGAATAGATTTGTTTCTGGGCCAAAAAATCTGTAACATTGTTATAAAACCTTTAAAATCTCTAAACAATCACAAGTAGGGCAGTTCATCATAGTCCATCCATTGCAACTGGACTGATGAAAGGTACACCTGTAGGCTACATTGTATTTGGGAAAAGCAGAAGGTAGCAGCATAATGTATTTATTTATTTATTATTAAACTAAAACAATCCCTGTCAGTTCCATGCAGTTTTCAACAGCTATCAAGAAGAGAGGTCATGTCATGGATTTTTGTGAATGTTTCTTCTTCTACATATGCATAGGTTTAGTCATCTAGTTCAAATTATATTCAGCTTTATTGTCAATGCACAAATTAAATATCAGTAGTCTAAAACAAAATGCCGTTTTACCCAGTGGTGCAAATAACTGACATGTCCAAAAGGGCCTTCATGAAATGCGTTGCGAGACTGTTCATACACATTTTAACGGGCAAAGTTGAAGAGCTACTCTCCGTTATTGTTTGTGCAAATAATATGCTGATTCATGTTCCCTTGCATTTTGCAACCATGAGGTCCATGGTTAAGCTCAATCTTTTGACGCAATCTTTTGATTTTCACCTAGCCTAGTCCATGGTAGGCGCCCGATAGAAATATTGTTTAATTTTGCGATTGAGATATCCACGCACTGGCGCCCCCCCTGCGACGTGTTCGCCCCCCGGTTTTAGAGCTATTCTAAATGCAAAAATGCATAGACATTGCATGACAAAACCGTGACTGTTAACAAACTATAAGCTATATAAGGTAGGCCCTATGCTAGGCCTATTACACAACACAAATTGTCACCAGGCTATGCTGGCGACCCAAATAAAATATCCGTTGGAACCAATGGCTTACACCTTACAGTATCAAGCTGCCACCTCTTGGCGAAAAGTTAATAGTTTTGCATATCAGTAGTAATACATTTCACGTAGCTGTGAATCACGGAAAGGGCGAATGAAGTGGACACTTCTAAATGGAACCCAACCCACTGTACAGTAACTCAAGGTCTGTGGCTAAAGCAGCCATAATGAAAGCGTTATCATTGTTTGGATACTTCACACACACGTGTTTTTTAATCGCATAGACTACAACTACCAAGCTGGAATCAAAGCACATCGACTCCCCTCTCACACCCTAAACACGCACTTCGAACAAACAAAAAGCGCCCCAGTCTCACGGAATAGCCATAGGCAAAACTGTATCTGACCGGTGTAAATCATCCATCGCAAAGAATGATTTTTGTAGCACGTGCAACAAATATGTGTAGGTACAGCCCTGCCCTGAATACATCTCAACGTGCGCTCTAAAACATCTGGTTTAAATGGAGATGTAGATCATCACGGGATCATAGACAGGTTATCTTTCAGGTAGCCTAGGCCTATATATTTTCCATTAAAAAACCATCACGTAGCGAACGTGTTGTGGCTAACTCACTTAGCTCCTGTTAGTAGCCTAGGTTATGGTCATAAGCAAATGAGATGACAGTCGAAAGATACAATTAGTGCTGTTATCGATTTGCTTGGTAGCTTATAAACGCATTTATGGTTTTCTACAAATACATCAATAATCAAATTGGCCTCCATCACTCAACCATGCTAACGGTAACATTATTTTACCTACGTTCTGCTATTGATAGGATTAACGTAGCCTACCTGCAGTAAAAAACAAGCATGTCCGATAAACATTCTCAGATTTATTTCGGCTTCAAGAGGAAATGGGAATTACATGTCATGCAGAAATCATCCTACCCTTAGACGTTCTCTGCGGTAAACTACTGTAGCCTACAGTCTTGTCCTTGTAGGAAGCATAGTGTCTTTCCAACCCATTTAAGATTAACTTCCAACAAAATTACGTCTCACTGCAACGATGCGCCATCTAGTGGACAAACGACTACTTATCGCCAATACTGGAAATGCAGCCATGATGATGATGATGAATATTTATTTTGGCTTTCTTTTAATCCTACTGAATTTGTAATTATGTATCGGCCGTTCTAATACCGATAGTATGTGGGTGCCTGTGTGTGTGTGTGCATGTGTATATGTGTGCACCACCATCTACAGGCCAATGAGTGTAGAGTCACTAAATGTACACATAACTTAATTTTTTAGACCCCCCCGTGGATGAAATTCTACGAAACTTGGCATACCCCCAGAGAATGTCAGGTTAATCATACACATAAAATTTGGTGCAGTTCTGAACGTCTTTACTGAAGAGAGGGGCGATTAAAGCAGAATGATATTGCATTTTCATTTTTTACCGGGGGGGTGCAAATCACAAATGAGTGATTATGGGCTAAGTTGATGTGGGCCCTTGAGACCAACATACCATAAAAATTTCTTCATCCTCGGTGCCACGGTTCAGGTAGTTATTGAGGAAAAACTGCATTTTTTGGGTTTCGGGGGGCCCAGCGCGGAGGGGGAGTGGCCCCCGGGGACCAAACGAAATTTTTCCGTAAAAGTCTAGTGGGGCTACATACCCACCAAATTTCATGTGCCCTGGTGTTTCGGTGCCCCGGGTATCGTTGACCAAAATTTCAGGAAGTAGATGACGGGAAAAAAAAAAAAAAAAACTTTGACAATCCCTATATGACCGCTTCGCTAGCTTCGCTAGCGGCGGTCATAATAAATATCCTGCACAACAAATAACATGTGAGAGCTCAAGAATAGTGTCTGTGTTTCTTACTTTCTGTGGTAACAACCTCTGGAAATGTTTTGCTGAACTGGAAAACGTGCCCTTGTAACTACTCTGACTGCAGGAAAACAGATTGAACACCATCTACCTCTCTCTTTTTCTCACACACACACACACACACACACATTCCCCCCTCCACACACACATACACTCACCTAACAGCCAGTAGACAAGGGCATTCATCCCCACTGGTCAGTCGGTCCAAAAGAGCGATGTCTCTTTCAGGGGTGGGGGGTGGGAGGGTTGGGAGTTGGAGCGTGTCCACTCTGGTGAATCGGTAGTGCACAGAGAAGCAATGTGACACGCGAGAGGCTCATCCTCTCCCGGGCATTTCAGACGCTTCCAAAGATAACAGGCCCCTGGCACAGCTACAAAGCCACCGGCAGCTGTGAGGCCTTTTTAAACTGAGCTCCTGCTTTCTCTCTCGCTCAGTCTCTCTGTCTTTCTCCATTTTCTTTGTCTCTCTTTCTCTCTCTCTTTTTCTTTCTCGCCTGTATTCTGCTGCCTGCCACTATTCTTTCGTGCGTGTGCGTGTGGAGCGTTGGTCCCAGCCATTCCAATCTCTTTTCTCCCACCTGCCTCTCTGTCTGCCTCGCACCTTTCATGTCCACCATGGGCTACAGGCGTATATACAGTACAGCTGTTGTATTTAGGATGGATTCCTCTCTCCCCTCTCCCATCTGTATGGGGTAAAGGAGAGGTTAGATGACTGAGTCATGGAAGCAGAGCCTGACCGGTCATTTTGTCTGTCTGTGTCCGGTCCCGCTCACGGTTCAGTCAGAGTGGTTTTACCTGTGCGCCAACCCAAGAAAGAGCCAGACTGGTGGCAGACACCTGCAGGCAGACCTGTTTACTCCTTCACTAAAAGTTCCAAGAGTACCAGTGTCTGATGCCTCAGCAAGCTTTCCATACAAATATTCTTAGAAGTATTTTATATTCTTTTGTTTTCTTTCTGTTTAATGGATCAATGCTACATATCTTAGAAATAGAAACTCCATGACTGACTCTGTGTGTGTGTGTGTGTGTGTGTGTGTTTTACAGGGCTTTCTCTCGAACCATGCTGCAGAAGAACATTGGCGTGGTGGTGGTAGGATTCCCAGCCACGCCAATCACTGAGGCCCGGGCACGCTTCTGTGTGTCGGCTGCCCATACCCGACCCATGCTGGACAAGGTAAGAGACAGGACACGGGACGGGCCCAGACTGAACGCTTTGGCTGTGTCCGAAACGACTAGATAATTTGCCTGCCTTCTAAGATAGAATTCGGTGGCATCAAGGCATGTCCAAATCAAATTATTTGTATAAAATTCTGCCTTCTAAGATAGCTTTGTTTGGTCGAATTTTGAAGGCAACTTAGAGTATCCTTCATGTTGCCTTCAACCAAAGATTCTTTAGAACGTCTCTGCTTGAACTCCCACTGTTTAAGTCAGCTGTCGGTATCCTGGCAACGGCGTTCTGTGTTGCTATCTGGCTAGGCCATCCAAAACAAAGTTCTTACCTGGTACCTTGATGTCTGCTATGGGAAGTGACTTGTTAGACAATTGAAGGCAGCAAGACAGCTGGCGGCTGTTTTATGTTTTGGACAGACCCATTCTTTCCCCCTGCTTGACCCCTGCTCTCTGATCTCTTGTCCTGCTCCCAGGTGCTACAGGCGCTGAACGAAACCGGTGATCTGCTTCGGGTGAAGTTCTCCCGCCACAGGCCCTCGTTGCGGCCAGAGCTCTACGACGAAACAGACTATGAGCTGGATAGCTGATACGACGCAGAAACCTTTCAGCGACCTGCACAGAGAGCTCTAGTCCTGAGGGACAGTCCATATGAAGTTCATAGTCCTCCATTTTGGGAGGAACTGGGATCCGTGTGCTCCTATTACTACAGGGCTCTTTCTTAGTTTGAACGACTGCTTCTCAGTCCCCCAGAAGAGACAGGATTCTATCCCACCAGGCCTCAGTGGTGGTGGCTTTAGGAAATGAGACACTCCTAACTGTGGACACTCATAATAATGTTCTTCAGGCTCCTGTCTTTTATGTCGCCCATAATCATGATCGAAATCTGCGGCCGCTGGGAGCAGCGCTGTCATAAAGGGGAAGCTGAAGATGAAGGAATATGAAAGACCTTCAAAAAGCTGCTGCAGATTAAACAGAAAAAACAGACAGAGCAACAGATTACAAACAGAACCAGACAATTAACTCTCCATCGCTGACCTACATCACTAGTCCAAGAGAAGATTGCGGAGCCCTTGAAGTGGTCGTTTTTCTCAACAGCTTTTTTTGCAGTGTCGGGAGAACGACCACCATGGAGAGCACACAGTTATGAGTTTGGATGATTGAGAGAGCGTAAGCAGGAGACATGTTTTTTTGTTGAGATTTACGCCACCAATGGAAAAAGTTTCATCTCAGCTGTGGTTATTTTGATGTTATTTGTGATCTACACGTTTGTCAGACTTCCCACACACACTAATGCATTACCACAATTACCCATTTCAGAACGTTCTGTGATGAACTGGTGCATATAAATAATACAGAACGATTACACTTTAATGACACATGATGATTTCAGAATGATAACTTAATTTTCGCTGTCAACTCTCAGTGTGGGGGGTTTACTGTTGTATGTTCTCATCTTTGTTGTCATATTTGCACGATTCTGAATTCCCCTGTTCGCACATGTGTGGCAAACAGTCTCTGTAGAAACCGTACTGTTTTCCTGCAAATACAAAGCAATCTCTAACAACCTTCCTGAAGTATAGTTTAGTGTCAAGACAAGTGAGTTCCAGCTTGTTCATCTGTGTTTAATTCTGTCAGCAGCTTAATTGTTGCATTTCAAGTCAAGGAGAGGCACAACACAAACACGTAAATGTCTGATTTCTTTGAAGGTAAGCATCCAGAGTGTGCATTATGACAGCCAACATCAGAATTACCTGACAGGCGAGAGCCCACATTTCTTCAGGTATATAATAATTAATTTGTTTAATACCAGAGGGAATCTAGGCTACAATAAATATCTCACCGAATGACAGCCAGAGGCATAGCCTGCACTTGTTCGGTCCAACCCACCCCCCCCCCCCCCCGACACAATGTTTGTCTATTTTCGTGGATTGAAATACTATGGAGACAAGTAGACTCTGAAACAGAATTGAATACAATGACATGATAGGATAAGTTGCTGTTTGTTGATTTTGATAACATGCATGGATACGGACTATTTGCTCTTCAAAACAGAGACAACTACTTTGTCTGCTCTCAGAGAAAATGTTCCCTTTTTACTCTGCATCGGTTTTCCTTTGTTGGCCTTTTCTCTTGATGGGAAATTGTTCTGTTGCACCTAATACAGTGGTACTGTACATCTTGTATTTTGGAAGGAGTCTCGAAATGTCAGCATTACTTGCTGAAGCAAGCAACAATATTAAAGCAACATGAAACTACTCTGTTTCCAGTTACGATGACAACCACTTAATCAAATATTTATTAACTCTTATGATTAAATGTTAAGTCAAAACATGTATTGATTCCTTGATGACCATATATCATAAATGGGAACACTTTCAGTAGAATCAGAATGTGTATGGAACATCAGTGTTTTTAAGGAATATGACACACACACACACTCAGGATGGCCGTCTTTGATCTGCCACCAGTGTGTGTGATGGTGGTGTGTCAGTTCTTCACACCTGAACATTGCTACCGGATCCCATTAACGTTAGCTTGCCTGTGGCAGCAGTCATCTAGGGCCCCTCTGGGCTAATGATTCTCAAGGCACATCCTGCACAAATGGAGGCCACTTGGAAAGAAAAGGAGGTCAGGGGAATGCTGTGGCCAAATACATCAGTGGTGTTTGGATCTGGTATCCTTTAAGGGCTCGTGCTGTTGAATTGATTTATATAAGATTGTGTGTGTATATTAACCACACAACCAACTATGGCAGGGAATGTCACATGTTGAGCAGAGGCTTTGGGATGTAAACAGGAAGGCTTATTTTCCACCATAGCATACACATATGGATGGGACACAATATATTCACACAGCGCCGATTGGAACACAATACACACAGTACAAGGTAGCGTTATAGATTTATGTCTGGCACACAACAGAAAGCAGTGGAGTGTCTTGGGGGGCTATCCAACACTTCTGCTTGTTCAGATAGTATTTCAGACTACCTAGGACAAGAATCATTGTCACCATGACTCACAAAGATACTGTCCCCTGTCTCTGAATCTCTGACAGAACTAATGTTTGTTTATTTCCTCTCTAACACAACCATGATCTGCCCTCATACAGTGAAATGAAATGGCAAAGAGGTAAACACAATAGGTTTCTCATGTTTACAAACATCCAATAATCCACTTTATCAATGTGTTTCTAATCTGTTGGGGGACTGTGTATATGTGCATCACAGGCTATCAAGTCTGGAAGGCAGATGGAACTGCTAAAATCTTGCACTCCAATACATTCTCACAAGCCAATAACACCAACAACAGTCACAGCAGAGTAGGGAGTGTTCTGGGGGAAAACATCTGTCCAAAACCAGACCATCGCCAGAGAGGGCCCCCTGAGCCAGGCTGGTCCATTCTTTTGAACTGCAGAGCTGAGCACCCTGGTCTTATTGGAATGGCATGTTGCAGCTATTCTGGAGGGGGAACCTCTGGTAGCCCTTTGAAGTCGGCCAGTGTGTCCAAGGTTGTGGATTCTCTCCGCCCAGTTTCCCATTGCTGCTTTGGCGGGATTCTGAAGTGCAGGCAGGCAGGGCACGGGCATACAAACAGCAGCCTTTACATGTTCGCAACAGGTGTTCAACACAGAGGTAGACAGAGCGTCCAGATTTATGTGTGACGGCTTTTTAAGTGGGAATCAAAATAAGATTAGACGGCTCTTTACTCTGTGTGATCAGGGTCATATGGTTGACATAATTATTCAGGGTAGTTATTAAATGTAAAAGTAATATTATTAGAGTAGGCTATTTATTAAATGTAAAATAAATAAATCAAACATTTTCTTGGTTGTTGCATTTGAATTTAAATTCTTTTGAAAATCTTTAAACAGCTGAAGGTAGCCTAAAGCCAAGCAATTTATTTAATTCGCATAGTTATTCTCACTCTGCTTAAGGATGCATGCAGATCATGCACACTTACTTCAGTTCATGTTAATGTCCCTGTATTGTGGTTTATTACTGTAATACTGAATCTTTATTCTGTATAGCAGAATGACATTTTTTCTGTCACAAAGGCAACCAAAATAAAACACTAAAATCGAGATTGACCATTTGGGATAGCGCTAATACACTAGGCAGGAACTTTAAAAGCCTCCCACCATGTGAGGCTATAACTTGACGCTGTGCATAAGTGCTTTGAAGCCAGCCATAAACAAATACTTAAGAGGTGGCAACATTTGTCGATGTATTTATGCCAGCTTGAACACAACACGAGAATCAACAAATAGAAATATAACTTCTCTGTTAAGAACGTTATGATTCATGAAAGCACTGTATGTGGAATTTTGAACACCCTAATAGACATGTAATTAAGCAAATATTTTATTGTAACATGCCTGGTAGATAGCCCCCTTGCTCTGACTTCTCACATAACCTGTCAAGCGACGACTCGTGGCCGGTTGTGAGTTGCGTGTGGCCCGCTCCCGTCCCGCCACTCCCCTACCGCTCGTGGGTACAGTTTAAGTAGCCTACCCTGCGCTGGCTTGGGCGGAATCAGAAGGGTTAAATATAGGGGGAGGGGAGATGACAGCAAACCAACAGAGCGGTATATAAAAACACTTCGGGCGCACTCAAAGCAGGCACTGAGTTTGTGTTGGAGAGCTTGCGTATGTCCACGCAAAGAGGAGCGTGCGTCGTGAAACGCTCTTGACAGCATGTACCTGAATTTGTGATAAGAAGTTTTTCGCAAAACACAATAGCACCATTGTGTGCCCTGCGCTCAGTCTCCAGGAGGCAGCGAGTTTTTATTTCATTAGAGAGAATGGAATCATAACAACAAGATAACAACGCGCTCTTGATAACAACGCTCGGAACTGTAGGAGCAGGAGAACGGACATGGTTGATAAGCGCAGTATTCAATGCAAAGGGGGTAAATTAAGGACCAAGAGATGAAGGGAGAATTCAATTTGTCAGGGTGAAGTTTCACGAGAAGCTGCAAGGAATGATGCAGAAGTCTTCCATTCCAATCGTTGCCTGGTTGTGAGGCAATTCACCTGAACTCCAGCAAGGAGTGAGAAGAGCAACTTCAGAAGGCTACTTTGGGAACCCTGGGCCCTACACACAGGCAACTCAATAACTCATTATTGACGTGTTATTTTTGTGTTATATTGAGATGGGAAATTGTAGAGTTTCTAGAGCTGAGGTCATAGATTAAATCCTTTAGCCTACCTGGACACCACCTCAGAACTTTTCATGAATTCGTAGCCTATCTCGGAGCCATTGTCTGACAAATACACTGGTTTAACTTCAAGGAGTACGACCTATCACCTGGGGGACTACTCCCTGCGACTCATCCTTGCATTTAGTTACTTTACTTCCCTTTTCCTCTGAAATTTGATATTTCTGATCCCGAAGTGGCTCCGCAGTGGTGTTGCGGCTCCTCGTCCGCGGCGGATCCGGAGATCGGAGGTTCTGCAGCGGGAGGAGGCGGCGGTGGAACCCCTGCCACACCGCAGGGTCCAAAAACCGGTCGCGTGAAAAGGATGATTCGGTTGGCGGCAGAATTGTTGTTACTGCTGGGACTGTTGCTACTAACTTTACACATCACAGTACTGCGAAGCAGTCCTCTACAACCGGGGAACGCAACGTTAGATCAGGAGCAGCACGCGCTGACAACGCAGGTGAGCTTGGCATCTTTTCACGGTTGAAGTTAAAAACTAACCATTGATGACCTAACATATGATTGCCAGAAAGTCTGGTTATTTAGTTAACTAAAGGAAGATCAGGAAAACCATCCTGAAACTCATGATGACGGGTAGTCTCAAATTTGGGTGGTGGACCAGTCACACCTTTCACTTCACATCACCATTGTCATGGATGCATTCGATTGTAATTAGGGATTGTATGAATGAGAATAGTGATTGACGTTCACGTCAATTACTTACATAAAGACAGTGCTTATCTGACAGTGTCGTGTCCGGCTATAATCCAATCATGACACTCGACATACTGACGGGATTGTAATTATCCCATTTACTTTCATTTGCATTAAAAAGGCCGTAGCCTAATGTTTGCTAAGAAGTGCACTGAAGCTTGGAGTTCGGATCGGTTAGGCTATTCATTGGCGCAACGCATGTGATAGAAGTGCCACAGAGGTCTGTTTGATTTCGCTGTAGGCAATTTCACAATGCATCACACTTTTGCATTCGGTGTTTTATGTTGAGATGCGATTTTGCAGTCAGCTATGATCTTGCAAGGAATCAGACCCGTTGACAATCTCGGGTAAAATCAGTTAAGTTTGGCTAGAGAGCACTGTCTGAAATAGAAAGGCTGAAGTTATGTCCTGGGTTCTCATATACTATAACAATGTATAGGGAAGGTCATCCTTATTTTGTTCTCAAAACTCACCATGTTTGTCCATCAATAAATAAATTACTTCAGGCAACATGGCAAGCAAGTTCTGTCAGAGCAGTTTGATGAGACAAACTTATAAAAACGGTTACAACAATGGACCTCACTTTATGAGGAGTCATCACTGATAATTCTTCCTTATTTCATGTTAAACTTTACCTCAGTTCATCAGTGAGAATCAAGCATTGTCCGGTTGATCTGGTCTTCTTGACAGACATTTGAGTATGAGGTCAGGAGGGGTCAGAGGTGACTTCCTTAAGGCTTTTAGGTGCTGGCCCCTGGCTATTGGCGTTCATCATTTGGGCATCAGTGATACCTGAGTGTCCTGTTGACATAGTGAGAAGCATGGCTTGTCTCATGACTGTGACTCTCTCTCATCACTGTGACTGTAATATAAATAACTGCGACTCATCCCAAGTAACCTTTCCTTCTACCAAGCTGATACCTCACTGCTCGGGATTTCATATGGAGAAAGACAGCTATGGAAATAGACCAACCCATTATTGGGTCCTGTAAAAGTGAGATGTTTCTTAAACTGACCTCTCCACTGCCGTCTTCTTCCTTTGAGAGACAGAAGTGTGCTGATGATACCACAGCCACATGGTGTGTGTATCAGAGGGTCTGAACCTAGGTTATAAGGACAGAAGATCAACTGGGGGTTTTCAGGGTGGTTAAACACCCAAGGGCTGCTTTTTGATGTATTTTTAGAATGGCACTGAAATGTCCTTGTGAATGTGACTGCACAATTGTTGTGATTGTTGTTGTGACTTCACAACCCGCTGATGAATGGGCATTTAGCCACACAGCCAGGCATCTCCTGTAAATGGTGAAAATAGGGATATGATGTGCTAAATACCAACATGAAAAGCTCTACATGCATCTGGTTTCATTAGTTATGAGGCCATCCAACACACTGCAAAGGAATGTAATAAACGTCATTCAACAAATGAACATGTCTTAAAAATACAACACTTAAATACTTAAACCCTGTCGACTAATCCCTGAAGCCAGTTTGTCTATCACAGTGATAGATTATAGCATACATACAGTAATTTCCTGTGTATTAGCCTTATTGTGTATAAGCCGCAGAACAGAGTTTTATGCAAGGTAAAAAAAACATACCATATTAACACCATATTAACTACCCCCGGGTATTAACCTCATAGCTGAAGAAATTTTGCAAAATCAATGTTTAAGCTGCGGCTAATAGTTGGGAAATTATGGTAGTCTGACTAATTTAATTCTACAGAATTGATTCCACAGGGATGTTTCACTGTATTATACAGGGAAAGAATTGAATTGTTGGCTATATTGGTTGGGCGGACTGATATCCTTTTCTTAGTAAGTCTGTGGCTGAGTTTAGGGGCATGTAGGGAAAGATACTCATGCTTGTGTTTTTGCTCTTCCTCCGGCGAGGAGATTGCAAACACCTCCCAAAAATGCTCTGTTTGGTTTTGTCATGGCCATGTTGTTGTTAGGTGATGCAAGGATCGGTCCGGCATCTGCGTTTTTGTTTGTCAACTGGCGCTGTGTTTGTTATTGAGAACTCTGCTTCGGAGCTCTGGAAACATCTGAGGAATCCACTTACAGTGTGTGTGCGTGTGCTTTTCACAGTGAACAAGTCACTCGCAGAGAGAGAGAGAGCCTGAGCAGGAATGCACACGGATGGTCCTCACATGACTCACACCTGCCTAGTCATTGTAACCTACTTTGGGGTAGGGTAGGTATTCTGACAGAGCTAAAAGAACTAAACACTGCCTAGTCTGACACCACAGCCTGTCACTTCACACCTGTAGATCTCATTGGAAATTACTTCTGACTTCCTCTAGTAAAAAAAACACCTCCTCAACTCCAGTACCAATGCCTGGGGGCATCACACTTGTGATGTGTGTGTGTGTGTGTGTGTGTGTGTGTGTGTGTGTGTGTGTGTGTGTATGCATGTGTGTGTGAGTCCAGCAATGAGTTAAGCAGATATCTGGTCCAGTTGCTTGTTTAAACAGCTTTTCTCTCTGATTAAGAGATCCCCTGCTGATTAAGAGGTGATGTTGGAGAAGTCATATGAGACGCAGTTAGGAAGATTCTGTCATAGAGTCGGCTTTCGAGGTATCTGGCAGAGTAATCAAACTCTCACTGAACCCAAAAGCCATATGCAGGATAAAGAAGGGTTAATGAGAAAGAAATAACAAAAACGACTAGAGGACTAGGTACAGGGTCACTGGAGAGAAAGAGAGAGAGAGAGGGGTCTTAAGAAAGAGATCATTTTCTTTTCCACCTTGGTGAGGAATTGAAAAGCATCTGGCACTACGTGCACAGCCTTCATTTCCTGCCCCCCCAGTGGCTTCCAATTGAAAATGGAGTCATGCTCCTTTAAGCAACCCCTGCCAACTGAATGAAGGGGAAGTAGGGAAGTGGGCGGGGGTGGGGTGGGATGGGGGCATAAGCCAGGGACAGGAACTGGGCGGGGGTCAGCTGGTGTGTGACTTTCATTCATGTTTTTTTTTTTTGGAGGGGGGGGGCGGGGGTACTTCCTGGGAGGCCCTGTATGATTTGAAGAATGGTGTATGACTAGTGATGCTCCAGTCAAAGGCGGCTCTGCTTGCTCTCCCAGGGGCCAGATTGTGAAGGTCTTGGGCTGATGAGTCCTCTAATTAGACTTCTGAACTTCCATTCACAGTCACAGAAAACTACAGTAGCCTATTAAGAACCACCATTCAGCCACAGATAAGTACAATATTGAAAGAGACAAATATTGAACTAAAACAAAACAAAACAAAAGTTGTAACATGGGAATAAAAACATTGCAGATGTCATATGACTCTGTTCTATCGATTTTTTTAAACACAATTATTAAAGTGTAAGAACACCATTATGATCGTGCCGTAGCCTTAGCCCACTGGCGGCGACATTCGTGTCTATGGCTTTGATGCTCAAGAGATAGCCTAGAAAACATTTCTAAACTTGGCGTTGACACGCGTCAGACGCTGCCAGTGAGCGCTGCGCTTTAGCTCCCGGATCCTATGTCAACTGTTCATGCCGAGCTTTCTGAACTACTTAAGTGTGTCTTTTGAGGTGGGATAACTCCACAAGGCCTGGTAATCCCAGTGCGGTAAATGACTGTACACTTGTGGTATTGGTTAGCAACACCAACACCACAAGCCCTTGCTTTCTTTGTCTACCATGTCAGGCTCTCGATTGCTCGGCAGTGGTGCTACAAGAGATTCTTCTCACTGCTACAATAACAAATTCAAAACCAATACAGACTCGGACAACAAACAGACAATTATGCTTTCACAGTGAAGTGTTTCCTTACCCTGTCTGATTTCTGCAGAGCCTGTAAAAATGACGTTTTCCCCCCTTCCCACTGAGCAAGATAAGCTGAAAGACTTGTTGTGAAGAGAGGATTGAATTACCAGTGGTGAAAATAAACCCATGTAATTCTCAATGATGGTTGAGGTGTAACTGTCAAGTAAAGGTCAAAATTCTTAAGTTAAAAGGATCCTGAAAAGGTAGCATGGTGTAATTCCTTTGATACTTACACATTGTCCGATACTTTGCCTCCTTGAGTTTCTTGTAACTGAGCGCCTGGAGGCTCGATGTAGTATGCTCTGTAGCTGTACATACTGATGCAAAGAAAGTTGTTTTGCTCCTGTCTATTATTACAACAGGAGAGCATGTGTAATCCCCTAGAGAGATATAAATAATTTCCCTTACATACTCCTTCAACCAATTTACGTAGTCGCGTGTATGGATACTTTCTGCCAATGGTGGTTTGTTACTTGTGCGCGCACACACACACACACACACACACACACACACACACACACACAAACACAGAGACAGAGACATGGGCAAAGCCACACACACACACACACACACACACACACACAGACATGGACAGAGGCACACACACACAGAGACACGGACAAAGCCACACACACACACACACACACACACACACAGACATGGACAGAGGCACACACAGACATGGACAGAGGCACACACACACAGAGACACGGACAAAGCCACACACACACACGGACACACACACACACACACACACACACACACACACACACACACACACACACACACACACACACACACACAGACAGACAGACACACACACACACACACACAGCACAAGGGCCTTTTTAGAAAAACAAGAGAAAAACAAGATTGATGGACTCCTTTGATCTTATTGTCTACCCAAAGCAGTATGGATGATTACTGGCTACTTAAAGCTGTCATTCCAACTGGGGAGTAATTGCTCCTTCTGTGTGTATGTGACGGGGAACACATGCCTCTGCAGTCCATAGGGGACACATTTACTGCCCCCCCCCCTAACACACACACACACACACACACACACAGTAAGAGAGCAGCCGAGTATTTTTCTGTCAGCTGAGAGAGAGAGAGAGAGAAAGACGCCACAATGATTTCGCAACGCTGGCTCGGATGTCTGTTTCTTCTGCGCTGCCATAAAGGAGCAGCGTGGGACTTCAGTGGAACCATCAGTCGTAACACGGCCCAGTGCTCCAGACAGCCACTCAGAGCTTTCTATATTTGTCCATATTTTAGTACTACAATAAGGCGCTTTTTCCCCCCTTTTTTTTTGCATTTTTATTTTATTTTTGCAAAACCAAACACTAAAGCTTTTATTTTCAAATTCATCTGCACCAGAGTATTTGGCCATAATTAATCCTATAAAGTATTTTATAAATAGTTAAAAACATTGACTATTTTGCCAGGCCAGCTGTTTTGTAGCAGCTGTCGGCTGCGTTTCTCCTCAGACCCGTTCCTCTGAGCCAGGTCCCAGTGAAGGCATAGGGCTACTGCTGCCTTCAGTTTGGCGAGGACACATTTGCTTTTATGTTGTTTTCGATTTCACTCCCTCTTGGCTTCACTTGGATTCGTTTCTCTCCCTTGTTTCTTTTCAGTAGTATAAAATGTCTTTGCAGAGAATTAGTCAACGGGCGTCTGTGTAAACAAATAGAGGTGCTGAAAAGGGGTTCTGAGAATGCAACTTTGTTCGTTCGTGTGTGTGCGACTATGTGTGTGTGAAAGAGAGAGTTAGAAAGAGAGACAGAGAGGGTTAGAAAGAAGTACAGAGAGAGAAAGGGTTAGAAATAAATAGAGTGAGGGTTTAAAAGAGAGAGAGAGAGAGAGAGAGGGTTAGACAGAGAGAGAGGAGGAGGAAAGAAAGAGATCATTTATCTCCTGTGCCACTCTGGAAGCAGGTGGCGGGTCAGATGCTGCTTTGCGGTTTGTGGTTTTGATCAGGCCCCCAGGGGATGCCGGGGCCGAGCTCTGGACGCAGGCTTCAGGCGTCCGGCCTCGGGCCGAGCAGTGGCTGCGGCGGGCCTGGCCTTCTGGCCTCTGAGGGTTAAGCCACAGCCGGCACTCTCACACCCTCCACTTCCCCTCGACACCCCCACCCCATCCCGGCTGCGGGTGGATTTATGGAGAGGGTCGTTGCCATTTGAACCGCCTGTCATCCTGACTTATTAATCCAGCCTCGCTAAGTGGCTGTCTATGGGAGACATTATCGTGCCTCATCTGCAACAGGCACATGATGGGTGGGTAAGGAGCTCATGGATGGGGCTTGGGCATTCAGATCTTTTTTTCTCAAATAGTCTTTTGGGTTTAGGGGGGGGGGGTTTGGCTAAATTAGAGCTGTGAATCACTCATTCAAGTGAGCGCGGCTGTGGAGTGTGCACTACAGTTGTGTGGAAGAATAATGAGAAGCATATTGGCAGATGAGGAAGTGAATAACTTCTACTTGCTTTGTGACATATAATTTAATTAATGAACTTAACAATGGAACTACATGAATGAACATCCATAAAGCATCTTGCCACCAACGATCTTGGCAGAGGTGAAAGAAGATGAAAAGACAAATGTCCATTCTGATCAACATTGTATCCTCAGATCTCCGCTGTCACCATCTGGCAGTGCTTAAAAAGAAAAGACAAACGACGGCCCCTAAACCGCCATGTCACTTTTAGGCAACACCTGTCAGTCAGGGATCTTACGACAGCTTTCAGCATGTCCATTTAAAGTTAAAGTTAAAGTTGACTGATATTTAGCAGACGCTTTTATGGAAAGCGATACAGACTCGCAAACAGCAGAAATCGAACATGGGTCGACCAATTGCAAATAAATATTTGGGTAACATTTCTGGCTGCTGGGAGGTCATGCAGTAAGGGTCATTTCCTGTTGTGTGAACACATTGTTGGTTCAACGACTTTGCAAACATTACAAAAAATAGAATAAATCAGTATTTGGTAAACGTTGTTAATGTCTTTGGGTGAAGTGAAGAAAAGGAAATCGCACACAGTGGCTGATGCTGAAGGATTAATGTATAAAAATAAGCCGAAACAGGTATGGAACAAATAAGTGCAAGAGACCTTACATGGACTTCTGCATTCACAGTTTGAAAATATCTATGGGCAAACAGACTAATCTAATTAATTGAATCTAATGTGATGTTGATCTCATATAGAATCTAATATGAGTGTCTTCCATTCGTTTTTTGACAGAATGATCTCAATGCTGAGAGCAGCTCTTCGTCGCAGCACGGCCCAGGGGACTGGAGAACGGGCCCAGAGCACAGAGTGGAGCCCCACCGGCCGGCGTCCCAGCCCTGGGTCCAGACCCAGAACCAAAACCAGGGGGCCGGGAGCAGCCTGCAGAGGGACGGGCCGGGGGCCTTCCTGCTGGACCTCCAGCACCTTCCGGACCTCTCCAAGGCGGACATAAACGGACAGAACCCCAACATACAGGTATGGATGGGGCCTAGTACACTGGCTATGAAAGAGAGAGGAAAAGAGACAGAAAGAGAGCAAGAGGGAAAGAAAACATAAGCACATATGAGACAGAGAGGGGGGGGGGAGAGAGACAGCAAAAGAGAGATAGAACACAAGCGCATGTAAGAGAGAGGGAGAGAAAGTGAAAGAGAGTGAAAGAGAGAGAAATAACAGAAGCGGAAGGGAGAGAGCAAAAGAGAGCCAGAGGAAGAGAAAAGAGAAGAAGGAGAATATGAGTGTGAGACATGGCTGCCCAAGCACATAGACCAGATGCTTGGCAAACAGGAAGAGGCAGAATGGCCTGTTGCACACCAGCACTCCTTTTCACCAGCAAGCAAGCCTCCAGGAGCCTATGGTAGTCCACACAACGTCTCTCTGTCTCCCTCTTTCTCACCCTCTCTCGCTTTCTCTCTCAATCTCTCTCTCTCTCTCCCTGACATTCATACACACATTTCTCTCTAATGTTTGTATATGAGAGCTCTAAGCAAAGCCTATGAGCCTATGATATTCCAAAGCTCTCTGTCCCCCTCTTTCTCACTCTTTCTCTCAATCTCTGACATGCATACATTTATCTCCAATGTTTGAATATGAGAGCTCTAAGTAAAGCCTATGAGATTCCAAAGAAAGTCTCTCTGTCTCTCTTTCTTTCTCCCTCCACCTCTCCCCCTCTCTCTCTCTCTGACACACACTCACACAAACATTTATTATAAATATTTGAATATGAGAGCTGGAGCAACACTCGAAAGACAATCAGGACCAGCCAGTAGAGTTGTGTTAGCCTGTTGTTTAGTAACCATATCCAGGCTGGAATCACTCCTTTTGGTGGACTAATCCGTGGAGGACTGGGCTCCACTTTGCGAAAGGATAAGATGGGGATCTTAACAGTAAAATCCGGGGGAAGGACAAAGTGCATTAGGCTCTCAAGATGTGAGGAGTCTGTAGAAGAGTGAGCGGCTGCGCAGAGAGAGAGAGAGAGGGGGGGGGGGGACTGGGAGCTTCTTTGATCCCAGGATTCATCTGGCTTTCATGGTCTGGAGGAGGCTGAGGAGCCCTTTGAACTTGGCGTTTAGGTGGAGAGAGGGAGGGAGGGATGAAGAGAGGGAGAGAGAGAGAAAGAGGAGAGGGGACCAAAGAAGAGTGGTAACCAAGGCAAAGGTGGAAGGTCCCCCCCCTCATATGGGAGGCATATGTGTGAGGACAAGGGGCTGGGGTGAGGGGTGTGGTGGAGTGTGTGTGTGTTTGTGTGGAGGGGGGGGGGTGGAGTGGGGGGCTAGCTGGGGGTCAGTGGAAGCAGGGGTATCACTTGGTAACCGCACCCTCTCAGGGTGACCCATGAAGCATGACAGACCCACGTCTGGAGACAATCACAGCTTACAGATTACATAGCCACTCTCACTTCAAAATCTAATTGACAGAAGTATGCGGCTTTCATTCCCCCCACCGCACCTCCCTCCTCCTCCTCAAAATAAAAATCTTTCTCTGGCCAAACTACTGCTGTTAATCAAACTATTAAAACCAAAAAACAGGAAACATGTGGTTCAAAATATTTTAAACTACTTGTGGTCACAGGCCACAACTTGCGAAACCATATTTCCTGGAATATTCGGTTCCATTGATGTTCTCAGTTCATCTTGTTGGCCTTCGATGAGATGTGTCCGAGCGTGTTAGATGACCCTTTAAATCGAGAGGGTGTGTGTGGTCTACACCTAACGTACCTTACTCCTTGCTTACGTAGGTGACCATCGAGGTGGTGGACGGACTGGAGGCGGCCGAGCCAGAAAAGGGCCTTCGCAAAGAGAAGAAACCAGGCTGGGCCACACCCAACTGGAGGAACTGGTGGCAGCGTTCATCTTCCTCCTCCTCCTCGTCCACCTCCTCCTCCTCTTCCTCAATCTCCTCTCCTGTATCCACCTCGACGGTGCAGAGACCAGAGGAGCAGGATTACTCCTATGAGGGCAACACTGACAACAGCAACTTCCTCAAGCCACTGGAAGACTGGGAGCGCAGAGGTGGAGGAGCAAGCAGACCTGAATACGGTAAATGTGTGTGTGTGTGTCTGTGCGTTTGTGTGTGTGTGTGTACGTGCGCACCCGATTTTTGAAGCTTCTCTCGTCGCATATGGTCATAGTTTGATCTGGAATCTGTAATTTGCAGATTTGCACTGTCACCATAATGGGGACAGTCATTGCCGGGTCGGTTCATGGAGCCTGTGATTGCAGGATGTTGGGCTCTTTTACGAGATGGATTCCCTCATGGTTCTCCACTGTCTACGTGACAGAAAAAAACACACACACAAATATGCCTCAGAGACATCAAAGCCTGACAGCAGGAACTGAGGACATCCGCTCCTCCATTTACTCACTCACTCACTCACTTACTTACACGCCCGCTCGCTTGCTTGCATAGCACATAGCCTACACACACACACACACCACTTTCAAAGCAGGGGCCAAATGAATAAATATGCGGCCACGTCGAAGAATGCACTTCCTGTCACCCGCATGCTTGCTGTGTCACAACTCGCTCCAAACCCCAATTGCAGAGAGAGAGGAAGAATTCTATGCATCGAAAGCAGCCGGGATTCCCGAGTTTGAGTTTTTCAGCGTTTTCGTATGTGGATCAATATACGCGTTCCGTTCTTTTGCTGTCGGAAACTCGAAGTGACAGCGGAGGCCGTAATGGCGCAGCCAGAACTCGCAGGACAGCAGATGCCTTATCTACCTCCTGATTGGGTGATTAGTCACTCTCAGCGGTGCATGTGGCTGACCGCATGCTTTAGAAATGGTAATGGCCCGGGGACGAGAGGCAGCCGAGCGTGACCGCGAGGCCGGCTGAAAGTGAGCCGGTGAGACTGGCCCCGCTCCTGACGGACTGAGGGGTCTTTGTTTCCATCACCGAACTATGGGGACATAGTTCTGTGATTAGCTGAGTGAGCACATGTGTGTTTATATATATATATATATATATATATCCATACATCCTGTATACACACACACACACATATATAGATATGTGTGTGTATACTTTATATATATATACACACACACACATATATAGATATGTGTGTGTATACTTTATATATATATATATAAAGTATACACACACATATCTATATATGTGTGTGTGTGTGTATACAGGATGTATGGATGGAGTGGATAGTTAAAGCAGTGATGATAATATGTGTCAGATGCGACAAAGTGAGAGTGAGACTACGCAGAGGCTTCAGACTAGAGGCTGGGTTGCCCCCATGAATTCTCTTCAGCCATGCAGTAAATCGCTCGCAGGACGTCAAAGTGGAGCTAAATGTATTATACAGCCCTGTTTGTAAACGGTTCCATGTTTTCTGATTACATTGATCCCAAGTCTGATCTCTTGTGGTTTTCAACCTCCACTCCACTCTATCCAGCTGACAAAATCCCTTAGCCAGCTACCCAAGGTTTTAAATGTGTGTAAATGCCTAAATTAAAAGATTTTTCTAGCTTAGCTTAGCGTGGTGTGTCAGACCTCCTCTTGGCAAAATGGGGACGTTTGGCAAAGCGCTACCCCTTCAGAAAATATTTCCCGATGTTGCTGCTGCTGCCTGGGCTAGCGCTTCGTTCCCAGCCCTCCCAGTCTCTTGTTGGGGATGGGAGGAGGAGGAGGAGGAGGAGAGCTAAGCCAAGCTAAAGAGGAAGCCCTGCGCTGTCCCACTGAGTCTGGCGGCTTCACAGTAGCGCTGCGGTAGACTGCTCCTCCTCTGAGCCTCATTTGTCTTCCCCACCAGCCATCCCCACCCAGTCTAGTCCAGTCCAATCCAGTTCAGTTCACTTCAGTTCGATTCAATTCTCTTCAGTCTAGTTCAATCCAGTTCTGTTCAGTCCAGTTCAGTAACAAAGTTAACAGTTAATGGCATATCATCAAATAAACATTAAAAGGGTTCCTCATATCCCTTGTAAGACTAGGCTATCATGCTAGCCAATTAACAATTATTGCAAAGGTGTTAACCACATCCATATCCGCGATATTTGCAAACATGAACTTCTACGTTCAACTGTATAAGTGAGGTCCAGTCCACAGTTCTGACTGGGATAAGGTTCGCCTGGAGTTCTTATTTATGTGGTCCCAACTTTTGGGATTGGGACTGACAGTGTTCTTTACACTCGATTAGCAGAGAATACTGGTGGTGCTTTGAGTGTTAACATTCATGAATTATGCTAGCACAGCACAGTGCATCCTGATTTATGAAGGAAGCGGTGTCTCAGGCTGGAAAAAGAACTCAAAATAGTAGTAAAAAGTAGGAGTGAAACAGCAACAGGATACCATCTTCAGTGTGGGTCCATCTGAGGAGTGTTTAGGTTGGAGGCGAGTGGAGGAGGGGGCGGCCATGTTTGGTCCAGGCCCATGTGTTGCCCCGTACAATTACACTGGCATGCTAATGAGGTTGGCTGGCGGACGAGCAAGTGCCTCAGGTGCTGCTAACATACGGTCCGAATCAGCTCTGCAGCAGGCAACCACAGATCCAGCACCCAGTGCATGGGTGTAGTCTTTAACTTCCATTCAGTGCAGTTTGGTTTGCCTTTAGCTAACAGCTAACTTAGTAAACTGTTAAATTAACTCTGTGTGCTTTGTGTTTCAACGGTTAGCCGTCAAACGCAAAGCACACAGAGCTAGCACACAGAGCTAACAGCTAAGGCTTCTCTCCCCTCTTGCGTCAAACAGACTACATGGATGGAGAAGGCGATTGGAGCAACTGGTCGTCATGCAGCGTCACCTGTGGCAATGGTAACCAGAAGCGCACCAGATCCTGTGGTTACGCCTGTACGGCCACTGAGTCTCGCACCTGTGACATGCCCAGCTGCCCAGGTAAGTGAGCTCTGCCAGTCCAGAGAATAAAAATATAATGTTCTAAATAAAATATAGCGTTTAGATTATAAATATAGTGTTTTATCTAGAAACCAAAAGCGCTTTACAATGAAGGGAGAACCTTACTTCAGTCACTACCAAAGTGTAGCACCTAGCAGCCCCAGATAATACAGAATGGCTAGACAAGAGCTTCAGCAGTTCTCTTGAGTTCTTTTGATTCTCTCGTTTCTGTGTGTTCTGTGTGGTTGCTCTGCCCTCTGATGGTTTTGTTTAAAACCCAGCTGACTGTTTTTGTACTTGCAGGGATTGAAGATGCCTTCAAGACAGCAGCCACTGAGGTCAGCCTGCTCGCTGGAACCGACGAGTTCAATGCCACAGAGCTCTTTGGTGTTGGTAAGAAACTCTGTCTGTCTCTCAGTCTCTTTTTTCCCCCGCTCCTTTCTTCGTTACTTTCTTTCGTTTTTTTTTTTTTTTTTTTTAACTCACTCACAGCAGACTGTTCATGAAGTCCATCTGTCAGCTCCGCGGTTGATCCGCACTTTGCCAAACTAACCAGATACATCAGGCATTAGCATCCACCCAAAACAACAACCGTCCCTTTTCCACTGCCCACTTAACATTCCTAGGCCCTTCAGTCTGCCGCATTCCTGCAGCGGGATGAAAGCCGGCAGGAAGACAGGAGCGCAGCGGGTCGCTCCGGCTCCGCCAGTCTGGTCCCAATAAAAGTGCCCTGGCTCTCCATACACATAGAGCCGTCTTGGCCCACACTAGCCTTCCAGGAGCCTTGCCAAATTAACATCAACAACAGCAAAAAAGCACAATACACCAAGTTGGTTTTATTCAGAAATTAGACCCATATCCTAAACATTCTGTTAAACATGCATACTTATTATGTGTTAATAAATAAGACATATAACGAAAATCTGTGAGACATTATGGAAATTATGGACTAAAGTCACTAGGTTACAACAGGGACAGCAGGTCTCCTGTGTACATTTGTATTGCGCTTGCACTTGGGCTTTGTACTGTAAGTGCATTGACTCTAATGTGTTTTTGTTTGTGCCCTTTGGGTGCCTGTTCAGTGAACAGTCAGCTCGTGTTCATCTTACTGTAACATCCAAAAAGAGCTTAATTTCATTTGCTGATACAGAATACTACTTCACTCAGACAAGTCAGATGGTTTAGTGGGCGACTCGCAGAACACATCCTCTCATCACAGGAAACTGATCCATCGCAGACAAACAGCGGTGCAATTATTTCAGTGTGTGGGAGCGAGCGAGCGCTCAGGGAAAGGTCAGAAATGAAAACCTGCCCTGGGAAAATGGGTTCCTGGCTTAGGAGGGGAAGAGAAGAGAAACCCCATCTTAGGGTGGAGTTAGAATCTCCAGAGGAGCTGATTCAGGTGGATAGAATCGAAGACTGAAAAGCAGCAACAAAAGTATTTGTATGAAAGTGGCAGGCATAGACTGTCTTTTTAATTCAAACTAGATTCCTGGATGGATCTTGGAATAATCTCAAGCAAAGACAGGATAAATGGGTATTCCATATGTAGCAGTGCCTTTCCTAGTGTACATTTCTTTATGTGTTCTTTCTTTTCCATTGCCGACCCTCTGACTGTAAAAGTTTATGTATTCTTTCTAAAATAGACCAATGTATATACTGGCATTAAATACAGTAGATGCTAACTGCTCTGCCTTTCACAGACACGGACAGCTGCGAGCGCTGGATGAACTGCAAGAGCGAGTTCCTGAAGAAGTACATGACCAAGGTGGCCAACGACCTGCCCAGCTGCCCGTGTGCCTACCCGACGGAGGTGGCCTACAGCACGGCGGACGTGCACGACCCGGGGCGGCGTCGGGACTTCCGCTGGAAGGACGCCAGTGGCCCCAAGGAGAAGCTGGAGATCTACAAGCCCACGGCGCGCTACTGCATCCGCTCCATGCTCACGCTGGAGTCCACCACGCTCGCCGCGCAGCACTGTTGCTACGACGACGCCATGAAGCTCATCACGCGCGGCAAGGGCGCCGGCACGCCCAACCTCATCAGCACCGAGTTCTCCGCCGACCTGCACTACAAGGTGGACGTGCTGCCGTGGATCATCTGCAAGGGCGACTGGAGCCGCTACAACAATGCCCGGCCGCCCAACAACGGCCAGAGGTGCGCGGAGAACCCGCAGGATGAGGACTACTACAAACAGTTTGAAGAGGCCAGGGAGTTCTGAGCTTGGCACAGAAACAAAAAGAGGAGAGAGGAGAGAAGAGAAGAGAACTGATGTGTTTATTTGGGTTAGCGTACACACACACACACACACACACACACACACACACACACACACACAGGGGTGGAACCACTTTCTTTTCTCTCGTATGATGGGGAGTCGTGGAGGAGCGTGTGGAGGGACGTCCCTATAGCTGCAACACGAGCAGTGCAGCTGTTGGGACAGTCTTTTATTAGCCAAACAGGCGTGCAGTGGAAGCATCAGCGCTTCTCTCGCGTTCCACCTTCCAGCAAAGCCAAGCGAAGCAGAGCAGAGCAAAGCAGGGCTCCTTAAGCCAAATGAGTGCTTATTCAGTGCATCAGCAGCCGGTGGTGGACAAGATGAAACGTCATCTTATACGTTGGTCTTATAACACTGCTACATTGTGTTTCTTCTAGTCATAAAGACTGTACATTGCAATTTCATAGTTTTATCTGACCATGTTAGATGCAAGACAAAAGGGAAAGAGCTGTTGATTTGTATGTTAAAAAAGGGAAAAAGATTTCTCATGAATTTTTGAAAAAGAATCCATACCTTTTGCCCTGTTTACAGTTTACATGGCAGAAAATGGAGGCAACCAATGAGCTTCAACCGTAAGTTGCAAAAATGGCAGGTGTATCTGGCGGCGTTGGAGCTGCTAGGTCCTGCCTCTGGTACATGTGTAAATGTTCAAAGACTCATATGCAACTTTAGCATGACACACAGGAGGCAACTTCTCTGCTCACTACAAAGGTGCCGGTTCTCACATTTTAAAGGACCCCATGAAAGTTGGTACATTTGTGTAGTAAGCATGTACTACATTTTGCCAATAATCCACAGTCATATTGTCCCCTCTCCCCCTTATATTTGTATTTGGTTTAAAAAAAAGCATTACTCTTGATGTAAAAAAGTGTTATTTTTGTAAAGTATTTATTAAGTTGTAGCTATGTGCCATTGTTGGATGTTCATGATATGTGGAACATATGGGATGTGTGCGTAATGGTTGTATGGCCAGATATTGAGAAGAATGTTGAAATAAAAGGTGACGTCACCTAAAATCTCACAGAAATATTGTTTATTTTGAGAGTTTTGCAAGCAATCCTCACAAGAGCTGCTACATTTGCCAAATAAGCCAGCTGGACTAATCTGCCTGCAGCAGCACAACAGCTTTAATACTCATGCATTGAATTCCTCCAAGACCCTAAGCCATTGCACAAGACTCCTCTTAGTATCATCCTGAAAAAGGACAGACGTGCTTTTGATGGGATTGCGAAACGTTCCTCCGGCCGTCCCTTAAAAACAGATGAAATGCTCAGAATTTGGCACGTGTGCAAGTTCTCAGACTCAATGCATGCGATCACATGGAGAGTAGTGCACTCTTTTTGGCCGTGCCAGAGCAGGAACTCCTGGCTCCTGTCCCCTGTGAGATGCTTTGGTGTCTATTTCACTACTGTCTGAAGTAAGTCCAATAGCTATGTGTAAGAGTGACAAAATCCAGATGTATTTTTCCCCCCACTGACATGACAGTTTGAAGCTAACAAGCCAACTTCTGCTGCTGAACAGGTTAACACTTAATTAACATTGAACATTTTTCATTCACTGTGTAAGTCACAGAGCTGGTTACCTGAAGAGTTACTGTATAAAATGACATCTGATTACCTCTACACAAACACTTTTGCACAACACTTTTGTACTATCCCTCCATATATTACCTTGAGTATGGGATCCAATCAGACTCAAAGGTTTTGTATGTGTGTATCACAACTTGAAATAGATTTGTTTCAAGAATAGTGCATATTTGTAATGTTGAAAATTGCTTGGACAAATCATTGTCACAGTTACAAATAATTTCTACAGTTTCAAGTCATGATACACACGTACAAAACGTTCAAGTCTGATTTGATTCTATACTTGAGCGGCTGAATTTTATTGTGAACTCGTTAATAAGTTAACACCACGCACCCAGACCACCCTCAGACTCGCCTCATCAGTATCTCTAGCCCACTGTAGGCTCCTGTGTGATGGTAAAGCACTGATCCACCATTCACTGACATTTCAACATCGCTAGCAGGCTCAAGTCACAGATGGACTTTTATAGATAATATTACCTCACAGATTAGGGCACTTTGATGCTTTGTAAGTGTCAAAATTAACATTTCCAAATTCCTCGCTTAATGAGACGATACTGTCATATCTAGTGCCTCGGGAGATGAAGAGGACCGAGCAGATGGGGGCAGAAGGAAGAGAACTGTTCTCCATCGAGCTCTCTCTTGCTCGGCCGTCACCTCCTTTAAAGCACCTTAGAGCAGGGGGCTAAGATTACAGTAGACAGGAGGGGGAGAGAGGCACCAGTGATCTTTATCTAATCAGACCGGCTGCCACTGAGGGGCCCTCCACTTCAAAGGAGTCTGCGCTTTTTTGGACTTTAGGAACATCAGGCTCAAGTCAGTCAGAGTGGCATCAGATCAACCACCCCCCCCCCCCACTTCTCCTTTTTTAAGAAGACGAGGCTCCACGTGTCGTCAGACGGGCGGTGGTGTTCCTGTGGACATCCTCATCTTTCAACTGACCCGTCCCAGCTCGTCCGACTCAACCACCAAAACAACCAGCGTGAAACCGATCTTCTCTTACACCCCATAACACCCAGCGTACACCAGATACTGCCTCTGTATCTGATATTATGACTGCAGCCAGGGAGAACATAGCAAACACAACACTAAAAGAGATAAGGTATTTTGGCATTTTACAATGATGTTATGGTGTAAATTTTTTTCTTTATACATCGTAGTCAATAACATCTGGGTTATATATGAGGAGAAAAAGAGGAAATGCTGCTTGGCATAGCCTTAAAAACTGCACTAAAATGTGCAAGATGAGCACTTGTTGTGTAATGTCTATACAGAACACTGAGGTTCATATGGTGGAATCAAAGCTGTGAAGAGAGAGAAAAGAGAGAGAGAGGAGAGTTTTCAGTGGACTGTTACTGACTGCACTGATCGTCTAGACTAGAACACACTGACGTTTACATGGTGGAACCTGAGCTGACCAGAGCAGCCCCATGCTCCAGTGTGCCAGTCTTCCGCATGGGGTCAGACAGGCACACTGACCTCAAAAAACACTGGACTGAGCATCTCATTTCACAGCTGACTACAGTGGCATCCATGGTCATATGTTTACTATGTTTCCTTACTATTCTCTAGAAAAACATTGCTGTCCTGTTCTTTTTGGGTTGTTCAGTATGATTGAGAAAATTGTGAATTTAGCATGTAAGTTTAATGTGACAAGGAAGTCACACATTGTTGATAGGGGGATAACATTCAACATAATGCAATCAGATTATCATGAGAAGGTTAGCCTTTCAGCCAGTTGACATCAGCTATTCAGGTGGTAAGAGGATTTTCTTTGCCAATCTTGCAATAATGTGGTCATACAGTGTATATTTTGGTTACTGTGGTCATCACCAGCCATGTGGTACCTGCTGCCCAGGCAACTGGCTTGTCATAGTTCTAATGCCAAAACTGGCACAAACATGGTGCCAAAATTGAGCAAGGTGTTGATAGTCAATTTTGTCCTGGAGCTGTAGTAGTTAGCAAAGCTTTGACATTTGAATAAACCGGGAGTCCACCCGGTCTGTATAATAACTCCTTGGTTCTCCAGTGCTTAAGGGCCTTTGAGTAGAGAGTGCCAGCCAGGCTTGGAATTTCACCATTTTAGGGGCAAGGCCACTTGGCCTTCAGTTGGGCATATTTGGTGGGGGGCACAAAGGCCACATGTCAGGGCACCAAGGCCAAAGTTAACTATACAGTAGTATGCTATAAAAATGATCAAAGTTGTATTCACTGCAGTAGACCTGCATCACTGTATGAAACATTACAAAAACATAAAACATGACATATTACACATAACTGTAAATCATCTGATCATCTAATATTTTCAGATATCTAGGCTATATTTAACATTTATTTTATATTTGGCCTGTTATGAAATCATGTATTGAACAATTTAAGCACAGCTCAGCTTTAAGAAACTCAAATAGCCTAGATGCATGCTTAGCATTTTGTGATCATTAAGGCTACTTTCACAAACTCTTATAATCAGCTGTCCTCTGATTTACCGATATCTAGGCGACATTTGTAATATTTATTTTGTATTTGGCCCGTTATGAAATAATGTGGAACAATTTAAACACAGTGTAAAACTTAAATCCCAAATTTGGAGACATCCATGTATGTTGAAATTTACTGCAAATTCAAAACGGGATTTGTCTGGAACGGCTAACTGTACAGGGGACTGCTTTACACTTTTCTGTTCGGTAAGGTCTGCTGTTTATTCTGATATATGGTTTGTCATATGTTAAACGAAGGGTTCGTGAAGTATTCCACCGAGATGAATGGGTAGGGAGATGGACGCAAAACCTTCAGCAGAATTTATGATTAAATTGAATGATATTATTTACTTTTCTCGCGAACCGTTCACCACAGCAATTAGCGGCTTACATCGTTTAAAAGCTGAGAAAAAGCTCTTTCATGTGATACTTGTGATGTCTGTGTGATGAGTAGGCTACTTCGCGAGTAGTTCAACTGAGAAGAATGGGTTAATTTGGACGCGCTTTCTTTCTTGCGCTGTCACTTTCTCCACTGCGTAATTTGCGCTGTGAATGCTAAGATTATTTTGACAGGCCATAGGCTAAATATATATCGCTATTAGTAGGACGCAAAGCAGAATATTTAAAGAAGGGGGCACCAAGGCCAACGTGGCCTGTAAACCTCTGATTTTCAAAGGGGCGTCACGGCCAACGCAAGGGGCTACGACGGCCATTCTCACCCTCCATGCCCAGCACACGGTGGCAGCCATGCCTGATCTTTGTCTTCAAACAGGGTGCAGATGTGGCAGAGCCATATTTAGCCATCCGCTCGTTTCTCTCTTCCCTCACCCTCTCTCTCTCTTTTCCTTCTCTCCCGTGTTGCCACTTTATGGGTGGTGTAGCGCATTGCAGGAAGTGTCTGGGCCGCAATGCCACAAGGCCCTCGCTGCACGGCAAGCCAAATTAAAAGCCTGCCTTGTGTCTTGTAATCTGGAATAGCTGACCTGGACCGTGGGGTCGCCGAGGCTACCGTCTCACAACACTCCCTTGCATGGGGACAGTAGCGTAGCACAGGGTTGTGTGTGTTTGTGTGAGTATATGTGTATGTGTGTTGGAGGGGGTCGCTCGCTTGGCTGCCTGTAGCCCCAGTCACCTTTTTGGCTGCATGGGAGAAAGGCAGGAGAGTGTGAGAGTGTGTGTGGTGTGTGTGTGTGTGTGTGTGTGGGGGGGGGGGGGGTGCACAGCTGAACAAACAGGTTAAGAAGCTGAGGAGCGGGTGAAAGGTTGGGTGGAGGGGAGGTGTGGGGCGGTCGCTTAACCCTAGCTGACTGGGGCTCCAAGGAGGCCTGGCCATATAGGGAAGAACTGCGAGGGTGGACAGGCTAACAGGCGTGTGCAGTGGACACATGACCTCAACCTACCGGCTCTCTCTGCCACAGGGCTACGCAGCAGGGCTTGGTAAGCACTAACTCTTCAACTTAAGTTCAAGTAGCCCTGAGTTTTTTTAAACAGTCTTATGAGTGAGCACTTCTTCGTCCAGCTGCATTTAATAGGGACCTAAGATATATTGCGACACATTCTTGCACTTCATAACACATCTATCTTGTGGTGAGTTTAAAATCCCAGCTAGAGGTCCAGATGTCATATAGGATTGGTGCAGATACGGCTGACGATGCGGCGAGGAGCACTCGCATTCTTGTGGGCTTCACATGCCAAGAGAAAACAGTACGGAGAGGAGCGAAGACAGCTGGACTCCTCTGAAACGTCCGACCCCAGCATGTATGCGTATATAAAAGACAACAGCAAAATTTGTATCTTCGTCTGAGAGGTGGTGGTTAGGGGGCGGCGGGTGGTGGCCCATATTTCTGGGCTACCCACACAACCCCTACTGCAGCGTAGCCAGAAACGACCGGACTGGGAAGCTATTTCTATCCTACGCATTGCCCCTTGTGTGTGACAAAGGCTGGAGCGGCTCATTGGGGAACCGATGTGTCAATGTGAGAGGACGGTGGTGAGCAGGAGGTGGTATCATTGGCCATGTCGTTAAAAGAGTGTGTGTGTGTGTGTGTGTGTGTGTGATTCGCTGTGACAGGAGCACCCGCTATGCGAGGACAGTGGGCTGGCTCGGCCTGGGCGGCTCACTTTGATCTTTATTTGCCCGGCCGTCTGTTTTGCATTTCAACTCTTGCTGAGTGAGAGGCATTGGATACACCTTGGGTGTCGGCAGCGGTGGTATTGGGGAAGGGGGTGGGGGGTATAGAGTGGTGACGGGTAACACGGGGTAGAGGTAGGGCAGCGACGCAGACCTCTTCCCTGTGTTTGTTAAAAGACCCAGTATTCCCTTTCAAAGCTGAGGGGGCCCCGGGAAGAGTGGTGGCAGAGGCGCGCTCTGATGAATAGTGGTCGGTGGGGGCAGACAACTGTGCAGGACGGGGAAGCAGGTTTCCCAGGGGCGCGGGAGTGGGCAGCCTTGATGAAAGCCAAACGCTCTGCACTAACAAAACTAATTGCCCAAAAGTAACCATGTGGTGCAGAGAGGAGAGCAGAGCGAGAGAGAGAGGAAGGAAGAGAGAAAAACAGGAGAGAAAAGGAGAAAGACAGAGAAAGAGAAAGGGAGAGAGATTTCCAGTGGACTAAGTTAATGATCAACTGGCCAGCTTCACTGGCCCATCAGGCATTGATCATTCATCCATGAAAAAACTATAGGATTAAGGAAAATTATAAGAACCTAGAGAAGACAAACACACAAGTTAATGCCTTGAAAGAAGGTCCATTAGTGTTGGAAGAGATACAACAGGGACTGTAGAAGTCAATAGATGGCAAACAAAGAATTTCTAAAATGAACATTCCACCCACACATTACCTCAGCCCTCTCACAGGCTTGTCAGAGCACTTGTCGTGTACCTCTACCTCACACTGACTGGACACACAGTACATACACTGACTGGACACAGTACTGGGCTCTCATCTCAATCCGATGCCCTCCAGTGTCCACAGCAGCGTTGTTTAAAGGTATTCATTTAGCACAAATGGATTCAAAGTACAAATACTGTGGCATTACTTCACTGGTCAACTGTGTGTGATCCCTTTGGAATGGAACCCAGGCTCTCGCTGCAGTGGGCACCTAAGTCCTCACAGCTGTGCCACAGGAGGAGCATACAGCCGCTCTGTGGCCTCACGGAGGAGATGAAACGCGTTCATATCGCCCCAGACGGGTTTACGGCACGTTCCTCATCACTCCAGTGGACAGAGTCCAGCGCAGGCAGCTGGGCAAACTCGGCTCCAACTGGCGAGACTGACACGATTGTTAAACTGATGGCAGCCGGTCTGGACCGCTGATTGCTTCTGACGTGGGCTATTTCATTAACCAGACACCGATTTGGCATGAGTTCTCCAGGAAAACGTTAACTCGGCCATTACCCAGAGTGCACCAGGGGTGAGGCCATAACACAGTTGCTTCTGCTGAGTGGATACAGCAGGGCCTGATATTGATGTTGAATGACTTAAAAGGCCTTCAATCTGGAGACATTTACGTCCGTTTTATCGAAAGTAACTTACAACTAAACAAAATAAGTGTGGATTGTTGCTCACCGACTCTTAAGAGTTTCAGGAGAGTTTGTATAAGAGTAGTGAGACTAGATGTGAAACCACATAAAAATAAAACAAACATTCACTTTTTTAAAGATGAGTATGTAATGTGAATTGGCTGTGAAAGACAATTCAAAAGGAATAGGGCACGTTGGATGAGAAGCTACTTTTACAGTTGAGGCACAATGTAAATCAAAAGACACTCCAGGAACCATAACAAAGAGAAAGAGGGAGGGAGAGAGAGAGTGAAAGAACACTGAACATTTTTAGCTTGGCTTTAAGGTTCTCACTTGGGGCAAAGGCCCCTCAGACTCACATTATAAGGCAGTTAATTATGTGCGATTTGACATCAGACTAAGCCGTTTGTAAACTTGGTCGCCTCAGCTCTTCTGCAGAGGGGCTATTTTCACCCTGGGTTATTGTCCAGTGTGTAATTTATCTCCAGACTATAAATCTTTGGCAGCCCACAGTTAAGATTATATGATATGCTGCGCTGAACGAGGCGGCGGGACATGGCGAGAGGAGCGGAGAGCCGGGAGAGAGTGGACAGACAAACCTGCCTGTCAGTGCGGGGCCCTCGAAAACAAACGGCTTGCTACAAATAGTCGTTTTCATGTCAGAAACCAGCCTCGCTCACAAGGCCGACAAGCTGGCGAAAAATAGACACAGGCTGAGAAAAAGTCGCGCATACTTTGTTATTATTATTATATTATAGCTTAGTTTTTGTCCTGTACTGAAAGCAAAATTTGAGGGTTGCATTCTAGAGTTTTCTGTTGAAATGCCTGGCCTGTTTTGCAAATGCCTGTAAATGGTTGTGTTTCCATTTAGCATGTCCTCACAACAGTGAGAAAAATTGGACTTGATTGCGGGTGCTGTGGACGGGAAAAAGACGAAGCTCGAAAAAAACAAAAACACACAAGCACATATTTGATATTTATTGAGCATTGCAGTTAAGAGGTTAGCACAAAATGTTGATAGGAATGTCTTGGAGACATTTCATTCCAAAAGCAATTTTCAAGTAATGTCACATGGAGCGGCATACAATTCGGAGCATTAAATTGCCATCAGTTATCCATTCAACACCTTGTACGGCTGGAGAGTCTGAAGAGGGATGCAACACACAGGAACTAAAGCAGTCCTTCCTCGACTGTGTCAAAGTGAACTACCCTGGGAGGAAGGACAGCAATGATCGAGCCTTGCCCCTATTCACAAATCACCTTCCCTGATTAAACCGAATAAGCGGCACTAATAAATACACTGTAGCTTTTTTCCATTTCCTATCTTCACTACAAAATACACACCTCTGTGGAAGCAAGTACAAATATATATATATATATATATATATATATATATATATATATATAGATACATATATTTACTGCATTTTCAAAATGAGCAACTAACAGTCTTGATCAAATAGTCTATATATTTGGAAAGGTCGCCGCCTAAGTTGTTTACAGTACCACCACGCGATACTCTCCATACCCTTGCACACCTTACAGTACTTATTAACAGGAGTCGTGCATGAGAACCAGAGCAGTGCTCTCTAATAGCTTTAGATAGGTCAAAAAGTGCATATTCTTTCCAATGCATCTACTGTTTTTTTCCCTACGTTTATTCCTCATGTGGCTAACTCGGTCACTAGCATTTCAAACGTGACTGAGGGGAGCAACAACTACGAGTGCAAATCCGTGTCAGTGTGCCTGAAGAGGTGTGTTCAGGTCCGTCTATAATGAAATATATTTCTTATGTCTTGCTAATGTCATGAATGTCTTAACTAAATCTCAACTTACTGGTGAAAGTCTTCATCAAAATGTCCTTTCGGTGCATCTTATGTCATAAAAACACTCAAAACAAAAAATCAATTTCTCACACTGTTCATGTGACATTTCCGATTCCTTAAAATGTGGCACATAATGCGCATATTCTGGACAACTTTGCTTTGCACTCTCTCAAAACTGTCAAAAAAGTAAAATATCAAGCAATAGTAGTAAAACAAACAAACACACAAACAAAAACAACAAAAACAAAACAGAAAAACAATCAAGAAATTAGATAAAAGTCGATGTTCACCCTGTTTCCATCCACCCCAGCTTATATATACAACGACAAGAACGGTGCATGTTGCAACTGGAAGATTTGAAATGGAAGCCGTGACACGCTGAGGGCAGGTAAGACATCAGGCTGTGGAGACGAGAGCTATTCAGGACAGCTGGAGGCTGGAAGCTGGCGGCCGCGCCAGAGAAATGCCAGTGTGTGTGTGTGTGTGTGTGTGTGTGTGTGTGTGTGTGTGTATGTGTGTGTGTGTGTGTGTGTGTGTGTGTGTGTGTGTGTGTGTGTGTGTGTGTGTGTGTGTGTGTGTGTGTGTGTGTGCGCCACGGCTCATATCTGTCCACACCCGTCTGTCTGCCTGCTTGTCCGTCAGACAGAGTGATCGGCAGCCACAGCTTATTAGTACTACTGGCCCGGGCAAGTTAAGGGACAAGCCCAGTAGCATATCGCTAACGTTAAGGAAGCACTATTGTTTTGGGTCTGTTTGTCTTCTTGTGTGTGTGTGTGTGTGAGTGTGTGTGTGTCTGTGCATATGTGCACGTGTGTGTGAGTGAGAGAGAAAAATGTGTGGGTGGTCTTGGTTGTTTTTATGGACTTAAATCTGACTCTCTTGAGCAGCTCCCTCTGGGCCTAGTCTGTGTGTGTGTGTGTGTGTGTGTGTGTGTGTGTGTGTGTGTGTGTGTGTGTGTGTGTGTGTGTGTGTATGTGTATGTGTGTGTGTGTGTGTGTGTGTTAGTCACTTGTGCTGCCGAGGCGACACACTCCACCCTCGATGGCCAAAGACTGTCCGGCGACTGCTCCAGGGGGCAACCTAGAGATGTGAGTCTGAGAGAAAGACAGAGAGAGGGTAAGGGAGAGAGGGTGATATAGGGAGAGAGAAAGACAAAGAGAGAGAGCGAAAGGGAGAGAGAGAGAGGTTGAAGGAAACAAACAGAACAATGGAAGCGTTTAGTGTGAGGAGCTGGTCATGGGTAAACCAGGGGTGAAGTAGAGGAGCAGACGGGAGAGGAGAAGAGAGGAGAGGGAAAGGAGAAGAAAAGAGAGGAGAGGAGATGAGCAAAGAAAAGAGGAGCAGTGAGGAGAGAAGAAAAGAGGAGCAGAGAGGAGAGGAGAAGAGAGGAGATGAGCAAAGAGGAGCAGAGAGAAGAGGAGAGGAGAGGAGAGGAGAGGGGGCAAACCCAGGGGGCTGCCAGGCTGGGACAGAGGCTTCATCTCTGGGATCAAAGGTACCCGGCCTCTACCCCCTGTAAACAGACATGGAGCTCTCCGCCCCATCCATCCTCATTCACACAGACTCCCATGTGCTGGGGGGGGAGAGCACCATCAACGAGAGAACAAGAGGCTGAGACGGAGAGAGAGAAGAGAGGGAGCAACTAAAGTAGATGGCAGTAATATGGGTAATCTCAGGTCTTAAACTCCGGCTCTGGGCTTGCAAAGGGGGCAGCTGTCACTGCCATGTAAACTCTGGCCAGCCTAGAGGACCCTGGAAACACATGGCAACACTCAATGGGGAAATTACCCCCCCCCCCCCACCCCCCCACCCCCCCCCCCACCCCCTCCACAATCCGACCCCCAGGCTCCCTCCTCAGTCCTAGAGTAAGTACGCAGGGGCTTTAGCTGGGCCCATTTAGCCCAGGCCCTGAGAACGCCAGCGGGCTCCCATGCAAATCTGCTGGAGAAATCAGCAGTGGACGGAGATGACGTGTTAAACGCTGGGCCTGTTTGATGAGGTGAATCACTCAAACACACACGGCAGGGTTAGCAAAACAACTGGGGAAGAGAGATGATTTAACCGCAGATTGGTGTAGCGTTACAAAACTCTTTTTTTTTTTTCCTCTCCCCCTTCCTCCCCTCCTGGTCCTCCGCTCCTCTCCCGACACCCATCTGAACCCGCCTGCTCGGATCACTTTCAAACCGGGAGGAAGAAAGGTGACACTTGGGTGAAAGTTTGTGCACAAACGTGCAAAGGCAAAAAGACAAACACTGCGTCGCTTTAATCAAAGTCCCTCTGAAGACAATGCGCAAGTGTACCAGAACAATACATCCAACGCTGCGCTCTGAAACCATTTCCCCAGATGTTTCTCTTGAGAGCGCATCTGATACATCGGTCAGTAAACATGGTTCTGACTGCTGGTTGAACTACCGGCTCTGTTGTTCTTCCAGAGCCCGCAAACGCCCAGCCTCGTTTTCACTGGACACTTTTGATGTGGAAACAAACTAAATGACAGGAGACACATCTCCGACTGGCGAGACTGCGTATGGCAAGCCAAGCACCACCTCTGTAACATCTCTGAGCTAATCCAAATGTCCGACGGCCCAACAACAAAGAGTCCCGGCGTCAATAAAGAGACAAGTCATAATTCACTTCTGTGTTTCTGCCCAACACTTTCAATAGGCAGTAAAAATAGCCAAACAAAAAGAGAAAGAGAGGGAAAAAAATCAGCAAAGCAAATTGTTTGCTTTCAAGCCTCACCAAAAATATATATTTTTTTTACGATGTCCTTGTTCCACCCGTTGCCTCCCCCAAGGAGACGACACTTCTGCGTCAGTGGAGTGTGTTAAAGAGCCGAGAAGTGACGGCTCTCCGCCATCGCAGGGCGTACGCACGGGCCGATCCGGGCCCACACATGCTCTCACAGTGCTGTGCTTCTCACACCCAGAGTTGTCTCTTTGTCATCACACTCACACACATCACACCAAGGCCGACAACGTGTGGGTCGGGTTGGGTTGGGGAGAGGGAGAGAGAGAGAGAGAGAGAGAGAGAGAGAGAGAGAGAGAGAGAGAGATCACACCAAGGCCTACAGAATGTGGGCGGCCTTGGGTTATTACAACAGAGAGATTTACTAGAAAGTGAGAGAGGGGGGGGGGTGAGATGAAGAATTACAGGGGAAGTGGAAAGATTGCA
>NW_027468620.1:9960533-10038033 GCF_046254945.1 Alosa pseudoharengus | reverse complement strand
TGAGTAACCACCAGTATGTCTGCCGGTATTTGTTCTGAGCTTGTATGCGAGGCAGTGGATGATTGTGGTGTTTGTCCTCACAAACATTCATTAAAATCTTAACATTTTGAACTGATGCCTGGCCATCAGAAAACACAGTGATGACCTGTGGTCGGGACTTCTACATGTGACTTACTGAAGCTGACCAAGTTCAAAGAGAGCTCAATCTCAACTCAAGGACCAGATAGGAGACCCGGGTGATGCATAGCAGGGAAACACTACCTGTATGTGGAAACTGAGAGCAGTGTGTGCGTGTGTGTGTGTGCGCGCGTGTGTGTGTGTGTGTGTGTGTGTGTGTGTGTGTGTGTAGATAGAGACAGACATGGGGAGGTGAATGAGAGAGGCTGTTGCAGTTCTGATGCGTTTCTCTCACCCAGCAGAGCTTGGATGTCCGACGAAGTCTCGGCACACCGGCAGCATCGCAGCACGATGACGCCACCCAACACACAGTCCTCACTGGCTAGGAAGGGTGAACCTGTGACACACACACACACACACACACACACACACACACACACACACACACACACACACACACACACACACACACACACACACACACACACACACACACACACACACATAGAGAGACAGAGACAAAAGACAGAGAAACACACACACAAAGACAAAATTAAATCAATTTTCAAGTTTCAACACTAACTGACCAGTGCATTGTAATCCCTATCTTGAAGTCCTTAGCAGTTCACACAGCTGCAGGAGGTCAACTAGCCCTGGGGGAAGGCAGAAAAGATGCTTCAGAGGCCTTGTCTTTCTCTACCCAGCCGTGCTGTGAGTAATTTATTGGCTATTTAATGTTCTACAAGGGAAACATACATTTTCCCCTTACCTTTCCAGGCCAAGCTAAACAACTGCAAACAATTATTCTTTCCAAGCGCTTTGTTTTATTAACCAGACCAGAAAATTCACAGTGATTCTGAAAGTCTGGTTTTTGAGCGCAATCGGGTTAAATAACAAGGTCCACTACGTGCTACATCCACAGTCCTCAACCACATGGTGACTTGATGGCAGGATCGCTGCGCGCTTCACGTAGGAGGACATAAAACCTGACCTCAGCAGGTGAGATGAAAGGGTTCTGAATCCGCTCTGACTAGCCCCATCAGTGCTTCATAGCTGATCGCAGAGAATGAGCACGAGGATTAATGATCTAGAACCCCGCCCCAACACACACACATACACCCCAGCAGGCAAACCTGTGACCAGGAGTATGTGTATGGGTGTATGGGAAAGTAGGCTCATTTGTCCACAGCCCACATAAGTCAGTATAGTGGTGTGCCTCTCCACAGCCAACCTGTTTGAAAATTAAATGGATTGTGCAGTCCTGTGCTGGCAGGCTGGCCATGCACAGTGTGCAGATACGTTCTGGGTTTCAGGGGGGGGGGGGGCACACAAAACACAGCGATCCCCTTTCCCGGGCCAACTTCAAAACGCTCAATTAAAACAGGCCCGAGTTCAAGCCTGGCCGGCCTTCACACAAAAGGCTGGAATTCACACTAGGCCCTTTAACAGGCCCTTAAATCACCCCTCTGTCTAATATTCCATAACAGATTGCACATCTTATCCCCTTGCCTCTGACTGCCAGAGCTCCAGGTACCTTCCCCCTGTCGGCCTGTTTACCCTCCACTCACGACACAGACGCAGATGAAAGGAGAGGCTCGGAAAGCCGAGATGACGGGCAACAATTAAAGAAACAAAATCTAGCGTTTCACACAGAGGTCATGTATGGCCAACGGACCACGCGGAGCGGTTCGTCAGCGTGGCACATCGTAATCATACTCGCTGCTAGCCGAGGCGCGTTGGGGGGGTGGGGGGGCATGAGGTTTTCCCAGGGCTTTGGTTCGTGTTAAGCCCTGCCACAACACAACAATGCTGCAATTAGGCCTGAAATTACGACGAAAAGAAAGCAAGCACGCTTCTTCGTTTGCTTGCCCCCGAGGGTCACAGATGTCCGTGTGGACGCAGGGCTGAAAAGGGAGGCCAAAACCGCCACACATTCCCACACTGTGCCGGAGGATCTGAGTTTTTCTCTCTCTCTCTCTCTCTTTCCCTCTCTCCCTCTCCTTCCTTCCTTACTCAATATGCACACCCAGTGGTCACTCGCTTTCATGGACCTCAGAACCGAGCTGAAACTTGCCAGTCTTCCGTCGCGAAAAGAAAGAAAATTTACACCGACCACTTCTGAAAATGATAGGGGGTGGCAAAAAAAGCGAGGGAGAGACAGAAAAGTAAATAACATCTTCAAATGAAATGTCAACAGAATATTTACTGCCGCTTGAAAATAACTGTGTCTATAAAATATGAGTCCAGCGAATATTTGCGGAGCCCCTTCAAGTCAGCGTAATTGATCCATAAATCAAAGCGTTCTGTGTTGCTTTTCTTCTGTGCATTATTCCCAGCGGAGCGAGCTGTTAATTGCACTCTCTCTTTGTTTGGTTGTTTTGCTATGGTTTCGGATCGCCACTTATCCCTACGCATCACCATCCCTTAGCGCCTCACTGGCACAATAAACAAATGCCAGGGCAGTGGTGTGGCATGTGTATATCTAAGTGTGTGTGTGTGTGTAAAGTCCATTTGAAGACAATGGTGTGTGAGTCACGGATGAGCAGAGAGTGATGTGAGGAGGTTTGTGTGTTTCTGTGTATGTGTATTTGTATTTACTGTATGTGTGTGTATTTTATGTGTGTGTGTGTGTGTGTGTGTGTGTGTGTATGGTGAGTCAGGATGGAAAATTATGCACAAGGGTTTTTTTTAGCTTGTGCCCAACACTAGCACTCTCACTAGTATCTAAACACATCAACAGAGTGACCAACTATCGCTATGCAAACCACTGAGTGACTCGCCACCTGGGCATGCTGGACATGTGCTTTTCATTGTTCTACACAGCAGATGGTGGGGCCAGAGAAACACACAGCCATGAGCAACACACAGGAAATCCCGAAACACACACACACACACACACACACACACACACACACGCACACGCACACGCACACACACACACACACACACACACACACACGCACAACACACGACACACACAGACACACACAGACAAACACACACAGACAGACACACACAGACACACACAGACAAACACACACAGACAGACACACACACACACACACAACAGACACACACAGACAGACACACACACACACACACACACACACACACACACACTGGTGTTTCTGTGGAAGCTGCACAGAGAGCTGAACTGCTGCTGATGGAGTTCAGAGACTCCAAATCTGATCTGGGGACATTCACCAGCACACAGTTAGAGAGTGACGACACTTAGGACAGAAAGCAGCGCACAGGGGCTGATTAGTGATGACACGACAACAGCAACAAAGACAATTCTGCTACCAATACAGAAGCCAAAACACACATGCACACACATGCGTGTCTGTCTGCACTCACTCACTCACTCACTCTCTCTCTCACACACACACACACACACACGATCAGTCACACAGACTAATACAGATCACTGCACATAAGATGACACACACAGCAAGTATACCATGATGCTCCAGACATCAGGAAGTTATAAGTATAAGCAATAGGAAGCGCAGATGCCCTGTTGCGCGTAGTAAAAGCAGCTCAGATCCTGTGACATTGCATGAATGTAATGCCAGTAAATATGAAGACAGAGTTCGTTGTGATGAAAATGGCTGAAGTTATCACACATTGCTGAAGCCGTTATAAATAATGATCTATGTCCAAATCTTACATGGCCTGAGCCGCATTTGAATACACAGACACAGGGCAAGAAAGCTTTAAGCCTTGTGTGTGGTTAATGACAGCAGTCCACACAGAGATTAAATGCTGTGGGTAAATTGATGAGTGATGAGTTTGATGAGTTGATGAGTAAAGAGTTGATGAGTTGATAAGTAAGATGAGTTTGATGAGTTAATGAGATGATAAGTGATGAGTTTGAGGAGTTGATAAATAAGATGAGTTTGATGAGTTAATGAGTTGATAATTGATGAGTTTGATGAGTTGATAAGTTTGATTAGTTAATGAGTTGATAAGTCATTAGTTTGATGAGTGACAAATTTGATGAGTTAATGAGTTTGATTGTGTAGGAGGTGCAGTGGTCAGTAGTACTCACTGATGAACTAGTTTTGTATAGCCTCCAGCAGGGCCTGGTGAGTATGACTAAGTGTGTAGTGGTGTGTGTGGTGGTGTGTGTGTAGTGGTGTGTGTGTAGTGGTGTGTAGTAGTGCTGTGTATAGTAGTGGTGTGTGTAGTGGTCAGTAGTACTCACTGATGAACTTGTTCTGCATAGCCTCCAGCAGGGCCTGGTGAGCGTCCTCCGACTGCAGGGCCGATGAGCACTCCCTGGCCAGCATGGTGCGCATCAGGTGCTCCCCACAGCCTGCCCCACACAGGACACACACACACACACACACACATTTAGTTTAAGTTATTCATTTAGAACTTATTCATTACATATACTAATCTCACAAAAAATAGTATTTATAGCAGTTTTGGTAATTGCACTGTTAGACACTATAAGTATAATATATACCGGTATCCAATAACACATGGCCATAAATGATCAAACCTGTCCCTAACCTCTAAAAAAAATCTTACAAAGAGGCTCCTTAACAAGAGTACAGAGTACTGTGTTCTGCCCAGCCTACACGAGAGCATGCTGCATGTCAAAAAGCATACTGCCTATTACAGGCGTGTGCTCAAGGAGTGTGGGTAGTCACTGTAGGCTCCCCCAAACAGAGACAGAAACAAGACACGTGTTCAAAAGTGTGTGTGTATGTATGTGTGTGTATGTGTGTGTGTGTGTATGTGTATGTGTGTGTATGTATGTGTATGTGTGTGTGTGTGTGTGTGTGTGTGTATTAAAAGCTGTATGTAACACAAGCATGCCCTATATTAGACACTATAACACCACCCAGTCATCACATAACACAAGCTGACATCAGCTCTTGGTCTTGTAAAGCAGTACCAAAAACAACAACAAAAAAAACACACTAAATACAGTTTTTCCATCGCTAAAGCAAACAAGCTAAGCGTGAACATATGGACTCATAAGGGGGCATATTTGAGGAATTTCTGCTCAGGGCTTCAGAGCGCTGATCGGCGGCCCTAATACGTCCTGAACAATTCCAAATGCCCAAAGCTGGAGGGAAATCTGATACCCACCCCACCCCCGCCCCCCCCCCCCTCCCCACTCGTTTTTAATTTCTCAGACTGCATGGAAATGAGTGAGACCTTGCGAAAGTCCACTTAGTCTGAGCCCCATAATAGAGAGCAGGTTGGGTCTCCAAGGATATGCTAGGCCCACTTTGCAGGACCGGCAGATGTAAATACCTCTGCCCATCTGTCTAGCCCCTAACACGAGCATTAGACCGCCCACAACGCTTGCTTCAGTCATGGGCCTGTGTTATACTTCATGTGTAGGTACTGTATCTGTTTTCGTTGGCTAGGTTGATTTCCCACCTGTCCCCCTACTATACTGAGAAAGTTCAAGATTGAAATAAATAACAAGAGATTAATAAAATGACTAAGCATAAGTAAATGTAATAATGAACTGAGTTTTGATCAACACATCACTGACCACAAATGCTGCCAACAGGGCCTCTCTTCCATCTGCATACTCAAAGCCCTTTCTGTTGCCTCACCCGCCACCCCCCTCACCTGCTACTGCTGGACCAGAGCATATCCAAACCCATTCTCCTCTAATGTTCCCCCTGCTCCATCAATATTGTATGTCACCAACTCACACCTATCACCTACATCACATTCAAAATAACTGTGATGCCAAATTTCCCCTGTGGACAATAAAGACTATCTATCAATCTATCTAAACAGCAGGCAGTGTGTATTACACCCTCATAGTGCTTCCAAAATTCCATACCTACTTTAAAAGGTCTACTTTAAACACTTGTATAATTCAAATGAAGGTGGCTCAAGTTCAAATATCAAACTGCTACTGCAAGTGAAAACAAAATGTTTCATCTGTGGTTGATTGGAACCATCTGGTAAGTCAAAAAGTTCAGAGTTCTCACACCACAGAGTAATATTCTGACAAAGAGAAGGAACCAATTCAGCTTAATGTTTATGATGAGGTTCTGACAGCATATCAAAAGGGATGAACATTTAGACCAGAGAAGTAGAGAGCAGTTGGACTGCATATATAGAAACTGAAACATGAACCCTTATCAAGTACATTTTTTTTTTTTAAAAACAGCAAAAGAAGTGAAATCATGGGCTGCTTTCATTGCTTTGAGCAGCATTTCGCTTTCACTTCTTTAAACTAAACTGACAGGGTTACAAAATATAAAAACAGCCCCTGAAGTGAAAACAAAAGAGGCTTGGCGAAGGCTCAAGACAAGAGCCATAAAGCCTTAAAGAAAATAGCCTTGTTGTTTCTGTAAACACGACTGAGGGCCTTGTAAAATATCAGGTAACTACAACAGAGCTGTGTGCAGGTTCATCACCATGACAACTGGATGTCTGCAGCAATTTTCAAATTCTCATTTTAACGAGATGAAAAGAAAAAGGAAAAAAGTTTTAAAAAAAGTTGAAACAGGTCTGACGGGACAACTGGACGGTTGGCCATCTTTCCCCTTCATTCTCTGACTCTTACCGTAAGCCTTCTAGTGCCCCGGAGGAAACGGGCATCAACGCTGCGTTGCTATGACTTAAACTGGGGCTTCAACCAGACCGCAGTGCTGAAAAAAAAGAGCCTGTTTGCAGGGGGTTATGGCGTGGGTGGCGGGTGGCAAGAGGGGGGACGAAATAAAAAAGAAAAATAAACTTTCCACAGTGTGGCACAGCCAAGCGAGCGCCGTTACGAGGCAACACCACTGACTGGCGAGGCTGAATCACAGCAACCGCAGCAAGACAAGGACAGGATGAAAAGGTCAACAAAGACACCCGCATATGAAGAGAGACCCACATGAGAGGGGCAGCCGAGCGAGGGAGAGAGAGAGAGAGACAGACAGAGGCAGAGAGGTGGAGAGAGAGAGAGAGAATCAAAGAGGGGAGCGAGAGACAGACAGAGGCAGAGAGAGAAAGAGAGAAAGAGAGAGAATCAGAGAGAGAGAGGGAGGGAGAGAGAGAGAGAGAGAAAGACAGACAGAGGCAAAAAGCAGAGAGAGAGAGAAAACAGAGAAAGACAGACAGACAGACAGAGGCAGAGAGGTGGAGAGAGAGAAAGAAAGAGAATCAAAGAGGGGGAGCGAGAGACAGACAGAGAGGCAGAGAAAGAGAGAAACAGAGAGAATCAGAGAGAGGGAGGGAGAGAGAGAGAGAAAGACAGACAGAGAGGCAGAAAGCAGAGAGAGAGAGGGAAAACAGAAAGAGAGGGGGGGTATGGAGGGACGTAGGCTGAGGAGGCGAGCTCCGCGTGTCAGAGCCCAAACTGATTGTTTTTCTGGCCCTTTTGATGGGAATGCCTTTTAAGTCTGGGAAATGAAAAGCAGGTGCCACAACGGAGCTCGCACATCCACATTCGCTCGCTCACTCGCTCCGTCCGCGCAAGGCACGCGTTTTCAATTTCGGGGAACATGAAAGAAAAACGCCATGTTGAAAGGGGGTGGGGGTGTGGGGGGGGTGGAGTGGGGTTTGCTTTCCATGTGTCGAGGATTCACAAGAACAAGGAACAAAATGAAGCTCACAGTAAATAACAACGCAGGACTTCCTTTTTTTTCGGTTGAGCCTCTTTCTAAAGCGTGCCATCCCCACAAGACGACGCAAAGCCCCAGTCAGCGCAGCCCTGCCATGAAAGCCTCGGCTCCCTGCAACATTTAACCAAACTGTGAGTGCTCGCTCCAGGCTAGAGAGGAAGTCCTCAAATCCCTCCTCCCTTCCTTCACACAGGCCAAAGGTGCCTTTACACCCCTCTACTACAGGCCAAAGACTACAGGTGTCAGGAAATTTGGGAGGGGGTAGGAGTGCGGGTTGGAGTGCGGGTGAGGGTGGGGGAGGGGGTGTGAGGGTTCAACAGTGCTGTATTCTCGTCTACCGGAGTTGTTCTTGTGTGTCACATTTGGTTTTTTAGTGAGACGTGTAAGTGATTACTGTAAAGGGAAATACATTCACATGGGGTGGGGGTGGATACACTGTTAGCAAAGGCAGCTGAATCTGCGCTCAGGCGCACTGCACCGCTCACTCCCAATGGCAGTTTTACAGGGTGTCTAGCTGTTAAAGTCCCTTCTCTGCCCTGAGAATTTGAACTATAAAGTCAAAGGCATATTTTTGTGCGCACGTTCTGCCGTGTGGGGCATGCGCTTGCTGTGGCAGTTCCTTCGCCCTGGACCTCGTGTGCTCCAGATATGCCCCTAAAAAGTAGCATAGCAGAGAAATTAAGCAGAAATAACTCCTTGCAAAGCTACCAGACAGCGATTACGTCTATTTTCTTTTGTGGCATAAAATATATAAGAGTAGGGCCACGACTGTGGTGCGTCCTCTCCCACTGGGCTTTCTCCGCTTTAAAAAGTCAGACGCATCCCATGAAAAGAGTTAATGTCCCCACAGGCAGCTTCGTCTGGCTGTCGCAAATGTGAAGACGAGAGAAATATAGCTGCATTCAAAACCATACATTTAAGTCGCGACCTGTCCCCAAAAGAAGAATAATGGGTCTCTGTCTCCCTATCTTTTTTTGTGACTGGCTAGCATTTTTTTGGCAGTGTACGCACTCATATACATTGCATGAAAACATCAAATAAGATGTGCCATGGCTTTGTTGGCCTGAGCACAAACAGGGCTGAAAGGAAAGGGCTTTTTTTTTTATTCATGTGACAGAATGCATTAGCTGAAAACGTAAAGCCCATCGCCTCAGGTCCCTCACAGCACAAATGGGAGGCAGAGCAGAAAATCTTGTTTAGCTTTGGAAATATGTACTTACTAAGCATCTGGCTCTGGACGTTAGAGAAACTTCAGCGATATTCTACTCTAACATCCTGTGGAATGACACCAAACTATTTCCATTCAGTAGATTCCAGAGTTCACTTCCTTCACCGATCCGTTTCATGTCTTTTGTGCTGCTCTAAGTCATAACAGTGAGGATCTAGGATTGTTTTATACAGTAGACTGTAGACCAACATGGCCTAGAGATACTTTAACATGTGATTTTTGGGCTTTAAAACTGTTTGGGATGAAACCCAAACAACCTCACATTAAGCAATGATAACATATGGCTTTATTTTCAGCACATTTCTATGTTTGCTTCAACTGAGAAATGCTCTTAAGTGCTTCAAAAGTTCCAATCATATTCTAATGTGGGTCTTACAATAATCATAAAATTAGTAGTAAAACGCAGGAAAAACATAAATAAAAAAAATGTTAGAAAACATGGGGATAAGGGCATATGAGATCATGTAGGCAGAAAAATATGAAAGGAAAGCCAACAACACATAAGGCATGTTAATCCATTTTTTTTAAAGAATTTCTCCATCCTTCCCTTTCTATTCTCTTGGTTGGTTAGTTTAGCACACCTGCTTTCTCATGTATGGCAGACACTTTGGAGGTTCAATTTTCAGAGCCTTTCAGAGCTTATGGTGGGTTTAAAGGTGGGCTTCCCAGAGCAACGCTTCAGAAGGATCTATCTCTCTGAACTGCTGGTATTGTAAAGGATCTCCCTTAAAAGGTCTTGCTGGGGTGCTGGTTCAAATTGAGATTTAGAAATATTTCAGAGAGTAAATCTCACAAACCATAGCCTTAATGAAGTTATTAAATCTGAGCAGACACTGTCTTCTTGATAACTCTGCCGGCATGTTCGCGCCTTTCATCTACGCACACGCTCGCTTAGCAAAACACCATTAAATCACAATCACCATGAAGGGCCTTTCAGCTCGGTTTAAGGAGGAGGACACTGAAAAGTGTTGTTCTTCTATTCCGCTAATTGATTTTGGCCCTTGCTTCTTATTCTGTCTCTCAGCATTACTCATTCACAGCAGACAGTGACCTTTTGCAGGCTGAACCTCTGACTTCTTGACTTTGTAGAGGTGTGTGTGTGTGTGTGTGTGTGTGTGTAGCTATTTTTTGGGGTCGGCTTGTTTCATTCAGCCACCCCCCCCCCCCCCCATCTCGCCCCCAACCCGGACCCTCTCCTCCGCCTGCTCCATTTAACCCCACTCTCTGCGTTTATGAGGAAGACATGAAAGAGCAATTCAACACTAACATAACAAAAACTCCTCTGCCAAGGTAAAAGAAAGGGAAAAGAATGAAATATGGATTTTAAAAACACGACTTGAAGACAATAAGTGAAGTCACGGGCGAGAATAACAGCCCAGAGAGTAACGTCAGCCTCTAGCCTGAGGGGTCGGAGGCCTTCGCCCTCTGTCCAACACTTGGACCAAACAGGGAAAAGGTGCAGACACACTGGGTGCATTGTGTGCAGAGGCAGGGTGACAAGGGTCAGCAAACAAGCCCACTCTAAGAAAACTTTCCCCATGTGTAGAGATAAGTTGGTGGTAGGTGGGTTGGTAGCTTTCTTTGTGAGCTTCACAGTTCACAGTGAACCATGGACTTCTTTCAGAGGGTTGTCAGAAGGTCTGTTCCTGCCCCTTATCTCTGCTTAACTGGCTGTGTCTGTGTGTCTGAGTAGAAGTCAGAGCCTGAGAGGATAATCTGCACACCAATTGGGTAACACACCTAAAGTAATGTCCCGGAGGCTCTCCATGAAGACTTTTAATGCACTGCATCAAAGCTCAATGAATAAAAACAAAGAAAAGAGGAAGTGCACAAAAGAAGAACACTTTGGTCTAGTGTGAAGCATCTTCAGTTAACTTCAGTTTAAGTTTTTATAGTATTAACTGTACACACGTTTTAGTTTCATGCAACACATTGCACTTCCTAATTCACCAACAACAGAAAAGATTTGAGATTAAACATGTTAGTGATGGTTGTCATTTCTGATTGTGTTGTACTGAGAAGAGGCGTTTGAGCGTTTGGATACCTGAGGTACTCACAGCTGTTGAGTAAGGATTTGCATTGCAAGAATTCTGAGCCCAGCATCCACAGCCAAAGAGAGCTGCCTGGTAGGAGAAGATGGGGGTAAATGGGAAGAGATGGGGGGAGATGGGGTTAGATGGGGGGAATGGGGGGAGATGGGGTTAGATGGGGGGGGGGGGGGGGGGATGGGGGGGATGGGGGGAGATGGGGTTAGATGGGGGGGATGGGGGAGATGGGGTTAGATGGGGGGAGATGGGGGGAGATAGGGTTAGAGGCACAGAGAGGTGGGAAGAGCAGAAAAAAGGGACACACATGGTCACATTTGGCACAGAAAAGGGACATGGGACACACAGACAGGCTGCCACTCCAGGAGACATGCTGTACTGACTGTAGGCCAGCCAATAAAATCATTTTAAAGCTATTTATTTATCTTGCTACTGAGAACCTGAGAAACACATAAAAATGCAACTTCAATTGCTTTAGAAGTCAGTGCTTTGTGTGGTCTCCCTTTACAATGCAAGACTTAAGCAATCTGGACTACTTGACCACTGTGTGTTTCTTTCATCCACTCCTAGGGGGAGAAAGCCCTCCAAAAACATCTTGAAGTAAGTGCCATAATACATTTTCATATTGACATGGCCTGCCTTTTGTTTTTCTCCCACACTTTTCTTCACACAGAGTTTGAATTATGTTGAGGTTGGACTGTGTAGTAGTGAGTCAGTACTTCATCTGCACAGCTTTGCCCCTAATCATTTGTGTGTTTTTTATATTATTTGCAGTGTGTTTGTGCTTGTCTGTCAGTGTGTTGAAAGATCATGATGCTTAGCATATGAATAAATGGCGTGAAAAATCAAAACTCTTGAGATACAGGAACTAAAATTAACTATACAAACAATAGTGAAAGACCTTGGCAACAGTCAAAAAATGACTTTAAGCACACATAATCAGCTCTAAACATTCTTTTTTTGGGTTTAATATGATTTTGCATAGTAGGAGAAGTAGGTCCCTCTTTACCTGTCCTACTCGTCCAGGGTGCTTCATCGCTAAACCACCGCTGGACACTGCTGCCGCTACATTGCCCTCCTGGTCCACGACGATAACGCCGACGGTGTCGAGACATGCCGAGTCGTTCTCCTCTCCATCCGCCATAATAGCTTTGACCTTGCCCAAGGACCCCAGGTCACTGTCCTACAAAAACAATGACTTCAGATCATAAAGCACAAACACATAGTAAATGGCACAATAGTTCATATGGCTTCATAAACATGAGCATGGTTTCGAACTAGCAGGATAGCAGCTGCCATTTAAACAAGCCTTGAAGGCTCGAACTTTTTATTTAGGGCAAATACTGAACTTCATCATTTCTACCTAAGCAACAGGGACCTCCCAGTGTATGGTGCGTCAAATTTTTCAAAAAATCACACAGCACACGTAGAGGGCTGTGCCAGCGTATTAGAACCTGATTTATGGTCTCTACGTCCTTAATTTTTTATGGCAAATGTTTTAGTTTTAAAAGTTTTGTTTTCATTCGCTGATTGCAGTGTACTTTGGAAGGCGCTTGTTTGCGAATCCAAATAGCGATACTTAGCAACATGAAAAATGTGCCTTTGCCGTCTAACAGCGAACAGGGGACGTTATGATTCATGATCTCCGTTTCCCGTTTTTAACGTGCAGCCCCATCTCTAGTGAACCTTGGCAAAGCAAAGGGGCCCTCAAAGCTTGTGGACTTTAGGGGCAAATCCAATCCACAGACACATTAACCATGGGACATCAGAGACCTGACAGTTTCCCACTGAGAACGCTCACATATGTAAGCCTTACTTATAAAGACCATCATTTATCCACATTGTGAAGTATAAGCAGAAAACGACTCCCTAAAAAATACAGTGTTGTCTACATTTTATGACTTGGTGGTGGATTTGTTTAGTGCATTTTTCCTATGATGAGACCACTGAATTAAAAACCACCTGATGAAATGTTGAGAGTATTTTGTGTGCGGCAAAAAGTAGCCCTCACTCAACATTCAAAAGACAAGGGTTTCCAAAAAGATTGTTTTATTCCTATAAAGTGTTATACAACTCAGACACATATAACCTAGATTTCATTAAATGCAGGGTGAATTTACAGATGGAAGTACAATACAAAAGACAGGTGTCGACCCATAAAAAAGGCACACACAGAAACTAGCCTAATCAGAATTTCTTTTATGACTTGGCACTGACAGGAGTTTTCTTTTTGGGAAGACGTTAAAAAATTCTTACATAAAAATTAAAACCAGATTGCACTACAAAACATTTGTTTTATACCAAAGTTCCAAGAGTTCAAAGGCTGCTATTAAGAGCCTCAATTTACAAATCTGAACTGGACTTTTTGACATGCCAATGTTACATGAGGTCCAGTGGATGCTTAAGAGACCATGACCAATTTGAGAGGTGGAGGGGGGGGGGGGGTGCTGCGATACGAACAGACATTTCAAAAACAGTAAAGGCTGAATAAATTCATCATTATAATAAATGGAAGTGTGGGAAAGGAACACAGAGCTCCAAAGCGAAGCAAGTGGAACCCATTTAATCCTCATTACAGATCACTTAAGTCTGTCTATAAATCACAGCCATTCTGAGTGCGCCTGCACTATTGTTATTTTCATTTCCATTTAATTTATACCTACAAGATAGAAATGACTGATTAAACGAAGCGATGATAAACACTGGCGAGGCACGGCGTCTGCTGGCACAGAGCTGGGAGCAGCTCCGAGGAGCTTTGCTGACGACATCTGGGAACGCGATATCCATCAATCTTCCTTCACCTCGTCAGACCAGGGAAGGACCGAAGGGCCTCATGCCACAGAATGAGCTGCGAGACCATCCCGTCCTGAGGTGGGATGCCCAAAAACCCGTCCACTCAAGGATCGGCGCAGTCTGAACTTTTCCCATCCTCCTGCCTCTTTTTTTTTTTTGGGGGGGTGGGGGGGTTATCACTATAAATTATTCTGGATGACCCAGTTATGACTGCTGCTTAATTTAAAGGGAACGTCCTCTTGAAAAGGCGCTTCCATTTCATGTGGTGGGACCACACATACGAGAACTGGATGATGTGGAAGAGAGGCAGGCCTTAAAGCCCTGGGCTAGCAAAATGTCAAAAATCCTTGCTCATATCAATCTTCCGAAACATGCTAAAAATCCCTTTTCCCAAACAACCCAGAGACTAAAATTCTAGACCTCTTGTTCACACATAAACAAAGTTGACCACACAGGAGGGAAAAAAAATCATAGTTCAACCCATTTTCTTTTTTAGAAATGACTTGAGGACTCGCATGTAAGTACAGAACTGCAACGTTTGCTACTGAAAGTTGTGTGTGTGCGTGCGTGGGTGTGTGTCTGTGTCATTTAACACGTTATGCCCGCACATCAGTACATTGCCACATTGTGGAAGTGTGCCACCAAGTGACTATTTCAGGTACCCTACAGGCAAGGCGTCTCATCATGGTTGAAATGGTTGAACAGTAAATTAAGCCCATAGATAGCTATGAGTACACTGTGTGTGTGTGTGTGTGTGTGTGTGTGTGTTTGTGTGTTTCTCTCTCCTATGATTCGGTGTGATTGAAGTCTCCACACCCCATATCTACAGGTCATCATTATCCTGCGGTTTTCCTTCTCTCTGCATCTGGTAACCAGGGATTAGAGGACCGTGCAGATGTTGGACCTTTTATCACCAGAGTAATAATGTCAAGGCAAACGGCGAGGCTACACTGTGTTTAAGGCCAATTAAATGTGCAGACCTTGCGAACAGGCGGGGGGGGGGGGGTGGAGGGAGGGAGGGAGGGGGTTGAGAGCCCTCTCTCCCCAGAGGGTTTCCAGTGGAGCTACTCCTACTCTATTTAAAACGTGAACCATCAGGCGCTTTGCGTTTCATTCATATGTTCATTTTCAAGGGTGCTTGGCTGATTTCAGGAAACGGCAGAGCTTTGAAATAGAAAACAGGTTTGTTGCTGTGGCAGGCCATGTGCTTACCCCCTGTCTGTACGTAACAACTGAAGGCAAGGGAAGCACTCACATCTGACTGTCGCGTATATAAACTACAGGCAGGGCGAGGCAGTCGTGATTGATAGTCCGCATGTATGAAGTTAAGGTGCAGGGGACAACTCATGTTTGACTGTCGCGTATATCAACTACTGGCAGGGGAGGCAGTCGTGATTGATAGTCTGCATGTATGAAGTTAAGGTGCGGGGGACAACTCACGTTTGACTGTCGCCCTCTTTTTAATTGACAGCGGTCCGTCTCCACCTTCTCCGCCAACTCCATCTTCCTCTTGTTTCTTCTGTAGGCAGACATACTGAACTCTGCAGGGGAAAAAACACAACCACGCTTGAGTACACACAAAGACACAAGCAAGCACGCAAGGACACAAGCACTCATGCTTGTGCACACACGCACACACACACACACACACACACACACACACACACACACACACACACACACACACACACACACACACACACACACTCACCTAAACATACTCTCTCACAGACACTCACGCAATATTGCTTCCCACTGTGGCTCAAATGTTGCCACATCTCTACACAATCGCCCAAAGACTGGATTACATCACACACTCAAACGAGCACAAACGAGCGCGCGCGCACACACACGCACGCACGCACGCACGCACGCACGCACGCACGCACGCACGCACGCACGCACACCGAGCCTCCTCATAGGCTCCAACATAATAGAGTTGTAATAAGTGCCGCACTGAATGGCACACTCTTGGCCCTAATTTCAAACACAAATTATAGTGCTCAAAGCGTGTGGTAGTAATCAATGGAGACTATTTGAAGCCTCAACAAAAAGCTCCCTGTAAAATGGGACATGTGTTACAACAACACACAGTCATGATTCTGGCTTCAGATCATTTCCAGTTCATGCAGGAAGGGAAGAAAGGGATAGAAAGGGAAGGGAAGAAAAGAAGGAAGAGAGGAAAGGAGAGGTGGTGTTGGGCAGGGGGGGGGGGTTGCTGCATGGGGCCATTCCATTAAAGCATGAATGGCATTGTTTACAGAACCTTATGTTCCAAATCTTTTAATCAAAGAAAAAAGTAATGAATAAAATCAGCACAATTAAGACATTTAGGGAATTGGGTGGAATGCAGTTAGACTCAGTGGGAAACAAACGGTGGAGCGTTCTGCAGGGAATCGGTCGACCAGATGAACAAACATGTTTACTGCTCCTGAATCATTCATCTATGGCTCCGAATGGCATGAAATTGCCTATCCTCTACAGATTTTGGCCTTTTCAGCCTGCTGACGGCACCGAAACAGGCTTCTATACAGACCGACTGCTGTGTGTATTGTTAAAACATTTTTTTTTCCACTAAGCAACTTATTTACTTATTCAATTCGCTGGCGCTGTTTATCCAAAACACCTTACATACGTCAATTATTACAAGGGTCAGTCTCTCCAGAGCAACTTAGGGTTATAAGTGCCTTGCTCAAGGGCACAATGGTGGCAGCCAGGAATCAAACCCACAACTTTTATTGGCTGCTGCATACTAGCCCAGCTCCTTAGCCACTACGCTACTACCACCTCTCAAATGTTGAGATGCATCCATGAAGAATAGGTACTGACTCATCTTCTTCCTTGACCATTACTTCTAAAAAGCAATACTACAATCACCCATACTTTGACACTCTTTTTGACAATACCTACTCTATATCTATAATCATGTATCTTACATGGCATTCTATCTATCTATTTTTTTTTTTATCAAGCACAAAAAACTGCTACAATTAAAAGCAAACAGAGCATGCAGTTGTATATTCCCCCACTACGTGCTGTAACACATTGTGGGTTTGTGTGACCTGCGTCCTTTGCTAGTCATCCAAGAATATCTTGGACTGAGAAAAAAACGGGAAGAAAAATATACAGTATTTCGTTCATATTGTGAGGACTCATTTCACCTCCGCCCTCTACACTCAGCATGTTTAATGAGTGTGTGAGTTTGGCTTACTCTACGAACACCAAACTGCAGGGCCACACACACTGCACAGGGAGAGCATGGAACACACACACACACACACACACACACACACACACACACACACACACACACAAGTAACTCATTACTACAGAGGAAGCCATCAAATAAAGTAAACTGAAATGCTATTAGCATTGACCAACACAAGCCACTAAGAGCTTTAGGAAACTCAGTACCACACAGTATGAAAATGCACAATGCTGCACCACAAATGACTATGGCAAACGTGAATCCATGGAAGTGAATCCAGCTATGCACCGTACAACATTCTTGTTTTATGACATGGCAGAGTTCTCCATCATGACGGTTTTGATGAGGCATAAAAGTATCTAAAGCCCTTCGCATTTTCTCTCTTGGAATGCTTTGAGTCACCCGTAATCTCTAAATGATTGACTGTGGGTAACAAGCCATTTATTGTCAAAGAAAACATTTAGTGGGCCTATGCAGAGTAAATGCCGTGTGCTGATAATCTTTGTTGATATAAAGGCCTGCGCCATCCCAGAGCCGAGCGGAGGGTGTTAGCTCACACTGATAATATGGGACTGCTGACAGCAGTGATCCAGATGATTGTGTCAAAAGCCTGGTCTCTGCTGCTCTGGTGGAGTGCGGACTGGAAAACAAGATGGCGGATATATACTCACTGGTGGCCATCTTCTCCGAGGGGCACGGAGGGATGCCATGACTCACCGCCCACTGCTGCGCTCCTTTCCCCACTAAAAAGCTGAGAGAGAGAGAGAGAGGAAAGAGTGAAAAGAGAGAGATAGATGGAGAGAGGAGAGAAAGAGAGAAAGAGAAAAGTCAAAGAGAGGGAGAGAAAGACAGAAAGAGAGAGATGTCACACGGTTGGTCTTGGCAGTCAACTCGTTGCACTCAATTTTGAGACATTTAAAACTCAGATGGCACAAAGGGACAGAGGGTTGATTGGGTAACGGAGATGGTAGCGTGACTGACGCGAGCAAAACAAGCGTGGCACAATCTTCAAAGTCCACGACACAGACACACACACACACACACACACGCAATGTCAAAAAGGCCCTTTTCCAGGCAAACACCACAAGAGAGCCTGGGATAAAACTCTCTTCAAAAATATCTCACATCAAGACTTTTCAGCACCACGTAGTTCCAATTCACAGCTGGATCCTCGCTTAAAGCTGGGACAGAATGTGAGCACCACCGCTGCTGGGCGTTCGCTACGTGTCAGTCAAGTGTACAGAGTAGGGGGTGTTCATTTCTCCCTTATACGACAATACATTTTAATACAGAACGACTCGGTGCGATTCGATCCGATGCGATAGGGCCCAAGATGCAATTCAGTTCTGTCGATGAATCTACACCCCTAGTACAGAGAGAGAAACATAAAGGGACGATGACAACAGAACAAAAGTGAGTCCTCACCAGGGGGGGATCCTGCCAGCCGACAGCTTGCCCTTCTGTGCTTCACTCAGCAGCCTCCTCGCCACCAGCACTGGGTTCTTGATCCCTGCGGAGAACAATTAGAACACTGTCTTACACTGTTCTACTGTAGAGAACATTACAATGTTGTCTTATACTCTTCTACTGTAGAGAATATTAGAACGGATCATATTTGCCTGTGTAAGTTATGTTGCAGTATAGAGTATAGCAGTATAGAGTATAGAGTAGATCAGTAGAGAGTATAGCAGTATAGGTATATAGAGTATAGCAGTAGAGAGTATAGCAGTATAGAGTATAGCAGAATAGAGTATAGCAGAATAGAGTAAAGCAGTATAGCAGAATAGAGTAAAGCAGTATAGCATGTAGTGTAGCTTGGGGAAAGGGAAATTGAGGTAGTCAGGTCATCAGTACGACAACGTCCCTCCTTTCTATTATGCAGCTAATCTCTCTGAACACCGCACACACTCTGTACACTGCAATGCAGTACCTAACAAATATGGCAGCTCTCTCTTACAACCTCAGCTGGCAAAAGCCTGCTGTCCAATTTGTTACCCAGTCAGAAAGTAAGTATTTCAGGGAAAGGAGACCCTTATGCTGGGCTTACTCAACCATCGCCAAGAACCAGTCGCTTCGTCATATGCCAATTTTATGGCTGATGGTTGCTTCATGTTGACTAAAACAAACAATCTGGCGTCTCACTGATCGACACCAGCTTTAGTGTGACATGCCTAAATTCTCTTGGCACGGGATGACGAATTATGATGTAATTCATAAATCGATTCATTTCTAAGGCACACCCTTTGCAGGGTGCACTGTAAACCTTGACCCCTGTGACTCTTATTTAAAAGGGAACACTGTGGTTGCATGCTACACCACTACACGACACAGCTGGTTGAGATTTGTAAATAATAAAATGCAGACTAGTTAATGACGATGACATCTACATGTTTTTTTATATGCATCTATTGGGGTGTTGGGGTTCTTGCCTTTATTTAGACAATGAAGAGTGACAAGGAATCATGGAAAACAAAAAAAAGTCTGGGATTGAGATTTGGAAACAACTGTGGGTCAGATTGGAACCCAGGTCCCATATATAGTTGGGATGCTACCCCTTGCTACCCTTTCCCTATGTTTTTTATTTGTTTGTTTGTTTGTTTTTCAGCAGGCAGCACTCACCACTTAAGGCTCCTACAGCTCCGTAATGCAAAGTCTTGCCATCCATGATGCTGGCGTCACACTCGATCTCTCCGAGGAGGTTTAGATTGGAGCCCATTCCTGCATTAGTGAAAGGGGAGTCCTGAGGAGCACAAGGCGCGGGCACACGTCAGGAACTGTGCAGGCAGGACACCGGATTTCAATACCAAACACCTGCTAGTGCAGTGAACCACCGCTATGTAAACTTGCCATAGACTTGCACTGTACAAAGGAGGCTATGCTAACTCTAGCCTGACACCTGAGAGCACAGCTGTCTCTGAAGGTCTTATTTACCGTCTTGAGCACTAAATAAACCATTCAGGCCAGGGACATTCAACTGAACTCGGTATGTTTGGCCAAGTAATAAATACCAGAGATACTGGTTAGATGTATAGAGCATGAACAAAAATGTGCTTATGTAACTCTTCAGGCAATGATTAATGTAAACGTACATTACATTTACAGTATATGACATAATCGTTAAGATAATCCCATTACACTGATAGTATGAATTGATCAACAGAGAATCTAACAGCAGCAGGAACAGTGGGTAGGGTGGATGTACCTCAAGTTCAATGAGAGCTGCAGTCACTGCCTCCACTGCCAGTGCTCCAGCCTTCAGTCTGTCCACCGCCTGACACAGAACAGCAGAGTTTACATACTTCTCCCAGAATGAAAACACAGAGCACACACGCAGACAAACACCCAGCTCTTGGCATCGCAGGACAAGATTCCTGAAGGTGTGAATTCAACAACACATGGCACAAAACAGTGGTCAATGGTCAAGAGAGAACACAAACACACACACACACACACACACACACACACACACACATACAAATCTGCAAGAGCAATAATCATAGCTGAGCAGTGAAACATTTAATGAAGCTATCCAGCAAGACAATTAAAACAAATAAATAAACCCCTTAAATTAGAAATGTGTGTATGTAATAAGAATATGATGGTTCAGCTTTAGGCATGTTTAGCTGCTGAGTGAGTGCAGTCGGTTCTGCTCTGAAGACCCCTCTCCTTCCCATGGCCGTGTCATGTTATCAACACATAGCTCACATTCCCTGGCACTGGACTCAGGCCTGAGTCCCCCCCAATCGCGGTCTCTTTCATCCTGCACCCGCCCGCCACTTCAGAGCGCCGCAGAGCAGAGCCACATGACAGTGGCCTCATATTGTCTCTGGGACGTGTCTCAGTGCAGCGCTGACCTGGAGCAGCTAATGAATTGGTGGCCAGCATTGCCATCATGCCGAACGAAGACGAATGCTTGACCGTGTGAAGAGGTCAAAGTCATTAAGGCCAAAAGCTCTGTGACAGAAATGTTTGGCTGCAATGGCCACAGGAGGAAATTATTAGATGGACACTGGCAACATAATGGTTTTTATGAACCAAGAATCAGTGATTAATCCCTCAACCTTGTCCTATATAGTGAGCAAACCTTTTTAATGAGGTGATATTGAACCCCACATTTGATGACAGTGAAAACAACAATGAACATACATCTCTGTCTAGAGGTCTATGTCAAACGTGTACATATTTTTGGCTAGAATTCATGTTGAATCGAAAACAGTGATACAGAAAGACTTGCAAAAAAGCTGACTCCTTCACTAGAGGAAGGAATAGAAAGGTTTTAAACTTACTTTCTGGCATGCCCTCTTGCACACATGCTTATATTCCTTGGCTTTTGACTCTGAATGATACCCTGCCCCTGGAGAAAGAAAAGAAACAAGTTTAAACATTTCAATGTCAGCAATCTCAGACAAGAGAAGCATTATGCTACTGTAGACCTCCAACAAGGAGATTGTTTACATTGTCGTTTGTTTGTGTGTCTGTCTGTTATTCTGTGTCTGAGGGATTAAGCAAAACCTCCCAGGCTGATTTTTATAAACTTGGTGAAAGGGAGCAGTATGGGCTGAGGAAAAAGACAACTTTGGAGAAGATCCGTCTCATTCCTTACCACTGTCAGATAGAGTGCATCTTCAAGCTACTGAAATAGTAATTTCTGGCAATTGGATTTAATCTGGTTGGTCTGTCCATCCGTGGTTTATAATACATCAGTGTTTAAAGACACAAACAGCATTCCTAGACTTTTGATATACACTCTTATAAGTAATAATATCACAAAAGTTTACTGTCAAGCAAAAAAGCTGATGAAATATTCTCACTAGGCCTAAGGTAGCACTGTTTTTGACGATTGTGCAATGCAAACGAACCTGCGTGCACCAACACAAACCCCACAGCCTTTCCTTCTGCACTTGAGATAGAGTTGTGTCGTGGTGACCTTGAATTGGCCGGCAGAAGAGGGTCCGGAAGACCCTTTGCCAAGCTTAATGTGTTCTCCATGACCTGATTCTTCCAGACTTAACGGCATCATTGTGTGGGATTCTCAGGAGGCGGACATGCTGGCTGTCAGTCAGCTGAGACAGCCTGGTTGAAAGACAGGAGAAATAAACTTACGTTAAATGTACGCCTTGTGGTGGGTGGTTTAGCGAAGTTAAGTTAAAGTGTGAGCATTACCTTCGGGAAAGTGTATTGCGTTTGAATATTCAGTACAACTGTACAATAAAGTTTCTGCAATGCTTTGTGTGCCCGCATTTCGCTAAATTACCCAAGCATTTCAGTAAATAGGCTACGTGAACAACAACCACGGTGTCAGTGAGCCGTTTTTACGTTAAAATGCACAAATAATCTGCGCCTGTCATGCTTTCACGACGTCTACATTGTGTTAAAATTAAACCAGACTAAACTTGGTTAAGGATACAGTTAGCTTTAAGTTGCAGCATCATGCACTTCTTGGCGTCTTCGTTCAAGATCGTGATATAATAAACAGCCGGAATATGCACATACAAAACAACATGCAGAATTGGTATCAATAGTTGTTTAAACCGGTGTCTTATTTTTACGATTCTATGTATCAGAATGGTAAGAGTGGACTTACACGACAGCAAACTTTAGCCAACGTTAGCTAGCTAAGCTTGCGTGGGCTAGCTGAAACGCTAGCTAACCACAATCAGTGTCACGGACATGTTGGATTTACGTAGAGAGTAAAATAGGCACAAGGGGTATCAGTAGTAGACAAGCAGTGATGATAAGTTTTAAGGAAACAGTAGTGCACGGTGTTACTTAAAACTATCTTTCCTGGCTACAGAACTCTTCCAAAACACTTGCATGAAATCACTTCCTAGTTCACCGTGGCCACGCAATCACGTGATTGGATCTCCGCCTTTTCTGTTCTGAACCCTGAATCGCATTACTCGCACCAGTTCTTGAGGGAAGTTTTAAACGGGCTCTGGTGGGTGGGTGCACTGGTGGGTAAACTCATCTTGCGGTCATTCAGTAAAAGACGGTAGCCTACACATCGATATCACATCACATTGATTACAGTGCATGGAAATGCACTGTAGGCTACTTATCACTATGCTTCCTTAATACAGTGCATGGAAATCATAATGCACTGTAGGCTACTGTTCTTCCTAGGCTTTTTATTCAGCTATTCTTATTAGGCTATTCTGCTGACCACTTTTTCTGGTCTTTTTACGTAGGTCTTTTTAAGGACAAGGCTGCTATGTATTTCCCCATAGACTTAACATTGGCCATTATGACATCACAATATAGCCATTACCGTAAAACTCCAAATAATAGCCCGGGCTTTAACTGCACCAGCTAGTATTAGAGACAGGCGTCTATGAGACAGGCCTTTAATTCCCTTTACACAAAACTTTTCCTCTGCAAAGATGGAAAATATTATCGAATTAATTATTTCAAACACACTGAATGTCTACCTATATGACTAGGCTATCTGATGACAATTACGGATCATCATTAATTTAGTGTTGAGATGTTGTTCATTGAGTGAGATACAGTAAGATCCAAATAGCGGGATATAGCCAGAACAGATGAAACACATTTTAATCAAACATAATTTATAAAGAGATCGTATCACACTGAAAGCTCATATTTTGTAGCAACCTAGCCTATATCGTCCTTTGTCAAATACAGTTGCATTATCAGCCCTGACCAAAACCATTCAGGAATTATTTATGCAATTTATGCATTTATGCAAGTGGAACGTGCGTAATGTTGCATTCTCCTTCCTTTTCAGCAGGAATGAAACAGCATGAGAGAACATGAACCATATAATTTCTCTCGTATTTTATTTGGCAAATTTGACAACAGTCAGCTTATATTTCAAATCATAGCCTACTTCTTTTTCTTTATCGCCATGGCGGTGCCCATTTAGAATAAAGAATAACATTTGCGAACTCTTTTGTTTTGTTGCCAGCATAAAAACAAGCTTACCATCGGCCTATCCACAAGTTTTAAACACAAGGGATGAATTGAACGATGACGAATTCGGACATATAGGCATAGTTCATATTGAAAAAAGTTATACAATTTGGAACTCTAGCTTTTCCCCACCGCTGTCTTTTAATGTCATCTAATCATAACGTTAGCGTGCGCAGTCTGCTCCATATGTAACGGATGCCAGCTAGCTTAGCTGTGCTTGTGGAACGTTGGTAAACCTCACTCCCCGACGCCTCAAGAGTGCTGCTGGCATGCGAGCCAGTAGCCTGGGCTATTGGCTCAATTGTTAGTGTGATTTGTAGTTGTGATTTCCTGCGGGCAGACAGAATATCTGGCTCGTTAGTTTCGTGGAAGTATAGATAAGTAGAAGGCTACGCAAACATGGAAAACTGGATAAAAAGAACACTGTCCAAAAAGCCTAATCAAAGCGATCGAAGAGGAGAAGCGAGAGAAACTCGCAGGAAACTCGCAGGAGAAAAGACTGCGTGAAAAAAAACTAAAGTATGATGAGGCATATAGGCCTAAGCTTCACTTAGATTTATCTAACCAGTCTAATGTTTTTTCCACACTGTTTTTAGCGCGAGAGCTTATAGACCAGTTGCGCATTTTGATTTTGTTATTTGCTATGATGTAGGGTGGCTAATTAAACATTATGCCTGGAATGCGTCAATAGAATGTGTTGTATTATGTGTCGGATGGTGGGGGTACGCGAGCTGAGTCAGGATGTATCCGCGGGGGAAAAAGTTGGGGAACCACTGCACTAAACTATCTGTCTATTAAAGGGACACCAGGCAAGCCTGATGCTTTTTCTCTACGAAGCTCCCCCTATCTGTACGTGTCGATACATGTGCAAGCCCTCGCTCTGTCTGAAACTTTTTTTTGGCATTTTCCGTCAAGGGTTTTCGCTGCTTCTTCGCTGGCTCTGCCATTATACACACGTTTGCAACAATCGCTAGCGTTTCGTTAGCCTGCCTCTGTGCTGGGGATGCAGGATGTAAACTGATCCTGCTTCTCGTGATGTCTGAGACTTTGTGAGACTGAAGGTCGGTGGGTCGGATACACCGAACTTGCAAGCGGGATATTCTTCCTACAGGCAGTAGGGGCGGGCGAGAGAGTCTTCATTCGCCCTGTAATGAGTCATTTAACCATATACTGCCTTACGAAGATGATTAATTAACACGAAAACGTTGCCTGGTGTCCCTTTAAACTATCTGTCTATCAACAAATTTTATTAAGCTATGCAACCACCATGTCTATCCTAGCATTATCATGCATTGGTAATTCCTTGGAATTGCATTTCTAGTTTATCTTGTAATATTCTTCTTTGGACCTTTTTCTCTTATTTTAGGCCATCACTGATGAAAGACATGCACCGAGCCTCTCAGGCTAACTTGAAGGAGATTCATTTCTCATTAGTTAGCCTACATAATTACTGTGTCTGAGTTATTAAATCAGTCTCAGATTTATGTTCACTTTAAGAGTATACACTTGCAATCTAGCATAGCCTACACTGTATCTCAATAGCATAAAACAGACACATCAGGCTATTATTATCATGTGTAGGCTGTTTGATAGTTTGTGAAAAATGTTTTTTATTTGTTCCAGATAAGATTTTCATTTGATGACTAGCCCATAACTGATCACTACAACACTGGAGGTGTGCAAGTGCCTAGCTACCAGTGACTGCACTTCCAGCATCCTCCTTCAAGCTGGTCAAGTTTGCTGGTGACCGTCCTATGTCTCATCAAACCAAGGGCAGAGATGAGTTGGCCTGAACACTGTCACAACTGGCCAGCATGGTATACACAAAACAACCAAGAGGTCAGTGTCAACAAGATGATCGGGTAAAGTAGCAGACTTCCAAAGAAAAAAAACTCACCAACAACACAACAGTACAGTAAAGGTTTGCGGAATAGGCTACCACCATCACCAGTGACCTGAAATGGGAGACAAAGCTCAAGCAAGCTCAGCTCACCAGAGGATGTTCTGCCTGAAGAGTTTTGGAAGATGAACCTCTCCTGGAACGTTTAATGCTCTATTAAAAGTATATGTATACCATCACGTAAGGTAAATATTTGTATACAATCATGTAAGGTAAATGTTTAACTTTCCATGCAGGGAATTCTGTGAACAGGTTACATCGAGCCTATTGAGCGTGGCTTTTTCCACTTTGTCTTATTATCTGCTTCCAGTTCATTACCCGGAGAGAGATTGTATCGGTTTCTCCACATCTGGCATCACTTAGTTCAGAAATAAGTTTGCTACATCTTATTTACTTTAAACAGATGGCCTCACCTCCATGTCAAGTCAACCTAAATGGATGTTGGCATCCAAAGGGTACTTACTGTATACTCTGAAACAGGGGGGTGGTTTTATACTGTCTGCATGTGAATGTGTGAGTGATGCATAGTGTAAACCTGTACCAGCAAAAAGGCTGAATGAAAGATCTTTTACCATTTGGATATGTTCTACAATTATTACACAGTTTTTCTTTTCATAAATAGTTCATAAAATTAACAAGTATGTGTCAAGCTTGCTATATACAGTAGGCTTTACCTTCTGTGAAGCTCTACCTGTTAAGCGAATAAGATTCATCCACTAAATAATTCCCATCCAGCAAAAACAAATGCATGACTAACTTCCACACATCTTATCCCACAGTTAAGCCTGCAGACATTAGATAATTACAGGGAGAGACTGCACACAATAGGCTCATGGAAACAGCAGCAGCACGCATGCAGGCAGACACCAATGGAGCAAGACTACGAGAGACAAGCCCCCGCTGGGAGCTGTAGCTGTCAGTCTGCCACTCATTAAATCACATGTTATTAGCCTCCTCCACTGTCCAGCCTGCAGCCTCACGGAGAAGCTAGTAGCTTGGAGTAGAAGTCGTCTCTGTTCAAGGCATGGCCTGCAGGATGGACGCACTGTCTCTGTCTGTCTGTGAGTCAGTGTGGTAGGCCTGCCTGAACACCAGTAGGCAAACGGGGAAACATGCAATCATCCCCGTAGAGTCTAGACGTTAGAATGAATATTTTATAGACTGGAGTACCTTAGGAGGAGGCCATATAAAGTGGAGGGGAGATGAGTCATTATATTAATGGAGGCAGTCTTGGTACTTAACAGGAGTACGTTATGAGCATAAGAATTAGTCTGTGGCGAATTGTGTTATATACGAATGTTTGGTTTGCAGTGTTCTCATGGTTGACACAGATTCAGATGGCATTCCACACAAAGTCACGGCCCTCGTTAATTTGTTGTGCTCACTTTATTTTGGCATTTCCCACACCCCCTCCCCCTCCCCCAGGCTCCCCCCTACAGCTGAGTTTACCCTGTGCTGTTTCTGACAGCACCGGTGCATTGTATGATTGTGAAAAGTGTACGCACTCATTAAAATACAGCTGGAATTCAATAATAAACAAACGTGCAGTGTTGTCTAGACCAGCTAAAATGATCACAGATCAATGCATGCAGTGCACAATCGTCTCAGTTAGACCTCACTAACATGAACTCTGGCTCAACATGAACTCTCATAGCGAAACAATTAGTCAAGTTCATAGCTAATGTTCAGCATCTGGAAAGCATGGGAGCAATCTTTCATAGTTCAGAGTTCAAAATGTACGCACTTGTTCAAAGATAAAGGATCCATGCCTCGTCATCTATTCAATGCGGTCATATTGTCGTCATTGTTAGGAAAAAGCTATTGAGGATTGGAAATGTTTTATTATAGCATAATGAGAGGACCTGGCTACAAAGTAATACAAAGTAACACATCGAGATTGCAATCATAACGGGAGAGAGGTTGGATAAACAAATAATTTAAAAATGTACAGACGAACATCCTCTGCTTGTATCTCCTGTAGGGCTACAGGAGCAATACAATAACTCTGATAGAATCGCACTTCCAAATCCAAACACTCCTGCTGCATATGGCTGGTGGTCAGTCACACATATACTGTGTGTGTATATATACATCCCACCCAAACCATTGCAGTGATCAAAAGCCCGGTGCACAAACAAGTTTGTTTTTCTTTAACCATATGCAAAGGATAATGATGTTTGCTTTGGCTCTCAAAAGACAGACATGAAAGCTGGCCTATTGCTGATGAAAGTGATTTATTTTTTGTGTGTCTGAGACAGGGATAGGGGCGAGTGTGTGTGTGTGTGCGTGTGTGCAAAAAAATTGGCTCAGGAGGTCCCACATGTCTGCACTCTGCAGCACAGGGCTGGCCAGTAAGGTTTGACTGCGTGTCCTGTCAAAGGTTTTGAGCCAGACCAGTTTATAGCCCCTTAATAGAATCTGTTTTGTGTTTGAACAATGTCTTCTTGCCGATTCTCAAGATCACTTAAGAATCAAATAGACAGTTTAGCAGAGGTTATATGTGAGAGTTTCAACATTTTCAGGAAAGGCTTGAGGATTGAAGCTATTGAGGTCTGAGGCTCTTGAGCTAGCTCACGTGTTTCTTTGTGGTCATTTGCATCTCTGTATGTCACATCGAATGAAATGACCATAAGGAAATATATGAGCTGGCTCAAGATCCATAGACTTCAAAAGCCTAAGGCTCAAGCCATTCCTGAAAATTGTAGCGATAGTAAAAAAAAAAAAATCTGTGGTATAATGGTAATATATGATTATATGATTCCAAGGAATTAATATGTATTATTAATTCCTTAGGCTTAGAATCATATATTACATGATTGTATGATTCTAATTTTTTTATAATGTTGATTGTTCACTGCCATAGCGTCATGTTTTTGTTTTGTTTTGTTTGTTTTTTCAGGTTGAGAGTTGTGTGGTTGTCAGTGTTTCCTCCCTGCCTTTTCTCCACTGCACCTAAAGATGCATGCCTCCCAGGAGATGTAATGTTGAGCTGAAAAACAATGCCAAGCAGTTAACATTTTACAACATAAAATTACGTAATGTATGATTTCATGGGAAAAAAACACAGTCACATTAAAAACCGTATACCTTCACTGGTTCACCCATAGCCATAAACATGTCATAATGTGCCATTTTCCTTGGCCTTGAGGAAGCCTCCTATTTAGCCCTCAGCTTCTTAAGGGCTCCACTGTGCAGGCGTCAGCTCTGAGCAGACATGTGTACGCATGTGAGTAATCAGGGTAGAGGATGAGGGCGGGCAAACGAGCTCTGTGTCAAAGTCGGCCCTGTAGATGATGTTGACAGGAAAATGAGGGAGTATGGAGAGGTTTGGGAACTGTCTGTCAACTGTGTGGGACTCTGAATGAAACGGCACTGTGTTTTTTAAAAGCAGAGGCGGCCAAAGCCTGTCTTCCGGCTCCGATCACTCTTTCATATAACATGTCATGAGAGCAGTGTTGTCGTCCACAGGAGAGAGTTAAAGCATTTTTGTCACTCAAGTCAGTGAAAACACACTTCACTGTAAAGTGAAATACTTTCTTCTTTTCATTGAGAGAAAGAGAGGCATTTAACCTTTTACATACTAGAAGATCAGTAACATCCTTTGATAATAAAGTATTTATTTACATAGCACATTTTATGTACAGAGTGCAAACCAAATAGTCACTGCATCAACCAGTTGGAGTATAACATTGGATGTCTAGTGCACTGTGTTCATGCCATACAGCTGTTCCTAAACTGTCTCAGTGCCCTCTGGATGTCAAGGCTTTTTGCAAATCAACAATTCCCTCTGCAGGAAGACAAACACTACTGCCCATTAAAACTCTTCAAAGTCGCCATGTGTTTGACTCAGGCATCTTATGAATTCTTTGTTAAACTGAGACCATAAACAGTCAGGGTTATTACGAATCGTTCCGCCTGCAGGGCGACCCTATCATCTAGAGGTGAGTGTTAATCAGCGCCAGTGTTGTTTTTGTCACACGCTGCATCAGAGTCGCTGGCTGAGTCTCCAGTGACCCGCCCAGGGCACACAAGAGTGTTCTGTCCTTCAACACATGACTGGGCCCCAGTGGTGTTGAACTGAGACTCACTTCTCTAAGGTCTTAACTGTAAAACCTCTTCAGTTTACACCAACTCAGCGACAAGCTTAAACAAAAAGCCATGCCTTGCTGGAACAGTAAAGACTGCAATGTTTTTTTTAGAAATGCTGCAAGGGGCTTTGTGTGGTTTTGTGTGTTTTTGTGAGAAAATAACCATATCGGAAAAATAGCCTATTCTTGGTCTCAAGTCTCAAGAAATGCCTGTTTTGGTCATTGGGCTCCTTCTCTTTCTCTCTCTCTCTTTCTCTCTGTTTGTCTGTTTGTCTATCTGCTCTAAAGCCATAGAACAGCTTGCAGCTGTTTTTGGACACTGGACTGTGATGTTCAAGGGGATGAGGGGTGGGGGGTGACTACAGTGGAGCCACGCAGACTAGTAAGCATTTTCAAAGGGGCCTCGCGTCGTGCAGCCCCAGTGACTGTGCTGCATGTGACCAGCCTGGTGGGCAGACTAGTCCTCCATCCTCCCCATCCCATCCCGGGCCAGTGCTCTGTAGTGGTTCATGTGGGGATTCACAAACAGAAGGGTTTCTGACAGGAAGATTGAGGTGGGGTAAAAGACCAGAGACAGGAATGAGGGGGAGGGAGGGAGGATCCATTGAAGCTTCTGTCCTTCAAACAGAAAACCCCACGACTTTGTCATTATCATCACTCAAGAATCAGTCGCAAATGTTTTCGTAGAGGGCACCAATATAGTTATTTATTTATTTATTTATTTTGCTGAACATCTGATGAACATCTGCTCCCGCCTGCCTGGCTGCACGCAGGCTGACCGAAGGGAAGAAGTGTCTGTGTCTTCCAGCGTATTTATTTGGACATGCTTCCAGCAGAATTTCACATGCTTGCCCTGGATGAAAGGCCAATTCATGTACCAGTTAAATAACACATTATGTGTGTCCTCATTCTCCCCGAATCGATATCACACGGATATATATCCCAGGCCTGCGAGACCTCTGGGAATTTTCACAATCAGTTTGCAGGGTGTGTCCAGCAGCAACTGGAACCATGAAAAAGGCTTGAGACCGACCATTTACTCAAGTGCTGATGTCCGTCAAACACATGGTTTTAGTTTAACTCGCACATCATTTCTTTCTCCCTCACAGTTCATGTTTTATGTCATCATAAGTGTCAGGTGTTGAGCTACCATGTAAACCACAGATTGTGATATCACCAAGCTTCTTTATATTGGCGTGCCAAGTGCATGAGATGGTGGAAAATCAAAGCAAATCAAACAGTGAACCAGATCAATAACTTTTAACAACTTAAAATTAACATGTTTTTAAAACTAACGACAGATTGGCTCATTTTCAACACAGGCTGGTATGGGGAAACAGCAGTTTAACTGACAATCAGAACAAAGAGGGCATAGATTTACTCCTTTCCTAATTATACTTCTTCATCCCCCTCTTCTCATGGATTAGTGAGACAAACATCGCAAAGATTGATTGAAGTTAAAATTAAATAAATTTGTGGTAATTGCAGCTATTATCATTAATGACAGGCTTCAGGGCTTTGTTATATGTTGTCATATATGCGAAATGTGGGAGGTATGATCTAAGTGTATTGTAATGCACTGTGCATTGTTGTCATTATTGTTGTTACCATAAAACACATTAGCCAAGCATAACAAAACAGGATAAACGTATAGTTGCTATAGGCACAATCGGCCCACACAGTTTGATACAGTAAATATGGAATGGTATGACAGGATCGTTTGCTCTCTTTCAGCATAATCACTAGATAGCTGCTGAAATTATCCCCATCCTGTGCTTGTTATTAAATTTCCCTGCTTGATAAATGTTCCCTGGAGGAACAAAAAAAACAAGAGATGGAGATGTTTTTCATCCTCTGATTCTGTAATGGTTCTACACTGTCGGCATTCTTTGGAGTCTTTGAATGCGCCCCTTACTAAACGCAATAGAAAGAAATCAAAGCCAACTGCCTTCTCAGGGTGTTTGTGGAGTGGAAGCTCTCGCTCATGAATCGATGCTGTTATCAAAAGAACTGTATCTGGTATACAGATTTACATTTTTCATTTTTAAAGATGAAAGACATTCCAAAACAGCCAGTGGTCCAGCAACACTGCATAGACCTCAAGTGGGTTTGTATAGACAAGCTGTGTGTTGATCTGAAAGACTGAGTGAGTGAGTGAGTGAGTGAGAGAGTGAGTTAAGTATGCGTGTGTGCGTGTATGTGTGTGCGTGTCTGCATGTGTATGTGAGTATGTATGTGTGTGTGTCTGTGTGTGCGTGCTTGCATGCGTGAGTGTGTGTGTGTCTGTGTGTGTGTGCATGTGTGTGTGTGTCTGTGCGTGTGTGTCTGTGCATGTGTGTGTGTGTGCGTGTGTGTGTGTGTGTGTGTGTGTGCTGTAGGAATGACATGCTGCATTGTAAGGGGGCAGGAGTTACGGTTCTATTAGCACCCCTGTTTATGGAGCGTCTGCTCAGCCCTGGAGTTTGCGAGCTTTCCCTTTTCTCGGCTCCAGCTTTGAAGTTGCCATTGCCATTTAGGTGAAGTATTTGTGGGGTCCACATCTGCAGCAGCATCTTTTGGCCGACATCACATGTCTTGCTGTCTAGAATAAACCTGCTCAAAAAAGACAGGAGCCATAACAATTCCATTGTGTTAGTGTCTCTCTGTGTGTGCGTGGGTGTGTGTGTGCGTGTGTGTGTGTGTGTGTGTGTGTCTGTGTGTCTGTCTGTGTGTGTATTTAAAAGAGAGGGAGAGAAAGAGTGAGTGAGTGTGAATATGAGCATTTGTGTATGTGTGTGTGTGTGTCTGCGTTAACTTGTGTGTGTGTATGTGTGTGTGTCTGCATGAGCTTGTGTGTGTGTGTGTGTGTCTGCATGAGCGTGTGTTCACACACGTTTTCTAAAAGCCATTTTTTTATTGCACTCTTTTTCTTCTCACAGAGATCCAACAATTTCACATCTCACCCTTTTATGACATCATGGAAAGAAGTGAGGTGAGTGGAGAAGTCTTAACACCATTACTGAGAGACGGCTGGTAACCCTCACATGAAATTTTGGATGCTCTCTAAGGTTTGTATTCTCATAAAGTTGAGACATGATGATGTGCCAATCCTAAGTGTGATTTTGCTGTCCCACATCCTCTGGGGAGTAATACTCATTACGTTCTAAAATTTCTTAAAAGCGTAGCTCATACTCTTTTCTCTTTAACCTTTTAAACTTTAAATAAATGGCGTGGTGTATGTTTATTGTAAGTGATTGGCTGTTAGAATCTTGTTTTATAAAAGAGACTAAGACTTAAGGTTAGACATGCAGCTAGCACAATAATTTTTGCATTACGGGTTATGGGCAGATTAGTGTAACCAATTTGCAAATATATTGTAAGATACCCCTCCAAAAAATACAAGTCCTGATGCAAGTCGTCATATCAGATGTATTTTATGTCAGACTTGAAACAGATAACATTTCCCACATGTAATGATGACTTATTTTAGAAATAAGTGTCTTAATAAGGATGGAAAACACTTTCATTTTCTATTTCAAGTAACGCTCCGAAATACTGTGAAAATAATTTTCTTTATTCATATTTAAATATCACAACTCTGTACTCACAATTTAATATCATCAATATTTTCGAATGCTACCTTTACTTATATGGAAATGATCATGAACCACAACACTTGTGATGTGGGACTGATTCTGTTTCTATTATATGGTGATGATCTCCCCTGGTGGGATATTTTTTTTAAAGTCTGTTTTTTGTTTCTTGAAGGTTGATTTGCTGGCTCTGAGGCAGGTGTTACTGGTTCGGTGTGCCAGTGCCGCCTTCGGCCCATGGTTCTATGTATGCTGTTTTTGGAGACTTGAGCCATCTTGCTGGCATGGAAGAGTGCATAACCACACTCCTAGTTCATACCATAGCATTCCTATGAATCCCGTGAGAAAACAAGCAAACAACAAAGAACACATGGAATTGACTCTGTCACGTTACAAATCCTCCAAAACTGTTCCAGTTGTTTCTGTTGGCTGAGATGCTTTTTTTCATTATTTTTAAATGTCTGAAAGTGCCGACACTTGAAACTTATGAAAACAGTGGAGTCCTCAAGCAAGTTTTGTGTGTGTGTGTGTGTGTGTGTGTGTGTGTGTGTGTGTGTGTGTGTGTGTGTGTGTGTGTGTGAGAGAGAGAGGGGTGGGGGTGGGGGGTGCAAGCATTCAGACATATTTCAATCCCAGCGATCAACACAAACTTAAATCTTGTCAAACATTACAAAATAAATGATGGAAAGATTGTGAGTTAATTAAAGCTGTTAAATCTGGCCGTGAGAAGTGCACATCTTACACCTCTTGCACAAATGCCTCTGGGTATTTTGGAACTTCAATATGATTCAAGATCAATTTAATCACTGTGTGCTTTTAGAGCAACAGATAGAGCAACACAGCCACCTATTGGCTGCTAGGACTACAGGTAAAGCCAGTTGCGGCAAAAAAAATATTTTCAATGCATATATAATTTTACATGAAAAGGTTCTTGAAAACCACTGCTGTGGCTAATGATCAGCTAGGATCCAACTATATCTGTGGAAGCGCAGAGAACTGTGCACTTCATGATTTGTTTCTGTCATTCTTTGAATGTTAATAAATGTTACTTTTTGGGAAAGGAGATAGACCTACATTAAATGTATGTTATGTTCATGCATGGTTACAAGCAATGGCCATCCATTTACTATAATCTAAATCATAAAGAAAGCTTTATAACACATACTGTATAGACACATGGATAATATAAGCCACACTTGGCTGCTATAATAATCCATTTATTTATAATTTGTTCTGCATAATCAGACCATTGAGAAGATAAATTGAAGCAATCTAACTTCATGGAAGGCCCATGGGATGCGTTTACTTCCAGATCATGGTGTGGATTGGAAAGGAAGGTGACATGAACACAGTGGATTGGGGATGGAAACTGGTGGACAATTGGTTCCTGCCAGTTATGACTACTGCTGCCCCAGAAAGCAGATGATCCAATGTATTTGCACAACTGCCTGCCGAAAACAACGGCATGCCTGCTTGTGGACCATGTCAAGTTGGGAATCACTATAATCAACCTCTATGGGAGGAAGAGTGTGACCACTAATGGTAAATCTAGTGAAGGTCACAAAAAGTATAAAAAATAAACCAGAATAAGAGGAAACAACTGAAGAAAACAGAAAAATTAAAAAAGAAAAGGGGTTAGCGGTACTGAGCCTTCACAGTTCCAGCCCTGTTTTGACTAATTTTACAGTACCATACAATTCTAATGAATTTTTTTTCTTTATTGGAATCAAAAGAATGGTTATGAACCACCTAAACCACCAACACTAGGCAAAATGATTTGAGAAAGGAGAAATATGCAGTGACTTAAGGGAAATGTACTTATTTTTCGTATAAATATACTTGTAACCAATTGCTTTAAAGGAGAATTCCGGTGTGATATTGACCTAAAGTGTGTTGAAACATAATACCGAGTGTGAATGTATGTCTCATAGCTCACCTCCTGTGTCCCCTGCACTCAGAAATCTGGCGCTAGTTAGCCAATGCTACCAACAGTGTTTCGTTGTGGTGCCTCGGGCATCGGCCTAGCCATGCAAAGAAATCACTGTTTTATACCATTTACGAGGCTCAAAGTAGCTCCATACTTCATTGGTAGACTTCCGAGGGCCTTGACATTTAAAACGAGACATGGAGAACTTTGAAAAAGCACTGGTAGTTTATTCACAAGACGATTTATACAGACAGTACCTTAAGGAATTTTACCGTTCGACGCCATCTTGAATTTAGTCATGATAAGTCAAGCGACGAGTACGAATGAACAGGTATGATAAGGGATCAGATTCCAAAAATAATTCAGTGGAAATGCATGGATTCAATTGCTTCCAGTAGCAACAACTAGAATCCATGCATTTCCACAGAATTATTTTTGGAATCCTTTACGGAATTATTTTTAGACCCCTTATCATACCTGTTCATTCGTACTCGTCGCTCGACTTATCGTGACTAAATTCAAGATGGCGTTGAACGGTAAAATTCCTTGAGGGACTGTCTGTATAAATCGTCTTGTAAATAAACTACCAGTGCTTTTTCAAAGTTCTCCATGTCTCGTTTTAAATGTCAAGGCCCTCGGAAGTCTACCAATGAAGTATGGAGCTACTTTGAGCCTCGTAAATGGTATAAAACAGTGATTTGTTTGCATGGCTAGGCCGATGCCCGAGGCACCACAACGAAACACTATTGGTAGCACTGGCTAACTAGCGCCAGATTTCTGAGTGCAGGGGACAAGCTGAGGTGAGCTATGAGACATACATTCACACTCGGTATCATGTTTCAAGACACTTTAGGTCAAAATCACACCGGAATTATCCTTTAATGTACTTTTAATCACTTATCTATCATGCAAATATGCTAATTAGAATGTTACATGGCCAAAACGTACCAGGTAGGCTACCATTCATGTACCATTATTCCTGGTCTATAGAAGAAATACAAAGGGGTAATGGTCATTTTAAGGACCTGACGGACCTTTCTTGGAGTCAAACTTTGGTAAACTTTTAGTATGTTTTTAAGTACATCTGATACTACTATAAACCACTGAGAACCCTTTTGTTAGATTTTTTTGGGGTCAAACCATATTTGCAGCTGACTAAAGTGTGGGCCACCCAGGCATTGTGGGCCGAGAGGTAGCCTGAATACTTAATAAAATCAGTGCTGCCGCTGCTACCACAGGCATCACCAAGGGACAGAGGGATTTAGACAATAAATAGAAGTAGCTATACTGCAGATCTGACTCGATGTGATTCATGCTGGGTTGAACACAATGCATACTGGGATGGACACAATGCTTGCTGGTTAGAAATTCTGTCCGACTTCTGTCAGCCGGGGAGGGACTTACCACCGTGACACCATGTCACATGACCTTAAAATATCGCGGGAGTCTTAGCCTGCAGACAGATCTTGCAGTTGCCTTCCACAAGCTGCACGAGCTGAAACACGCCCTCATGACGTCAGTTCAAAGACGTGATGGGGCCATTTGGGAGGAATGTCCTCATGACAATTTTGACGGGAGTCTCATGCTGCTTCCTTATGTTGGAATATATGCGAAAATAAACAGAAATCGAAGGGATACCTTCCTATACGTGATTTCTGCAACAATGGTAGGCTAGCCTACTGAAAATGTTTGGATATTCTGTTATTTTCTGCTGTTGGTTAAATAGATAGACATTAGACACACATATTGGGAAAACACTTGATATTGAATTTATGTGCTACAAAGCAGGCCTGTTAACTGTATGACAACAGTGGTTTATTTAAACTACATCATAAGAATTTATTTTGTCAGTCATCATGCTCATTTTAATGAGTAAGAATGAAAGTTCTGCTGTATTTATTGCAAACAAAATTCCGCCATATCTCCCGCGATGTCTCCCACGAGTCAAGTCAGGCAGACTGCAGCCTGTCTGTCCGGGATGAGCTGCCCTCTGTTGTAGCTCCTCCCGGCTAGCCTCTGAAGATCACGTTTACGTAGAAAGCCAGACCAAGTCAGATTTGCCTCAAGTCGAACATGCCTATTGAGAGACCTCAGACCCATACAGACCAGCCTCAGACGAGTCCAGGAAGTGACGTCATCCGTTGCCGAACTGAATTGTGGGTCCGTTGCGTCGCGTTTCTCCCGTCGCTCGCATTGAGAAGTTCAGCTGTTGCTGCACCGACAGACGGCACCGGCCAATCAAGCCAATCGACGGACGGCACCAACCAATCAAATTACGGTTATACTTCAAGTCATTTGCATAGCTACCGTCGGGAACACCCACTGGCATGCGTTGACAGAACGCAACTGTGTGAAGAAGCCGTTAGTAACACAGACCAAGAACATTGCCTAAATAGAAAGAGAAATAAAAAAGACGATAAGAGACTTTCCTGCATTACACAGTACTTGCCACTAAGAGTTTGAAGCGATAGTGAGAAGACACTGGCCTATCCTTAGCTCAGACCCTACACTAAAAGACATTTTCTTCAGACAACCCCCACGTTTGGTCTTTAAGCGCTCACCTAATTACGCAACCTTGTTGTCAGAAGAGACCGACCACCAGATAACGCACCGCAATTCTTCCCTCCTATTCCTGATAGCAATTACAGGTGCGCGAATTGCGCGCAATGTAACTTTACATATGATATAAATGTAAAACCTTCAACCATCCACATACAGGAAAGGCACACAAAATAAAGGGAGTAATAACGTGCAATACAAAAAATGTAATATATATGATCAAATGCCCTTGTGGTCTAGACTAGCCTATTGGAAAGACAACACGATGCCTCAAAACACGTATTGTTTAGGCCTATATCGGGATCGAACAGGTCACTATTCCTAGACGGGGTGGTGATGTCGACAACTTACTCCTAAGAAGAGAGGCTTTTTATATATACACCTTAAACACTATTTCACCAAAGGGGCTTAATATGTATTTTGATCTTAAGCCTTTTCTGTGATTTTCCTTTTTGGATGATGACTATGTATTTTTTTTAAGTATATTTTTGGGCTTTTTATGCCTTTAATCAGATAGGACAGTGGAGAACGACAGGAAGTGAGTGGGAGAGAGAGTCGGGGTGGGATCCGGAAAGGACCACGGGGCGGGAATCGAACCCGGGTCGCCGGCCTACGGTGCAGGTGCCCCAGCCAGTTGCGCCACAGCTGGGGCGGATGATGACTATGTATGATGACTATTTATTTTTTTGTATTTTGTATATGTATGTGTGTATATATATATCTTTGCCATGAACATTATGACTTTGCACATAGGCCTATGCCTATTGATACAATAATAAAGCTTTTTTCTTTATGACACATAGGCCGAGCTGCCTGTCAGTCATGATGATTGGCGCCCTTGGGTGCACTGCCTAGGCGGGTGCTGAATGAATGGTCATGTGATATAGGCCACACTCTTCCTGTTACCCACATGCCTGACGAAGATCCAAGGTGATCGAAACGTTGCTATGTTTTTAAAGTAATAAAGTTTATATTTTTGGAGCAATTGCAGTGTGCCGACCACACTTCTTCCAGAACCTCTGGTCTAGAACATTCATTCCCCTCCGCTAGGTGGCGGTAGTACTGCAAAAGCCTCTTTGTCCCTAACCAGAAAACCATAAATCGAGACATCAACAAACAATACGGCGGGATGTAACATTACCTTTTATCTTCTCTATTTCTACTCAGAGCTGAAAGTGCCATAGGGTATGAAAATCTTTTTGAAACTGAACTTTGCGAAGTTTTCTGGGGGTTGATGGATCTTCAAAACACACCTAACAGTTAGCCTAATCAAGTCATCTGTTCGTAATGCTAGATAGCTAACCGTTAACTAACTAACCCCTGCTTACGAAATGTCACTTGAATATGTGGAAGGCTTTGCATTATTTCATTACTGAGTAGGTAACGTGGTTGATAATGATTATGTATGTTACGGGTCAGTTCTAAGAAAATTAACTGTTATTGCAGTTTGTGCAGTCATCAGGATGAGCGCAGGAGACACATCCACTGTATCAGCTGAAGGACAACTCCTTGAAAGTTATATTACCAGTGGGTTTCTGACCCAGGTAAGATGCTTTATAAGTGTAAATGCTTTTATTATTTTTCCATGCCTCGAGTCTGATATATCTGGTTTTAAAACATGTAGATCTTTCTGACACACACCAACATCATTTTAACAGGAGGAGATTGATGGCGTACGAAAACAAGACGTTTTTTCCTCCAATCTGTATAATGTAGTGAAACTGAACGAAATTCAGCGTGAGAGTGATGAGGTATGGGGCTTTAACAAGGATGGAGCAGTAGTACAATATGTGTTGTATTGTAAATATTGTAAATGTATTATTGTTTCTGAACTGCTCAGTCTTGAATATAATTTTATCTGCTTCCAGAGAGCATTTCAACTTGAGTTACTTAAGTTGGATAAGGAATTCGCTGATGTCTCTCACAACCACTATCTGAGTGAGCAAATGTGTTTGTTTCTCCCTTTTGTAGTTGATAAAGTTTTGCTTTCATAATGGTGAAAACAACCCCCTGTCCCAGTAGGGTTAGTACGGTAAGTAAACTGTTTTGTGTTGTGTTGTTTTGGCAGACCCCAGGATTGATGACCTTCAGAAGTTCAACTCCCACCTTCAGAGGCTGCTTCAGGAGCACATCAGCTTGAAAAAGAGGCTAATGAATCCCCGGGCTGACCAAAGCCTACCCATACACGCAGACATGCACAAGTGAGCTACTCCAGTTTTTCATAGGCCTCAAAAGAGGTCTGTGCTACTTTACCTGATATGAATAATTAATTTATTTAAAGGATTCTTTCACACAAACATATGGGTATTTGTGGGCGTTTAAGGGTGTTTTTGGGAGGTAACCAGGTACGCCATGCTTTTGGAGGTGCAAAGAAACGCTGGATTTTCATTGAGATCACATAGTGAGGAAAAATCTGATTGTTTGCACCTCCAAATGGGCGGTGACGTACGTATGTGACACAAGTTTGTGTGAAAGAATAGACCTATGGTCCAATGTAATGTTGGATGTAAAAAACAGAAATTGAAGGCAAACAAAATCTCCACAACACAAAGGCTAATTTATACTTTTTCTGAAACATATTCCAGGATGCTATCCTATTATGTGTAGTCCTAGAAAGTTCTTTTTTTTTTTACTTTACCCTTAAAGGAGAATAGATCTCTGTTCAGATCTATGTACACAGAGATGCCCCCAGAGTGTAGCGCTATAGCTGCCTGGCTTGGTTAGCTACTGGCTGTAGCAACTCGAGCTAGATAAAACCGATTGTTTTTGTCATACCGACAGTACTCGGTGACCTCGAGAAATGGAGATCTATGTGAAAACTCGCCGAATTTCTACTTTAAACAAACACATGTTTGCACTCCTTTTTTAATACATACTGTATGTGTAGGCCTGTATTTAAGTATAAAAAGATTCTGTTTGCAGTTAGCCACAGTTTTGACATACGTTAGAATCGCACATAAGGATGTTTGCTGGTCTTCTACTTCACAGAGATGTGGTGGAGCTCGTCAGCATGGTCACAGACTTCATAGAGAACTTGGACCTGAAGATAAAGACCGTACAGTCTATTCCTAACACTCAGGAAGACATTAACAAGTTGGTAGGTTTCTATTCTATTTTGTTCGAACCTTATACATATATTTCATTGAAAGGTTTCATAAAGAAACCATAACATGAAAATATTGAATTGATTAATTGAATTGATTTTAATTAATCTAGTGCAGGCACAATTTGCACATAAATTCCACACAGTTCCCATGACAAACTCACTGAGAATCATAATAAGTACCACATGTGAAACTGCCAGGTGTGTACTGTACTGATATGGTTTTGTCAGCCAGTGCTTGTGTTTGATGTGTCTCCACCAGAACATGGGCATGGCTCAGCTCCTGACCCTGGTGAAGGAGGTGGAGAGCCTCCACCAGCAGGTTCTTCAGTGGAGGGAGAAGCACCAAGGAACCAGCACAGAAAAACAGGGCCTGGAGGATGGCTGGACAAGATGACAGCTAGACCATTTCAGTTCATTAGATTACTTGTAACAATAACACATATGTTTGTTTTTCACATGACATTAACATCTTAGGGGCTAGTTGCCCATATTCAGTAAAAAAGAGCGTCGGCTGAGATTTCCATTGATGGGGGGGGGGGGGGGGGGATTCTCGTTTAGGGCTTGGCTTAATCCATGTACAGGAAACTAGCTTTTAATGTCTCTGTCCAAATTAGATTTTTTATTTATTCTTGTCACTAGGGTTGTTTGGCTACACCATTAAAATAGTTGTGTCTGTGTGTGTGTGTGTACAATAAATAATAATCTTAACAGATGAACATACTTGTCCTTATTTGTGTGAAAGGGCGATTTCATTATGGTACATTTTAGTTTGATTCGTTAAAATAAAAATATTTTAAAAGCATATCTACTGTATGTACATTCGCTTGGCCAATCACTTAAACATTAGGCATCCTCAATGCCTCTTTTGCTGTGTTATTCTTCACTTCTAATAGAGAGCCTTAGGCATAATGTTTTTGAACAGCAAATTCTAATCATTCTAGAATAGATCTATTTTCAGATTATTTATTGCCTAATGCAAATCGGATGAATTTCAGTTGGAAATGTGACGCATCAATTAGTCTACAGTAGGCAGAGAATATTCTCACGTGAGATCACCACTGATGGATCTCTAAGAATACTGTAAAAATCCCATTTGTTTCAGCTTTTGCAAAAAAATGGCAAAGAAAAGAGTCATCAAGAGCACAACCCTTGAAAATGGATGGCAACTGCTACTAAGCCACTACATGTTTCCTATCAGAACCACTAGATGGCAGCCTATCACGAGACTAGACATTTCCTCAGCCTCTACTGTCTGTCTAATTAAATAGCTCATATCGAGTGCATACATATGTTACCAAAGTAGCCATATTGAACTGAGGTTACAAAAGTGAGAAGGGAGGTAGTTTATAAACATTGTAATGTGACAGATATTTGCTGCAAACCCAAGCACATGTCAAATGGCCCTCGAGGACTTCAACTGAAAGTGTTACACCTGCAAGGGGGCAAAGAGTAAGCTTGTGCTATGCCTCTAGTTAAACAAGTAGCTTGTAACTTATCTCCACATATGAGGGGGACGTTTTTTCCCCTTCACTCATTAACAATCCGTTGGGTTTGTTCTAACCACGACACCTAATCAGGTGAACGCACGGATAGAAGTTTAGGCTCAGGGCCGTGGTAGCGTGATAGCCTAGGCTCAGGGCCGTGGTAGCGTGATAGCCTAGGCTATCAGCTGGAAGTTGTTTAGACTACAAGCCTTTATTCATATTCGGCAACTTGACAAACACGGGATAATATTTATTTTCCAATATAGTCTGACATGCATGTATTGCCCTGATTATTATGGTTATAGATTGTTTTCTCCTGTTCAACGCCTGAAAATAATGATGGCGTGCGTACGGATGGCTGTCCGAGTTCGACCCCTGAACAAGAGGTTTAGGCTAATCTTGAGTAATATTTTAATCATAACGACATCTTTGTTATTAACACACTAATTGGATTGTAGCTTTGCGTGATAGCTGTAGTTCTCTTGATTCGTTTGCTTGGTTTCGACGTCATCATGTTAGGTAGCCTATACAACTTCGCTTACATGTCAGCAGGGTCAAAATTGCTGTAAATAAAAATAAGTAAAAGCCTACCTTCGTCGTCCAATGAGAAATACTCCCAAGCATACAGCAAATGACTGTGTCAAACCTAATATCAGATACTGTCAGCTTTATTTAGCTCTATTTGATAACCAGATCAGTTGCCCATACAATTCTGTCCAATCCACGCTTTTAGGCTGGGCTAGGTGCTGGGCTAGGATTTTTTGAAGTTAATGATTAAATTAAACATTCATCAGACTTAACCCCCTGAAAAAAAAAATGTCAGAGTGCCCCATTTACTATTTGTCAGTGTTGTGTGATGGTTTGTCGGTTGTTAAATACCAGCCCATCTTATATGTGGTAGCTTGCTATTAATTTATTATTTTGTTGTTTTTGTTGTTGTTTTTGTGGCGGCCTACATGATCTGTGAACATTTCACAGAGAAAAGGACTTGTCTTCTAAGGTCATTATTCATATGGAGGAAAATAAGACCTCTATCCTCAATGTTAAGGTGAATCCTCTCCTTTTATCTGACACTTCAAACATTGACATTTTTTTTTTATCAGACCCAGTTATGTAGCCACCACTTTGCTAGTTAATGTCTTTATTATTAATGCAGAGTATAATACTCTACAGTTGAACGTGGGGTGGTTATCTGCCATGATCCCATTTTCAACATCTCTATGTTATCCTTGCAGGATATTCTTATGAATATATCAGAAGAGAAGACAAAGTCATTCATCTATGATTTTTCTTTTGACTCCAGCAATGCAAAGAATCCCAACTTTGCAACTCAAGATAAGGTACAAAAGAGTTTCATACTCTGAACAATCATTCAACATGTTTTATCATTTATATTTCCTAATTTCTTCATGCAGTGAAGAAAAACACGATGGGTGTGGTCATTCAATGTCAGATAAAATAAGATATCTTGAGTAGGCCTAGTTCTGTTTAGGCCAGAATCATTTCAGTATGTAGTCTTCAGGCCTCTTTTCTTTCAGGTAAATGGTTGGTTCAGGATACACTAACAGTAAATAGTTGTAGCTGAGTTTTGTTTTTACTATAATGGGTTTGCCAAATCCATATTGGACTTTATACTTCAAAATTATGCTTGCGTATTATACATATCGATTCCTTATTGAATGCCTATGTTGTTATTTATTTGATGCATGGAGGTCTCTCCATCACAAAGTTGCCATTCTGCTGCTCCACTTGCTTCCCAACTTTTAATTACAAACCATCAGATGTGGCTCTCCCATTGTATGGCCGTAATGGCCTCGTGTCTGTGCTCCTGGGCCAGACAGATTAAACTGTGATGTGCGGGCGGCGGCGGTGGCATCAGCCCTCAGGGTGTGTGTGTGTGTGTGTGTGTGTGTGTGTGTGTGTGTGTGGCTGTGAAGCCTGGCCTGCCACCCAGGGGCTGTCACTAATTAGGCAGTGTGATTTATGCTCTCAGGTCACTCTGCAGTAGCAGCAGCAGCAGCATAGCGACATGTCAATCAGGGCACGAAATGTCCTCTGAAGAGCTCTGTGTGCTTAGCGTAGCGACTAGCGAGTGTCTGGTGGCAGGGCTAGATGCTGAAGAGTGTAACCCATGTCACTCTTCTGCTACACGTTGGCTGTCTCTTTTCTTTCATCATCTTTCATTCCTCTCTATACCCCCCACCCCCCACATGCACACACCTCACCCCTCACATCCTCTTCTCTATGTGCTGTCTCATTATGTTGAGAGCTCATCGTGCTACAGAGCCCTAATGGTGTGCTGTCCCATTACAATGGCTCTCTTAAGATCAGCCTTTGTCGTTTTCCTTTCTCAGGTCTTCACAGACCTGGGTCGTGATGTTCTGGAGGCATCCTTTGAAGGTTACAATGCCTGCATCTTTGCCTACGGCCAGACTGGTTCCGGGAAGTCATACACAATGATGGGCACTGCAGTAAGTGTTGAAGGCCTTTGTGGTCTTCAGAGGAACATCACTGTCTGTTCCCTTCCCTCATAAGTCTGCAGACAGAGCCTAGTGTTTTCTATAAACCCCTACACTTATTATCACATCTCTACCATTACATGAGTGCACACACATACACATGCACACGCACATACGCACATACACACACACACACACACACACGCACACACACACAAGCACACACACACACACACACACACACGCTTGTACTCTCTATCTTCTATCTCTGGTTCTCTCAGTCTTATTATCTTTTCTCTTTCTCTCTCTCACACAAACAAGTAAAGTGCCTCACTCTTGCTCTTTCTCACTCACATGCGCTCACACACACACAAATACTAACACCAGTGTTTCCTACAGAATTGGATTATATTCGAACAAATCTGTGTAGCGTGGTTATGATGCCAACAACAATTGTTAATGTTTTCTTTGAACATGCATGCAGGTTCGTCGAGAGACAAGGAGAGACTGTGCAAAAGTGCACATAGCTAAATAATGAAAAAATTGTATCCAATTTAAATAGTACAACATAGAAAATCATTGTGTGGTGTAGCCTTCTCGGGTTGGCCCGACAAACCCAATGGGACCCGCAGGTTCGGGCCGGGTTCGGGTTGAAAATATAAGCAAATGACTCGGGTCGGGTCGGACCTCGGACTTAATCTTTTCCGCTCAGTGAAAAAAAACAACATTTATTACATTGCATGAAAATGCACTGTACTGTTCTTCCTAGGCAACTTCTTCTTATTATGACCACCGCACAGCGAAGCGGCGGTCATATAGGTTTAGTCAGATTTTTTTTTTTTTCTTTTTTTTTTTCTTTTTCGCATGCCCAAATTTTCGTCAATGATTTCCGGGACACTGAAAGACCGGGGTACACAAAACTTGGTGGGCATGTAACCCCACATGGATAGCATGGAACCATCGTTTTTCGTTTTGATCTGACGCCCCCCCGCTGGACTGGACCCCCCGAAAGGAGGGTAGGGCAGACACAGTTTTCTGTGAATATCTCGAGAACCGTAGGGTTTAGGAGGACCATTTTTTTTTTCTATGTTGATCTCAAGGAGCCATGTCAACCCATTCCATAACCACTCATTTCATGTATAGCGCCACCTAGTTAAACACAAAAAAGTAAAAATGAGGTGTTGTAATTGAAGGTATCTGTGACCTAACATAGTCAAAACTGCACGAAATTGGAAGTGTAGGATCATTATGACACCCTCTGTATGCACGCCAAGTTTTGTGGAATTCCGTTCATGGGGGGCCACACAATAAATTCATTTATGTTACTATACACCAACTGGCCTGTAGGTGGCCGGAGACAGTTTTCTGTGAATATCTCGAGAACCGTAGGGCCTAGGAGGTCCACCTTTTTTATGTATGTTGGTCTTAAGGGGGCACGTCAACCCATCCCATTACCACTTATTTCATGTATAGCGCCACCTAGTTAAAAATCAAAAAGGAAAAAATTAGGTGTTTTCACCACAATATCTCTGGCTGACAAGGTCAAAACTGCACGAAATTAAAAGTGTAGGATCATTATGACACCCTCCGAATGCATGCCAAGTTTTGTGTACTTTCGTTCATGGGGGGCCTTACAATATAATAATTTATGTGTACATTTAGTGACGTACACCAACAAGGATTCCCGGGACACTGAAAGACCGGGGTACACAAAACTTGGTGGGCATGTACCCCCACATGGATAGCATGGAACCGTCATTTTTCGTTTTGATCTGTAGCCCCCCCGCTGGACTGGACCCCCCGAAAGGAGGGTAGGGCAGACACAGTTCTCTGGGAATATCTTGAGAACTGTAGGGCGCTGCGCGGCGGTCATAATAAAAGTCCTCACTACAATAATCCACTGTTAAACAATGTAACCCATTAAACTACTGAACTTTTTACATTCAACTTTTAAACTATCATTAAACTATCTATCTATTAAACTAGCTGTCTATCAACAACTTTTAAACTATCTACATTCAACTTTTAAACTTTTAAACTATATACATTCAACTTTTAAACAGTCTACTTTTAAACTATTATTAAACTATCTATTAAACTAGCTGTCTATCAACAACTTTTAACTTGTCATTAACTATGTCAACACTGTCATCAACTATGACTCCTACCCACTGTAGCTAGTTAGCATGGTTAACATTTTTAGCAAAACTGCTAAAAATGACTAGCTAGGTTAGCTAAGTCACATGGTTAGCATAATTAGCATGTTAGCATTGTTAACATGTGAGTTAGCATAGTTAGCATAACTATTAAAAATGATTAGCTAGGTTAGATAAGTCACATGGTTAGCATAGTTAACATGTTAGCATTGTTAACATGCTAGTTAGCAGAGTTAGCATAACTATTAAAAATGATTAGCTAGGTTAGATAAGTCACATGGTTAGCATAGTTAACATGTTAGCATTGTTAGCATGCTAATTGGCAGAGTTAGCATAACTACAAAACAGATTAGCTAGGTTAGATAAGTCACATGGTTAGCATAGTTAACATGTTAGCATTGTTAGCATGCTAGTTAGCAGAGTTAGCATAACTATTAAAAATGATTAGCTAGGTTAGCTAAGTCACATGGTTAGCATGTTAGCATTATTAGTATGCTAGTTAACAGAGTTAGCAAAACTACTAGAAAATGTTAGTTAAGTTAGCTAAGTAACATGGTTAGCATAGTTAGCATTGCTAGTATAGTTAGCTAAGTTAGCTAAGTAACATAGTTAGCATGTTAGCATTGCTAGCACTGCTATAAAACATTAGCTAAGTAACATGGTTAGCATAGTTAAAAATCTTAGCATAACTGCTAGCAAACATTAGAGCTATTCCAACTTTCAGTTATCGTCAAATATCTACCTATACACAGCCATTAAACTATTTGAATATCAACATTCATTAAACTTCCAGTCTGTCAACAACTTTTAAACTATTTACCTTCAACTTTTAAACGGTCTACTTTTAAACAATCATTAAACTATCTATTAAACTAGCTGTCTATCAACAACTTTTAAACTATCTACTGTCTATCAACAACTTTTAAACTATCTACATTCAGCTTTTAAACAGTCTACTTTTAAACTATCAACTTTTATTAAGTTATGCAACCACCATGTCTATCCTAGCATCACTGTAGTAACCATCTCTGTATTATCTGTTTTAACTATACATGATATTTTACATCACAACTTTAGCATTTTCATGCACTGGTAATTCCTTGGAATTGCATTTCTAGTTAATCATCGCTGCTGTTCACCTTAAAGAAAATCTGGCTGCTGCGTGCAACGTAGAGGGGCGGGGGCAGACCTGACGCAGCTGCGTGCACGCCTAGTCTGGAGAAGAAGATGGAATTGGTGAAAAGTAAACTTGCCGCAGGTGAATTCATTGTCGCTACTAGGAGTGGGAAAATCAGAGGTCTGGAAAGTGTTTGGAGTGGTGCTGGATTCTGATGGAAATTCTACAGGTCATGTGCAATGCTCAAAATGCAAGGTGCTGATGAAATATGTGACCCTGCAAGGCGAAACCAGTCTCTTTAGTAAAATGTACAAAATTAAGTTATTGTGCTCACATGAACGGTCATAAACGGTCATAAACTAAGCTTTCCAACGATATGTATATCGAGGGTAGGCCTATTGCAAAAAGTATCGCTAAAATAACCGCATCCAAAGTTGGCATGGTTCTTCCTTTACGATACGCCAGAAGAGGAGAAAAATCACCGTTTTAAGTAGGAACTGTCACGCTAATGTGTTGAATCTTCACCTAAATAAAGTCAGGGTTTAACAGTCAAAACGTATGTTTTACGTCGGGCCGCGGGCCGGGTTCGGGCATATAATTCATGTTGATGTGTCGGGTTACATCGGGTCCGGGCTTTAAAAGCCACGGGCCGGGCCGGGTCAGGTTGTAATTTTCAGGCCTGTTGAGAACTATATGGTGGTCAATGTTGATATTGTGTTGGGCCGCCACAAATAAGTCAATGTATAGGAAACACTGAACACCTAACACACTTGATCACACACACATACACACACACACACACACACAGAGAGACATAGGCCTACACTAACACACTTGATCTCACATCTGTGCTTTCTCTGTCTGGCGCTTTCTCATTTCTGTTTCTCTTTGGGCTGCAGTGTACCACAGACAGAGAATGATGAGGTCCTCTCACCTCTATGGGCTGCAGATGGGCTCCATCTTTACTGTCAACCTCTTTCTCTTTCTCTCTCTCTCTCTCTCTCTCTCTCTCTCCCTACCATGCACATTTCTTCACCGCTAATCGAAAAATGTGATGAGAGCAGCACCCCCCCCCCCCCCCCATCAATGCAGAACAGGAACAGGAGCCCTGTGAAGCTAATGAGATTTCTGCCTGTGTACCGGGAGACTTGTGCAAGGTCATCACGCGAAGCACATTGTCAACGGCGCTTGATAATCGAATCAGTCCTTCTTAATATTCACTCGCTCCCGTATGGTAATTAAGAGAAGATGAGTCACACAAATCATAAAACGACAGAACACCTGACTGACTCTCTCACTCTATTTCTTTCTATCCCTCGCTCTCTCTTTCTCGTCCTCATTCTCTCTTTCTCTCCCTCATGCTGATACACAGGGCTTTAGCATTTGAATAGTTACAATTTGTCAACAAAAATGCCCAGAGCAAGGTGCTGTGAAGAATTTCAACTTTACATGATGTCACATAGAGATGTGTGTGTGTTGTGTTGTTGTAGCTTTTCTAAGATGGTCCTGTCGAAAGTAAATGAAAGCATAGACATATTCTGTGTTTGGGATGAACATAGAAACTTGTGGCCTGGCTATATATTGTTTATATTGATTTCTATATTGATTTGATTTGGTGTACCGAGAATGGTGTAAGAGAGTTTTAAAGTTTATGTGTCATGGTGTGCTGACCTGTCAGTAAATGATCTTGCTAGAGCTGAGCTAGAGCTAATCTTTTCTTTCCTAGAGACAGGCCCTTGTGACATTTTGTACAGTTTCCCATGCCTTTATATGTGCTGCTTCTGATTACCCAGCTGTCTTACTGTATGAGGACTATGACTCACCTGGGTCCCAAGTAAACTTCAGGTGGTGGTGCGACCTCACACAAGTAATTCCTCCACAACATTTATGTCTCATTTTATCAGGTGATCTCATCACCCTAGTACTGCAGTGCCCACATTTAAGACGATACGTTTAACATGAGATGTTGGGATGAACATAAATGGCTGTTTTTGTTTAAGCTGTTTTTATAATTCATTTTACATTATTTTATTATGGGATACAGGTATTGTATGATATCATAAAAAAAAAAAACTTTTTGTGCAGTTGAAATCTTAGGTTGTCCACCTCGTGAAAGCTGCTATGGTCACAGCAGAAAAATGAAACACTAGTCTCTTTAAACCCTATGCACGTACTCCGTTCTCAGAAAAGCACAGGACAAACTGTCCAGGCTTTCCCCACACCCCTCCATCTAAATATCACCCTCTGCCATCTGCCAGGTGTTTGAGTCAGAGGATCAGACTCCGTCATTTTAAAATCCCATTTGGGTCTATTACGGTTAACATCTTGAGTAGTAAACGTGGCAATATACTTGGTGTAAGGGCAAAGGCACGTAGTGGGAATAAAAGGCCCTGCAGCACTCCTGTATGGTAACACAGGGATGATGGAGCAGTGCGGTCCCTACTGTATGCGTTGTGTTGAACCTGCGCAATTCAGCCCTGCACACGCCCGGACTCGAACCCGCGAACAGGAGCACCTCGGATCGGGAGGCGAGCGCGCTAACAATTGAGCCAATAGCCCAGGCTACTGGCTCGCATGCCAGCAGCACTCTTGAGGCGTCGGGGAGTGAGGTTTACCAACGTTCCACAAGCACAGCTAAGCTAGCTGGCATCCGTTACACACACATTAAGAGTTTAGAGTTATCAGACTGTAATTTCAGGTTAGGTAGAGTTACGGCATAAGAAGTCGAACTCCTGCCAAAGCAATTGTGTTGTTCTGATTCCTGGCTGTGTGTGTTTGTTCAGGATGATGTTGGACTGACCCCTCGCATCTGTGAAGGCCTTTTCAGCCAGATCACAGGACTGTCCCAGATGGACCATACCTCCTTCCACACTTCAGTCAGGTAAGCAGAGGAGGTCTGTGAGGAGAGGAGAGGACACCGGAAAGTTCAGTGGTGTACGTCCATGTTACAGTTCGGGGTCAGGAAAGGAATGGATGTTCATCTCCGCTGGCCAGGAATCCATTTTTTAAACCTGTCTGACAGAAAAGATAAATCAAAGCCTTACCTTTCCGACTGATGGTGAGGAGGAAAAATGGACCATGAGCGCTCAGTTACCTCTACTCAAGGGTAATGTCAGAAAAGACCTCCACAAGCTGCCTGTAAAGCGCTCTCTCTCTCTCTCTCATTTTCTCTCCCTCTTTTTCTCTCGCTCTTCCTCTCGATTATTCTGTTCTGCTGGCAGCCTGTCTGCTCTCAGGGGCACTCTTATTTAGCAGCTCACTCTAATTGGTAACAAACGAGAGGGGAGGTCATCCGTTTGAGCACGGCTTGGCCAAAGAGTGCTCTCTCTCTCTCTCTCTCTCTCTCTTGCTCTTCACCTCTCTCTCCCCCTCTCTTTCTGTCATCGCCCATCTTTCTCTCTCAGTCTATGTTTCTCTCACTCTCTCTCTCTCTCTCTTTTCGCTCCTCATGGTGGACACCTGGCACAGTCTCCACCGGTGCATCCGTCAGCCATAACACCCCCCTACCCACTGGCCCACCTGCCCTCCCGCCCACCACAGGTGAGCCTTGGCTTGGCGTGTCCGCTCCTGGCACTGGGATAAAAAAAAAACACTCATAAATGTGTTGGCTGCCTTCTGCACCTCCCCGGAGTCAATCCCAGGTGACCTCTGATGATGCAGACAGTAACAGGGGCGGGGGTAGGGGGGGCAGTCAGGTGGGGGGTAGGTTTAGCCGTCCTCAGCTAGCGTTCCCTAGCATGAAAACTGATGACATTATGGAGACAGCGCCCGAAGGAATGGACCCTCCTCTCCTCTCCACGAGCCGACTGCTCACTCTCTAATGAACACTCTGTTGGATTGCTCTGGGTAGTTTTTCCTTTATTTATCTATACAGGCTATTTATTTCTGTAGTTTATTTTTGTCTGTTCGCTAGCTGCTGTGTCCACCACCCGGCAGGAATCGACACATCCAAAGCTCTGAGAGTGTTTTAAATTCCGGAGACCCGCCAGTGACCGTGACCCCCCACGACCCACCCACCCCCGCCCGGTCCAGTGTGGTTGTGTGAGACGGCAGCCTGCTGAGGAGGACTTTATTGCTCTATGGAGCCATTACATCCTTTTACATCAAATGCTTTGACAAGTCCAGTGTGTGAGCTGTTTGTTTAATGCCTATTCGATTCAAAATGGGACTTTTTATGTCACTTTTCGCTCTCTATCAGATAATTGAGCAATTAGTCCACACTTGTTATGTTATTACCAATTCTCACTCCTCCTTAGCTTGTAACACTGATGTTTCTCACAGACGTTTCATCAAGGAAATCATTGAATAGGCCATTCAACAGCAACTCCACTCAAGAGATTCTAAACTTGCCTGACAGGGAGCTTCAAGTAATGCCTAGTATTGCACAATTCAGAGACACTTTAGATAATATCTTGTGTGATTAATTCCTAGCCCATGTGTCATGGACAGCTTTTTATTCTCCCCTCTCCTTCCTCTCCTCTCCTTTCTGTCAGCTATCTGGAGATCTACAATGAGCGAGTGCGAGACCTATTGGGCAGGAAGCCGACGGAGGGCAGCTGCCTGAGAGTGAGGGAGCACCCCAGAGATGGACCTTATGTGGAGGGTAAATCCAAAACGCGCGTACACACACACACACACACACACACACACACACACACACACACACACACACACACACACACACACCTCTGATCATACAAGCAGACACTAGCTGTAATTGCAGTCATTAATTTGTCCTTGGGTCAGATCCACATGGTTCACTGTACCATACCCAGGGCATGAAATTGGCACCCGCCCACACGCCAAATGCGGGTAACTTTTGTGATTGGCGGGTGAAACTGTCAATCTACCTGCCACGTTGGCGGGTAGCCAATAAGACAACACAACACTGAGCAAGGAGATGCACTGTCGGGATTGCCGTAGGAAATGTACTCTTTACTCCGCTACATTTTCAATTGCCTTTCGTTACGAGAACAAGTTTATTATTGGAGAAAGTATCTCAAGGAAGAAAAGAGCACCTCTCCCCCGGTACACAATGGCGTGGGATCTTCAGAAAGCATTGCTACGTTTCCCCGCGATTATAATAGTGATGGCTGGCCTATGTAGCCTACTACACAGAAGTAGATGTTCTATAACGTTATAGCTAACGCATAGCTTACAGTTAACGAATGACGTCCTGCCAGTTGCTGCATCTTCTGGTGAGGCTGCCAGAGTGCCAACGAGACTAGAGGTATGGCATGACATGGAAACTTCCACATACCGTATATTAATTTCTGGCCAACGTCGTTCAACAATCACATTGGACAAGGAAAGTAGGCCTACAACTTAATTTACAAGCAAAGCAAATGCACTGGAAATCGAGCATACAAGTTAGAAAAAGCCTAGCATTCATTTATGTAGCCTCAATGTTGCAGGACATGACATGAGACGGTCGGCTGAGAAAACAGATAGCCTGCTCTGTCGCTCTACCCGAGTGGATTATAGCCTAAATATAGGTCTACCCATAATATAGCCATTGTTTTTAGGTTACATTGTCTGTATGGTGAAGTTATAACCAGACTTCTAGCAATGCAAAGCAGAAGAATCAGCTGCAATGTATTGGAAGACTGCTTTTCATATACATAGCCACGTAATGTTTATTCTGGCTATGACAAAGTATATTAAATAAAATATATTTGAATTGGGCTTTTAAAATATGTTTGACTATATGATTAGCCTACAGAGGAGGAGAAAAGCAAATAGGCATAAAGGATACTTTTGTAATTTATTAACAAAGTACTTTTTTACTTTTACTTGAATACTGTAATGTGTATTCTGTACAAGTTCAAGAACCATTCTTATGCATTTTCTGAGTCGTTCACCTTTATTTTGGGCACAAAATAATTTTGGCTGGTAAAAAACCACTGTGGCAGGTGGATTTCAAAATTCACCTGCCACAGTGGCTGGTGGCCAAAAAAGTTAACTTCAGGCCCTGACCATACCCATAAGGCAATACTGTGAGCAGGCTATTTGGTTATTCATTTCTGTATGAGCTGAATTATGCAAGAAACTATCACAGCTTTATTGCTGCTTTAGTAAATTGTGTGTGTGTGTGTGTGCAGGCCTGTCCAAGCAGCAGGTGCACAGCTACAGTGATGTGGAGAGGCTGATGGAGAAGGGCAATGCCAGTCGTGCCACAGCCAGCACAGCCATGAACCAGACCAGCAGCCGCTCGCATGCCATCTTCACCATCAACTTCAGACAGGTTATACACACACACACACATACACACACACACGCATTAGGGTGCATCATCCGCCTCACTTTTTGAAAAAAAATTGAAAATCAATCTTTCCCTAGAATAATTTTGTTCCATTAACCAAATAAAACTTCCATGAGAAATGTTATTGAATTCTATTGATGTTTAGGTGGCCCACCGAGCCTCTGAAGTTTCCAACTAAAGACGTCAATAAAGCTAGGCTGAAAATATAATTTTTTCTTAAATAACGCCAAAAATAATGGGTCTAGCCCTATAATGTCAATGGAAGTTGAATATAAATATGGACTTTTCGCATCATTTGGTGTGAGTCGTGTGTCTCTATCTTTATTACTTCCTGAGATATGGCAGTAGTGTACATTTTCGGGAAAGATGCAATAAAAATTGCCTTTATGCATTTTCAATAAACAACATGAAAGTAAACTATCAATAAAAGCTTGCTGTCATGGATTTTGCCAGTACCAAATTTGAAGGCTGGAAAACAATATATGTGGTCAGCTAATGCCTTATCGAATGAACCAAATGAGGCCTGGCGGTCATTTTTCATAGACTCCAGAAATAACAAGTCCTCCTTGTTCTTCACCAAGCTTTCAGCGTTCTCTGGCTCTCTCCATCTTCTGAAGATTCTCCAGTGTAGATGGGCTGGTCCGTCATTTCAGTGGGATAGCTCAGAGTTTGGCATTTTCATCCAAATCAATGCCATTCATGCCATTTGGGGGCAACCGTGGCCTACTGGTTAGGGCTTTGGGCTTGTAACTGAAGGGTGCCCACATCCACGGCTGAAGTGCCCTTGAGCAAGGCACCTAACCCCTCACTGGTCCCAGAGCGCCGCTGTAGCAAGCAGCTCACTGCGTCGGGAGTAGTGTGTGCTTCACCTCACTGTGTGTTCACTGTGTGCGGAGTGTGTTTCACTAATTCACGGATTGGGATGAATGCAGAGACCAAATTTCCCTCACTGGATCAAAAGAGTATATATACTTATACTTAAAAGTTTGATGATTTTTTTGACAGGCTTTCCTTTCTGATATCAAAGGAATGTTAGCCTTTTTATAAAAGCTGGACACCTGGGACAGTACGATATTTGCTGATTCCCACTTTGTCCTGTTTTCTGATGAACCATCCGAAAGATACCACACGAAGCAACTGAGAACTTGGCGACAGTTTGGAAGACGGAATCCAGTGATAATCGAGTCATCCTGAACAAGGCCACTGCCCAAACCAAATATCCAAGACGATTGTCTTATAGACAGAGTACATTTTGAAGACTGTGGATTGGCATTACTAATACACTCTCCACTAGAAGCAATGTTGCAAGAAAGTTCATGTAATCCTGTGTGATACAACTACTACTCTACACTAAACAAAATAGTCCCACGCATGTAGCCTATATCTGATTTGGAATTATGAGATTTTTATAAGACCATAGCAACAACAGTTAAAATAAATGATTAATCACAAGTGTTACAATACACATTAAGGTGTTTTTCATCAAATAACATATTCAAAATAGAAAAAAAAAATCACCAAAATATGTATGACAACATAAAGAAACCCAATGTTTATCCAATGAGCTGTGTGCTTTATGCCCTTAACACAGTTATTATTCAAATAACTACTAGCTAAAAAATTTATAATAGTGAAATAATGTGAAATATACCCCCATAGTCCCCCATATTGCGAGGTGATTTCCTGAATTTGGCTAGCCTGACGAGCCAGACCCACATTAAAATGTAGGGTCTGGGCACTCACCGTTCGCAGTGACAAGTCCGAGGGGCGGGATAATCGGTTGTCTTTCAAATTCCCTCTGCACGCAATAGGACAGCGATATGAGTCCCATGTGTTTTCCCACCAGCGGAGCTAGTTGGCTAGTTCAAACTTTTTCCAACTTAATAAAAGCTTAACTCGTGTCACACTGTTCGCCAACAGCAACATTATCTTATTTGTTTTCAAGTAGCAGGGAATTCAAGCCAAACCGTTGCAACTCTGCCATCAATCATTATGTTAAGCCCGCCTAACAACTCTATACACGATTTAATTGGCCTGATAGAAGTTTAATTTTTCGAGCTCACAAGCCAACGGAGAGTTGCTAGACTAGCCCTGGCAGCAAATGTAATTTGTTGCCACTAGGGTGCGTCTAGATTTCTAGGCTACCGCCTAACGACTCTATACACGATTTGATTGGCCTGATAGAAGTTTAATTTTTCAAGCTCACAAGCTAACGGAGAGTTGCTAGACTAGCCCTGGCAGCAAATGTAATTTGCGTCTAGATTTCTAGGCTAGAATTTGGCAACAATTTCGACCATTTATAAAGGTTGATGGTGGGCCACCTAAATATTATCCAATTTACTTCAAAATTTACCAGGAATGTTTTTTCACTTATTGGAACATAATAAGCATAGGGACAGATTAATGCACCCTAACACGCATATAATAAGCTTTATTTGTATAGCACCTTTCATACACAGAATGCAGCTCAAAGTGCTTTACATTTGAAGCATGTAACACAATAATAGTCAGTCAGTCATTATCAATCACTTTTCTTCATTGCTGGGGCCATTTATGATCCACTCAGCAACATATAAAAAATATAGAAAAATAATAATAATAGGAAAAACTCCCATATTCCAGGAAGAAACCTTGAGCAGAACCTGACTTAATAGGGGGAGCCCATCTGTTTCTGGCTGGCTGCGCCCTCCAATGGCAGCAGATGTAGAATAATCTGAAAAAGTAGTCTACAGGATAAGATGAGTTAACTAAAAGCTTTCCTGTACAGGTATGTTTTCAGATCTTTTTTAAAAATATTTACTGAACTCGCCTGCTTGATGTACAGAGGCCGGGTGTTCCGTAGTTTTGGGGCATAATGGATAAAAGCAGCTTCTCCACTTTGCTTGTGGAGCACTTTGGGTACGATTAAAAGATTAGAATTGGATGATGTAAGATTCCTTTGTGGTTGATAAGATATTAAAAGCTCAGAGATATATGAAGGTGCTATGCCATTCAGAGCTTTGTAAGTAATTAACATAACCTTAAAATCAATGTTATAGGAAATAGGGAGCCAGTGCAGTTCAGCCAACACAGGGGTGATGTGTTCTCTCTTCTTGGTCTTAGTTAAAAGTCTAGCCGCAGAGTTCTGTATGAGTGCCAATTTCTTTAGATGTTTTTTGGGAAGACCAGTGAAAAGTGCATTGCAGTAGTCTAACCTGCTAGTGATAAAGGCATGAATTAGTTTTTCTGCATCTTGTTGAGTTAAAAAGGGCCGCACTTTGGCAATGTTTCTCAGGTGGAAATAGGCTGTCTGAGTAACTTTACTGATATGGGGCATCTAAGATGACACCGAGGCTTGTTACTTTTGGTTTGACCTGGTGCGCCAAGTTCCCCAGATTACTAAGAACAATGTCTCGCTTTAGTTTTGGTCCAACCAAAAGTACCTCTGTTTTGTCATCATTTAGTTTCAAAAAATGTTTGCTCATCCACTGATTAATGGAGGTTAGGCATGCAGTGAGGGAGCAAAGGCCATCTGGGTTAATTGGCTCCACAGAAATATACAATTGGGTATCATCTGCGTAGCTATGGAAGTTTACATTATGCTGACTTATGACGTTTCCCAACGGAAGCATATATAGGGAAAATAGCAGGGGACCAAGGCAGCTCCCCTGGGCCACACCAAAAGGCAAGTCATGTTTTTCAGACACATGATCTCCTAGACTGATATAAAAATCTCTGCCAGTAATGTAGGTTTGAAACCAGTTTAGAGCATTATCAGAGAGACCCACCCACTTCGCAAGGCGGTGAATTAGGATGCTATGATCAATGGTGTCAAATGCCGCACTCAAATCCAGAAGAATAAGGATTGAGACTTTGTTTGAGTCAGTAGTCAGTCTAAGATCATTGACTATTTTTACTAGAGCTGTTTCTGTGCTGTGATTTGATCTAAAACCTAATTGGAATTTTTCAAGAATACTGTTTTCGTTGAGGAAGGTATTTAACTGATTACAAACGACTTTTTCAAGTACTTTGCTCAGGAACGGTAGATTTGATATAGGCCTGTAGTTGCTCAGATTGGTATGGTCAAGATTCGACTTTTTAAGTAAAGGTTTCACAACAGCGGTTTTAAAAGCAGTTGGAAATATACCTGTTTCTAATGAGGTATTTATTACCTTGAGAATAAAGGGAGCTAAGCTATCATATACATTTTTGAGGAATCTAGTAGGGATTGGATCCAAAACACATGTTGAGGAGCCGGTTTGAGTTATAATTTTACCAAGCTCAGATTAAGTAATAGTGCTAAAGAACCTTAATTTTGGGGGGCTGTTTTTGGGTGTACTATCAAACATATTACTTGTGTTACCAATAGCCTCCCTTATAGAAATGACTTTGTTTTTGAAGAAGTCTACATACACTGACTCACTCTCACTCACACACACACACACACACACACACACACACACACACACACACACACACACACACACGCTCTCTCACAGAGTAGGCAAACATTTATTGTGCTCTCTCTCACACATACACACAGACACATGCACACATACAGAGACACAAACAAACACTCACCCACACACAAGTATTAGCATACATCCACACTTCAGCTACAGTGTGTGCAAAGAGCAAACACATGTGACCACTGATACCATTACTCTCCTTCCTCATATCTTATAGGGGACCTTAAAGACCTTTGCATAGCATGTGTAAAAAGGGCCATGGCATTTGTCACAGCATTTTTCTGTACTTTGCCCATTTGGAGCACATAAGCTGGTGTTATGTAACATCCCAGCATGCTGATATGTAGGTTGTATACTGTGCATGTTATCTGTGTACATAAATAGAGCTCAGTAGCTTGTTGTTGGTTTGCTTTTGCTTTGAAAACTTGTCGACCACACTGTGAGCTCTTGCTGTTGGCTGTTGGTGCTTGCTTGGCACTCCATGTCGGTCATGGCAGGTCTGTTGCCATACTTTTCTTGGCCTTGCGGTTAACACATGCTTTCAGGATTTTAATTAGCAGTGGCGCTGGTCACGTTTGCTCCAGTTTTTTCACACTTGATCACTGTATGTGTCAAGCATTTCGGTGCCTTTTCTACTGAATGTGCCCCTGAGGACCTTTCTCCTTCTCACAAAGCTCTTCTCCTCTGCACAACCATGCTACCGATGAACTCCAAGGTCACTCCGTACTAGCGTGTCTGTGTGTGTGTGTGTGTCTGTCTGTGTCTGTGTGTGTGTGTCTGTATCTCTCTGTGTGTGTGTGTGTGTGTGTGTGTGTGTGTGGTCTTTTCCATAATTGCTATTGGCCCTCCATCACTTGCTCAATATGAAAAGAAAAAAAATTCTCCAAGCCATTATGCCATAGCGTTTCTGCTTTTGTCTCCCCGCCTAGTTAGCTCTTTGGCACTAGCCTTTGGGAACAGTTCCCAAAACATGAAAATAAGTGTTTTTATTAGGCAGGAGTTAGCCCCCCTCCCCCCCACTCCCACTTAATCAGTCTTGTTTGTGTGTGTGTGACGTGTGTGTGTGTGACGTGACATGTAGATTTCTGTGTTCAAGTCCATTACTTTGGTTTTAAAATAATTAGAAATTAATAACAAGCTAAAAAAAATAGCTACTTTCTCTTCATAGTTAGACAGTTTACATTTCAGGTGGTACAACCAATGTAAAACTAAGAAAAAGTTATTTTAATATAAAACACTTTATTGTATTGGAAAATGTAATGGATGAACTTGCTAGCAAAGTCAAAAGATTATATAGGTGTCCAAGAATATGCCTGTATAATTTGAAATGAATAGCAAAAGTCAGGTGGCGCAACCGCATCATCAGGTGGTGCAACCAAGTAAAATACTAATTTAAACAAGAAATAGTAGATTAAAGTGAACAAATGGTTGAAAAATGTGTTGTACCTAACTATTCTATTAAACAGTATACTTTTTAATTTGTAAAATATTTATTCACATTTTAAATGTAAAGTTGGATGATGGAAAACCAAAATACCCGTCCTCTACAATAAACTATTCATAAATAACTTTTAATACCAGGGTCAACTACAAAATAATAATGTGTTAAGCACTGTAGACACTCTCAGGTATTCTTACCAAAAAAAAAAGGAAGTGTGTTTTTTTAGAATCTTTTGGTTGCGCCACTTGACATTTTTTGGGAGGTGAAATTGCAAATACAGTCTAAAAATGAATTAAAACCTCTGTAAATGTTGCACAACCATTAAGACTTGTTTAAACACCGTCTTCCAACTTCAAAAAAATGCATTCTGTCCTGTTCTGCATTATTTTGAAAACATTTATTTGTCAATATCCCGTGTTTGTGTCTGTGTATGTCTGTGTCTGTGTGTCTGTGTGTGTGTGTCTGTATCTCTGTGTGTGTGTGTGTGTGTGTGTGTGTGTGTGTGTGTGGTCTTTTCCATAATTGCTATTGGCCCTCCATCACTTGCTCAATATGAAAAGAAAAAAAATTCTCCAAGCCATTATGCCATAGCGTTTCTCTAGTGCTAGTGCAAGTCGCTAGTGGCCCTGGGAAACGTCATCTCAGCCCTCGGTACGGTAGATTATCAGGGTGCCGCTAATAAGACGCATCACCCCCAGCAGTAGCACCTCAGCTTGTACCCCCCCCCCCCGCATTGATTCAGTCAGCACTTTAATAACCACAGTCATTTACTCTGAGCGTGGAGCACATTGGCTTGCTGTTTACCCCTGTTTACTTGAGAGAGCACCACTGCTGTGCTTAGTTGTGGGGAACATTTATCATCCTGAACAGAGGCCTTTAGGCTGCACCTTTCATATATTGTTTGTATAACAGAATGTTTTGCTTTCCTTTTTTATCTACCACCGTCCTCCTTTTTTCTACCCCCCGTCTCTGCCAGCGGACGCGTCTGTGGCTGGAGACGTGAAGACAAAGACGAGGAGCGCTTTTATCCCCTACCGAGACTCCGTACTGACCTGGCTCCTGAAGGACAGCTTGGGGGGAAAGTCCAAGACCATCATGATTGCAAGTATGTCTGAAGGGGAGGTGTGTGTGTGTTTGTGTGTGTGGGGGCACTGGGGACTACTGCTGTCGTCTGCCTTGCTTGAGGAATTGTGGGTCACCTTCAGGGAAGGAAGTCTGAAATCTTGTTTATCAGAGGAGATACTTTTTTGTACTTCAGGCTTATTGTTAACTCAAAGAATGTTTTTCATCCACTAATTCCCCACAGTATTGTACTGTATTGGTATTTCATATGTCCTACAAATATAAAACAGAAACTTACGCATACCATATTACGGGGCGGCAGTGGCTCAAGAGGTAGAGGAGTCGTCCAGTAACTGGAAGGTTGCTGGTTTGAGCCCAACTCCTCCTGACCCTGTCTAAGTGTATCTGACCAAGACACTTAACCCCAGTGCTCACGATGAAGAGGTTGACACTTTGCATGTGTGAAAGGGTGAATGTGAGGCATGATAATGTAAACCGGTTTGGATGCTCGCAGGAGCTGAAAAAAGCGCTAGGCTATATAAATGCAGTCCATTTACCTACCGACAGTTTGCTTAGAACAGACACATTTATTATCTTAATTAAGTGTACTTATGAGCCGAGAAGTCTAGCTGTGTAGCTAGTGTAGGTGTAAAGAAAACACCGTGATATTTCTTTTCTTTCACAACCACTGAGGGTCCACAAAGAGTATGCTGTAATTAGTATGAGTAGGGGGACTCTGGGATGGATGGATGGATGTATGGATAAGGCTGGAGAATGACTTGTTAAAGCCATCTGATTGCTCCCCAAGAGTGTTGGGCAGATTATAGCCGTCTACACAGGGCCCAAGGTTAGGTTAAGGGGATGGGACTGTCAAGTCCATCAACATGCTCAACTCTGTGTCGGCAGCATCCTTTCATGCTGTTGTGGAAAGAGCAGGCCAGAGCACATCATACTTCTGTTTACATGATACACACTATATAATGCAATCCCTTGTATTTATTTCAGTCCAGTTCATATGGCATTCACAGATCCATTCCTACAGTACATAAGTCTGTAGGAGTGGGCTCAGGGATGCTGAGGTGGGGGGGGCGGACTAACATCTGGACAGAATACACCTTGAACAGATGGGATATAAGATGGTCTAAACTGGTTTGGAGGAGACTGGTGATGCAGAGAACCACCTTGATTGAGATACTGTATCATTGAGCAGTTTCTTTCACACAGGATGCACCAGGAAGAGGATTGTGAGGGAAATGGGTCCTGTATGAATGAATCTCATTGAGGTGATTCTTTCCTCAGATGACATGTTTGGTCAACTCTAAGCTCAGGGACGAGATTGCCCACCTGAAGGCTCTTCTGGCACAGGGAACCCGCATATGGACCTCTAAGTTCTTTTAGCACAATGCCCAGCAGACATTGTGTGTGTTCTAAATGCTGTCTATTTTTGGAGCTTTTTGGCTTTATTCAGTAGTATTATGAAAATGCTATTAATTGATGTGCTTAAGGTGTCCTGCATTGTAGCATGAATATAATTCCTAATTTTTTAAGGATAAAAGTGTCTGCTAAACGAATACATGTAAATGTATATTTATTCAGATAGGACAGTGAAGAGTGACAGGAAACTAGTGGGAGATAAACATGGGGTGGAATTGGGAAATGACTGTGGGTTGGGTTTGTGTATGTATATTTCAGAGTGTTCCAAGCAGTTTGTTTACAGTAACATCTGCACTGTCACAGTCAGTAGTAACATCTGTACTGTCACAGTCAGGTGCAGCTTGTTTAGTTTTATTTGTTTGTTTTCTTTTCCTTAAGGAAACATGTTTTCTCAGCATCAGGCGTGTGTTTTGCTCACAGCAGTGTTTCGCTCTCTTACACACACACACACACACACACACACACACACACACACACACACACACACATACTTGTTTCTACAGGTGTCCCCAGTGGGCCCCAGACTGGGAGCCAGTGTTGAGGAGAAGCTTTTCCGTAATGAGGCTCGGGTGAGTGCTACCGCTCGCCTCAGGTGAGCAGGCGTCAAAGGCAAGGTGTCAATGATGCACCTGTGGTGGCCTACACCTGTTGGGGATGTGTTTATGAGATTTTGTGAAGTAGAAAACCTACTAGTGTGTGCGTGTGCGTGTGCGTGTGCGCGTGTGTGTGATGGAAAGAGGGGACTGAGAGATGTGATTTTTGTTTAAATAAGAACTGTGCCTATTCACCTAAAATAACCCCCGATGCTAGTTTCTTAACAAGACAAGTAACGGAGCCCGAGCATTGTCCTCCTTTGTGTTTGGACTCCCCAGATAATTAGCTTTTTCACACTCTCCTTCCTCCAATTAAAGTCCTGATGACCGTGGTGCTCACACATGGCGCAGTAGAGCCCTGTGTTGAGGGGAGGCTTGGCTGATGAGATGTATTTCCCATAATGCACTGCTCCGACTCTCTTTTCGCTTCGTTAAAGCCCTCTCTGTTTCGCAGGTCCTGCAGCTGACCCAGGAGTGGACCAATAAGTGGAAAGAGACACAGAGCATTTTAAGAGTGAGTTGTTTTTTTGTTTGTTTTGGGAACAAAAACCACAGGATATCAGGGATTAAAAGCACAGTCCCTCTGAACCCTGAACCGTGCTTGTTGCACCTTGTGTTCGTTTTCTTTCTTTCTCAGAATCTGTCTCTCCTTTAATTGCCTCTGAGCACTGTTTTACAAAACGAAAACGCCTGCAGGCATATCAGCTTGGCATCGCAAGTCAGTATTGGGCTTGGCTCATTTGTGTAAAAAGATATGTCCATCACACACATTTTGTAACGACTGCAGAGCAGTCTACTCCAGTCCTTTATAAGATGGCTGACATAACTAGACAGCCAATGAGACATGTAGAGTTGCCGTTGATTTGTGTTAACATTTAAGGTATACATGGATTTCTATGCAACGTCACGAAAACATGCGTGCACTACTAAGAGGCAGAAAACACCATAGAACAGCATAGAGCAATGCTCTCCATGAAAAGAATAAAATTAGTTTTTGTGCTGAAAACTGCATCAATTCGAAATCACGATGGTTAGAGATTGTTCAATATGTTCAATATCCCTAACGGAATGCATGTCTTCGCCAAAAAAAATGACAAAATACGATGTTATATTAATAATGCAAATGAACGGCAAACTCTGAAATATAGTCTGAAATGAGATGTTATTATCATTGAGACAACAGGGGTATACAAAAAAAATCCGATTGTAGCTTACAGCAGCCGACTATTTAGGTTAAGTTTATAACGTTGTGGACGGCCACCAAGCGTCTTCTGCCCCATGGCTGCACGCGCATCAGAATGAGCGTTCAAGCGGCAGTTCAAATCAAGATGAAGTGAGGTGAAGTTTTTCTGCTGTATCTGGGGTGTCTGTGTCATGGTAGCTTATAGTGGCTGTGGCCTGTCACCTGACGTCACCTTATGATTTGATGGAGGCACCATTGATTTCTAGCCCTGTGCCATGGTGTGTAATTGTTTTGTCTAACACTTCGTTAAACAATGAATCAAACTGTCAGAGTGGTTTGGGGGGTAGAGGAACTTACAGAGAGCTTTATTATGTTACCTGATATCATTAGGCCGTCGCCCTGTCTTGATCTAAATTCAAATAGGTTGCAGCCTCTTTTCTTTTCTAAGCATTACCCTCACATAGGAATCTTCCCAAATCTTTGGCCACTCAGCCAGCATGACTCAGGCCAAATTGTATTATGTCCAAACCAGTTGAAACCAGTAGTGCATCTAGTGTTGTCTGTGTTGGCCTGTGTCGGGCAGCCAAGTCGCCTCTACCCTCCTTCAAATACCTATGGACTGATGTTTCTAGCCTAGAGACCTCTTCCTTATGGTAATCCTTGAATTTCCCCTTGGGGATCAATAAAGTATCTATCTATCTATCTATCTATCTATCTATCTATCTATCTATAAGCACACACAAATCCCAGCGCAGTGAGCTGCCTGCAACAACAGCGGCACTCGGGGAGCAGTGAGGGGTTAGGTGCCTTGCTTCACTTCAGCCGTGCCTACTGGTCGGGGTTTGAACCGGCAACCCTCCGGTTACAAGTCCGAAGCGCTAACCAGTAGGCCACGGCTGCCCTGTGTGTGTGTGTGTGTTTGTGTAATCGCTGTTCAGGGTGTCTGTACAGCGTGATGGCGACACCATCCACCCATTCACCATTGATCTGAAGCCCTATCCAATTGGCGCTAATGAGAAAGCCTTGGCAATCTTTTCAAGAGCCCTCTGCATTTGGCCTGGATGAACAAACAAATCAATGGCCCTGCCCCAGCAGTGCCCCAGCAGGTCTGTATACAGACGCTCTCAGCCAAGCAGTGTATCGAGAGCCTGCTAAGGACAAGGCAAAGAGGGAAGGACAGGGACCGATGCACGATTAGCAGCTTATCTGAAAGATGCAGCATAATCAACAAGGAGTCCAGTCACACCACATCCAGTTGCAGCAAGCGAATGTAAAGAGTAGAGAGATAGATAGAGAGAATTAGTATGTGCGTGTGTGTGTGTGATGTGTGATGTGCGTGCGTGTGTGTGTGTGTTAGAGTGTAAAGGGGTGGTGGATGTTAAGATAATTACGCTGCTGCTGCTGCTGGCTATGCTAGTCACAAACACACTCCCACACACTCCTATTGCACCAGAGAGTGTGTAGCTCTACAACCCCCCCCCCCCCCCCCCCAAGAGAGAATGAACATGAGCCAATCATTAGCCAAATCATACCACACACACACACACACACACACACACCAGTATACCCGTATACATACATGACCAGACTGACATATACTCACACACACAAACAAACACACACACACAAATGCCTAGCAAGAGATAAATGCCTATCTAAGAAAAATCATTTCATCTAAGGCTACAGATTCTTTTGCTCTTGCCCTCCTGTGAACGACACGCAGGATTTCAAATTCCTCTTGATTGTGGGGAGGTGTGTGAAACAGCGAACTTGGCGTCAGCAGAGACCATTTGTTTTCGTGCTTCCTGTTTCCTGTGTTGTTGTTGATTGAGGGACGGTGCTGCTGTGCTGGGAGCCGCGGTGTGTGTGTGTGTGTGTGTGGACGGACCACCGCGGGCCACCAGCTGGGCAGGACTCAAGTGCCTCTGAACAGGTTCATTGGTATGTCAGAGCACTGGCTCTATGCCCGTCAGTGCTGGTAGCGCTGGTAGTGTGTGTGTGTGTGTGTGTGTGTGTGTGTGTGTGTGTGTGTGTGTTGAATATACCTCCAAATAATAATACGTTTCTCTCTCTCTCACACACAGGCACACACTCACACTGGGAACATGCACACACACTTGCTCTCTCCCTCCTACTTTCTCTGTGTCACACACACACGCACACACACACACACACACACACACACACACACACACACACACACACACACACACACACACACACACACACACACACACACACACACACACACACTTCTTTCACAGCGTGCCACGAGACCAAACAGACGCAGCAGATGGCCCAGTACAGCCTCTGAGCTTTGGGCTCCGTCTGCTGTGGTCCAGCCAGGCATGCCAGAGGGAGTGTGTGTGTGTGTGTGTGTGTGTGTGTGTGTGTGTGTGGTCTGCTTAGAGGGCCACAGTGCTTTGACACTGATTAGCCTACACTCAGCACTCACCAGCACTTTGTTCTTTAGTTCCCAACTTTCAGTACTTAGTTCCCATAGTTCCCACTCACCAGTGCATACTTATTTAGTTCCCAACTCTCAGTACTTAGTTCCCATAGTTCCCACTCACCAGTGCTTACTTCTTTAGTTCCCAACTCTCAGTACTTAGTTCCCATAGTTCCCACTCACCAGTGCTTACTTCTTTAGTTCCCAACTCTCAGTACTTAGTTTCCATCAGCTTGCACTTGCCTCTGGATGAGCTTAGCCTATGCTATTTTCTGCACAGGCTGAAAGATAAGATGAAAGATAATTCTGAGATAGACAGAAAGTACCCGAAACAACAACATCAGGAAGAAGTTCTGAAATGTCCTGGGACCAATTTGCAGTCCGAGGCAGAGTTAGTAGCCCGGCGTGTTTGAGGGGGTGGTGGGCTGGGGGGGGTGTGGCCACCGCCACCGCCACTACAGGCGCCCAGGAAGCCGGCGAGTGGAGCGGCGCATCAGCTGAAAGTAATTGCAGATAATTACTTCAAATGGAGCCGTGCTGAAATCTCCTCTGCTGCCGAGTAATGAGCCTTTCAGTTTCAATCCACTAATTCCCTGCCTTGTTTTCAAACACAAGCATGATGCAGCAGAACACACCAGCAGACAGCAAGGAGCTGAGAGAGGGAGAGAGCGAGAGAGAGGGGGAGAGAGAGTCAGACACAGAGAGAAAGAGAGAGGGAAACAGACAGAGAGAGAGAGACAGAGGGGCAGACAGAGAGAGAGAACGAGAGAGAGAGAGAGAGAGAGTCCTCAGAAGCTGGGACTAAAGCTGCCTGTGAAGGTTTCCTGGTCTTGTTCAGAGCTTCAGACAAACATTTTCTTCTCTTGAAGCTGTGACCTCAGGAGAGAAAATCATGGCTAGAGAGTCATGGCTAGAGAGAGTGATGAAAGAGGATCGAGGGAGGGGGCTATCAAATGAAACTTCAAAAACGACCTGCTGGTGGACAAACGGAGGCTCTTTATTGTGTCATTATCTCCAAACTGCTTCATGAGGGGGATGCCTTCAACCAGTGAGTGAAAAGCTCCTCTGTTAAAACTTCGTCGTAAAGTCTGAATTTTTGATTCCCAGGGACCTCACATAGTCATAAAATCTGTTTGTCTGCTGAACATATAAAGCCACCTGTGGAATGAAGAGTACCATCTTTATGTAACATGGTCTGAACAGTCCAGTATAGTTAATTTTAAAGCTTGCTGGACTTTTATACCACTATTCTGAGCACTAGTTGATGGGATGGGCCTACTTTGGAGCGGGTTATGCGGGCTGCACAGTTGGAGAACTAAATTAAGGAGCAGTAGCCCTGCAGAGTCCATGTCTCGCTCCATTTACTTTAGTGAGTCCTCTCAGCCGGTCAGTTTCATAAACAGCCAGAACAAACGGCCACCACTGTGGTGAATGAGAGCAGAAAACCTCCTCAGCGCACTTCAGGCTACCCACCACTAGGTGTCTCTGCAGCTCCATGGCAACACTTGGGCTCTGTCAACAGGGACTAGGACAAGGCAGTAAACACGCAAAGTCATTCTGGTGCTTCTATTTAATTTTCCAGCTATTTAGATTAGAATGGCGTCCGGCGTGCATTAAAGGTGGTTTAATGATCCTGAAGCTGTGTGACAGTGAGGTGTACAGGTAAAGCGTAGTCTTTAGGGGCAGGATGACAAACACGAGTTCTCTATTAAACCTAAAGGCTCTCCATGCCCATGCCTTGCCATGTCCTTTTAACGGTCAGTGGCTTTCTGGAGATGTTTTTGTTTATGGTTATGGTTCTTAGCAAATGCTCTAGTCCATAGCGACTTCCAATGACATCATTAAACATTACATTAAGTGATATTGCTATTAAAAATAATACAAATATCAGTATTAGTAAAATAAATCTAAATAAACAGAATGTAACAATATAACAATAATCATAAATATATACTAGCCACATCTCTGTAAGAAATTAATTCTGTTACATTATGTACAGTATAATTGCTGGCTTTACTCTATGCTTACATACAGTCAGGACTGCAGATATTGTAAGGTTGAGAACACCATCCAGAGAGTCAAGTTAAGATACCCAGTATCTCAGGCAACCCCATTTGAAATTTTAGGCATCCCCACATGGGCCCACAAAGATGCAGTAAGGCGTATGGACTTTCTGTTTATAAGTGTCTGCTAAAGACCAAAAGTGTTGAGGTCTGTGCTCAGATGCCCTCAGGGATCTTTGTTGTGCTTACCCTGGACCTTACAGACTTGAAGTCGCCGAGGACAGAGAATCGCTCCAGTCCGGCTTTGCTGGTGTTGTGTGTGTGTGTGCAATTCTCAGGCCTCCGGTCTGATTGAAGAGTGAACCTTTGATAAGCAGCCAGAGGCCAGAGGTGCTGCTGAGGCGTGTTGCGTTGTAAAGACGCGGTGTTAAAAGCCAGTCGGGTGGGCCGAGTTAAGGGTGGCGTGGGGTGGGGTGGGGTTGGGAGGGCGAGGGCGTCTCGGGGAAGGTTAACGCAAAGCGCCGCTGTGCCCATGAGCTCATTACAGGGCTACTGTCGCACTCCTTAATTAAGAGATTTTGATTAGTCACATATGGCGGATTAATCTCCAAACGTTTACAACGTTAATTAATATGGGAGTGTTGTAAATGTCAGATTGCGTGTTTGGAGAGCATGTGTGTGTGGGGGGAGGTGTCCAAGTGGGCGTGGGCAGTGCCTGAGGCACATGGTACATCTCCACGGCCGTGTTTTGACAAGGCCCACTGATGTCTGAGGCAGTCGGCCACATTGTCCTTGCCACCAGACCGGGTGGTGCAGCATCGGAGAACAGGGCACCGAACAGAGGGACACTTCATCTGCCAGTAGCCTCGAACTCCTGACGGCGCCCTGGCTATACGTGCTAGCTGGCCCTGCGCCAGACACACACACTAGCCAAACATGGTACACATGTGGTGCGTCAGACGATGGAGGTATTTGCTCAATTAGCCGCATAAGAGCTAAATATGCTCAACAGTATCCCAGCTGCTGCTATTTCGGTGAAAACGTGCTTGGGTTTCAGCGAGAAGAACACTCCGCGGAAGCTTCTTAGCGCCTGAACCGAACCCGACACGTCGCTGCACTCAGAGGGTTAACGCTGTTGACGAGCTCGCTCCGCTCAAAGCGAAAGAATAAATTGGCGCTTTCGGAGAGGAGCGGCAATACTTCGGAGGGGTGGGGGTGATGGTGGTGGTGGGGCGGTGAACGTAAACAGAATCTTAATTCGGCATCTGAGGCGAATTTGGAATGCAAAGTTATGCATCGGTGGCGCCTGAGATTGGTTACAGGGCGTGCAGGAAACTGAAGATAATTAATATGAGATGGGTTCAAGAGTGGCCGCGCTCTCCTCCAGACAGGCACAGTGAACAGAAGAGAAGGATGAGTGGGGCAGGGAGGGTTGGGGGATGGGGGGGCATGCGGGTACATTTCAGACACACGCCGTTTGAGTAAATGTCTCTCTGCAGCCTGGGAGACAGGCGGAGAACCAGTAGTATTTGTTAATTGGAAAGTGTGGTTATTTTTTTTTTTTCTTTCTGGAGAGCTGCAGGATGGGTCACGATGGATGGCAGATGTGGCATCCTAACCAGAGCAGTTTATCTTCGGGTGGGCTGTGCCATTTGTTTTCATTTCGGAGGAGAGACGTTTGTGCGGCGCGCGCCCAAGGGCCCCAACACACTGCTTCTGACTCCTCCGTTTACTTTTTTCTTTCTCTCTCTCTTTTCTTAGTGGGAGTATTTGTGCAGCTTAGATCCCAAGATGAAAAGAGATCCCTCCTCTTTTTTTATCCTGTTTTTCCCGCTTGCTCATCTACCTTTTTCTCGGTCTCTCAGATCTTGTTTTTTTCCAGTGTGTATTTCTCTGTGTATTCATTGACATTAATAATCAATATCAGGATATGTAATGTACTGTAGACAGATCTGTAAATAACTGGACTGATTCATATGTGACACTAGAAATACGATAGGCAGTAGGCATTTGTTTTGTGAAGCTTGACAGGTGTTTTGTAAAAGTGTCTTTGATCTGTATTTGTAGCGCCTACATCTGAGAGATACCCAGGTGCCGTGCTTTGATGTTTGGCTGAATGCATGCATCGCAGCTGCTCTAATTGGGCTCTGTTGAACACTGACCAATTCAGAGGTACTCATTTGCTTACAGAAGTGTGCATATCCTGCCTGGATATCAAAGGCTCAACCCTAAGTATGACTGCTGCTTGTGATGTCAGGGATAAGTGATGCTGTGCTTGCTGTGCATGAGCAGTCCTTTCACAGAAAGCTGTTTGAAGAACTCATCCCATCTTAAAGAGCCTCACATGGTCTTATTACCTGGCAGAGTCAGCCTGAGTTGATAGTTGATGAGTGTCTCTGTTTGCTAGATGAGTGACAGTCCCTGCTAGTTTTGTTTTTTAGATGTTTCACTCTCTTTCATATTTTATAAAATCTGTATTTTAGCATGTGATGACGTGGAAAAGAGAACATTTTTCAGAAATAAAGGTCACTAGTGCACTTATTAGAGGCAACGGTCACCATGGTGAATGTCGAACATGTCACTCAGCAACTGCAAGTGTAATTTTGCTAAGTGAGTCCAATTGCCAGTGATCTCCGAACCCATCCATTTCCAACACCTCATAAGCAACACAGACAGTTCATAGCGAAATGCCAAAATGCGTCGTGGCAACTCAAAAAGCTTTAGGGGAAGGCACCAAGAACGCCATTATGTTCGGGAGAGGGGAAAGGAAAAAAATAATCGCAGGAAATGATGGCTTTTGTAATAGCACTTTAAATAGGGGCCATCATCTTGCTGTGACAGTAGTTCAGAACAAAGTTAATTATGTTTGCCACCTGATCCCATCAGTTGAGAAGAGCTGATCTGAAATTCGGCGCTCAATGATTTGGAGCGTCGGTGAAAGCAGTGAAAGCTCAGAGCCTTTCCGTTGGATGTACTACCCCACTTTAACCCTGCTCGAGTCTCATCTCGAAGTCTGCCGTTTTTTCACCTGAGTCAAAGTGAGATGGACGAAGCACATTAATCTGCCAGCGGCCAGTCTCTTCCCTCATCTCTAATGAACTCTGTGAGGGATTTGTTTAATTACAGAGCAGGAGGGTACCCAGTCGATGGCTTTCCCTCCTCGTTAGGACCAACGCGTTTTCACCAACACCCCTCACTACTGAGAGAGAGAGAGAGAGAGAGAACTAAATACAGAGTGCCACTTTTAGTGCCTCTGTTTTGTATTCATCTGCCTCGCCATTTGAATTTCAGGGGCATAAACGAAACAGAAACAGGCTACTCAGTTCCCACCACTGTGCAAATGCTTAAAGGACACTTTTCTTCAGGAAGACTGTGTAGACTTGAAAATAAATGCACTCAAGACCACGGGCCGTACTGAATGTCTGATGTCTCTGACCGTGTGCAATTTAGGCCGTCATACAGACTTCTACAAGAACTCCTTGCTCCCCCATTCCACACAGGTGAGGGTCTACATCATTGGCCAACCCCTCTACTCACACCAACCCCAAAATCCCCACATACCTCCCTCCCACACCCACACCAATACATACACATAATCAGGCCAGCATACTGTATAACACACACACACACACACACACACACACACACACACACACACACACACACACACACACACACACACACACACACACACACACAGAGGGAGCTCTCCCCACTGTGAATACCTGTTATTACTGACTCCTCTTGATGGCATTGAGAGCGTTGAGACCTATAGGCTCTTCCCTGTAGGTAAAGGCTGTCTGTTGCTTTAATAGCCTGCTGCACTTGTCATTATAATAATTTCTCACCAGCTTTGTGCAAACAAAGATGTTTTCACACCTCCCTTGTGTTCACACACACACACACACACACACACACACACACATATTCACAATGGCACGTATGTGCCTCGAGAGGTGTTGGCAGGCAGAGATGTATGTGAGAATGAGGAGGCTGTTTAGGCAGCCGAATATGTTTGACTTTGAAGCACAAGGAGAGCACAGCCAGGAGCACTAGAAGACATGGTGACGACTTGAGCGCATTGTTCAGTCAAGGTGATGGCGAATAAGTGTTCAGTTTGGTCAGGCCTGGTTCGCTGGAAATGGGATTCTCACCACAGGGTGAGAGGTACGAGAGTCTTAACGCTGCCACTGGAGCTGAGCGAGACTAGCCACCTGAAGCACCACACCTTTGATGCGTGCAGAAAAAGTCCTTTTTCTGTGAAAAATCAATTGTCCCCGTCTCTTCTTACCTTCCCGATGAGCGCTGTTCAAATGGCATTAAATACATATTTAACAGGTGAGTCCCGGCAAGCCAAATGGATTTTCCATGTGAACATTGATTTGGCTTTGACTTTTTAATGTGCTGGTAGTGGGGGTGGGGACGTGCAGCCATGATTTCCTGTAATCTGAATGTCAGCGCTTTAGTGAGGCATTAATCACGAGGCCTGTCGAGCCGTATAGAGCCCTCAGGCTCGGAGGTTAGTCACACGGTGACACCCGACGCCTGCTCATTGGCTAAAATATTATTACTCTAAGAGGAAATGGGCATTTTGTAATCATCTCTGAAAGATGAAACTAACTGTTTTATTTTATGTTTCTAATCTCTCGTCTGTAACACTCAGTCTGTAAGTACAGTAGCAAGTTAACACTTCCGGAAGAGGAAAATTAGGGTTGTCAGATATTACCTGTGCCTGTGTACCTGAGTGATTTTTAATAGGCGCATTTCCTAAGTGTCTTTTGCACATTTTTTTGGAAACATATTGAGCTGCTTCTCACCATTTCTCTCACCAGACTTCTCTCACCTTCCCTGCGTACACACACACACACACACACACACACACACACACACACACACACACACACACACACACACTCTCTCCGCCCACTGAGCGCTCGTACCTGCAATAACCAGATGTGGTCACACCCCAAGAGTTGCAAGAACTACCTGGTTCCAGTTTGTCAAAATGATATTTACACACTTTCTTTCCCTCTGTGTTTCTCTATCTCTCTTTTCTTTCTCTCTCTCTCTCTCTTCTTTCTCTCTCTCTCTCTCTCTCTAACCCCCTCTCTCTTGCCATTTCTCTCTGAAACTTTCCGTGATGAATGTTTGGCCCTGGCGGCTTAAGAGTCAGTGGTGCATACACTCTAATGTTTTTTTTATATCTATGGTCAGTGCCACCAGCCACGCAGTGAATTTACACGGCAACTTCCCATCCCGCCTCCCCTCTCTAACAGGAAGATGATTTATGAGGTCTCCATCAGCCACTGGCCATTCTCTCTCACTCTCTCTTTTCCTATTTTTTCTCTCCATCCTTTCTCTTTCCCCCTCTCTCTCTCTCTCTCTCTCAGTCCTTTTCCTGCCGCTGCGGCGAGATGCATGGAGACACATGGCCATGGTGCCGCCATCACTCGGCCTGCGCTCTCCTCCCGACCTTCAGGCCAGGAAGAGTATCCATAAACAATGCAGAGCTTTTTTGGCCTGACCGCCGCCTGTTATGTTTCATGCCTGTGTCTGACAGTGGGATTTTTCTGCCTCTCCCTGTGTGTGTGTGTGTGTGTGTGTGTGTGTGTGTGTGTGTGTGTGTGTGTGTGTGTGTGTGTGTGTGTGTGTGTGTGTGTGTGTGTGTGTGTGTGTGTGTGTGTGTGTGTGTGTGTGTGTGCATGCCCTTTTGTGTGTGTGTGCGCGCGTGTTTGTAGGTGCATACCTCTGTTTGTGTACTACTGTGTGTGTCTATGTCTACTGTGTGTGTGTGTGTGTGTGTGTGTGTGTGTGCACAGGAGGAGACCGTGGCCCTGAGGAAGGAGGGCAGTGGCGTTGTGCTGGACTCTGGGCTCCCGCACCTGATCTGCATCGACGACGACCTCCTGAGCACAGGGGTCATCCTGTACCGTTTACAAGTAAGTGTGTGTGTGTGTGCCACACTCGTCCATCCGCCTACCCGCCCCCTCGAGCTCCAGCGGGCCAGCAGGGGACGAAACACACAGGACCAGTTGAAATAAATAAATAAACAAGGACAAACTGCCTCTTTTACGGTCTGTTGCCTCGCACCGTTTTACAAGCAGCAGCAGTAAAACCGCAATGATGTGGTCTATCGCTATGGCGCTTAGCGTTGCTTACTTAAGCACTCCGTGTCGCTGCATTTGCAGGAGGGCAGAACGTCTGTTGGCCGCGCAGATGCCGCAACAAAACAGGACATTGGTAAGGTTGGCTGGATGTCACTGACATTTCTCATTGCTTGCTTCACTCCTTTAAGTGAATGGTGTCCACTCAGCTGAGACTATGTCCATAACTGGCCTCAGGACCTTTTAAGAGTGGAATGTTTTTCTTGTACTCGTATCTGCAACTTTGCCCTGTAGCAGTAAAGGACTCCAGAACTGTTAGCTAGGACTGAAAATGTGCCTGTTTATGCACCTGTCTACCTGTTTCACCTTTTGCCTGCCTGTCTGTCTGCCTGCCTGTCTGCCTGCCTACCTACCTACCTGTCTGTCTACTGGTCTCTATCCGTGTTGCACAGTGCCGGTGTCTTAAAGGAACACTGTGTGTTTGAGAACCGAGACGGAGCAGTCATACTCACCCCTCTTCCTGGGGCCTCCTGCTTTGTCAGCGGAGCAGAGGTCACTGGACCCTGCCAGCTCACACAAGGTAACACTACATATTTACATTCATTCATATAGCAGACACTTTCATCCCAAGAGGGTTACAAATGAGGAATAACATTCAAGCTACAATGCAGGAGGAGACCTTAGGTAACAATACATACTACTGTGCAGAGGAGACATTAGGGAACAGGGCTAAGGGGTCATCCATTCAACAATCAGCTTCATCTCTGTCAGTAATGTGATGGCTTAGGGGACACCCCACCATCAGTCGGGGGGTAGTAGGCCATGACTTGTCCATGTTATATCCAATGTATTACACACCATTCCATCACAGGGTTGGTGCATGCTTTTTTGCAGAAAAACATCGAAAAAGTTATCCATCCACAGAAGAGGATGTCAAGCATGTTTGGTCCATCTATTTGTATGCCACAGTTTAGAGGTCTATCTGTGGCATAACACTCAAACCAAACAGAGTGCTAACCAGTGGGCCACGGCTGCCCACAAACCTCTTCCTCTCCTCCTCTCTCCTTATTTGCCTCTCTTTCCCCTCTCCTGCTCTCTCCTTCTTTACTCCTCTCTCTTGCTCTCTTTCTCCCCCTCCTTCTCTCTCTCTTTCTCTTTTTCTCTGTTCTTTCTCCCCCCTCCCTCTCTTCTACTCCTCCATGTCTCACCCGGCCCTCTCCACATTCCCCATTCACACGTACCGTCTGTTCGCTGGAGGAGGAGGACAAGCACTTGCTACCACGTCTCTCTCTCTCTCTCTCTCTCTCTCTCTCTGTCTCAATGGGGGTCGGCACCAGCGCCGCTTCCTAAACATTTTGAAGGGCGAGCGGCTCTGGACAAAGCCCCCGGCCCTCCAGTTTAATTGGCAGATGAAGCAGATAGGGCAGCAGAGGTTTTGGAGGGTGTGTGTGTTTGTGTGTAGGGGGGGCAAGGAAAAGGGAGAGATGGAGAGGGGGAAAGAGACAGAGAAAGAGTGAGGTAGAGAGAAAGAGAGAGAGAGATAGATATAGAGAGAGAAAGAGAGAGAGAGAGAGAGAGAGAGAGAGAAAGGGTGAGTAGAGATGGAGTAAAAGGGGAGGGAGGAGAAGAGAGAAAGAATTAGTGTGAGCGAGAGAGAGAGAGAGAGAGAGAGAGAGATGAGAAAGGGTGAGCAGAGATGGAGGGAGAGTGAAAGGGGAGGGAGGAGAAGAGAGAAAGAATTAGTGTGAACAAGAGAGAGAGGGTGGGAGCCAGAGATGGGGATTAACCTTTCATGAGGGACAAGCGGCGGCCGAAAGTTAGGCTAAGGAGAGAGCGCCGTGCGGTGCCTGCCACGCCAGGCTGTGGGATCTATTCTCCCCACGCCAAGGGGGCACGATAAAGACGCGGCGGAGAGAAAGCAGGAGCGAGCAAGCACATCAAAAGCAGCCCAGCCGACAGACAGCCTCCCCTGCAACAATTTCAATTTACCCCAATATCCCCCACAGAAAATGGTGGCATCCAAAGCCATTTTCTTTGAACAAATGATAGTAATTTTCCCAGCAGCTGCTGTCGCCGAATCCATCAGATGCTGCCCTATCAGGTGCTTTGTCATTCTTCAGAAGTCATTAATAGCAGCAAGATTAGTATTTTTTTTTCTTTCTGCTGAGAAAAGGGGGAACCCTGTAGAATGAAATGGGAATCTTGTTCAGAACAAACCGAAACCTTTTTCTCCTTGT